>NC_091977.1:523492252-524139752 GCF_044704955.1 Pristiophorus japonicus | reverse complement strand
AAACCTCCCCACTAAAACCCCTAAGGCTTGGTTGGGACACATGACACCCTTTCACACTATGCGGTGGTCTTAAAGATGCGTGGGTTGGGATAAATGCTCACCAATTACCCTTCTGGCTTACTCGCTGCTTCTCCCGATGGGGCGTATCTTCTGGGTCTGTACCAATCTGTGGTATTCAAGTTCAGTCTCAAGGTCCGCTTCCCAGTCGAAGTAGAGATGCTCCCTTGGCTCGTAGATGGTGTTTCTTCTCTCCTTTCCAGATAGAGTGCTCGGTCCTTGTGCGTTGCAAGCAGGCATAGAAGAGGGAAGAGAGAGAGAGAGAGAGCTGGCTACAACTGCCGTTTTCTTATACCTGCAAGACTGCTTCTTTTCATGCCAAAAGTCCAACTGTCCTTTCCCCTGAGGCTATCCAAATGAAAAGCAAATTCAAGTCTGTGCCTGTTCCTTTGTCAACTGGGCTGTCCGTCGATGTGTGGCTCCGACGAGTCTGTGATCAAAATAGCTTTCCTTTGTCTTTCGATGGCCTGAAACCCCGGCCACTTTACTTAATGTCTCATTGATGGGTTCCCATTCCATGACAAAAGACACCCATCAACCATGATGTTCCTGCTTTCAGCCATTCTAATTCCCTCCCAGCTGATGTGTATTCAAGTTAAACATGTTTGGACCTGCCCCAGCCAGTTCTTCTGCTGCACAGTCAATATAGTAGCAATGTCCAAAAAGTGTTTTCGCCAAATTCTTACAGAGTCGAGGATGACTTGCTTCCACACTAATATGAGTTCTCGGTGACTGATGAGTCCAATGCGGGACCTACAGTCTCTGTCACAGGTGGGGCAGACAGTGGTTGGAGGGATGGGTTGGTGGGGTGCTTGGGTTGTTGTGCGCTCCTTCCGCTGTTTGCGCTTGGCGTCTGATTGCTTCCGGCACCTTCCCGGATGCTCTTCCTCCACATTGAGCGGTCTTGGGCCAGGTATTACCAGGGGTCAGTGGGGATTTTGCACTTTTTCAAGGAGGATTTGAGAGTGTCCTTGAAACATTTCCTCTGCCCACCTGGGGCTCGCTTGCCGTGTCGGGGCTCTGAGTACAGTGCTTGTTTCGGGAGTCTAGTATCGGGCATGCGGGCAATATGGTCTGTCCATCGGAGCTGATCGAGAGTGATCAGTGCTTCGATGCTGGGGATGTTGGCCTGAGTGAGAACACTGACCTTGGTGCGACTATCCTGCCAATGGATTTGCAGGATCTTGCGGAGGCAGCATTGGTGGTACTTCTCCAGTGCTTTGAGGTGCCTGCTGCACATAGTCCATGTCTCTGAAGCATATAGGAGGGTGGGTATCTCTACTGCTCTGTACACCATGAGCTTGGTGCACTGGCACACTGAAGGCGGTGTTGGACATAGTCATCGACGTCTGCCCTTGTTGACAGTCGGCTCCCGAGGTATGGAAAATGGTTCACGTTGTCCAAGGCCTCGTCATGGATCTTGATAATCGGGGGGCAGTACTGTGTGGCAGGGGCAGGTTGGTAGAGAATCTTTGTCTTACGGATGTTTAGTGTGATGCACTCGTAAGCTTTGGTGAAGGTATTTACAATGGTTTGAAGTTCGATAAGGGAATAAGGGGTTATGGGGAGCGGGCAGGGAAGTGGACCTGAGTCCATGATCGGATCAGCCATGATCGTATTAAATGGCGGATCAGGCTTGAGGGGCCATATGGACTACTCCTGCTCCTATTTCTTATGTTCCTATGTTCTTATGACCCCCGAGTGTGCACAAACGCAAGCCTCGTCTGCATACTGTAATCAATGACAGAGGATGGAATGACCTTGGATCTGGACTGGAGGCGACAGATTAGCTCCAGATTGTTCTGTAGATTAGCTCCACTCCAGCGGGGAGCATATTGAGGGCGAAATGGAGCATTGCAGCCAGGAAGATCGAGAAGAGCGTTGGTGTGATGGCACAGCCTTACTTGGCCCCGTTCCGCACGTGTATTGGATCTGTGGTGGATCCGTTGGTCAGGATCATAAGAACATAAGAAATAGGAGCAGGAGTAGGCCATCTGGCCCTTCGAGCCTGCTCCGCCATTTAATATCATGGCTGCAAGTCATCGCGAAGCAGACAGAGGATGGTGACGAACCTTTGAGGGCAGCAGAATTTGAGGAGGACACTCCATAATCCCTCACGGTTGATAGTGTCGAAGGCCTTTGTGAGGTCAAAGAAGGCCATGTACAGCAGCTGGTGCCACTGTCTACATTTTTCTTGAATTTGTCGTGCTATGAAGATCATGTCCATTGTGCTCCTTACTGGGCGGAATCCACATTGCGACTCTGGGAGGAGATCTTCAGCCACTGGGAGAAGGCGATTGAGGAGGATTCTCACAATGACTTTCCCTGTGGCAGACAGCAGGGAAACTCCCTTGTAATTATCGCAATCCGACTTGTCACCTTTCTTGAAGACGGTCATGATTACAGCATCTCTGAGATCCCCCGGCATGCTCTCCTCCTTCCAAATAAGAGAAATGAGTTCAAGAATTTGCGCCAATAGTGCTTCTCCGCCATGTTTTAGTGCCTCGGCAGAGATTCCATCTGCTCCTGATGCCTTGTTGTTCTTCAGTTGTCAGGTGGCCTTTTCAAACTCATGCCAGGCTGGGGTCGTGCTGAGGTGGTGGTGGGTAGCATGCTGCGGGATGGAATCGAGGACACTTGCATCGAAGACAGAGTCTCGGTTAAGGAGATCTTCGAAGTGCTCCTTCCAGCGGGCACTGACTGCCCCTCTGTCCTTGATGAGCACCTCTCCGTTCTTGGCCGGCAGTGAGGTAGGACCTTGGGTGCTTGGGCCGTAGGTGGTATTTACTGCACTGAAGAATCTACGCACGCCAAGGTTGTCGGCTAGTTGCTGGATCTCCTGCACTTTCTCCACCCACCATCTGTTCTTTAGGTCGCGAGTTTTATGTTGGACCTCGGCCTTCAGACGTCAATAGAACTGCTTTCTTGCTCTTTCAAAAGAGAAGCGTATGAATATCTAAAACAGAACAATTTTACAGGGTTATACGGAAAGGGGACGGAAATGTGGGATGTGGAGGCATCTCTACACTCAGTAACCATAAACAGGTATTTTTTTACTTTCCTAAATAAATATATGGTCAAAATTAACATATCAGAATCATAAACTCATACAGAACAGAAGGAGTCCATTCGACCCATCGTGCGTGCACTGGAATTGAGATATTTCGGGGGTTGTGAGGCTGACGGAGATTACAGGAATAGGGAGGGGGCCAAGGCCATGAGGGATTTGAAAACAAGGATGAGAATTTTTAAATCGAGGTGTTACCGGACAGGGAGCCAATTGGGTAGCAATTAAACAGTTTGTACAGTGCCAGGGACTGTGAATTGCTACACCCCCTGACTGTCTTCCTGACGTTAAACACTTGGATCAGGTTGCCCAGCCCTGACCAGGAGTGAAGGCCGTCACACGTCACTTGCACCAGGTCGCTCGCCTTGTAACCTGGGTCTTGGAAAAACCCGACCTTCTTCAGAAAATGGCCGATCGTGGTCTCCTTCCGCGAAGCTTGCACGCAAACCATCCGCTTATGGATGGGCTGATCATTCTCCCCTCTCTTTTTTCTGGTGGGAAATATACTTTGATACCTTGCTCCAGGCCAAGGACCATGGACTTGACTGGGCTGCATGACCATAATTCTCACTGGGAATATCAGCTGTCTATCATTCCTGATCTGCTTCCAGGCCAGGGATTGAGGAAGTCCCAACTTAGAGAGTCCTCGACTCTAGCTTCACCACCGCCCTTCCCTCCACACACCCCCCACCACCGCCCCTCCCTACCCCCCACACAAACACACCCCCGCACCCTTCCCCACCCACCTCATTGGACCTGTTTGCAGGGGCTGGTTACTCTTCCCCATAAGAAGGCCATCGGGAACTAATGAGGGGGCCCGGCACCCAATGTACTCGGCATCCAGCCTGGTTTGTAGCCCTTGGGTTGCACTCCCACTAGAGTTGCAGCAGAAGTGCGCTAAAAAGGCCCTCTTAATTGTAGGAGCCCCATGATGACAGCGGGTCAATGCACCACCCGAGAATCATCGAATGATAAAGCACAGAAGGAGGCCATTCGGCTCATCGAGTCTACGCTGCCTCGTTCGAAGAGCAGTCCAGTTAGTCCCACTCCCCCTCTCTTTCCCCATATCCCTGCAATTCTTTCTCCTTCAAACATTTATCCAATCCCTTTTGAACGCTACTACTGAATCGGTTTCCACCACTCTATCAGGCAGTGCATTCCAAATCCTAACCACGTAAAAACGTTTTTCCTCATCTCGTATCTGGTTCTTTTGCCAGTCACCTTAAATCTGCACCCTCTGGTTACCGACCCCTCAGCCATTAACAAGTTACTCTAGCTTGATTTTAAACACCTCTATCACATTTCCTCTTACCCTTCTCTTCTCTAAGGAGAAAGACCTCAGCTTCTCCAGTCTATCCACATCACTGTAATCCCTCATTCCTCGAAATAATCTAATGGACCTCTTCTGAACCCTCTCCAAAGCCTTCATGTCCTTCCTAACGTGCGGTGCCCAGAATTGGACACATTACGCCCTGTGCTCTATCAAACCACACAGGCCAGGAACTTCCAGGTTCGGTCCGAGACACCTGTCAGCCAGGCAGATGTTAATGGTGCTGCAACTGCTCATTTTGTCACTGAGGTAAGGAAAGTAAAGTCAGCCAGAGAACATAAGAACGTAAGAAATAGGAGCAGGAGTAGGCCATACGCCACCTCGAGCCTGCTCCGCCATTCAATAAGATCATGGCTGATCCGATCATGGACTCAGCTCCACTTCCCCACCCGCTCCCCATAACCCCTTATTCCCTTATCGGTTAAGAAACTGTCTATTTCTGTCTTAAATTTATTCAATGTCCCAGCTTCCATGGCTCTCTGAGGCAGCGAATTCCACAGATTTACAACCCTCTGAGAGAAGAGGGCAAAAACACGAAGGCAGAGTATTATCTGAATGGCGGCAGATTAGGAAAAGGGGAGGTGCAACGAGACCTGGGTGTCATGGTTCATCAGTCACTGAAAGTGGGCACGCAGGTACAGCAGGCGGTGAAGAAGGCAATTGGTATGTTGGCCTTCATAGCTAGGGGATTTGAGTATAGGAGCAGGGAGGTCTTACTGCAGTTGTACAGGGCCTTAGTGAGGCCTCACCTGGAATATTGTGTTCAGTTTTAGTCTCCTAATCTGAGGAAGGACATTCTTGCTATTGAAGGAGTGCAGCGAATGTTCACCAGACTGATTCCAGGGATGGCTGGACTGTCATATGAGGAGAGACTGGATCAACTGGGCCTTTATTCACTGGAGTTTAGAAGGATGAGAGAGGATCTCTTAGAAACGTATAAGATTCTGACGGGACTAGACAGGTTAGATGCGGGAAGAATGTTCCCGATGTTGGGGAAGTCCAGAACCAGGGGACATAGCCTTAGAGTAAGGGGTAGGCCATTTAGGACTGAGATGAGGAGAAACCTCTTCACTCAGAGAGTTGTTAACCTCTGGAATTCCCTGTCGCAGAGAGTTGTTGATGCCAGTTCATTGGATATATTCAAGAGGGAGTTAGATATGGCCCTTACGGCTAAAGGGATCAAGGGGTACGGAGAGAAAGCAGGAAAGGGGTACTGAGGGAATGATCAGCCATGATCTTATTGAATGGCGGTGCAGGTTCGAAGGGCCGAATGGCCTACTCCTGCACCTATTTTCTATGTTTCTATGTTTCTATATTTCTCCTCATCTCAGTTTTAAATGGGCGGCCCCTTATTCTAAGATTATGCCCTCTAGTCTCCCCTACTTCCTCTCTGCATCCACCTTGTCAAGCCCCCTCACAATCTTATAAAGCTTCTGCTTCCTGCTGGAAAATCTGCAACTTTAATATTTATCAAGGACAGGATCGAGTATAGCTGTGATGCTGTCCATAGTCAAATAGCCTGCCAACACTCGATCTGGACTCATTTCTGAAGAAAGGGCTCTGATGAAGATACTAGAAGCTAGCTGCATTTAAGGAGATGTCAGATAAACATACAGAGGAGAAAGGAATAGAAGGTTACGCTGACAGGGTGAGATGAAATCGAGTGAGAGGACACTCATGTGGAGCATAAACACCGGCACGGACCTGTGAGGCCGAATGGCCTGTTTCTGTGTTGTACAGGAGCATAGTGGTTATGTCACCGGACTAATAATCCAGAGGCCTGGACTAATGTTCTGGAGGCATGAGGTCAAATCCCACCACGGCAGCTGGGGAATTTAAATTCAGTTAATGAAATACTTCTAGAATTAAACTGCTCGTGTCAGTAATGGTGACCATGAAACTACAGGATTGTCGTAAAAACCCAACTGGTTCACTAATATCCTTTAGGGCAGGAAATCTGCCACTCTTACCCGGTCTGACCTATGTGTGACTCCAGGCCCACAACAATGTGGTTGATTCTTAAATGGTCTAGCAAGCCACTCATTGTATTCAAAAAGGCAGCTCACCACCATCTTCTCGAGGGCAACTGGGATGGCCAATAAATGCCGGCCTTGCCGGCGACACCCACAACCCGTGAATAAAATTTAAAATAAATTCCACGTAATTCTGCGTAGCTGACCATCGTGTAAACACAACCCAACAGAATATCATTGCTTTGAGGGGGATGAAAACCTTGATGGTAAAAGGTAAAAAGGGAGTTATGTTAGAGCAGCACACCATTTCATTGATGCGTGACTGCAAAGGCAGTGAGACGCTGAGAGGGATAAGATGAGAGCGGGTCGCTTTCCGACCAACTCTTTCCACTAGAGGCTTGGCTTTATTGTCTCCCTCAGAGAATAAAGAAAGGAAAGAAAGACTTGCATTTATATAGCGCCTTTCACGACCACCGGATATCTCAAAACGCTTTATAGCCAGCGAAGCACTTTTTGGAGTGCAGTCACTGTTGCAATGTGGGGAACAGGGCAACCAACCTGCGCACAGCAAGCTCCCACACACAGCAGTGTGATGATGTCCAGATAATCTGTTTTAGTGATGTTGATTGAGAGAGAAATATTAGCCAAGACACCGGGCATAACTGCCCTGCTCTTCTTCGAAATAGTGGCCATGGAAATCTTTTATGTCCACCTGAGAGGGAAGACAGGGTCCCTGGTTTAACGTCTCACCCGAAAGACGGCACCTCCGAGAGTGCAGCACTCCCTCAGTACTGCACTGGAGTGTCAATCTGATTTATCTGCTCAAGTCTCTGGAGTGGGACTTGAACCCACAACCTTCTGACTCAGAGTGTTACCCACTGAGCCACAGCTGACACTAGAGGGAATAACAAGCCTGTGAACTCAATCTGTAATCAAAAGTAAATGAACATTTCAAAAGACATTTGAAAGCTGGGAGGCACAGTAATGATGCAGATTGTTAATTTGATAATGTGACATTTAAATCAACAAGTACCAGAACAATTCAATATTGTAGAGGATAGGCAAATACTTACTTTATGCTGATGCCTATCTGTGAGGGTTTGTGTTTAGCTTTACTCTGATCCTGTGTTGTTCCCCAGCAGAAGTCGGTAATCCGTTTTCAACTCCCATTCGTACCTAATAATCAGCAGATGAATTGTCCTTCTTCATGTCGATAACAATTAATAATGAGTGAGAGAAAGGAAATTGCACTTGATTCAACTGAGCTTCCATAGAAAATGTTGTGCCTGTAGCAGGCGCCTGCTTTGGTCTGGATTACTGTCTAACATATGTTAGTATCTTCATCAGTGCCCTTTGTCTAAACCCTCCATAGCCTCGCCCCTCCCTATCTCTGTAATCTCCTCCAGACCCACAACCCCCAAAGATGACTGTGTTCTTCTAATTCTGGCCTCTTGTGAAACCCTGATTATAATCGCTCCACCATTGGCGGCCGAGTCTTCAGCTGCCTAGGCCCGAAGCTCTGGACTGCCCTCGCTAAACCGCTCCGCCTCTCTACCTCGCTTTCCTCCTTTAAGACGCTCCTTAAAACCTACCTCTTTGAACAGGCATTTGGTCACCTGCCCTAATTTCTTATAAGAACATAAGAGCATAAGAAATTGGAGCAGGAGTAGGCCATCTGGCCCCTCGAGCCTGCTCCACCATTTAATAAGATCATGGCTGATCTGATCTTGGGCTCAGCTCCACTTCCCTGCCCGCTCCCCATAACCCTTTATTCGCTTATTGCTCGAAAATCTGTCTATCTCCGCTTAAATATATTCAATGACCCAGCCTCCACAGCTCTCTGGGGCAGAGAATGCCACAGATTTACAACCCTCTGAGAAGAAATTCCTCCTCATCTCAGTTTTAAATGGGCGGCCACTTATTCTGAGACTATGTCCCCTAGTTTTAGTCTCCCCTATGAATGAAAACATCCTCTCTGATTCCACCTTGTCGAGCCCCCTCATTATCCTATATATCGATAAGATCACCTCTCATTCTTCTGAACTCTAACGTGTACAGGTCCAACCTACTCAACCTTTCCTCATAAGTCAACCCCTTCATCTCCGGAATCAACCTCGGGAACCTTCTCTGAACAGCCTCTGATGCAAGTATATCCTTCTTTAAATACGGAGACCAAAACTGTACGCGGTACTCCAGGTGTGGCCTCACCAATACCCTGTACAGATGTAGCAGGACTTCTCTGACTTTATACTCTATCCCCCTTGCAATAAAGGCTAACATTCCATTTGCCTTCCTGATTACTTGCTGTACCTGCATACTCACTTTTTGTGTTTCATGCACAAGTACCCCCAGGTCCCTCTGTACTGCAGCACTTTGCAATTTTTCTTCATTTAAGTTATAATTTGCTTTTCTATTTTTTCTGCCAAAGCAGATAATCTCATATTTTTTCATATTATAATCCATCTGCCAAATTTTTGCCCACTCAGCCTGTCTAGATTGTTTGTGTCCTCTTCACAATTTGCTTTCCCACCCATCTTTGTATCATCAGCAAACTTGGCTACATTGCACTCGGTCCCTTCATCCAAGTCATTAATATAGATTGTAAATAGTTGGGGTCCCAGCACTGATCCCTGCGGCACCCCAGTAGTTACTGTTTGGCAACCAGAAAATGACCCATTTATCCCGACTCGCTGTTTTCTGTTAGTTGGCCAATCCTCGAATATATTAGCCCCAACTTATACTCCTACAGGTGGATATATGGATGAATATACAGTCCCCAACATGTATAGCAGGCACCTTTGTGCTAATGTGATTTGCTCTCTATACAGCGTGAATGGTAAATCCATTAGAATCTCTAATAATGTCTTTAAGAAGGGAAATCCCTACAAATTACCCTGGTCAATTTCAACATTCTTAAACTGCTGTCGCCGTGTTTATAATTGTCTTTCACTATGAGAAACCATCAGCGGCAGGTCGGGGCCATAAAAGGAGCAGCGAGTGTTAGCCATGGGCAGTGTGGCGGCATGCCACGGCAAGGTACAGCGCGAGCTGGTGCAGGAGGGCGACGACAACGAAGAGAGACATCATCAAGGTCCAGGTTGGTGATTGGAGCGTGGGCAGGTACAGCAGGAGCGGCGAGGTCGGGGCGAAGGAGCGGCAAGAGAATGTAGAGCGAAGTGACCGGGGCCCAGGAGAGGCGTGAGTTCGGGGCCCAGAAGAGACGAGGGCCCAGGGGCAGCACAGGCCAGCCCACACTGCGATATGTGTACGCGCACTAGGTCCGTGCAGCAGAGCAGGTCTCCAGTCGTCTTGGTTAATCCTTGCCACTGGACCAAGACCTAGCTCTGTCAAGCCCGTGTGGTGGCTGGTGTGCAACGGCCACCCCACGTTAAAAAAATCCACGCACAGGCATCTTCCACCCTTCAACATGTCGTTCGGGATCTGGAATATTAGGTCCTTCATTGAAACACACGTAAACTCATCCTTTTTTGGCATGGAAGCAAGTCATCCTCGCTTCGAGAAACTGCCTATGAATGAATGAAAGATATTACCCCCAACCCCATGAACTTTTATCTTGTGCAGTAACTTTTTATGTGCTACATTATCGAACGCCTTCTGGAAATCCAAATACACCACATCCACTGGTTCCCCCTTATCTACCCTGTTCATTACATCCTCAAAGAATTCCAGCAAATTTGTCAAACATTGTGTGGCCCTGTGTGGCTCAGTGCAGTGTTAATTTTTTTTTAAATAATACTCCTGTGAATCGGAGCGTTTTATGTGTTAAAGGCGCTATATAAATGAATGTTGTAGTTGAATAGTATGGGGAATTTATGCATAAGTCACTATTACCCCCATTTTAACCTAACCCCCTGCAACGACTATTTTACACCCTGTTCAATTTTGTAAATGGTGAGAGATTGGGAAATGTTGCGATTCAGAGGGACCTGGGTGTCCTTGTACACAAATCACTGAAAGTTAACGTGTAGGTACAGCAAACAATTAAGAAAACAAATGATATGTTGGCCTTTATTATAAGAGGATTTGAGGATAAGAATAAAGAAACCGGACAGCAATTATATAGCGCCCTGGTGAGACCACAGCTGGAGTACCGTGTACAGTTTTGGTCTCCTTATCCAAGCAAGGATATACTTGCTATAGGAGTGCAACGAAGGTTCACCAGACTGATTCCTAGGATGGGGGTATTGTCTCATAGGGAGAGATTGAGTAGACTAGGCTTATATTCCCCAGAGTTTAGAAGAATGAGAGGTAATCTCATTGAAACATATAAAATTCTTACAGGGTTTGACAGGGTAGATGTAGGGAGGATGTTTCCCCCTGGCTGGGGAGTCTGGAACCAGAGGTCACAGTCTCAGAATAAGGAGTCAGCCATTTAGGACTGAGATGAGGAGAAATTTCTTCACTCAAAGGATTGTGAATCTTTGGAATTCTCTGCCCCAGAGGGCTGTGGGTGCTGAGTCATTGAGTATATTCAAGACAGAGATCAAGTAATTTTTGGATATTAAGGGAATCAAGGGATATAGGGATAGTGCAGGAAAGTGGAGTTGAGATAGAAGATCAGCCATGATCTTATTGAATGGTGGAGCAGGCTCGAGGGGCCAAATGGCCTACTCCTGGTCCTATTTCTTATGTTCTTAAGATCCACCATCTGCAGTATTTGATTTTTGTTTTAGATTAACTTTGTTTATTGAAGGCCACTAAACCCCCAGGATCTGATGGACTGCATCCCAGAGTTCTTAAGGAAGTGGCCCTAGAAATAGTAGATGCATTGATGGTCATTTTCCAACATTCCATGGACTCTGGATCAGTTCCTATGGAGTGGAGGGTAGCCAATGTAACCCCACTTTTTAAAAAAGGAGGGAGAGAGAAAACAGGGAATTATAGACCGGTCAGCCTGACATCGGTAGTGGGTAAAATGATGGAATCAATTATTAAGGATGTCATAGCAGTGCATTTGGAAAGAGGTGACACGATAGGTCCAAGTCAGCATGGATTTGTGAAAGGGAAATCATGCTTGACAAATCTTCTGGAATTTTTTGAGGATGTTTCCAGTAGAGTGGACAAGGGAGAACCAGTTGATATGGTGTATTTGGACTTTCAGAAGGCTTTCGACAAGGTCCCACACAAGAGATTAATGTGCAAAGTTAAAGCACATGGGATTGGGGGTAGTGTGCTGACGTGGATTGAGAACTGGTTGTCAGACAAGAAGCAAAGAGTAGGAGTAAATGGGTACTTTTCAGAATGGCAGGCAGTGACTTGTAGGGTACCGCAAGGTTCTGTGCTATGGTCCCAGCTGTTTACATTGAACGTTAATGATTTAGACGAGGGGATTAAATATAGTATCTCTAAATTTGCGGATGATACTAAGTTGGGTGGCAGTGCGAGGTGCGAGGAGGATGCTATGAGGCTGCAGGGTGACTTGGATAGGTTAGGTGAGTGGGCAAATGCATGGCAGATGAAGTATAATGTGGATACATGTGAGGTTATCCACTTTGGTGGTAAAAACAGAGAGACGGACTATTATCTGAATGGTGACAGATTAGGAAAAGGGGAGGTGCAACGAGACCTGGGTGTCATGGTACATCAGTCATTGAAGGTTGGCATACAGGTACAGCAGGCGGTTAAGAAAGCAAATGGCATGTTGGCCTTCATAGCGAGGGGATTTGAGTACAGGGGCAGGGAGATGTTACTACAGTTGTACAGGGCCTTGGTGAGGCCACACCTGGAGTATTGTGTACAGTTTTGGTCTCCTAACTTGAGGAAGGACATTCTTGCTATTGAGGGAGTGCAGTGAAGGTTCACCAGACTGATTCCTGGGATGCCAGGATTGACATATGAAGAAAGACTGGATGGACTGGGCTTATATTCACTGGAGTTCAGAAGAATGAGGGGGGATCTCATAGAAACGTTTAAAATTCTGACGGGTTTAGACAGGTTAGATGCAGGAAGAATGTTCCCAATGTTGGGGAAGTCCAGAACCAGGGGTCACAGTCTAAGGATAAGGAGTAAGCCATTTAGGACTGAGATGAGGAGAAACTTCTTCACCCAGAGAGTGGCGAACCTGTGGAATTCTCTACCACAGAAAGTTGTTGAGGCCAATTCACTAAATATATTCAAAAAGGAGTTAGATGAAGTCCTTACTATTAGGAGGATCAAGGGATATTGCGAGAAAGCAGGAATGGGGTATTGAAGTTGCATGTTCAGCCATGAACTCATTGAATGGCGGTGCAGGCTCGAAGGGCCGAATGGCCTGCTCCTGCACCTATTTTCTATGTTTCTATGTTTCTATGTACTGACGTGGATAGAGAACTGGTTGGCAGACAGGAAGCACAAAGTACGAATAAACGGGTCCTTTTCAAAATGGCAGGCAGTAACTAGTGGGGTACCGCAAGGTTCAGTGCTGTGACCCCAGCTTTTTACAATATACATTAATGATTTAGACGAAAAAATAGAATGTAATATCTCCAAGTTTGCAGATGACACTATACTGGGTGGCAGTGTGAGCTGTGAGGAAGATGCTAAGAGGCTGCAGGGTGACTTGGACAGGTTAGGTGAGTGGGCAAATAGATGGCAAATGCAGTATAATGTGGATAAATGTGAGATTATCCACTTTGGTGGTAAAAACAGGAGGGCTGATTATTATCTGAATGGTGACAGATTGGTAAATGGGGAGGTGCAATGAGACCTGGGTGTCATGGTACATCAGTTATTGAAGGTTGGCATACAGGTGTAGCAAGCGGTGAAGAAGGCAAGTGGTATGTCGGCCTTCATAGCGAGAGGATTTAAGTATAGGAGCAGGGAGGTCTTACTGCAGTTGTACAGGGCCTTGGTAAGGCCACATCTTGAATATTGTGTACAGTTTTGGTCTCCTAATCTGAGGAAGGACATTCTTGCTATTGAGGGAGTGCAGCGAAGGTTCACCAGACTGATTCCCGGGATGATAGGGCTGACATATAAAGAAAGACTGGATTGACTAGGCTTGTATTCATTGGAATTTAGAAGAATGAGAGGGAATCTCATGGAAACATATAAAATTCTGACGGGATTGGACAGGTTAGATGCAGGAAGAATGTTCCCGATGTTGGAGAAGTCCAGAACCAGGGGTCACAGTCTAAGAATAAGGGGTAAGCCATTTAGGACTGAGATGAGGAGAAACTTCTTCACTCAGAGAGTTGTGGGCATGTGGAATTCGCTACCACAGAAAGTTGTTGGGACCAGTTCGTTAGATATATTCAAAAGGAAGTTAGATGTGGCCCTCACAGCTAAAGGTATCAAGGGGTATGGAGAGAAAGCAGGAATGGGGTACTGAATGCATGATCAGCCATGATCATATTGAATGGTGGTGCAGGCTCGAAGGGCCGAATGGCCTACTCCTGCACCTATTTTCTCTGTTTCAATGTTTGCTGTAAACACAGCTCTGGAGAGACAATATGGAAAAGGCATGACTTTAGCACACTGCCACGTGTTCAGTGTTCCTCTGCTGCTGAATTCCAGTGTCTGCACTTTCAGAACCTCACTCAGTGTTGTTCAGTAAACTGCCACAACACAAATGATTAGCAATTTAATGAGTTCATTATCATTTCTCCCAAGATAAGGTTTCCATGGTGCCTCCCACGGAGGTTGGAAATATAATTCTCTTAGTGCAGCTCTACTGAACTCTTGCATTACATAGAATTAAATAGAACATGCAACACAGAAACAGCTGAATCAGCCCAACTGATTCATGCTCCACACGAGCCTCCTCCCACCCTTCTCCATCTCATCCCATCAACATAACCCTTTCTCCCTTATGTACTTATTGAGCTTCACCTTAAATGCATCCATGCTATTCGCCTCAACCACTCCCTGTGGTAGCGAGTTCCACATTCTCATCACTCTTTGGGTAAAGAAGTTTCTCCTCAATTCCCTAGTGGATTTATTTGTGACAATCTTACATTGATGGCCTTACTTTTGGTCTCCTTCCCAACATATAAGAACATAAGAAATCGGAGCAGGAGTAGGCCATTTTGACCCTCAAGCCTGCTCTGCCATTTAATAAGATCATGGCTGATCTGATCATGGACTCAGCTCCACTTCCCTGCCCGCTCCCCATAACCGTTTATTCCCTTATCGCTCAAAAATCTGTCGATCTCCACCTTGAATATATTCAATGACCCAGCCTCCACAGTTCTCTGGGGCAGAGAATTCCACAGACTTACAATCCTCTGAGAGAAGAAATTCCTGCTCATCTCAGTTTTAAATGGGCGGCATCTTATTACATAAGAACATAAGAATTAGGAACAGGAGTAGGCCATCTAGCCCCTCGAGCCTGCTCCGCCATTCAACAAGATCATGGCTGATCTGGCCGTGGACTCAGCTCCACTTACCCGCCCGCTCCCCGTAACCCTTAATTCCCTTATTGGTTAAAAATCTATCTATCTGTGATTTGAATACATTCAATGAGCTAGCCTCAACTGCTTCCTTGGGCAGAGAATTCCAGAGATTCACAACCCTCTGTGAGAAGAAATTCCTTCTCAACTTGGTTTTAAATTGGCTCCCCCGTATTTTGAGGCTGTGCCCCCTAGTTCTAGACTCCCCGACCAGTGGAAACAACCTCTATGCCTCTATGCCTCTATCTTGTCTATCCCTTTCATTATTTTAAATGTTTCTATAAGATCATCCCTCATCTTTCTGAACTCCAACGAGTAAAGACTCAGTCTACTCAATCTATCATCATAAGGTAACCCCCTCATCTCCGGAATCAGCCTAGTGAATCATCTCTGTACCCTCTCCAAAGCTAGTATATCCTTCCTTAAGAAAGGTGACCAAAACTGCACGCAATACTCCAGGTGCGGCCTCACCATACAGTTGCAGCAGGACCTCCCTGCTTTTGTACTCCATCCCTCTCGCAATGAAGGCCAACATTCCATTCGCCTTCCTGATTACCTGCTGCACCTGCAAACTAACTTTTTGGGATTCATGCACAAGGACCCCCAGGTCCCTCTGCATCTCAGCATGTTGTAATTTCTCCCCATTCAAATAATATTCCCTTTTACTGTTTTTTCCCAAGGTGGATGACCTCACATTTTTCGACATTGTATTCCATCTGCCAAACCTTAGCCCATTCGCTTAACCTATCTAAATCTCTTTGCAGCCTCTCTGTGTCCTCTACACAACCCGCTTTCCCACTAATCTTTGTGTCATCTGCAAATTTTGTTACACTACACTCTGTCCCCTCTTCCAGGTCACCTATATATATTGTAAACAGTTGTGGTCCCAGCACCGATCCCTGTGGCACACCACTAACCACCGATTTCCAACCCAAAAAGGACCCATTTATCCCGACTCTCTGCTTTCTGTTAGCCAGCCAATTCTCTATCCATGCTAATACAATTCCTCTGACTCCGCGTACCTTTATCTTCTGCAGTAACCTTTTGTGTGGCACCTTATCGAATGCCTTCTGGAAATCTAAATACACCACATCCATCGGTACACCTCTATCCACCATGCTCGTTATATTCTCAAAGAATTCCAGTAAATTAGTTAAACATGATTCCCCTTCATGAATCCATGCTGCGTCTGCTTGATTGCACTATTCCTATCTAGATGTCCCGCTATTCTTCCTTAATGATAGCTTCAAGCATTTTCCCCAATACAGATGTTAAACTAACCGACCTATAGCTACCTGCCTTTTGTCTGCCCCCTTTTTTAAACAGCGGCGTTACATTAGCTGCTTTCCAATCCGCTGGTACCTCCCCAGAGTCCAGAGAATTTTGGTAAATTATAACGAATACATCTGCTATAACTTCCGCCATCTCTTTTAATACCCTGGGATGCATTTCATCAGGACCAGGGGACTTGTCTACCTTGAGTCCCATTAGCCTGTCCAGCACTACCCTCCTAGTGATAGTGATTATCTCAAAGTTCTCCCTTCCCACATTCCCGTGACCAGCAATTTTTGGCATGGTTTTTCTGTCTTCCACTGTGAAGACCGAAGCAAAATAATTGTTTAAGGTCTCAGTCATTTCCACATTTCCCATTATTAAATCCCCCTTCTCATCTTCTAAGGGACCAACATTTACTTTAGTCACTCTTTTCCATTTTATATATCGGTAAAAGCTTTTACTATTCTGAGACTGTCCCCTAGTTTTAGTTTCCCCGATGAGTGAAAATATCCTCTCTGCATCCAATTTGTCGAACCCCCTCATTATCTTATATGTTTCAATAAGATCACTTCTCATTCTTCTGAATTCCAATGAGTCCCAACCTGCTCAATCTTTCTTCATAAGTCAACGCCCTCATCTCCGGAATCAACCTAGTGAACCTTCTCTGAACTACCTCCAAATTATGAGGACAATTCTGCCTTTCTCTCCAAATTATCTCCCATCGCTCTTCTCTCCTGAAGATGTTAACCTCTCACTGGGTACAGTTACATGCATGACTCCCTGGCGCCTTGCCCAATTGGCCATTATTGAGCCATCAATCTTGAGAGTGAAGGCAGGGTATCAGCAGAATGGAATATCCGCCCATCACTGTGAGTCCACCACGACCATTAAAAAGGACAGAAAATGACCTGAAGATGCAGGAGGGGTTTGGAGTGTTTTAGGCCACGGCCTGGACCAAGGACTGAAAGGATTACGGCCTGAGGCCTAATTGAAGGGAAAGGTTTCCTCCTCTGGTCCCTTTCCCTCCTCAAGAGGCGTCGGTGGACGTTTACGATTCTCATTAAAAATTTCAAACCAAAACATTTTGTTCTCACACATGACTTGGCTACTCAAAGAAGTTTAGCATGAAATATTTTCTGTACTGCATAATTTTTAATTATTCTCAGGACACGGGTGTCGCAGGCAAGGCCGATGTTTTTGCCCATCTCTAGTTGCCCTTGAGAAGGTGATAGTGGGAATTCTTCTTGAACCGCTGCAGGTGCTCCCATCATCACCATCATCATCATATGCGGTCCCTCGAAATGAGGATGACTTGCTTCCACGCCAAAAAAGGACGAGTTCACAGGTGTTTCGAATGAAGAACCCAAACTACATCCTCAAGGTTGGAAGATGCCTGTGTGTGACTTTTTTTAACGTGTGGTGACCGTTGCACACCAGCCACCACACGGGCTTGACAGAGCTAGGCCTTGGTCCAGTGGCAAGGATTAATCAAGACAACTGGAAACAGCTCTGCTGCACGGACCCAGTGCGCACATATAAAGCAGTGTGGGCTGGCCCGTGCTGCCCCTGTTCCCCTGGCCCCAAACTCACGCCTCCCCTGGGCCCCGATCACATCCCTCCACAGTCTCTCACCGCTCCTTCGCCCCGACCTCGCCGCTCCTGCTGTACCTGCCCACGCTCCAATCACCGACCTGGACCTTGCTGACGTCACACTTCGCTGCCGTCGCTCTCCTGCTCCAGCACGGGCTGTACCTTGGCTGCCCATGGCCGCCGCTCATTTTATGGCCCCGACCTGCCGCTGATGGTCTCTCGCGGGTCGGGGCTTCCACGCTGCCCATGGCCGCCGCTCACCGCTCACCCACACTGCTTAGCAGTTCGCTATGACCGAGTGGCTTGCTAGGCCGCCTCAGAGGGAATTTATGAGTCAATCTCAGTGCTGTGGAACTAGAGTCACATATACGTCCCTGATAAGGCCTGGAGGTTTCCTTCCCTGAATGACGTAAGTGAACAGTTTGAGTTTTTATGACAATCCAACAGCTTCATGGTCACTTTTACTGATACCAGCATATTCTTTTTATTCAAAGATTTATTTTTAAACTGAGTTAAACTGGACATCGAGGGATTTGAACTCACATGCTTTAGATGATTAGTTCAGGCTTCATAGACTACTGGTCCAGTAATATAACCACTGCACTACCCTAGCCCAGATCTGCCCATCATATGTCTTCTCATTATCAATGGTCATGTGACAACACTCTGAATATAAAAGGGTCTCATTTTGGTACACTTTAGAGGGCATAAATAGCATAATGTTTGCAGGGATCTGCAGCTTTTTGATATGTTGTATGTACAATGCCGTTGTTACCTAATTCTAAGTAATGGCATTGGATTGAAATGACAGGAATGGTTCCAGGGATGAGGGACTTCAGTTGGATAGACTGGAGAAGCTGGGGTTGTTCTCCTTGGAACAGAGAAGGTTGAGAGGAGATTTGATCGAGGTGTTCAAAATCATGGTGGGTGTGGACAGAACAGACAGAGAGAAACTGCTCCCATTGGCAGAAGGGTTGAGATACCAGAGGACACAGATTTAAGGTGAATGGCAGTAGAACCAAAGGCGACATGAGGAAAAACATTTTTTACGCAGCGAGTGGTTAGGATCTGGAATGCACGGCCTGAAAGGGTGGTGGAGGCAAATTCAATCACAGCTTTCAAAAGGGAATTGGATAAGTACCCGAAGGAAATAATTTGGAGGGTTACTGGGGAAGGGCGAGGGAGTGGGACGAGCTGACATGCTCTTGCAGAGAGCCGGCACAGGCTCTATGGGCTCAATTTTCCCCAGTTATCTGCGCCCTTTTTTTGCCATGCACAGCTTTGTTGGGCCAAATTAAAATATCCAAGTTTCCCCAAAGTTTGTGCGCAAGTGTAACTCAGTTGGTTATGATTTTTTTTATTAGTATTTTTTTTGCGACGTGGGGGCATAACCTGATGTCTGCGCCAGTTTTTCAGCTTTATGCAAGTTTGGTCAACTTACATTTCTCCTAGAACGCGTATCTGACTGCTCCCAAAAACCCTTCTGGGCACTTAGGAAAAACCAGCGCACATTAAAAAATTGGTGTAGAAAGATGCCATTGTTTATGTGCAAATTTTGGAGGAAGTCAAGAATATATTAAATATGCATCATGAAGCTTAATTTTTTTTCATACTTAAAACGCAGAAAATGGAAGTCTAATGCAATCCTTTAATTTTGGATCTTTTTTAAAGTACCACGCCACCACCGAAAGTCTCCAAACCGGACTCGAGGGTCGGAGAGTCAGCCGACAGCCGGCAGAATCGATCCCTCGCTGGTCTGGGGATTGGAGTGGGAGTGGCAGTTGATTCTGTCAATGGCCGTGGGATCTGGGCATGTTCCCTTATTGCAGCAGCTACCTCCGACATTCCCTGCCTCATGTGCCCTGATAGTTTCTCAACTACATCCAACATTCCCTCCTTCATGTTCGCCGACAGTTTATCAGCTACCTGCGACATTCCCTCCCTCATGTTTAGGAACAGTATGTCAACTACCTCCAGCACTCCCTCCCTCATGTTCACCGACAGTGTGTCAACTACCTGCAACATTCCCTCCCTCATGTTCAGGAACAGTGTGTCAACTACCTCCAACATTCCCTCCCTCATGTTCACCGGCAGTGTGTCAACTACCTGCAACATTCCCTCCCTCATGTTCAGGAACAGTATGTCAACTACCTCCAACATTCCCTCCCTCATGTTCACCGGCAGTGTATCAGCTACCTGCGACATTCCCGCACTCATATGTCCGGACAGAGTTCCCATTTCTCGTGAGAATATTGTTACTTCTCCCGACAGTCCCGCTACCTCATCACCCACCCCACTGATGGTGTCCAGGAGTGATCAGGTAAGATCAATGCTCTCCGCACTCAATGCCATCATCTGAACCACTTCTGTTAGATCCTGCACCTGAGGAGAGTGCTGTCGAGCTCTCCTTCCCCCTCCTCACCCTGAGTGTAGCTCGCTGCATCCCACTGGGACCCGCAGCTTCGGATGGTGGGGCCCTGGGTGTGCCTCACTGCACCCCGCTGGAATCCCTAGCCTCGGACTGTGAGAAACCATGGAATGTCCCAATACTCGTACCACTCAGGAAAGAGCCTGCCACCTCAATTGGTGGCACCTACACCTCCTCCAGAGTGAGTACAACATTGTGGGATTCATCCATCACCTCCCTCTCCCTCTCACCCCTATGCACATCCAGGGCCCCAACATCTAAGGCTGCGGGTCCCAGTGGGATGCAGCTAGCCACACTTCTTGTTCTGGAAGGTGGGATTGGAAGATGTTCTCTTCTTCAGGCTCATCCGTGTCTGAATTTTCTTCTGCATCGGCTTCAGCCTCGTCAGGGCGGGCCTCAAGTTCTGCAAAATATAACAGAACAAATGGTTAGCAGCAGAGGAGGGGGCAGGATGGGTGACATGAGTAGGCTCACACAGCGCAGGCAGCAGGCTGATTTGAGGGACCACGACGAATGATGGCACATTGCATCAAATCGAAGCGTAGCTGACGAAGACATCCCCATGAACCGAAGCGTGGCTAGCCCACGCTGTACTTAACATTTAGCAAGGCCAGACTGTGGAATTTGCAGGACTTACCCTCTCCCTCGAGTGTGGGCCCAGCTTGTGCAGTGGTGGTTGCTTTTCTCCAGGCAGGACCCATCAAAGCAGCGACCCTCTCTTCCAAGGGTGTCAGTGGCTGCAGATTAGCCGGGCCTCCTCCTGGTCGAGTTCTTTTCCATTTGTTGTGTGCCACCTTCCTCTGCAAAGATGAAAATATAACTTTTAGAGAGGGTGTCTTTCTGCTGGGTGGGACATATACAGCTGGGCACATTTACAATTGCAATTTCATTGAATAAATGAAAATATTATTTACACTAACTACTTGACCAAAGTCCTGCCACTTTTTGCACTGGTTTCCAGACCTCAGGATGGTCATCATTGCACAGTAATCTTCTGCAAGGTGGTTCCAGCATTTCTTAATTTCTTTTGGTAAAACTTTTATGTGACCTCTGCTGGTGTCCAGCTCATGCCATGTGGCCTCAATTACAGTAACCAGTGCCTCCACTTCATCCTGTGAGAAATTCTTGGTCCTTGAGCCGCGTTGCATCTTGTATTACAGCTCCGATTTTTCCACTGAGAATTAAAGTTCTCACACACAACTGGCTCTTTAAAAATGGCCGAATGGAGCTGTACTGTGCATGCGCGCCCATGTTCATGTTCATGTTTCATGTTCAGCCATGAACTCATTGAATGGCGGTGCAGGCTAGAAGGGCTGAATGGCCTGCTCCTGCACCTATTTTCTATGTTTCTATGTTTCTATAGCAGTCACATAAAAAATGTCTTTTTTTTTGCGCGTGTGTAGAAGGTGGGGGGGGGCATTGTTTTTTTGGCGCGGACATTAGGCTTCACCCCCCAGAACAGGACAGGCTGCGCGGCGCCAATTAAAAAAAATAGAACGGGAAAATTTGGTACTTATTTTTCTGGAGTAGTCGGGGCCAAAAAAAGCAGGTGTGACTCTGGCAATACGCCAAAAAGCAGATTTGGGGAAAATTGAGCCCTATGATTCTAGGAGACATGTTGGAGTTTGCAGAGATTCAGACATAAAAATTAGTAAATATTGACAGAGCCACGGAACGGGAAGAAATTCAGCAGTGCTAATCAATGACTAATGTATTTGGTTATTGATTATGAACATTTAAAGATGTTTATTTAAAGTATCAAAGCTTCGGTTAAGCATCCAGTTATATACAGTCAAGATCAGTCTGTCTGCAAGCTGGAATGTTTTAGTGAAGGTTGAGCTGCTGAATGTGAAGATAGTTAAAACCATAATAAATCTGATTATTATTATTTTATTTGGTGTTGAATTGTTAACATTGACAGAGGAAGATTGCAAAAAATTATGGGACCTTTCCTTCTTTTGGCACACTTTCCCCTCCATTTCCCACTTCATGGTCACACTCCTTCTACAATATCCCCCACTTCACACACTCACTCTTACCCCTCAATCACCCAGTTCACCGGCACACACTTTCCCATCCATTGCCTAGTTCACACTCACTCTTCCCTCTCAATCCCCAGGTCACACGCTCACTCTCTTTCCCCTCCATTCCCCACTTCACGCTCACACTCGTTCCCCTCCACCCCCAGTTCACACCGTCACACATTCCCCCTCAATCCCTGAGGTCACACACTCACTCTTTCCCCTCCACCCCCAGTTAACATCTACTCCTGCCATCATTCATGCTCGCGCTCTGCTTCTCCTCAATTCACACTGGCAAGCTTCCCTTCCTCGTCCCGTTCACCGGGAACCAAATAATGGAGCCTGAAAATGTTGTGAATGAAGAGAAGCATATAATGAGGCTTAATGGACAGAAAGAAAGACTTGCATTTATATAGTGCCTTTCACGACCACCAGACATCTCAAAACGCTTTACAGCCAATGAAGTACTTTGGAGTGTTGTCACTGTTGTAATGTGGGAAACGCAACAGCCAATCTGCGCACAGCAAGCTCCCACAAATAGCAATGTGATAATGACCAGATAGTCTGTTTTTTTGTTATGCTGATTGAGGGATAAATATTGGCCCAGGACACCGGGAATAACGCCCCCTGCTCTTCTTCAAAATAGACAGAGCCTCAATTTAACGTCTCATCCGAAAGACGGCACCTCCGACAGTGCAGCACTCCCTCAGCACTGCACTAGAGTGTCAGCCTAGATTTATGTGCTCAAGCCCCTGGAGCGGGACTTGAACCCACAACCTTCTGACTCCCAACTGAGCCACGGCTGACACACAACAGATCAAAGTGTGAGACTGAACATCAAACTTCAGTGGCTAAGGTTTGAAGTGTTTATAAAGGGCAAGTGATAACAATTAGTGAGCACGGTTTTCCTAGGTCGGGACAATACGCTGCATACAGTGACATCATAAGTCCCACCCAGAATGGAGATGATTGGCTAATTCCACAGTCAATCACGCACTGCTGTAAGTGACTGGGATTGACATTACGCACAAGATTTGTATTATGTAACTGTACTCCACTCACTGCATGTTGCTGGAAAAATCACCCTGCTTTTATCAGGAGCAGTCCCTGCAGTTTCGGTCACGAGCTCTGTTTGTCGTAGAGCGCAGAGCTGAGTCGATAGATTGTTTGCAGCAGTGCGCTGTTATTATAGACCCAGTTTGCTGTTTGATGTAAAATAGATTCTGTTTGTTGCCCTGCCGTAAGTCTCACTCGTCCACCAACTGATTGGCTGGCACAGTGATGTCAATACTCACTTCGGGGAAAAGTTCACCAGCAAGAGTCATAGAAACATAGAAACATAGAGAATAGGTGCAGGAGTAGGCCATTCGGCCCTTCGAGCCTGCACCACCATTCAATGAGTTCATGGCTGAACATGCAACTTCAGTACCCCATCAGGGCAGGGCAGAAGGTGCAAGAATGGGGATTACAATGTTAAAGCCCTATCTCTGACCCAGGTCATGTTTAACAAGGCATCGTACTCGGAGCAGATCCTTGCAATTTCAACCAGAATGAAATCAACTTAAGTCTGTGTGACAAAATAGAAGCATGCTTGTCAGTTTGTTTATTGATTGGATTCCGTCTTATTCGGCATGACAAAAGCAGTTAAAATTGGATACAGCTTAAATTTTTCAGCAAATATATCTCGCAGTTCCACTCCAGGGACTTGAGCACAATAAAACCTAGTGCAGTGCTGAGGGAGTGCTGCACTGTCAGAGGTGGCTTGTTTTGGATGGGACATTAAACCGAGGCCCCGTCTTCTCTCTCAGTTGGATGTAGACGTTCCCATGGCTACTATTTGGAGGAAGAGCAGGGGAGTCACCCCCCCAGTTTCCTGGCCAATGTTTATCCCTCAATCAACATAACGAAAAAAAACAGAGGGGGTGAAATTCACTAGCACTCTGTTTGGGGGCGGTAACCGAGGTGAGGCGGGACTTCCTCATCGGTCGCAGGAAGTCCCGCCCCGGCCGTGAAATTGGGGTTACTGACCCCGAGACGAAGTGGGCGGTGACCCCAATGTCGGGCGCTCCAATTCCTCTCGGGTGCGGGCCTGGGATGGTAAGTGCGGGATTTTAATTAAAGGGGCGGGCACGCTACGAGCTCTTCAGTGGGGCGAGGGACCTCCGCTAGGCCTCCCGGGATGCGGGGTGCCGTGGCCACAGCCCACCACAGAAGCGGAGATCCGGGCCGCACCACCATGGCGCGGACCCCGCGAAATGGGCAGCGAAAGACCGGACCGGAATTTGACAAAAAAACAAAATGGCGGCACCCGCCTCCCCCTTACTTTTCACCCCAAGGGCGGAGTGCGACCCGGTTCGCGAGCTCTGAGGCTGGTGTGAACATTGCCTGCGGCGACCTCACGGAGCATTACCCAATTTCTGCTCCGGGGCGAAAACGGGTCGCTGCGCATGGCGATGACGCCATCGTCACCGGCGCAGCGGTCCGGGGCACTACCTGCGGGAGTGGGGCACTGCCGGTTTGTGCCTCCACTAACCCCCCGCGCAAATTCGCGGGAGGTGGTAACACCTCTTTCCCCCGGGGCAAGAAATAATTTGCGCCCTGTTAGCGATGCAAATTTCTCCCTCAGATTATCTGGTCATTATCACGTTGCTGTTTGTGCGAGCTTGCTGCCGTGTTTCCTACACTTCAGAAAGTACTTCATTGGCTGTGAAGCACTTTGGGATGTCCAGAGCACCTTAGAGGGAATATTGGGGGAGAATCTCTCCAGCCAGATAGCGTGAGAGAAGAATTTCACCTGAAAGTGTTCAACGTTCAAACATTAGTATCTCACGGTGTAGTCTTATGGCCATCCTTTTAACTTCTTTTTTTTACTTATTCCTTCACGGGTTGTGGGCGTCACTGCCAAGGCCAGTCTCTAATTGCTCTTGAGAAATGGTGATGAGCCGCCTTCTTGAGCCGCTGCAGTCTGTGTGGTGAAAGTACTCCCACAATGCTGTTAGGGAGGGACTTCCAGGATTTTGACCCAGTCACAATGAAGAAACGGCCGATATATTTCCAAGTCAGGATGGTATGTGACTTGGAGGGCACCTTGCAGGTGGTGGTGTTCCCATGCGCCTGCTGCCCTTGTCCTTCTAAGTGGTGGAGTTCGCGGGTTTGGGAAGACTTGTCGCAGAAGCCTTAGCGACTTGCCACAGTGCATCTTGTAGATGGTACACACTGCAGCCACGGTGCGCCGGTGATGCAGGGAGTGAATGTTGAAGGTGGTGGATGAGGTGCCAATCAAGCGGGCTGCTTTGACCTGGATGTGTCGAGCGTCTTGAGTGTTGTTGGAGCTGCACTCATCCAATCAAGTGGAGAGTATTCCATCACACTCCTGACTTGTGCCTTGTAGATGGTGGAAAGGCTTTGAGGGGCCAGGAGATGAGACACTCACCACAGAATACCCAGCCTCTGACCCGCTCTTGTTGCCATGGTACTTATGTGGCTGGTCCAGTTACATTTCTGATCATTGAGTGGTGGAAAGCATTCACGGGAGCATGGATCCATATCTTAGATTTCTGAGTTTTAACGAGAGGAGAAGGGAAATCTATATGTTCTGACTGACAAGGATTGGATGATCTGACTTTATTTGAAATGGTATTTAGGTTGAACTTGATGAGCGATGTCAGCATCTTGGCATGTAACCAGCAACTGGTGTGCCCTAGTTAGGAAAATTAACTCATTGGCTGACACACCTTTCACAACCTCAGGATGTCCAAAGCACTTTACAGCCAATGAAGTACTTTTGGAGTGTAGTGACTGTTGTTATGTGGAAAATGTCATGTATCTCACACTACTGTACATAACTGTATCTCACCATGTTGGTGAGAGGGGAGCGACCTGTCAAAAGCCCAGCGGGAGATCGAGAGCCAGCGGCAGTTGGTGAGAGGGGAGCGACCTGTCAAAAGCCCAGCGGGAGATCGAGAGCCAGCGGCAGTTGGTGAGAGGGGAGCGACCTGTCAAAAGCCCAGCGGGAGATCGAGAGCCAGCGGCAGTTGGTGAGAGGGGAGCGACCTGTCAAAAGCCCAGCGGGAGATCGAGAGCCAGCGGCAGTTGGTGAGAGGGGAGCGACCTGTCAAAAGCCCAGCGGGAGATCGAGAGCCAGCGGCAGTTGGTGAGAGGGGAGCGACCTGTCAAAAGCCCAGTGGGAGATCGAGAGCCAGCGGCAGTTGGTGAGAGGGGAGCGACCTGTCAAAAGCCCAGCGGGAGATCGAGAGCCAGCGGCAGTTGGTGAGAGGGGAGCGACCTGTCAAAAGCCCAGCGGGAGATCGAGAGCCAGCGGCAGTTGGTGAGAGGGGAGCGACCTGTCAAAAGCCCAGTGGGAGATCGAGAGCCAGCGGCAGTTGGTGAGAGGGGAGCGACCTGTCAAAAGCCCAGCGGGAGATCGAGAGCCAGCGGCAGTTGGTGAGAGGGGAGCGACCTGTCAAAAGCCCAGTGGGAGATCGAGAGCCAGCGGCAGTTGGTGAGAGGGGAGCGACCTGTCAAAAGCCCAGCGGGAGATCGAGAGCCAGCGGCAGTTGGTGAGAGGGGAGCGACCTGTCAAAAGCATACTGGTGCAGCTACAGCGGGAGAGAAAGCAAAATAGAAGTAGAAAGTAATCAAAAAGTGACGTCACAGCCAATGGGGTAAGTGATTGGCTGGTGATTGGTGAGTAGCTTTTCTTTTATTTTTTATATCAGTAAGTGAACTATAACATTGTTATTACCAATTTAAGGGTATCTAAGGTTAAGACATGGCAGGAGAGCTCGGTCATGTGATATGCTCCTCCTGTACCATGTGGGAACTCGGGGACACTTCCGGTGTCCCTGACGACTACGTGTGTGGGAAGTGTATCCGCCTCGAGCTCTTGACGGTCCGCGTTGCGGAATTGGAGCTGAAGGTGGATTCACTCTGGAGCATCCACGATGCTGAGAATGACGTGAGTATCACGTGTAGTGAGTTGGTCTTACCGCAGGAGAAGGGTCCACAGCCAGATAGGGAATGGAAGACCAACAGGAAGAGCAGTGCAAGAAAGATAGTGCAGGAGTCCCCTGTGGTCATCCCCCTGCAAAACAGATACACTGCTTTGAGTACTGTTGGGGAGGATGACTCATCAGGGGAGGGCAGCAGCAGCCAAGTTCATGGCACCGTAGGTGGCTCTGCTGCAAAGGAGGGCAGGAAAAAGAGTGGGAGCGCGATAGTGATAGGGGATTCGATGGTGAGGGGAATAGATAGGCGTTTCTGCGGACGCAACCGAGACTCCAGGATGGTATGTTGCCTCCCTGGTGCAAGGGTCAAGGATGTCTCGGAGCGGGTGCAGGACATTCTGAAATGGGAGGGAGAACAGCCAGTTGTCGTGGTGCACATTGGTACCAACGACATAGGTAAAAAAAGGGATGAGGTCCTACGAAAAGAATTTAAGGAGCTAGGAGCTAAATTAAAAAGTAGGACCTCAAAAGTAGTAATCTCGGGATTGCTACCAGTGCCACGTGCTACTCAGAGTAGGAATCGCAGGATAGCGCAGATGAATACATGGCTTGAGCAGTGGTGCAGCAGGGAGGGATTCAAATTCTTGGGGCATTGGAACCGGTTCTGGGGGAGGTGGGACCAGTACAAACCGGACGGTCTGCACCTGGGCAGGTCCGGAACCAATGTCCTAGGGGGAGTGTTTGCTAGTGCTGTTGGGGAGGAGTTAAACTAATATTGCAGGGGGATGGGAACCTATACAGGGAGACAGAGGGAGACAAAAAGGAGGCAAAAGCAAAAGACAGAAAGGAGATGAGGAAAAGTGGAGGGCAGAGAAACCCAAGGCAAAGAACAAAAAGGGCCACTGTACAGCAAAATTCTAAAAGGACAAAGGGTGTTAAAAAAGCAAGCCTGAAGGCTTTGTGTCTTAATGCAAGGAGTATCCGCAATAAAGTGGATGAATTAATTGTGCAAATAGATGTTAACAAATATGATGTGATTGGGATTACGGAGACGTGGCTCCAGGATGATCAAGGCTGGGAACTCAACATCCAGGGGTATTCAACATTCAGGAAGGATAGAATAAAAGGAAAAGGAGGTGGGGTAGCATTGCTGGTTAAAGAGGAGATTAATGCAATAGTTAGGAAAGACATTAGCTTGGATGATGTGGAATCTATATGGGTAGAGCTGCAGAACACTAAAGGGCAAAAATCGTTAGTGGGAGTTGTGTACAGACCTCCAAACAGTAGTAGTGATGTTGGGGAGGGCATCAAACAGGAAATTAGGAGTGCATGCAATAAAGGTGCAGCAGTTATAATGGGTGACTTTAATATGCACATAGATTGGGCTAGCCAAACTGGAAGCAATACGGTGGAGGAGGATTTCCTGGAATGCATAAGGGATGGTTTTCTAGACCAATATGTCGAGGAACCAACTAGGGGGGAGGCCATCTTAGACTGGGTGTTGTGTAATGAGAGAGGATTAATTAGCAATCTCATTGTGCGAGGCCCCTTGGGGAAGAGTGACCATAATATGGTGGAATTCTGCATTAGGATGGAGAATGAAACAGTTAATTCAGAGACCATGGTCCAGAACTTAAAGAAGGGTAACTTTGAAGGTATGAGGCATGAATTGGCTAAGATAGATTGGCTAATGATACTTAAGGGGTTGACTGTGGATGGGCAATGGCAGACATTTAGAGAACGCATGGATGAATTACAACAATTGTACATTCCTGTCTGGCGTAAAAATAAAAAAGGGAAGGTGGCTCAACCGTGGCTATCTAGGGAAATCAGGGATAGTATTAAAGCCAAGGAAGTGGCATACAAATTGGCCAGAAATAGCAGCGAACCTGGGGACTGGGAGAAATTTAGAACTCAGCAGAGGAGGACAAAGGGTTTGATTAGGGTAGGGAAAATGGAGTACGAGAAGAAGCTTGCAGGGAACATTAAGGCGGATTGCAAAAGTTTCTATAGGTATGTAAAGAGAAAGAGGTTAGTAAAGACAAACGTAGGTCCCCTGCAGTCAGAATCAGGGGAAGTCATAACGGGGAACAAAGAAATGGCAGACCAATTGAACAAGTACTTTGGTTCGGTATTCACTAAGGAGGACACAAACAACCTTCCGGATATAAAAGTGGTCAGAGGGTCTATTAAGGAGGAGGAACTGAGGGAAATCTTTATTAGTCGGGAAATTGTGTTGGGGAAATTGATGGGATTGAGGGCCGATAAATCCCCAGGGCCTGATGGACTGCATCCCAGAGTACTTAAGGAGGTGGCCTTGGAAATAGCGGACGCATTGACAGTCATTTTCCAACATTCCATTGACTCTGGATCAGTTCCTATCGAGTGGAGGGTAGCCAATGTAACCCCACTTTTTAAAAAAGGAGGGAGAGAGAAAGCAGGGAATTATAGACCGGTCAGCCTGACCTCAGTAGTGGGTAAAATGATGGAATCAATTATTAAGGATGTCATAGCAGCGCATTTGGAAAATGGTGACATGATAGGTCCAAGTCAGCATGGATTTGTAAAAGGGAGATCATGCTTGACAAATCTTCTGGAATTTTTTGAGGATGTTTCCAATAAAGTGGACAAAGGAGTACCAGTTGATGTGGTATATTTGGACTTTCAGAAGGCTTTCGACAAGGTCCCACACAGGAGATTAATGTGCAAAGTTAAAGCACATGGGATTGGGGGTAGTGTGCTGACGTGGATTGAGAACTGGTTGTCAGACAGGAAGCAAAGAGTAGGAGTAAATGGGTACTTTTCGGAATGGCAGGCAGTGACTAGTGGGGTACCGCAGGGTTCTGTGCTGGGGCCCCAGCTGTTTACATTGTACATTAATGATTTAGACGAGGGGATTAAATGTAGTATCTCCAAATTTGCGGATGACACTAAGTTGGGTGGCAGTGTGAGCTGCGAGGAGGATGCTGTGAGGCTACAGAGTGACTTGGATAGGTTAGGTGAGTGGGCAAATGCGTGGCAGATGAAGTATAATGTGGATAAATGTGAGGTTATCCACTTTGGTGGTAAAAACAGAGAGACAGACTATTATCTGAATGGTGACAGATTAGGAAAAGGGAAGGTGCAACGAGACCTGGGTGTCATGGTACATCAGTCATTGAAGGTTGGCATGCAGGTACAGCAGGCGGTTAAGAAAGCAAATGGCATGTTGGCCTTCATAGCGAGGGGATTTGAGTACAGGGGCAGGGAGGTGTTGCTACAGTTGTACAGGGCCTTGGTGAGGCCACACCTGGAGTATTGTGTACAGTTTTGGTCTCCTAACTTGAGGAAGGACATACTTGCTGTTGAGGGAGTGCAGCGAAGATTCACCAGACTGATTCCCGGGATGGTGGGACTGACCTATCAAGAAAGACTGAATCAACTGGGCTTGTATTCACTGGAGTTCAGAAGAGTGAGAGGGGACCTCATAGAAACGTTTAAAATTCTGACGGGTTTGGACAGGTTGGATGCAGGAAGAATGTTCCCAATGTTGGGGAAGTCCAGAACCAGGGGTCACAGTCTAAGGATAAGGGGTAAGCCATTTAGGACCGAGATAAGGAGAAACTTCTTCACCCAGAGAGTGGTGAACCTGTGGAATTCTCTACCACAGGAAGTAGTTGAGGCCAATTCACTAAATATATTCAAAAGGGAGTTAGATGAAGTCCTTACTACTCGGGGGATCAAGGGGTATGGCGTGAAAGCAGGAAGTGGGTACTGAAGTTTCATGTTCAGCCATGAACTCGTTGAATGGCGGTGCAGGCTAGAAGGGCTGAATGGCCTGCTCCTGCACCTATTTTCTATGTTTCTATGTTTCTATATACATGACTGTAACTCGAGATGACCTGTAACCACTAGCTTACCTTACCACTAGGGCTGCACTTGCAGGATACACTGGATACCTGTCCCAGACAGGTATATAAGGACAGGTCTCAGGCAAGTGTGGCATTCGAGAGCTGTGTAATAAAGGTGCAGGTCCTGAGTGACCTTGACTTCAGCATGTGCCTCAAGTGAGTTTGTACTGAGGGGACAGGACTTTACAGAAAACGTGGCAGACAATTTGCGCGCAGCAAGCTCCCACAAACAGCAATGTGATAATGACCAGATAATCTGTTTTAGATGCTGATTGAGGGATAAATATTGACCAGGACACCGGGGATAACTCCCCTGCTCTTCTTCAAAATAGTGCCATGGGATCTCTTACATCCACCTGAGAGGGCAGAAAAAATAGAAAAGCAAATTATAATTTAAATGGAGAAAAATTGCAAAGTGCTGCAGTACAGAGGGACCTGGGGGTCTTTGGGTATGAAACACAAAAAGTTAGTATGCAGGTACAGCAAGTAATCAGGAAGGCAAATGGAATGTTGACCTTTATTGCAAGGGGGATGGAGTATAAAAGCAGAGAAGTCCTGCTACAACTGAACAGGGTATTGGTGAAGCCACACCTGGAGTATTGCGTGCAGTTTTGGTCTCCGTATTTAAGGAAGGATATACTTGCATCAGAGGCTGTTCAGAGAAGGTTCATTAGGTTGATTCCAGAGATGAGGGGTTTAACTTATGAAGATAGGTTGAGTAGGTTGGGCCTATACTCAGTGGAGTTCAGAAGACTGAGAGGTGATCTTATCGAAACATATAAAATAATGAGGGGGCTCGACAAGGTGGATGCAGAGAGGATATTTTCACTCATAGGGGAAACTAAAACTAGGGGACTTAGTCTCAGAATAAGGGGCCGCCCATTTAAAACTGAGATGAGGAGGAATTTCTTCTCTCAGAGGGTTGTAAATATGTGGAATTCTCTGTCCCAGAGAGCTGTGGAGGCTGGGTCATTGAATATATTTAAGGCAGAGATAGACAGATTTTTGAGCGATAAGGGAGTAAAGATTTATGGGGAGTGGGCGGGGAAGTGGAGCTGAGTCCATGATCAGATCAGCCATGATCTTATTAAATGGCGGAGCAGGCTCGAGGGGCCGTATGGCCTACTCCTGCTCCTATTTCTTATGTTGTTATGTTCAGACGGGGCGTCACTTTAACGTCTCATTCGAAAGACGCCACCTCCCACAGTGCAATGCTCCCTCAGTACTGCATTGGGAGTGTCAGCCTAGATTTTTGCACAACCTTGTAACTCAGAAGCGAGCATGCTGCCACAGCAGACACATAAAGCAAGGGAGCTGCTGGGTAAAACTCTGAATGTGCATCAGTCGAGCTTCAGGGGCACTGCTCTCCCCTCCCCCTACCACCCTCCTACCAGGCCGTGACATTTGAATTCCATGAACAACTCTCTTCTCTGAGTAAGGCTACCAATTAGTGACACATTATAGAAAGCGCTATGCTTCAAGCTTGCACTCGTTCAGAGGTGGGCTGACTCACTTCTTTCAAGATCGTTCTATCCAGCAGAATTTTAACAATGAAAGCTAGAGTCAAACTCAGAAGCGAGAGAGAGCACAGTAATCTAATTCCCTCTGCCACTATGGTGCAGTTGCCAGCACTCTGATCACAGAGTCAGAATACTGTGGGCCCAGGGATAAAATCTCGGCTCCCACTTCAGTGCAATTTTTCAGATGAGATGATAAACCGTCTGCTTTCTCAGATGAACATAAAAGATCCTATGGTGCTATTTCAAGGAAGAGCAAGGGGGGGGGGGGAAGCCAATTGCCCCTCATCATCATCGTCATCATAGGCCGTCCCTCGAAACGAGGATGACTTGCTTCCACGCCAAAAAAAGGACGAGTTCCCAGGTGTGTCAATGAAGGACCCGAACTACATCCTGAAGGGTGGAAGATGCCTGTGCGTGAATTTTTTCAATGTGGGGTGGCCGTTGCACACCAGTCACTACACGGGCTTGACAGAGCTAGGTCTTGGTTCAGTGGCAAGGATTACCCAAGACGACTGGAGACCTGCTCTGCTGCACGGACCGAGCGCGCACTCACGTATCGCAGTGTGGGCTGGTCCGTGCTGCCCCTGGGCCCCTGGCCCCGAACTCACACCTCCCCTGGGCCCCGATCACGTCCCTCCGTAGTCTCTCGCCCCTCCACAGTCTCGCGCCGGTCCTTCGCCCCGACCTCGCCGCTTGTGCTGTATCTGCCCACACTCCAATCACCGACCTGGATCTTGATGACGTCACTCTTCACAGCCGTTGCCCTCCTGCACCAGCTCGCGCTGCTCCCTGACGTAGTACGCCTCCACACTGCCCATGGCCGCCGCTCGCTGCTCCTTTTATGGCCCCGACCTGCCGCTGATGTTCCCTCGCAGGCTTGTCTCCTGCCACTACTAAGAGAGGCAAGCTCTGAAATTGATCCTAGTATTTCACCAGTACAGTGATACGACCGATCATAGGAATGTTCTCTCCTGAGAATCTCGCAGCTCTATCTTAGATTTCTACAACGGGAAATCATGCAATTTGTCGAGATATAGCGATTCCGGTACTATGCTCACGGATGCACCAGTGTCAATTTCCATGGGTATCTTGTTTCCTGCAATCTCTACTTGGATGGTGATACTTTTCGAATCGCTGTTCGATCGACTTCGTGCTCCTGATGGTGTATCTCTTCATCCTGTTGCTTTTCTTCCATAGTATGTAGTCTCTGGGGATTTCTACTTATAGCTTTGAAAGTTGGGAAGTAGACAAAAAGCAGGAAACTATAGACCAGTTAGCCTAACATCTGTGGCTGGGAAAATGTTGGAGTCCATTATTAAAGTAGCAGTAGCAGGACATTTGGAAAAGCAAAATTCGGTCAGGCGGAGTCAGCATGGACTTATGAAGGGGAAGTCATCTTTGACAAATTTGCTGGAGTTCTTTGAGGATGTAACGAACAAGGTGGATAAAGGGGAACTAGTGGATGTGGTGTATTTGGATTTCCAGAAGGCATTGACAAGGTGCCACATAAAAGGTTACTGCCCAAGATAAAAGTTCACGAGGTTGGGGGTAATATATTAGCATGGATAGAGGATTGGCTAACTAACAGAAAACAGAGAGTCGGGATAAATGGTTCATTCTCTGGTTGGCAACCAGTAACTAGTGGGGTGCCGCAGGGATCAGTGCTGGGACCCCAACTATTTACAATCAATATTAACGACTTGGAAGAAGGGACTGAGTGTAACGTAGTCAAGTTTGCTGATGATACAAAGATGGGAGGAAAAGCAATGTGTGAGGAGGATTAAAAAATCTGCAAAAGGACATAGGCAGGATAAGTGAGTGGGCAAAAATTTTGGCAGATGGAGTATAATGTTGGAAAGTGTGAGGTCATGCACTTTGGCAGAAAAAAATCAAAGAGCAAGTTATTATTTAACTGGAGAAAGATTGCAAAGTGCTGCAGTACAGCGGAACCTGGAGGTACTTGTGCATGAAACACAAAAGGATAGCATGCAGGTACAGCAAGTGATCAGGAAGGCCAATGGAATCTTGGCCTTTATTGCAAAGGGGATGGAGTATAAAAGCAGGGAAGTCTTGCTACAGCTATACAAGGTATTGGTGAGGCCACACCTGGAATAGGTGTCCTGGTCAATATTTATCAAGGGGACGTATTATAGAATCACTAAGTGGGCTGGATTTTCGTTCTTCTGCCGCTCCTGTAACCGCAAAGGCGGCGGTATGCACTTCCGGGCAGGCGGTCAGCTTCCAGCGCTCCGCCGCGACATTCGATGCCGGTTTTGCCGGGGCGGGGAGCATTACCGGCCGGAAGTGGCGAGCTGGTGGGCCACGCCCCTGGTTGCGACACCTGCTCGATTATTGTCTGCAGCCTGACCCTTGGCGCTCCATAGAGCGCCCCCTGTTGGGACGGCCTGTGACAGCGGGCGGTCCGAGCTGTAGCGGCCGCAGTGAGGTAAGTAATGGCCACCTGAAGTGTGATTGTTTCTTTTGTTCTTTTTTTACGATTTCCGTTGTGGTGGCGTGAATTATGTATTGGGAATGTTTTGGTGGGGGTTTGTTCAGGTCCCCCCCCCGCCCCCGCCACCCCCCGCGCCCCCCGAGCCCTCTGTTATGGCACTCTGAGACCGGCTGTATAGCTTAGGATTTTCATTTTCTCAGCCGGCCTAGCGCCCTAAAAGAGGTGTGCAACACCTCTCTTAGCGCCCCATTCCAAACTCCGGGCCCAACTGACGAATTTTGCAGCGGCAGACGCAATCCGTTTGCTGGCGTGAAATTTACCGCTCCGCCCGGGACACCGCCCCAACAGAGACGCGATCGAATTTCCCCCCCACTGTACCATAGAATGGTTACAGCACAGAAGGAGGCCATTCAGCCCGTCGAACCCATGCCGACTCTCTGCACGGGTGTGGGAGAATTTCTGGGCGACCCTGGGTACTACGCCCAGTATGCCCTTTGCATGTCTCCAGCTGAGAGCTGTTGTGTCTCCTACTGTGGCTCCATGGTCGGGCCCCAAAACTTCAGCTGACAATAAAACAAACTCCAGTGGCTCGACAACCAGCTGAAGATTGAAACAGCTAACCTTTTCTCATTGGGCTCTGCCCAGGCCTCTGCTCTGCTGTTGGAGCAGAATAGTGCTGTTCCGATTTTCCAGGCCTTCTGAAGTGCCCTCATGGTCACGGGCCGCCCACTGACCGTGCAACTTACTGTTGTGCCCATTGGACTTTTGGGGACAAATTTATTACCAGAAGGAGCTCTACCACATCATCCTGAGGTACTCCTATAATCCCAATTTTACCTTGCTTTGTAAAAACTGAAGCAACCTCATTGCTAAGCATCTAGAAGCAAAGACACTTGCAGCACAGAAGGAGGCCGCTCGGCCCATCGAGCTTGTGCTGGCTCTTTGAAAGAGTTGTCGTGCTAGTCCCAGATCCTTGCTTTTTGTCCCTAACCCTGTAACTTCCTCATCCTCATCTACCATGTCTTCACTTTGAAGTGCAAGATTATTTCCTTCATCTCTAGACCCTTCTTGGGCTATCTTGTACTTCTTATAGTACTACTCCAACACACTCCTGGCTCGCCTCCCACATTCTACACTACGTAAACTTGAGGTCATCCAAAACTTGGCAGCCTGTGTCCTAACTCGCACCAAGTCCCGATCACCCATCACCCCTGTGCTCACTGACCTACATTGGCTCCCGGTTAAACAACGCCTCGATTTCAAAATTCTCATCCTTGTTTACAAATCTCTCCATTCCTCAGCCCTCCCTATCTCTGTAATCTATTTCAGCCTCACAACCCCTGAAGTTGCCTGCGCTCTTCAAATTCTGCCCTCTTGAGCATCCCTGATTATAAACGCTCAACCATTGATAGCAGTGCCTTCTGTTGCTTGGGCCCCAAGTTCTGGAACTCCCTGCCTAAACCTCTCTGCCTCTCCACCTTTCAGACGCTCCTCAAAACATCCTCTTCAACCAAGTTTTTGGTCACCTGCGCTAATTTCTTCTTCTGTGGCTCAGTGTCAAATTTAACTGTTTTGTCTTATAACACTCCTGTGTAGTGCCTTGGGACATTTTACTACGTTAAAGGCACTATATAAATGAAGGCCGTGCCTACTTGTACTAACTGAAAGACAGCCGTTTCTCTGATTGGCTCTCCATTTTCACATAACCTGAAGTTCCTCTGGGATGTGTAACTGGAACCGCCCAGCCCAAGTTCTGACTGACTTTCTAATTTGTAATTCGATCCATTTTGACTTCAGAAGCCACAGAGGATAGATCTCCCCAAGAGCCACCAAGTTCCAGCCAGTTCATTACCCCAGCACAAGTGCTGCCTCCCCCAGCCGAAGTCCCTTACCCCAGTAGCGGTTGCACTGGGAAATGGCAAAGTGCTGAGGATATGAAAGCCGTCAGCTGTGGCTCAGTTGATAGCACTGAGTCAGAAGGTTGTGGGTTCAAGTCCAACTCCAGAGACTTGAACCCAAAATCTTGGCTGACACGCCAGTGCAGTGCCGAGGGAGTGCTGCACTATCAGAGGATAAGACATTAAGCCGAGGCCCCGTCTGTCCTCTCAGGTGGATGTAAATGATTCCATGGCACTATTTCAAAGATGAGTAGAGGAGTTCTCCCTGGTGTCCAGGCCAATATTTATCCCTCAATCTGCATCACTAAAAAACAGTTAATCTAGTCAACAGTGACTACACTCCAAAAATTACTTAATTGCCGACCTATACCACCTAGAAGGACAACGGTAGCAGGCACATGGGAAAACCATCACCTGCATCTTCCCCTCCAATCACACACCATCCTGACTTGGAAATATATCAGCATTCCTTCATTGTCGCTGGGTCAATCTCCTGGAACTCCCTCCCTTCCCACAAGCCACAAGTCAGGAGTGTGATGGAATACTCTCCACTTGCCTGGATGAGTGCAGCTCCAATAACACTCAAGAAGCTTGATACCATCCAGGACAAAGCAGCCCGCTTGATCGGTACCCCATCCACCACCTTCAACCACTGGCGCACCGTATCTGCAGTGTGTACCATCTACAAAATGCACTGCAGCAACTCGCCAAGGCTTCTTTGACAGCACCTCCCAAACCCGCGACCTCTACCATCTAGAAGGACAAGGGCAGCAGCCACACGGGAAGACCATCACCTGAAAGTTCCCACTCCAAGCCACACACCATCCTGACTTGGAAATAGATCGGCTGTTCCTTCACTGGGTCAAAGTCCTAGAACGCCCTCCCTAACAAAGCTGTGGGAGTACCTTCACCACACGGACTGCAGCGATTCAAGAAGGCAGCTCATCACCACCTTCTCGAGGGCAATTAGGGATGGGCAATAAATGCCGGCCTTGCCAGCGACGCCCACACCCTGTGAATGAATTTTAAAAAGTGCACATCAACTGTGGAAAATTGTTTCTAATCACACAGATAGGGTTTGAAGTGTTAACAATTCATCGATATGCTGCAGTGGGACAGATTTAAAGTGAGCAGCGACCTCACGTAAATATAGAGGTTTCAAAAGATTGATTTTATGATCGGAAATGTCACGGTAATACTTTGTCCATTCCTCCCTCACAACATAGATGTGGAAATGGGACAGACAGAAAGCTGAATCTGAAACGGTTGCAAGATTTGACAGACCTCGGAATGAAATTGCACCTTGTTAAACGATAATAATTTTAGATCAGGAAAGCATAATCCTGATGTAAAAATGTCACTATCGATCCCTGCTGTTCCACACATATATTTAGTCCTTCACTGAATTCTGACCTTTTCATGTTTTCTCCACAACAACAAGCATTTACCACTGCTCCGCATGCCAAGTGTTTGCGAGGAAGTCGATGATAAAAATAGAAAGAGTTAGAGCCTGTGTAGGAGGAGGAACAGCTGTAGAAGGAGAATAATATGGATACAAAACCAAAATACTGCAGATGCTGGAATCTGAAATAAAATGTTGGAAATCTCAGCGGGTCAGGCAGCATCTGTGGAGAGAGAGACAGAGTTAACGTTTCGGGGCAACGACCATTCGTCAGATGGGAAAAGTTTTGAGATGTAAACATAGACATAGAAAATAGGTGCAGGAGCAGGCCATTCAGCCCTTCTAGCCTGCATCGCCATTCAATGAGTTCATGGCTGAACATGAAACTTCAGTACCCCCTTCCTGCTTTCTCGCCATAACCCTTGATCCCCCGAGTAGTAAGGACTTCATCTAACTCCCTTTTGAATATATTTAGTGAATTGGCCTCAACTACTTTCTGTGGTAGAGAATTCCACAGGTTCACCACTCTCTGGGTGAAGAAGTTTCTCCTCATCTCGGTCCTAAATGGCTTACCCCTTATCCTCAGACTGTGACCCCTGGTTCTGGACTTCCCCAACATTGGGAACATTCTTCCTGCATCTAACCTGTCTAAACCCGTCAGAATTTTAAACATTTCTATGAGGTCCCCTCTCATTCTTCTGAACTCCAGTGAATACAAGCCCAGTTGATCCAGTCTTTCTTGATAGGTCAGTCCCGCCATCCCGGGAATCAGTCTGGTGAATCTTCGCTGCACTCCCTCAATAGCAAGAATGTCCTTCCTCAAGTTAGGAGACCAAAACTGTACACAATACTCCAGGTGTGGCCTCACCAAGGCCCTGTACAACTGTAGCAACACCTCCCTGCCCCTGCGGGAGTCAGGCAGTTCGAGCAGTCAGTCGAGGAGGCGGGAGCTCGGAGCAGCGCGAGTCCGGGGTCGGCGAGAGGCCTATAAAGGCCAGCGGGAGTCGGGCAGTTCGAGCAGTCAGTCGAGGAGGCGGGAGCTCGGAGCAGCGCGAGTCCGGGGTCGGCGAGAGGCCTATAAAGGCCAGCGGGAGTCGGGCAGTTCGAGCAGTCAGTCGAGGAGGCGGAAGCTCGGAGCAGCGCGAGTCCGGGGTCGGCGAGAGGCCTATAAAGGCCAGCGGGAGTCGGGCAGTTCGAGCAGTCAGTCGAGGAGGCGGGAGCTCGGAGCAGCGCGAGTCCGGGGTCGGCGAGAGGCGTACCGGTGCAGCTACAGGGAGAAGGCAAAGATACAAAGGTGACGTCACAGCCTAGGGGGTAAGTGATTGGCTGGTGATTGGTGAGTAGTTTTTCTTTTTCTTCTTATATTGGTCAGTAACTTTTAACATTGTTATTACCAGTTTAAGTGTATCTAAGGGTTAAGACATGGCAGGAGAGCTCGGTCGGGTGTTATGCTCCTCCTGTACCATGTGGGAACTCAGGGACGCTTCCAGTGTCCCTGACGACTACGTGTGCGGGAAGTGTGTCCACCTCCGGCTCCTGACGGCCCGCGTTGCGGAGTTGGAGCTGAGGGTGGATTCACTCTGGAGCATCCACGATGCTGAGAATGACGTGAGTATCACGTGTAGTGAGTTGGTCTTACCGCAGGGAAAGGGTCCACAGCCAGATAGGGAATGGAAGACCAGCAGGAAGAGTAGAGCAAGGAAGGTAGTGCAGGGGTCCCCTGTGGTCATCCCCCTGCAAAACAGATACACCGCTTTGGGTACTGTTGAGGGGAATGACTCATCAGGGGAGGGCAGCAGCAGCCAAGTTCATGGCACCGTGGCTGGCTCTGCTGCACAGGAGGGCAAGAAAAAGAGTGGGAGAGCAATAGTGATAGGGGATTCAATTGTGAGGGGAATAGATAGGCGTTTCTGCGGCCGCAACCGAGACTCCAGGATGGTATGTTGCCTCCCTGGTGCAAGGGTCAAGGATGTCTCGGAGCGGGTGCAGGACATTCTGAAATGGGAGGGAGAACAGCCAGTTGTCGTGGTGCACATTGGTACCAACGACATAGGCAAAAAAAGGGATGAGGTCCTACGAAACGAATTTAAGGAGCTAGGAGCTAAATTAAAAAGTAGGACCTCAAAAGTAGTAATCTCGGGATTGCTACCAGTGCCACGTGATAGTCAGAGTAGGAATCGCAGGATAGCGCAGATGAATACGTGGCTTGAGCAGTGGTGCAGCAGGGAGGGATTCAAATTCCTGGGGCATTGGGATCGGTTCTGGGGGAGGTGGGACCAGTACAAACCGGACGGTCTGCACCTGGGCAGGACTGGAACCAATGTCCTAGGGGGAGTGTTTGCTAGTGCTGTTGGGGAGGATTTAAACTAATATGGCAGGGGGATGGGAACCAATGCAGGGAGACAGAGGGAAACAAAAAGGAGACAAAAGCAAAAGACAGAAAGGAGATGAGGAAAAGTGGAGGGCAGAGAAACCCAAGGCAAAAAACAAAAAGGGCCACTGTACAGCAAAATTCTAAAAGGACAAAGGGTGTTAATAAAACAAGCCTGAAGGCTTTGTGTCTTAATGCAAGGAGTATCCGCAATAAGGTGGATGAATTAATTGTGCAAATAGATGTTAACAAATATGATGTGATTGGGATTACGGAGACGTGGCTCCAGGATGATCAGGGCTGGGAACTCAACATTCAGGGGTATTCAACATTCAGGAAGGATAGAATAAAAGGAAAAGGAGGTGGGGTAGCATTGCTGGTTAAAGAGGAGATTAATGCAATAGTTAGGAAAGACATTAGCTTGGATGATGTGGAATCTATATGGGTAGAGCTGCAGAACACCAAAGGGCAAAAAACGTTAGTAGGAGTTGTGTACAGACCTCCAAACAGTAATAGGGATGTTGGGGAGGGCATTAAACAGGAAATTAGGGGTGCATGCAATAAAGGTGTAGCAGTTATAATGGGTGACTTTAATATGCACATAGATTGGGCTAGCCAAACTGGAAGCAATACGGTGGAGGAGGATTTCCTGGAGTGCATAAGGGATGGTTTTCTAGACCAATATGTTGAGGAACCAACTAGGGGGGAGGCCATCTTGGACTGGGTGTTGTGTAATGAGAGAGGATTAATTAGCAATCTCATTGTGCGAGGCCCCTTGGGGAAGAGTGACCATAATATGGTGGAATTCTGCATTAGGATGGAGAATGAAACAGTAATTTCAGAGACCATGGTCCAGAACTTAAAGAAGGGTAACTTTGAAGGTATGAGGCGTGAATTGGCTAGGATAGATTGGCGAATGATACTTAGGGGGTTGACTGTGGATGGGCAATGGCAGACATTTAGAGACCGCATGGATGAAGTACAACAATTGTACATTCCTGTCTGGCGTAAAAATAAAAAGGGGAAGGTGGCTCAACCGTGGCTATCTAGGGAAATCAGGGATAGTATTAAAACCAAGGAAGTGGCATACAAATTGGCCAGAAATAGCAGCGAACCTGGGGACTGGGAGAAATTTAGAACTCAGCAGAGGAGGACAAAGGGTTTGATTAGGACAGGGAAAATGGAGTACGAGAAGAAGCTTGCAGGGAACATTAAGGCGGATTGCAAAAGTTTCTATAGGTATGTAAAGAGAAAAAGGTTGGTGAAGACAAACGTAGGTCCACTGCAGTCAGAATCAGGGGAAGTCATAACGGGGAACAAAGAAATGGCGGACCAATTGAACAAGTACTTTGGTTCGGTATTCACTAAGGAGGATACAAACAACCTTCCGGATATAAAAGGGGTCAGAGGGTCTAGTAAGGAGGGGGAACTGAGGGAAATCTTTATTAGTCGGGAAATTGTGTTGGGGAAATTGATGGGATTGAAGGCCGATAAATCCCCAGGGCCTGATGGATTGCATCCCAGAGTACTTAAGGAGGTGGCCTTGGAAATAGCGGATGCATTGACAGTCATTTTCCAACATTCCATTGACTCTGGATCAGTTCCTATGGAGTGGAGGGTAGCCAATGTAACCCCACTTTTTAAAAAAGGAGGGAGAGAGAAAACAGGGAATTATAGACCGGTCAGCCTGACCTCAGTAGTGGGTAAAATGATGGAATCAATTATTAAGGATGTCATAGCAGTGCATCTGGAAAATGGTGACATGATAGGTCCAAGTCAGCATGGATTTGTGAAAGGGAAATCATGCTTGACAAATCTTCTGGAATTTTTTGAGGATGTTTCCAGTAAAGTGGACAAAGGAGAACCAGTTGATGTGGTATATTTGGACTTTCAGAAGGCTTTCGACAAGGTCCCACACAAGAGATTAATGTGCAAAGTTAAAGCACATGGGATTGGGGGTAGTGAGCTGATGTGGATTGAGAACTGGTTGTCAGACAGGAAGCAAAGAGTAGGAGTGAACGGGTACTTTTCAGAATGGCAGGCAGTGACTAGTGGAGTGCCGCAAGGTTCTGTGCTGGGGCCCCAGCTGTTTATATTGTACATTAATGATTTAGACGAGGGGATTAAATGCAGTATCTCCAAATTTGCAGATGATACTAAGTTGGGTGGCAGTGTGAGCTGCGAGGAGGATGCTATTAGGCTGCAGAGTGACTTGGATAGGTTAGGTGAGTGGGCAAATGCATGGCAGATGAAGTATAATGTGGATAAATGTGAGGTTATCCACTTTGGTGGTAAAAACAGAGAGACAGACTATTATCTGAATGGTGACAGATTAGGAAAAGGGAAGGTGCAACGAGACCTGGGTGTCATGGTACATCAGTCATTGAAGGTTGGCATGCAGGTACAGCAGGCGGTTAAGAAAGCAAATGGCATGTTGGCCTTCATAGCGAGGGGATTTGAATACAGGGGCAGGGAGGTGTTGCTACAGTTGTACAGGGCCTTGGTGAGGCCACACCTGGAGTATTGTGTACAGTTTTGGTCTCCTAACTTGAGGAAGGACATTCTTGCTATTGAGGGAGTGCAGCGAAGGTTCACCAGACTGATTCCCGGGATGGCGGGACTGACCTATCAAGAAAGATTGGATCAACTGGGCTTGTATTCACTGGAGTTCAGAAGAATGAGAGGGGATCTCATAGAAACGTTTAAAATTCTGACGGGTTTAGACAGGTTAGATGCAGAAAGAATGTTCCCAATGTTGGGGAAGTCCAGAACCAGGGGTCACAGTCTGAGGATAAGGGGTAAGCCATTTAGGACCGAGATGAGGAGAAACTTCTTCACCCAGAGAGTGGTGAACCTGTGGAATTCTCTACCACAGAAAGTAGTTGAGGCCAATTCACTAAATATATTCAAAAGGGAGTTAGATGAAGTCCTTACTACTCGGGGGATCAAGGGTTATGGCGAGAAAGCAGGAAGGGGGTACTGAAGTTTCATGTTCAGCCATGAACTCATTGAATGGCGGTGCAGGCTAGAAGGGCTGAATGGCCTACTCCTGCACCTATTTTCTATGTTTCTATGTTTCTATGTATTCAAATCCCCTCGCTATGAAGGCCAACATGCCATTTGCTTTCTTAACCGCCTGCTGTACCTGCATGCTAACCTTCAATGACTGATGTACCATGACACCCAGATCTCGTTGCACCTTCCCTTTTCCTAATCTGTCACCATTCAAATAATAGTCTGTCTCTCTGTTTTTACCACCAAAGTGGATAACCTCACATTTATCCACATTATACTTCATCTGCCATGCATTTGCCCACTCACCTAACCTATCCAAGTCACTCTGCAGCCTAATAGCATCCTCCTCGCAGCTCACACTGCCACCCAACTTAGTGTCATCCGCAAATTTGGAGATACTGCATTTAATCCCCTCGTCTAAATCATTAATGTACAATGTAAACAGCTGGGGCCCCAGGTTTTAAACAAGTGCGGGGACGGGGAAAGTGGGAGGGGAGGAAAGAACAAAAGGGAAGGTCTGTGATAGGGTGGAAGGCAGGAGAGATTAGAGAGACAGAAGGGTTGATCACAAAAATGAGATGGTAATTGTTATGTATGTAAACCTGTAAATGCCATGCCTAACCACCAGAGGGCTTATCCCCTGGAATCCCAAGGGATCCCACAATCCCTTGGGAGCACCTGTATATAAGGAGGCCTCACAGGCTGGAGAAGCACTCTGAGCTCTGTAATAAAGGACTATGGTCACACTTACTTTGAGCTTGCAGTATCTAGTTTGACTCTTTATTCAAGACATAACAGTAATGGCAGAAGTTAAGAAACAAAAGATGAACCGAGATAGGGTGTGAATGGCGGAGTCATCACCAGCTGCCATGAGGAAAAAAAAAAAAGAGGAGGGGTGGGTTGTGAAAAAAAAGGAGGAAAGGGAAAAGAAATATGGGCCGAGGTTATGGTCTGAAATTGATGAACTCGATGTTGAGTCCAGAAGGCTGTAAAGTGCCTAATCAAAAGATGAGGTGCGGTTCCTTGAGCTTACGTCGAGCTTCATTGGAACAGTGTAGGAGGCCGAGGATGGAGAAGTCAGAGTGAGAGCGGAGCGGGGAATTAAAGTGACAGGTGACCAGAAGCTCGGGGTCACGCTTTTGGAATGAACCCAGGTGTTCTGTAAATCATAGAATCATAGAAATTTACAGCACGGAAGAAGGCCATTTTGGCCCATTGTGTCCGCGCCGGCCAACAAAGAGCTATCCAGCCTAATCCAACTTTCCAGCTCTTGGTCCGTAGCCCTATAGATTACGGCACTTTAAATGCACATCCAAGCACCCCTTAAATGTGGTGAGGGTTTCTGCCTCTACCACCCTTTCAGGCAGTGAGTTCCAGACCCCCATCACCCTCTGGCTGAAGAAATTTTCCCTCATATCTCCTCTACACCTCTTACCAATCCCTCTGCCAAGGGAAACAGGTCCTTCCTATCCACTCTATCCAGGCCCCTCATAATTTTATTCACCTCAATAAGGTCACCATCAGCCTCCTCTATTCCAAGGAAAACAACCCCAGCCTATTCAATCTTTCCTCATAGCTAACATTTTCCAGACCAGGCAAATCCTCGTAAATCTCCTCTGTACCCTTTCCAGTGCAATCACATCTTTCCTGTAATGTGGTGACCAGAACTTCACACAGTACTCTAGCTGTGGCCTTGCTAGTGTTTTATAGAGCTGAAGCATAACCTCCTTGCTCTTGTATTCTATACCTCGAATATTAAAGTCAAGTATTCCGTATACCTCCTTCACCACATTATCTACCTGGCCTGCTACCTTCAGGGATCTGTGGACCTGCACTCCAAGGTCCTTTTGTTCCTCTACACTTTTCAGTGTCCTACCATTTAATGTGTATTCCCTCGCCTTGTTAGCCAAATGCATTACCTCACACTTCTCCAGATTGAATTCCATTTGCCACTGTCCCGCCCTCCTAACCAGTACATTGATATCTTCCTGCAATCTGTAGCTTTCTTCTTCATTATCAAGCAGACAAACTTTTTTGTATCATCTGCAAACTTCTTAATCATACCCCTATATTCAATTCCAGATCATTGATATATACTACAAAAAGCAAGGGACCCAGTACTGAGCCCTGCGGAATCCCACTGGAAACAGCCTTCCAGTCACAAAAACATCCATCAACCATTACCCTTTGCTTCCTGCCTCCGAGCCAATTTCGATCCAACTTGCCACTTTGCCCTGGATCCCATGGGCTTTTACTTTTGTGACCAGTCTGTCATGTGGAATCTTATCAAAAGCCTTGCTAAAATCCATACACACCACATCATACACACTATCTTCATCGACCCTCCTGGTTACCTCCTCAAAAAATTCAATCATGATCTTCCCTTAACAAATACATGTTGACTGTCCTTGATTAATCTAAATGAAGGTTGATCCTGTTCCTCAGAATTTTTTCCAATAATTTTCCCAACACCTAAATTAGGCTGACTGGCCTGTAATTACTCGGTTTATCCCTTTCTCCCTTTTTAAACAAAGGTACAACATTAGCAGTCCTCTCGTCCTCTGGTCACCCAATCTGCGTTTGGTCTCCCCAATGTACAGGAGACCACTTCGTGAATACAGTATACTAAATTGAAAGATGTACAAGTAAAGTACAAGTAAGAATAATACGGTCATGGGCTAAACCTGCTGAATTTATTGGCACTCGTGACAGAATCCATTCACTGAGTTTTCGCACAACAGATGCTTCGTTAATCATTTTATTCTGGCAGACAGCTCCAGAAGATGGTTTAACTATGAAAGTGAGCAATTATACTATGGATTTTTCCCAATCTGTAGTGGCAGCCGTGTCTCAGTGGGTAGCACTCTCGCCTCTGAGGTTGAGTGTTCAAGAAACTTGAGCACAAAATTTAAGCTGATGCTCCAGTTCGGTGCTGAGGGAACGCCACACTGTCGGAGGTGTCATCTTTCAATGAGACGTTAAATTGACTTTTCCTCTTGTGGAGGTAAAAGATCCCATGGCACTATTTCGAAGAAGAGCAGGGGAGTTATCACCGGTGTCCTGGCCAGTATTTATCCCTCAATCAACGTCACAAAAACCTATTATCTGGTCATCATCACATTGCTGTTTGTGGGAGCTTGCTGTGCGCAAATTGGCTGCCGCGTTTCCTACATTACAACAGTGACTACACTCCCAAAGTACTTCATTGACTGTAAAGTGCTTTGGGACGTCCGGTGGTCGTGAAAGGTACTGTGTAAATGCAAGTCTTTCTATTTATGAGAGAGATTTTACAGGATTTTCTTGGCATGCTGGTTAAGACCAATTTGATCTGTAATACTTTCCCACTTACTTTCACTACAGTGGGAGGTTCATCGCTGAAATATAATGGAGAGTGCGGGAATGGAAAATGTTCTGCAGTTTCACTGGCCAGTCCTAAAAATAATTAGCTCTCAATTGCCCCCATCCTTCAGACCTCTATCTCATTCTCCATATTCGTTCAATTTTCTATCATCGAGTTGTATCTTGTACCTAGACCCCTAGAATTCTAATAAGGCTAATTTCCAAGTGGCAGCTAAATTTGAAGTACATTACTAGCTAGTCAATGCCTGGTAAATCGATACTAGTATTCTGAATCACAAGGGTGTCAATTTTTTTTTATTCGTTCAAAGGATGTGGGCGTTGCTGACAAGGCCAGTATTTATGGTCCATAACTAATTGTCCTTGAGAAGGTGGTGGTGAGCTGCCTTCTTGAACCGCTGCAGTCCATGTGGTGAAGGTTACTCCCACAATGCTGTTAGGGAGGGAGTTCCAGGATTTTGACCCAGCGACAATGAAGGAACGGCCGATATATGACCAAGTCAGGATGGTGTGCGACTTGCAGGGGAACGTGGAGCTGGTGGTGTTACCATGCGCCTCATAGTGTTGGCTCCCATTCTTTAATCCCCATGCATTTGAAGTTTATTAAGCTCCATTAACTCACCCCCTGCACATGGACCTACTAAATGAGACTCCAAGGAGGGAAAATTCAGATTTTGATGGAGATTGAGTTTCGCTCCCTAAAACTCTGCAAAACTCTTCGATTAAGAATCTGAGATCAAGGAGGTCACATGATCCCCATGCATTTCACACCTTGCATATTTTAACCGTGGCAAGATGTGGCAAAGTGTGAAACAGATTAAGAAGGTGTGAATTATTAGGGTTAGAAAATGGCTACATATTGTGACACCACTATTCCTGGCCCGAATGGAGATGATTGGGTAATCCCCCTCGGCAATCACGCCTGAGGCAAGAAAATCAAATTGATTTTACGCACATAGAATTACACAGGATACACAGCACAGAGACAAGCCATTCGGCCCAAACAGTCCACGCCAGCGGTTATGCTCCACTCGAGCCTCCTCACGTCTTTCCTCATATAAATCTATCAGCATTCTTTGCCTGGACTGGGGAATTTTGGCAATGAGGAAAGATTGGAGATGCTGGATCTGTTTTCTTTAGAATAGAGAAGGCTGAGGGGGAGACCTGATTGAGGTATATAAAATTGTGAGGCACCCGGATAGAGTGGATAGGAAGGATCTATTTTCCTTGACAGAGGGATCAACAACCAGGGAGCATAGATTTAACGTAATTGAGGGGAGGTTTAGAGGAGATGTGAGGGGAAATTTCTTCACCAAGAGGGTGGTGGGGTTCTGGAACTCACTGCCTGAAAGGGTGGTGGAGGCAGAAACCCTCACCACATTTTAAAAATACTTGGGTGTGCATTTAAAGTGCGGTAACCTACAGGGCTTCGGACCAAGAGCTGGAAAGTGGGATTCGGCTGGATAGCTTATGGTCGGCCGGCGCGGACACGATGGGCCGAAATGGCCTCTTTCCGTTTGCTGTAAATTTCTATGATTCTATGATTGATTCTGTTCCCTTCTCCCTCTATGCTTGTCTAGCCTCCCCTTAAATGCATCTAGACTATTCGCTTCGATCGCTCCCTGGTGTTAGCAAGTTTCACAACCTCACAACTCATTGGGTAAAGAAGTTTCTTCAGAACTCTCTGAATCGTGATACAGGATTTGTTTTATGTGACTATCCTATGCTAACTGCATTTAGCTGGAGAAATCACCCTGCCTTTACCGGGAGACTTTCCGTCATGAGTTCTGTTTGCTGTAGTTCGTCGAGACTCTTTGTAAATAGACTCTGCAGACTGTCGCAGTGCACTGTTTAACTAGACTCTGTTTGCTGTGAATGCTGCCATAAGCCCTGACCCATCTCCTACTCATTGTAGACACTCTGTTAGAAGATTGGTGTTGCTAGCACCATTTGGAAACAGAACACTAGGTATTACAGCTCGAATTAATTAAATTTAATTTGATTTATTTGGAGGAATTCCACAGCGATTTCTGCAATTGTGGAATGATGGAACCTTTAGGAGCATTGTTCTTTCCTGTTGGCATCCACCTTTTTGGATTAGATCCTCTGATGGTACTTTGAAGACATTTGATATCCTGATCTCCAGGAAGTTAGAGGTTTTCTTGGTGAACTACATTTCAGCAATGACATTTGCAAACTTCAACAATGAAATGCAACGAAACTACCCTTTTAACGTTGTTATTTCAACAATCCAATGGCGCTCAATATAGTATTGCTGCTTTTTATTTGCAGTCATGATGGTGTTACACCGCCCTCCTGTATGGCTCAGAGACGTGGACCATATACAGTAGACACCTCAAATCGCTGGAGAAATACCACCAACGATGTCTCCGCAAGATCTTGCAAATCCCCTGGGAGGACAGACACATCAACATTAATGTTCTCGATCAGGCCAGCATCCTCAGCATCGAAGCACTGACCACACTCGACCAGCTCCATTGGGCGGGCCACATTGTCCGCATGCCCGACACGAGACTCCCAAAGCAAGCGCTCTACTCGGAATTCCTACACGGCAAGCGAGCCCCAGGTGGGCAGAGGAAACATTTTAAGGACACCCTCAAAGCCTCCTTGATAAAGTGCAACATCCCCACTGTCACCTGGAAGTCCCTGGCCAAAGACCGCCCTAAGTGGAGGAAGAGCATCCGGGAGGGCACTGAGCACCTCGAGTCTCGAGAGCGTGCAGAAAACAAGCACAGGCAGCGTGCGGCAAACCAGACTCCCCACCAACCCTTTCCTTCAACCACTGTCTGTCCCACCTGTGACAGAGACTGTAATTCCCATATTGGACTGTACAGCCACCTGAAAACTCACTTTTAAAGCGGAAGCAAGTCTTCCTCGATTTCGAGGGACTGCCTATGATATGATGATGTTTCATCGCTATCCAGGACGTACCTGCTGGACAGTAGACAAGAATAGATGGCAAGTGAGGACAGAATTAGATAAATACATGAAATGGAAAAAATTTGCATAGCTATGGGCAAAGGGCAGGGGAGTGGGATTAATTGGATAGTGCTTTGAAAGAGCCGACACGATGGGCCAAATGGCCGCCTTCTGTGCTGTATCATTCTATGATTCTAAGAGCTGACTGTGATGCCACCTTTAGTCGAATAACGAGTAACAGCCCAGCTTCATGAATGGTTTAATTGGATGAGTTGGATAACTTGGATGGGTAACAGCAGTAGCTCGGAAACACTACACCAGCATCACTTACCACCTTCAGATGAGCCAGAGAGAAGCAAAGAATAGGGAAGAAAAATGGTACTGAAGAATGCTTTGGACTTGAATAATGTGCATGTTTCCTTGAAATTGTCTAAAACAAGGATCTTATGTGGAGACTATACATAGGACTGGATTTTCGGCTTTGCTGATTTCGGGGCGGTAATGGTGTCGGGGCGGTAAAGTTTGCTGACGGGAACAATTTGCGTCTCAGTCATCACAATTGGGCAGCTGGGCCGTGAGCGTGGGGCAGAATGCTAAGGGAGGCATTGCACACATCTCTCAGGGCGCTAGGCCGGCTGAGCATGGGAAAATCCCGAGCTAAACAGCCGTCCGGGAGCGCTCTAAGAGAGGCCCGGTGGAGAAAAAAAAACCCTGAAAAAATCCACCAAAAACATTCCCAATCCATAGCCCACGCCACCACAACAGAAATTCGCAAAAAACATAGAAACCTAGAAAATAGGTGCAGGAGTAGGCCATTCGGCCCTTCGAGCCTGCACCACCATTCAATATGATCATGGCTGATCATGCAACTTCAGTACCCCATTCCTGCTTTCTCTCCATACCCCTTGATCCCTTTAGCCGTAAGGGCCACATCTAACTCCCTTTTGAATATATCTAACGAACTGGCCTCAACAACTTTCTGTTCCACAGGTTCACAACTCTCTGAGTGAAGAAGTTTCTCCTCATCTCAGTCCTAAATGGCTTACCGCTTACCCTTAGACTGTGACCCCTGGTTCTGGACTTCCCCAACATCGGGAATATTTTTCCTGCATCTAACCTGTCCAATCCCGTCAGAATTTTATATGTTTCTATGAGATCCCCTCTCATTCTTCTATTTTTGCTATGTTGATTGATGAATATTGCTGGGTCATTGAATAAATTTAAGCCAGAGATAGACAGTTTCTTAACTGATAAGGGACTAAGGGGTTATGGGGAGCGGGCAGGGAAGTGGACCTGAGTCCATGATCAGATCAGCCATGATCGTATTAAATGGCGAAGCAGGCTCAAGGGGCCGTATGGCCTACTGCTGCTCCTATTTCTTATGTTATTATATTGGCCATACTGGGGATGACTTAACTGTCTTCTTCGAAATAGTGCCATGGGATCTTTTATGTCCAACTGAGAGAGCACACGGGGCCTCGGTTTAACGTCTCATCCGAAAGACAGCACATCCAACAGTGCTGCGCTCCCTCAGCACTGCACTGGCAAATAAGCCAAAGGTGGGCAGCGGAAGCGTTACAGGGAACCCTCAAAGCCTCCCTGATAAAGTGCGACATCACCACTGACACCTGGGAGACCCTGGCCGAAGACCGCCCGAGGTGGAGAAAGTGCATCCGGGAGGGCGTTGAGCTCTTTGTGCCTCAACGCAAAGAGCTCAAGCGCAGACAGCGGAAGGAGCGCGCGACAAACCAGTCCCATCCACCCCTTCCCTCGACGAATGTCTGTCCCACCTGTAACAGGATCTGTGGCTCTCGTATCGGACTGTCCAGCCACCAAAGAACTCACTTTGGGAGTGGAAGCAAGTCTTCCTCGATTCCGAGGGACTGCCTCTGGTGGCGCGTCAGCCTAGATTTATTGGGCAAGTCCCTGGAGTGGGACTTGAGCCCACAACCCTCTGACTCAGAGGCGAGTGTGCTACCCACTGAGCCACGGCCGACGCACTTTTACAATTGGTACTGCTAGTGTAGAGCTTCTCTGGACAATGCGTGTACCGCCCCACAGGACATTCCGTCTCTGTTAAAATAGAATAAAGATAAAATAGGGCAACTTGGCAGGATGTACCAAGCATTCATTGCCAATAATGATTCCTATGCTATGGTGGCCAGAATTGATCGTAACATTGCTACAGTCAGCCATTCTGTGCCTCTGAGTGTTCCTGTGCCAGCACTTAACTGTTCATCTGCCCACGTAGATACATATGCCTGCTCAAAATCACACAGCACAGGAGGAGGCCACTCAGCTTGCATCAGCTCTTTGAAACAGCTATCCAATTATTTCCACTCACCTGTATTTTGCCCATAGCCCAGAAAACTCCTCCTTTTGAAGTATTTATCTAATTCCCTTTTAAAGTTACCATTGATTCTGCTCCCACCGTCCTTTCAAGCAGCACGTTCCGGATCTGAACAACTCGCTGCGTAAAAAAAAATTCTTCTCATCCTCCCCTGGATTTTTTGCCAATTATTTTGAATCTGTGTCCTCTGGTTACCCACCCTCGGCTTGTGGGTGCCTAGATTTTATTTGGTGCTCCCAAGGGTCGACTTTTTGAAAGAGCATAAAAGTTGTCATATTGTATGAACTGAAATATTGTATCATTTCAAAGGAAAGACCTGCGGGCATTTGCAAAATTAGAAATTTCTTTTCTTGGAAAATACTTTATTTACTTTTGCTCCTAATTTGGCTTTGACTTCACCCATGTTTTCAACTTGGGTCCATAAATATAAGATAGCCACAGATAACAGGAACTTAAGAGCATAAGATATAGGAACAGGAATAGGCCATTCAGCCCCTCGAGCCTGCCCCACTTCAATGAGATCATGGCTGATTTTCTATCTCAACTCCACTTGGAAAGTGTGATGTCATGCACTTTAGCAGAAAAAAATCAAAGAGCAAGTTATTATTTAAATGGAGAAATATTGCAAAGTGCCGCAGTACAGCGGGACCTGGGGGTACTTGTGCATGAAACACAAAAGGATAGTATGCAGGTACAGCAAGTGACCAGGAAGGCCAATGTAATCTTGGCCTTTATTGCAAAGGGGATGGAGTATAAAAGCAGGGAAGTCTTGTTACAGCTGTACAGGGTATTAGTGAGGCCACACCTGGAATACTGCGTGCAGTTTTGGTTTCCATATTTACGAAAGGATATACTTGCTTTGGAGACAGTTCAGAGAAGGTTCACTAAGTTGATTCTGGGGATGAGGGGATTGACTTATGAGAAAAGGTTGAGTAGTTTGGGCCTCTACTCATTGGAATTCAGAAGAATGAGAGGTGATCTTATCGAAATGTGTTATATATGTGCACTTGTATTTATTCTATACAGCCACCAGAGGGCTCATTTCCCGGAGTCCCAAGGGATTCCATAATCCCTTGGGAGCACAGGTATTTAAGAAGGCTTCACAGGTTGGAGAGGCACTCTGGAGACCTGCAATAAAAGACTAAGCTCACACTTTACTTTAAGCTCACAGTGTTCAGTCTGACTCTTTCTCCATACATAACAACTGGCGACGAGATACAGATAGCGAACCCAAAGATGCAGAGAACAATGGGCATCCTGGAGAAATTTTCGGAGGGAGATGATTGGGAAACTTTTGTGGATCGACTCGACCAATACTTCATGGTCAATGAGCTAGATGGGGAAGAGAGCGCTGCCAAATGCAGAACGATCCTCCTCACCGTCTGTGGGGCACCAACGTATGGCCTCATGAAGAATCTGCTCACTCCAGCGAAACCCACGGAAAATCATACGATGATTTGTGCACACTGGTCCGAGAGCATTTGAACCTGAAGGAAAGTGTTCTGATGGCGAGGTACCGGTTCTACACCTACAAAAGGTCTGAAGGCCAGGAAGTGGCGAGTTATGTCGCTGAGCTGAGACGCCTTGCAGGACATTGCGAATTTGAAGGACATTTGGAGCACATGCTCAGAGACTTTTTCGTACTTGACATTGACCATGAAACCATACTTCGCAAGCTCGTGACTATAGAGACCCAAACCTTGAGTAAGGCCATAGCGATAGCCCAGGCATTCATTGCCACAAGTGACAATACTAAGCAAATCTCTCAGCACACAAGTGCTGTTACAAGTACTGTGAACAAAGTGATGTTGTTTTCGAATTGTGCCATACAGGGCAGGTCACACATACCTGTAGCTGCACATCCGCAGATGTCTCAGAGTCCACCATCAAGGATGATGAATGCAAGGCCTTTAACACCTTATTGGCGCTGCGGGGGTGATCATCATTTCCATTCATGCTGATTCAAAGGATACATTTGCAAGGGTTGTGGAACAATGGAACACCTCCAACGAGTGTGCAGGCGTACTGCTAAGCCTGCTAAATCTGCAAACCACCACGTTGCAGAGGAGGACAGATCCACGGAGGATCACTACGAACCAGAGCCTCAGATAGAGGAGGCAGAGGTACATGGGGTGCACACATTCACCACGACTTGTCCCCTGATAATGCTGAATGTTGAACTAAATGGACTCCCGGTGTCAATGGAGCTGGACACGGGCGCGAGCCAGTCCGTCATGGGCAAAAAGACTTTCGAAAGGCTTGTGGTGCAACAAGGCCTCAAGGCCAGTCTTAACTCCAGTTCGCACGAGACTAACAACTTACACTAAAGAACTGATTCCTGTAATCGGCAGTGCTACCGTAAAGGTCTCCTATGATGGAGAGATACACAAGCTACCACTCTGGGTGGTACCGGGCGATGGTCCCACGCTGCTCGACAGGAGCAGGCTGGGAAAGATACGCTGGAACTGGGACGACGTCCGAGCGCTATCGCCCACTGATGACACTTTGTGTGCCCAGGTCTTAAAAAATTTCCTTCGCTGTTCGAACCAGGCATCGGGAAATTCCAAGGAGCAAAAGTGCAGATCCACCTAATTCCGGGGGCTTGACCCATCCATCACAAGGCGAGAGCAGTACGTACATGATGAGAGAAAGGGTAGAGGTCGAGCTAGACTGGCTGCAAAGAGAGGGCATCATTTCACCGATCGAGTTCAGCGAGTGGGCCAGTCCTATCATCCCAGTCCTCTCGTCTCAGTCCTCAAGGGAGACGGCACTGTCAGAATCAGTGGTGATTACAAAGTAACTATCAATCGTTTCTCCCTGCAGGACCAATACCCACTACCAAAAGCCACTGGCGGGAGGAAAGACGTTCACAAAGCTGGATCTGACTTTAACCTACATGACATAGGAACTGGAGGAATCATCGAAGGCCCTCAGCTGTATCAACACGCACAAAGGCGTTTTTGGTTATAACAGATGCCCGTTTGGAATCCGATCAGCGCCGGCGATATTCCAAGAAACATGGAAAGTTTATTGAAGTCGGTCACGCACACCGTGGTCTTCCAGGACGACATTTTGGTCACAGGTCGGAACACAGTTGAGCACCCGCAGAACATGGGGGAGGTTCTTAGTCGACTCAACCACGTGGGGCTCAGGTTAACAACGCTCGAAGTGCGTTTTCCTGGCGCCTGAAGTGGAGTTCCTGGGAAGGAGGATTGCGGTGGACGGCATCAGACCCACCAACGCGAAGACGGAGGCAATCGAGAATACACCGAGGCCACAGAACGTGACGGAGCTGTGGTCGTTTCTGGGACTCCTGAACTACTTTGGTAACTTCTTACCTGGTCTCAGCACCCTGCTAGAACCACTACCTGTCTTACTACGAAAAGGAGGCGAATGGGTTTGGGGCAAAAGCTAAGATAATGCCTCTGTAAAAGCGAGAAAATTGTTATGCTCAAACAAATTGTTTATGTTGTATGATACATGTACTAGCATGTGATGCATCGTCATATGGCGTCGGGTGTGTATTGCAACAAGTTAATGCTTTCGGGAAACTGCAACCGGTTGCTTATGCATCCAGGAGTCTGTCTAAGGCCGAGAGAGCCTCCGGCATGATTGAAAAAGAAGTGTTATTAGCGTGTGTCTATGGGGTAAAGAAAATGCATCAATACCTGTTTGGGCTAAAATTCGAATTGGAAAGCCACTGACCATAAGCCACTTATATCCCTGTTTTCCGAGAGTAAAGGGATAAATACCAACGCATCAGCCCGCATCCAGAGATGGGCGCTCACGTTGTCCGCATACAACTACGCCAACCACCACAGGCCAGGCACAGAAAACTGCGTCGATGCTCTCAGTAGGCTGCCATTGCCCACCACGGGGGTGGAAATGGCACAGCCCGCAAATCTAGCCATGGTTATGGAAGCATTTGAGAGTGAGCAATCACCCGTCACTGCCCGGCAGATCAAAACCTGGACAAGCCAGGACCCCTTATTATCTCTAGTCAAAAGCTATGTGCTTCACGGGAACTGGTCCAGTGTCCCAGTGGAAATGCAGGAAGAGATAAAGCCGTTCCAGCGGCGCAAAGATGAAATGTCTATACAGGCAGACTGCCTTCTGTGGGGCAATCAAGTAGTGGTCCCCAAAAAAGGCAGAGACACCTTCATCAATGACCTCCACAGTACCTACCCAGGCATTGTAACGATGAAAGCGATAGCCAGATCCCACGTGTGGTGGCCCGGTATCGATGCGGACTTAGAGTCCTGCGTTCACAGATGCTCGCAGTTAAGCAATGTACCCAGGGAGGCGCTGCTAAGTTTATGGTCTTGGCCCTCCAAACCATGGTCAAGGGTACACATCGACTATGCAGGTCTGTTCTTGGATAAAATGTTCCTTGTGGTTGTAGACACGTACTCCAAGTGGATTGAATGTGAGATAATGTCGACTAGCACATTCGCTGCCACCACTGAAAGCCTGCGGGCCATGTTTGCCACACATGGCTTACCCGATGTCCTGGTGAGCGACAATAGGCCATGTTTTACCAGTGCTGAGTTCAAAGAATTCATGACCCGTAACAGGATCAAACATGTCACATCTACCCCGTTTAAACCAGCGTCCAATGGTCAGGCAGAGAGAGCAGTGCAAACCATCAAGCAAGGCTTGAAGAGGGTAACTTAAGGCTCACTGCAGACTCGCCTATCCCGAGTCCTGCTTAGCTACCGCACGAGACCACACTCACTCACTGGGATCCCACCTGCTGAACTGCTCATGAAAAGAGCACTTAAGACAAGGCTCTCGTTAGTTCACCCTGATCTACATGAACAGGTAGCGAGCAGGCGGCTTCAACAAAGTGCATACCATGATAGTGCAAATGTGTCATGCGAGTTTAAGTTAATGTCCTGTATTTGTATTAAATTATGGACAAGGTCCCAAGTAGCTTCTCGGCACTGTCGTGGCCAAAGAGGGGAGCAGGGTGTTTCGGGTCAAATTTTCAAATGGACTCATTCACCGGAAACACTTGGACCAAATCAGATTACATAGAAACATAGAAACATAGAAAATAGGTGCAGGAGTAGGCCATTCGGCCCTTCTAGCCTGCACCGCCATTCAATGAGTTCATGGCTGAACATTCAACTTCAGTACCCCATTCCTGCTTTCTCGCCATACCCCTTGATCCCCCTAGTAGTAAGGACCTCATCTAACTCCTTTTTGAATATATTTAGTGAATTGGCCTCAACAACTTTCTGTGGTAGAGAATTCCACAGGTTCACCACTCTCTGGGTGAAGAAGTTCCTCCGCATCTCGGTCCTAAATGGCTTACCCCTTATCCTTAGACTGTCACGCCTGGTTCTGGACTTACCCAACATTGGGAACATTCTTCCTGCATCTAACCTGTCTAACCCCGTCAGAATTTTAAATGTTTCTATGAGGTCCCCTCTCATTCTTCTGAACTCCAGTGAATACAAGCCCAGTTGATCCAGTCTTTCTTGATAGGTCAGTCCCGCCATCCCGGGAATCAGTCTGGTGAACCTTCGCTGCACTCCCTCAATAGCAAGAATGTCCTTCCTCAGGTTAGGAGACCAAAACTGTACACAATACTCCAGGTGTGGCCTCACCAATGCCCTGTACAACTGTAGCAACACCTCCCTGCCCCTGTACTCAAATCCCCTTGCTATGAAGGCCAACATGCCATTTGCTTTCTTAACCGCCTGCTGCACCTGCATGCCAACCTTCAATGACTGGTGTACCATGACACCCAGGTCTCTTTGCACCTCCCCTTTTCCTAATCTGTCACCATTCAGATAATAGTCTGTCTCTCTGTTTTTACCACCAAAGTGGATAACCTCACATTTATCCACATTATACTTCATCTGCCATGCATTTGCCCACTCACCTAACCTATCCAAGTCGCTCTGCAGCCTCACAGCATCCTCCTCGCAGCTCACACTGCCACCCAACTTAGTGCCATCTGCAAATTTGGAGATACTACATTTAATCCCCTCATCTAAATCATTAATGTACAGTGTAAACAGCTGGGGCCCCAGCACAGAACCTTGCGGTACCCCACTAGTCACTGCCTGCCATTCTGAAAAGTACCCATTTACTCCTACTCTTTGCTTCCTGTCTGACAACCAGTTCTCAATCCATGTCAGTACACTACCCCCAATCCCATGTGCTCTAACTTTGCACATCAATCTCTTGTGTGGGACCTTGTCGAACGCCTTCTGAAAGTCCAAATATACCACATCAACTGGTTCACGGACTACCCTGGGCAACCCACCTTGGACCCTACCTTTTTTGATCCCCCAACACACACACCAGTGGCAACCGACACCACGGTTGACCACGAGGCAGAACCCATCATCCACAGCAGCCCTGCAGGGACCAACACACCAGGCAGCCCAGCAAGGCCAGCTGCACAGCGGCCCAGCAAGGGCCCAACAAATAATTCAACAACACCAGCTTTCACACCGAGATGATCAACCGGGGCAAGAAAGGCCCCAGATCGACTCACATTGTAAATAGTTACACTATTGACTTTGGGAGGGAATGTTGTTATATATGTGGACTTGTATTTACTCTATACAGCTACCAGAGGGCTCATCCCCTGGAGTCCCAAGGGATCCCATAATCCCTTGAGAGCACAGGTATTTAAGAAGGCTTCACAGGTTGGAGAGGCACTCTGGAGATCTGCAATAAAAGACTAAGGTCACACATTCCTTTGAGCTCACAGTGTTCAGTCTGACTCCTTCTCCATACACAACAAAATGTATAAGATTATGAGGGGGCTTGACAAGGTGGATGCAGAGAGGATGTTTCCACTGCAAGGGGAGACTAGAACTAGAGGGCATAATCTTAGAATAAGGAGCCGCCCATTTAAAACTGAGATGAGGAGAAATTTCTTCTCTCAGAGGGTTGTAAATCTGTGGAATTTGCTGCCTCAGAGAGCTGTGGAAGCTGGGACATTGAATAAATTTAAGACAGAAATTGACAGTTTCTTAAATGATAAGGGAATAAGGGGTTATGGGGAGCAGGCAGGGAAGTGGAGCTGAGTCCATGATCGGATCAGCCATGATCGTATGAAATGGCGGAGCAGGCTCGAGGGGCCGTATGGCCTACTCCTGCTCTTATTTCTTATGTTCTTATTTCCTGCACTATCCCCATAATCCCTTGATTCCCTTAATATTCAAAAATCTATCAATCTCTGTCTTGAATATACTCAACGACTGAGCCTCCACAGCTCTCTGGGGTAGAGAATTCTAAAGATTCACCATCCTCTGAGTGAAGTTTCTCCTCATCTCAGTCCTAAATGGCTGACCTCTTATTCTGAGCCTGTGGCCCCTGGTTCTCGACTCCCCAGCCAGATGAAACATCCTCCCTGCTTCTACCCTGTCAAGCCCTGTACGAATTTTGTATGTTTCTCATTCTTCTAAACTCTAGAGAATATATGCCTAGTCTACTCAATCTCTCCTCATAGGACAATCTCCCAATCCAAGGAATCAGTCTGGTGAACCTTCGTTGCACTGCCACAATGGCAAGTATATCCTTCCTTAGGTAAGGAGACCAAAACTGTACATAATACTCCAGATGCGGTCTCACTGGGCCCTATATAATTGCAATAAGATGTCTTTACTCTTATACTCACATCCTCTTGTAATAAAGGCCAACATACCATTTGCTTTCTTAATTGCTTGCTGTACCTGCATGTTAACTTTCAGCGATCCGTGTACAAGGACACCCAGGTCCCTCAGAACACCAACATTTCTCAATCTCTCACCATTTAAAAAATACTCTGCTTTTCTATTTTTTCTACCAAAGTGGATAACTTCACATTTCTCCACATTATATTCCATTTACCATGTTCTTGGCCACTCACATAGCCTGTCTATACACCCTTGAAGTCTCTTTGCATCCTTCTCACAACTTACATTCCCACCTAGCTTTGTATCATCAGCAAACTTGGATATATTACATTTGGTCCCTTCAACTAAATCATTGATATAAATTGTGAATATCTGGAGCCCAAGCAGTGATCCTTGCGGTACCCCACTAGTTACAGTCTGCCAGCCCGAAAATGACCCATTTATTCCTACTCTCTGTTTTCTGTCTGTTAACCAATCCTCAATCCATGATAGGAGCAGATCAATGCATGGAAGTCCTGCCACATCCAGTCGTGAATGGTGGTGGACCATTGAACAACTAACGGGAGGAGGATCCATGAATATGCCCATCCTCAATGATGGTGGAGCCCAGCACGTGAGTGCAAAAGACAAGGCTGAAGCGTTTGCAACCACCTTCAGCCAGAAGTGCCGAGTGGACGATCCATCTTGGCCTCCTCTTGAGGTCCCCACCATCACAGAAGCCAGTCTTCAGCCAATTCGATTCCCTCCACGTGATACCAAGAAACGGCTGAGCGCACTGGGTACAGCAAAGGCTATGGGGCCCGACAACATCCCGGCTGTGGTACTGAAGACTAGTGCTCCAGAACTAGCCGCCCCTCTGGCCAAGCTGTTCCAGTGCAGCTACAACACTGGCATCTATCCGACAATGTGGAAAACTGCCCAGGTATGTCCTGTCCACAAAAAACAGGACAGATCCAATCCGATCAATTACCGCCCCATCAGTCTACTCTCAATCATTAGCAAAGTGATGGAAGATGTCATCGACAGTGCTATTAAGTGGCACTTGCTCACCAATAACCTGCTAACCGATGCTCAGTTTGGGTTCCTCTAGGACCACTTGGCTCCAGACTGCATTACAGCCTTGGTTCAAACATGGACAAAAGAGCTGAATTCCAGAGGTGAGGTGAGAGTGACACAGACTCCCAAAGCAAGCGCTCTACTCGGAACTTCTACACGGCAAGCGAACCCTAGTTGGGCAGAGGAAACACTTCAAGGACACCCTCAAAGTCTCCTTGATAAAATGCAACATCCCCACCGGCACTTGGGAATCCCTGGCCCAAGATCGCCGAAAGTGGAGGAGAAGCATCCGGGAAGGCGCCGAACACCTCGAGACTCTTCGCCGGGAGCAAGCTGAAGCCAAGCGTAAACAGCGGAAGGAGCGCACGACAAACCCAAGCACCCCACCCACCGTCCCTCCAACCACCGACTGCCCCACCTGTGACAGGGACTGTAGGTCCCGCATTGGTCTCATCAGTCACCTGAGAACTCATATTAGTGTGGAAGCAAGTCAACTCCGAGGGACTGCCTAAGAAGGAGAAGGAACATTGCACAACATTCTGGCTTTTGTACTCAATGCCCGTATTAATTGCTTTTACTGACGGAAAATCGAAATTACAATAATGCACTCTGAGCAATTTGTTTTCAATCTAACTCCTTGTCAGAATTATTTCAATGCTCAGCCCTGCCTGAGGAAAGTGAAATGGAACTGAAAGAGGCTGAAAATCATAGGCCAGTGACACCTGCCAAAGGCTTTACCCATTGTAGATGCAGCTTACTGGCGTAATCCATGAATCCTGTTCCATGTGCCATCCATTTCAATAGCCCCAATACTCTTTGGGAGTCTGAGGATTGGACTTGTCAGTTGTGAGATAATTGGAAGACAAGCTCGTAATCCATGTACATGAAGCCTGAATAATTAATACGCATCAGGCCAGAAACCTGCCAAATATAAATAAACCGATAATTAGGAACAACTAACCGGGGAGACATCAGAATACAACATCCACTGCCACAGGTTTGCGCGAAATGTTGTGGCCTGGATGAGTCTGTGGGGCCAAAATTCGGGGTCCCGATAAGGCCCCGTTACCATGGGAACCCGGCGGGCAGGCGGCGGAATCCAATGGCCGCCGATTTCTGGTTGAATGGCCGCCACCAGCCAAATTCAGCGGGGGGGGGGGGGCTGGGGGCGTTTCTGGTGGTCCCCACTTCTGCCCCGCTGCTGCCAAACGGCCGTAAGTGCGTCATCAGTGCGCGCACCACCAGGATCTCCCCCCCACCCCCCCAACCCAACCTCCCTCGAAATTCAGGCCGAATAAAAATCGAATCGCCGCCGAGCAGTGCCCCCGACAGCTTTCTCTGTTGGTGTGCCTTGTATTCTCTCTCTCAGCCCTGGCGCCACCGCCATTTTATTTTTGCCGGCCGAGTTCCATGTCAGCCGGAATAGCCGGAATACCGTGCCCTCGGGTTCGGCCGGGCAGCCAACAGGCAGCCCCAGGCCGCTGGCCCGGCCGAAACCCTCCCTGGTGACCCAGTGGTCGATTCTAAAGATTCGCCGATTCTCTCCCCTTTAATGGAGGGGAGAGACATGTTGACGCAGGCGCGCAATGATGTCACCACCGCTCCGCTGCTGAGGAGAATCCGTCCCCCCCTCCACTTCCGACCCTCACCAGCGCTTACCGCCTCACGTCCCCGTTGTGACCGACCTCCTGGACGCTTAAAAATAAAGAGACAAAGAGCTGATATCGATCAAGAGGCGACCTGATCCTACCCGGCGGTGAAAACACTTAAAAAAACGATAAGTGCGCCAGGTTTCTGGCGGGCCCGAATTTCGGCCCCTGTGTTTTATACGTATGTTGAGTGCGAGAGGCTGCAGTCCCTCTCTCACTATTTGAACAGTCTGCACCTCAACCTCTGGCTGCACGTCAGTCCCACGCTCCTAATCTTTGGACACCCCAGGGTGGGGAGGCGGGCAAGTCGGAGGTGCTCAGCACCCTCCCGGATCCTCTTCCTCCACAATGGACGGTCGTGGGCCAGGGACTCCCTGGTGTCGGTGGGGATGTTGCACTTTATCAAGGAGGCTTTGAGGGTGTCCTTGAAACGTTTCCTCTGCCCACCTGGGGTTCGCTTGCCGTGTAGGAGTTCCGAGTAGAGCACTTGCTTTGGGAATCTTGTGTCAGGCATGCAGACGACATGGCCCGCCCAATGGAGCTGGTCGAGTGTGGTCAGTGCTTCGTTGCTGGGGATGTTGGCCTGAGCGAGAACACTGACATTGGCGCATCTATCCTCCCAGTTGATTTGTGGAGGCAGCGCTGGTGGTACTTCTCCAGCGCTTTGAGGTGTCTACTGTATATGGTCCACATCTTTGAGCCATACAGGAGGGCGGGTATCACTACTGCCCTGTAGACCATAAGCTTGGTGCCAGATTTGAGGTCCTGTCTTCAAACACTCTCTCCCTCAGGCGACCGAAGGCTGCGCTGGTGCACTGGAGGCAGTGTTGGACCGCGTCATCGATGTCTGCCCTTGCTGATAGTAGGTTCCAGAGGTATGGAAAATGGTCCACGTTGTCCAAGGCTGCGCCGTGGATTTTGATGACCGGTGGGCAGTGCTGTGTGGTGGGATCAGGTTGGTGGAGGACCTTTGTCTTACAGATGATTAGTGTAAGGTCCATGCTTTCGTACGCCTCGGTGAAGATGTTGACGATGGTTTGAAGTTCGGCCTCTGAATGTGCGCAGACGCAAGCGTCGTCCTTGTCGTTCGATAACAGAGGATGGGACAATCTTGGCTGTAGCCTGGAGGCGACGAAGTTTGAACAGGTTCCAATTGGTTCTATAGTTTAGTTCCACTCCAGTGGGGAGTTTGTTGAGAGTGAGCTGGAACATTGCAGCGAGAAAGATCGACAAGAGGGTTGATGCAATGACACAGCCCTCCTTGACCCCGGTCCGGACATGGATTGTGTCTGTGGTGGATCCATTGGTCAGGATCACGGCTTGCAAAGGCCTTTGACACTGTCAACCATGGGGGAATATGGAGCATCCTCCTCTGTTTCGGCTGCTCCCCAAGGTTTGTCAACATCCTCTGCCTGCTCCACGATCTTCTAAAATAGTGAACTGAGGAATGTCGTCAAAATGTCTTCATCCACAACAAAACATAGAAACATAAAAACATAGAAAATAGGTGCAGGAGTAGGCCATTCGGCCCTTCGAGCCTGCACCACCATTCAATATGACTGTGGCTGATCATTCACCTCAGTACCCCTTTCCTGCTTTCTCTCCATACCCCCCTGATCCCTTTAGTCATAAGGGTCACATCCAACTCCCTTTTGAATATATCCAACGAACTGGACTCAACAACTTTCTGTGGTAGAGAATTCCACAGGTTCACCACTCTCTGGGTGAAGAGGTTTCTCCTCATCTCGGTCCTAAATGGCTTACCCCTTATCCTTATATGTGACCCCTGGTTCTGGACTTCCCCAACATTGGGAACATTCTTCCTGCATTTAACCTGTCCAGTCCCGTCATAATTTTATATGTTTCTATGAGATCCCCTCTCATTCTTCTAAATTCCAGTGAGTATAAGCCTAGTCGATCCAGTATTTCTTCATATGTCAGTCCTGCCATCCTGGGAATTCATCTGGTGAACCTTCGCTGCATTCCCTCAATAGCAAGAATGTCCTTCCTCAGATTAGGAGACCAAAACTGTACACAATATTCCAGGTGAGGCCTCACCAAGGCTCTGTACAACTGCAGTAAGACCTCCCTGCTCCTATACTTAAATCCTCTCGCTATGAAGGCCAGTGTGCCATTTGCTTTATTTACTGCCTGCTGTACCTGCATGCCTACCTTCAGTGACTGATGTACCATGACACCCAGGAACGGTCACATAGCGGGTATGTTACAGGACCAGTAATCCAGAGGTCTGGACTAATGATCTGGAGGTGTGAGTACAAATCCCACCGCGGCAGCTGGGGAATTTAAATTCAGCTAATAAATAAATCGGGAATAAAAAGCTAGTATCCGTAATGGTGACCATGTAACGACCGGATTTTCATAAAAACCCATCTGGTTCACTGATGTCCTTTAGGGAAGGAAATCTGCCGTCCTTACCCGGTCTGGCCTATATGTGACTCCAGACCCAGACTTTGAACAGCCCTCTGAAATGGCCGATCAAGCCACTCAGGAAACGGCAACTCGGGATGGGCAATAAATTCTGGTCTTGCCAGCGACGCCCACATTGAGTATTGAATAAAATAAAATTATAATGAATACAGAATTATGAGTCAGGAATAGTACCCTGGTCAGTGATTTACTTCTTCACTTTCAATTGTCATAAATGATATTCAGCAAATTTAGTAAATTTTTGATATTAGTTCTGAAGCCAGTTAGTTGTGACCAGATCAGTACTAAACCCCTTCGGAAACAAATACTCAATTAACATTCAAACTGTTTGCATTCCACCAGTTGTCAGCTGTGGCTCAGTGGGTAGCACTCTCACTTCTGGGTCAGCAGGTTGTGGGTTCAAGTCCTGCACCAGAGACTTGAGCACATAAATCTAGGCTGACACTCCAGTGCAGTGCTGAGGGAGTGCTGCACTGTCGGAGGTGACGTTTGTCAGATGAGACATTAAATCGGGGCCCTGTCTGCTCCCTCAGATGGATGTGAAAGATCCCATGGCACTATTTCAAAGAAGAGCAGTGAAGTTATCCCTGGTGTCCTGGCCAATATTTATCACTTAATCAACGTCAACGTCACTAAAACAAATTACCTGGTCACTATCACAATGCCGTTGTGGGAGCTTGCTGTGCACAAAATTGTCTGCCGTGTTTCCTACATAACAGTGATTAGGCTCTCTCGCTCACCTATCACCCCTGTGCTCGCTGACCTACATTGGCTTCCGGTTAAGCAACGCCTTGATTTCAAAATTCTCATCCTTGTTTTCAATTCCCTTCTTTAGCCTCACCCGTCCCTATCTCTGTAATCTCCTCCAGCCCCACAATCCCCCGAGATGTCTGCGCTCCTCAAATTCTGCCCTCTTGAGCATCCCTGATTATAATCGCTCAGCCTTTGGTGGCCGTGCCTTCTGTTGCCGAGGCCCCAAGCTCTGGAACTCCCTCCCTAAACCTCTCCACCCCTCTACCTCTCTCTCCTCCTTCAAGACGCTCCTTAAAACATACTTCTTTGACCAAGCTTTTGGTCACCTGCCTAATTTTTCCTTATATGGCTCAGTGTCAAATTTTTTGTTTCATAATACTCCTGTGAAGCGCCTTGAGACATTTCACTACATTAAAGATGCTATATAAATACAAGTTGTTGTTGTGACTACACTTCAAAAGAACTTAATTGGCTGTAAAGCGCTTTGGGACGTCCGATGGTCGTGACAGGTGCTATATGAATGCAAGTCTTTCTTTCCTTCATTCTTGTTTTTGCACATTGAATTTAAAATCATTTGGATAAATAATTTTTTGGCAGTCATACATCAATTATATTTTTTCCACACATTCCTGGTCAAATTACCTCTTTAAAAAAGACATCAATTTATGACAAACTATTAACGTTACAGGAAATGTAGTCACTTCTAACATGTGCCATATCTGTTCCTGATGCGACTTGAGTTCTTATTCAGTGTTGGCGCGACCTGACACCAGAGCTTGAATGGGTCCTGGGAGAACTGCCCTCTCATGCAGACACAACAATCTTTATGGGCACCTCATTAATTTTGCAACCGAATCACGTGTGAGAACAGCTTGAAGCTCATTGGCTGCGTTTAATGCTGCCCGGGGAAGTGAAACCTTCCCAATAAGAGACTGAACTTTGTTTTTGCCGAATCCAGCCTTTGCCAGCTGGAGGTTTTTATCGAGGCAGGATTTATTTGCCATCTTCCACAGGAGCATTTAGTCATTTGCTTTCTGAATGTTCTAGATAGAGCAAGTCCAAGGAGCTGTAAATCAATTAGCTTAACATCGGTGGCAGGAAAGATTGGGGTGGAAATTCGATTTGAGGCTAATTCGGGCGGTAATGGCGACGGGACGGTAAATTTTGCACCAGGAAATAGTTTGTGTCTGCAATCACAAAATGCATCAGCTGGGCCCTGAGTGTGGGGCGGAGCGCTAAGGGAGTCCTTCCACACCTCTCTTGGAACGCTAGGCCAGCTGAGCAACTGAAAATACCGAGCTAAACAGCCGGCCTCGGAGCGCTCTAAGAGAGTCTTTTCGTGGAGAAAAAAAATCTCCGAAACAAACATTCCCAATACCTTGCTCACCCCACATAAACATAAATCGCAAAAAGAAAAACAAGGAAAAGAATCGCACTTACCTCACGCAGTCATGCCTTTCCTCACTGCCACCGGTACAACTCGGACCGCCCGCTTTCCCAGGTGGTCCCACTAGGGGGCGCTCACCATCATCATAGGCGGTCCCTCGAACGAGGATGACTTGCTTCCACGAGAGTTCACCGAAGTTTCAATAAAGGACCTGATGTTCCAGTCCTGAACTCCACAGGAAGATGCCTGTGCGTGGATTTTTTTTAACGGGTGGTGACCGTTGCACACCAGCCACCACACGGGCTTGACAGAGCGAGGTCTTTATCCAGTGGCAAGGGTTGAACCAGGACGACTGGAGACCTGCTCTGCTGCACGGACCTAGTGCGCACACATATCGCAGTGTGGGCTGGACCGTGCTGACCCTGGGCCCTCGGCTCTTCTGGGCCCCGTACCCTCATTCGCCGCACCTCCGCCACAATGTTCCAGGGCCCCGCGCTCCAGCTCTATTTATAGCCCCGACCTGTGGTGGTGTTCCCACACAGGTTGGGGCGGCCCATGATGTTGACCACCAGGGAGCGGGGTGCTGGGCCATCAGCCCGGCATTAGCCCGGCACAGACTCCACGCTCAAGGAGACAACGTGCCGCGACAGGTGAGTCGGAGGATTTTTTATTTACGCTCACGCCACCTCCTCATTAACGAGCACCCAGCAAGCGGCAGGACCCTGTAGCTATCGCTGGCATCGCCCGACACAGCTTCAGGGGGTGATACCGAATTTTGGTTCCAGGGCGAAAACGGGGCACTGAGCACGGTGATGACGTCGGTGTCGCCGGCGCAGCGGAGCGAGGTACGACTGGTTACCACCGCTGCTAAACACCTGCGGAATTTAGCGGGAGTCATTAGTGGCTCCGCACCCGGGCAAAAAACCGTTTGCCCCCGGGGGGCGCTAATGGGAGGGGCTAAGGAGAGGCCAATTTCTCCCCCTGAAAATATAACATAGAGTTGAGGTGACTGCATTGATGCATTTAAGGGGAATGTCGCGAAACACACGAGGGAGAAAGGAATCGAAGGTTATTCCAAAGGGCAGAAAACGCTAGTGGGAGTTGTGTATAGACCACCAAACAGTAGTAGTGAGGTTGGGGACAGCATCAAATAAGAAATAAGGGATGTGTGCAGTAAAGGTACAGCAGTAATCTTGGGCGACTTTAATCTAAATATTGATTGGGCTAACCTAACTGGTAGCAATGCGGTGGAGGAGGATTTCCTGGAGTGTATTAGGGATGGTTTTCTAGACCAATATGTCGAGGAACCAACCAGGTTGCTGGCCATCCTAGACTGGGTGATGTGTAATGAGAAGGGACTAATTAGCAATCTTGTTGTGCGAAGCCCCTTGGGGAAAAGTGACCATAATATGGTAGAATTCCTTATTAAGATGGAGAGTGACAAAGTTAATTCGGAAACTAGGGTCCTGAACTTAAGGAAAGGTAACTTCGACGGTATGAGACGTGAATTGGCTAGAATAGACTGCCAAAGGATACTCAAAGGGTTGACGGTGGATAAGCAGTGGCAAACATTTAAAGATCACATGGATGAACTTCAGCAATTGTTCATCCCTGTCTGGAGTAAAAATAAAACAGGGAGGGTGTCTCAACCGTGGCTAACAAGGGAAATTAAGGATAGTGTTAGAGCCAAGGAAGAGGCATATAAATTGGCCAGAAAAATCAACAAACCTGAGGGCTGGGAGAAATTTAGAATTCAACAGCAGAGGACTAAGGGTTGAATTAAGAAGGGGAAAATAGAGTATGAGAGGAAGCTTGCAGGGAACATAAAAACTGACTGCAAAAGCTTCTTTAAATATGTGAAGAGAAAAAGATTTGTAAAGACAAACGTAGGTCCCTTGCAGTCAGATTCAGATGAAATTATAATGGGGGACAAAGAAATGGCAGGCCAATTGAACCAATACTTCAGTTCTGTCTTCACGAAGGAAGATACAAATAACCTTCCGAAGGTACTAGGGGACAGTGGGTCTAGTGAGAAGGAGGAACTGAAGGATATCCTTATTAGGTGGGAAATTGTGTTCGGGAAATTGATGGGATTGAAGGCCGATAAATCCCCAGGGCCTAATAGTCTGCATCCCAGAGTGCTCAAGGAAGTGGCCCTAGAGATAGTGGATGCATTGGTGATCATTTTCTAACAGTCTATCGACTCTGGATCAGTTCCTATGGACTGGAGGGTAGCTAATGTAACACCACTTTTTAAAAAAGGAGGGAGAAAGAAAGCGGGTAATTATAGACCGGTTAGTCTGACATCAGTAGTGGGGAAAATGTTGGAATCAATCATTAAGAATGAAATAACAGCGCATTTGGAAAACAGTGACAAGATCAGTCCAAGTCAGCATGGATTTATGAAAGGGAAATCATGCTTGATGAATCTTCTGGAATTTTTTGAGGATGTAACTAGCAGAGTGGACAAGGGAGAACCAGTAGATGTGGTGTATTTGGACTTTCAAAAGGCTTGGTGTGCAAAATCAAAGCACATGGCATTGGGGGTAATATACTGACATGGATAGGAAACTGGTTGGCAGACAGGAAGCAGAGAGTCGGGATAAACGGGTCCTTTTCAGAATGGCGGGCAGTGACTAGTGAAGTGCCGCAGGGCTCAGTGCTGGGACCCAAACTCTTTACAATGTACATTAACGATTTAGATGAAGGAATAGAGTGTAATATCTCCAAGTTTGCGGATGACACTAAACTGGGTGGCGGTGTGAGCTGTGAGGAGGACGCTAAGAGGCTGCAGGGTGATTTGGACAGGTTAGGTGAGTGGGCAAATACATGGCAGATGCAGTATAATGTGGATAAAATGTGAGGTTATCCATTTTGGGGGCAAAAACACGAAGGCAGAATATTATCTGAATGACGGCAGACTAGGAAAAGGGGAGGTGCAACGAGACCTGTGTGTCATGGTTCATCAGTCACTGAAAGTGTGCACGTAGGTACAGCAGGCGGTAAAGAAGGCAAATGGTATGCTGGCCTTTATAGCTAGGGGATTTGAATATAGAAGCAGGGAGGTCTTAATGCAGCTGTACAGGGCCTTAGTGAGGCCTCACCTGGAATATTGTGTTCAGTTTTGGTTTCCTAGTCTGAGGAAGGACGTTCTTGCTATTGCGGGAGTGCAGCGAAGGTTCACCAGACTGATTCCAGGGATGGCTGGGCTGTCATATGAGGAAAGACTGGATCAACTGGGCCTTTATACACTGGAGTTTAGAAGGATGAGAGGGGATCTCATAGAAACATTTAAGATTCTGATGGGAGTGGATAGGATAGATGCGGGAAGAATGTTCTCGATATTGGGGAAGTGCAGAACCAGGGGACATAGTCTTAGGATAAGGGGTAGGCCATTTAGGACAGAGATGAGGAGAAACTTCTTCACTCAGAGAGTTGTTAACCTGTGGAATTCCCTGCCGCAGAGAGTGGTTGATGCCAGTTCATTGGATATAGTCAAGAGGGAGTTAGATATGGCCCTTACGCTTAAAGGGATCAAGGGGTATGGAGAGAAAGCAGGAAAGGGGTACTGAAAGAATGATCAGCCATGATCTTATTGAATGGCAGTGCAGGCTCGAAGGGCCGAATGGCCTACTCCTGCACCTATTTTCTATGTTTCTATGTTTCTATGTTTCTGACAGGGTGAGATGAAGAAGGGTGGGGAGGAGGCTTGTGTGGAGCATAAACACCGGCATGTACCGGTTGGGCCGAATGGCCTGTTTCTGTGCTGTAAATACTACGGAATACAATGTAAAAGAACGGGATCTGATGTCGGAGGCAAGATTTCATTCTTGAGTTAAACGTCCCCAGTGCAAAGTGTTATATATGCAGACTATAGATATACTCTCTGTGTAGTCACTGTATAGTTGCATAAGATGGAGACTTGTTTACCTGATGTCCTGTCAATAAGGCTTACATTGTGTATATACATGCTGGCACCACTAGAGGGTGCAACTGATGGAGACCAGGGTTTCCTGCCCTGGTGGCAGGGGCTGTATAAAAGGGGAGCCACCATGCGGCTGCCTCACTCTGGAGTTACGAATAAAGGACCAAGGTCACTACAGTTTGAGTACAACACATTGCCTCGTGGAGTCATTCATAAGTACATTATAGACATAATACAAAGTATAAAAGCAAAATACTGACGATGCTGTAAATCTGAAATTAAGACATGAAATGCTGGCAATGATCAGAGAAAGACGGTTAACAATTCAGGTCGGTGACCTTTCGTCAATTCAGCATTTTCGGTTTTTGTAATGGTACTGGGTATTCTGTGCTGTCAATATGAGCTGAATGCATCGTCGAGAGAAGCAATAAAGACCAGGGTGTTTCTCAATAAAGTTGCCTTTGGTGACATATCACTCTCGCTCACGTTAGCAAAGACAAGGCCATAAGTATCTGCACTTCTTAACTGTTCCAGCGTTCCCTCTTTCCATTGTGGCTGAAAGCACTATCACATCTGGACTGTATGGAATCCACGCACAATCTGTGTCACATATCCAAGGTGCCCTGCTCTAATATGGACTGCAATATATTTTCCTTAATTCTTCACACAGCCTTGTCCATGATGTAGTCTGAAAGATAGCGGCAGTGAGCTCATACAGTTACTGGCTGCTCCCCAGAGCACTTAAACTCACTTGTCAGTTACCAGATGGCCAACTGGTGATTATTCTCCTTTCCCGGGAAGCCAATAAAGTTCAGGAGATGGCACGTCCCGTAATGGGAGATGGGAAATGAATCAATCTTGTATAGTCAATTCAGTAATCTGCTACAGTCCCCACCGCTCATAGCGGGCGCGTTCGTGCAAGCGCAATTTGCCCGTTACACACCATGGATGGTATAACGTGGCACTGTACTACATAAGGACATAAGAAATAGGAGCAGGAGTAGACCATTTGGCCCCTCGAGCCTGCTCTGCCATTTAATACGATCATGGCTGATCTGATCTTGGGCTCAGCTCCACTTCCCTGCCCACTCCCCATAACCCTTCACTCCCTTATCGCTCAAAAATCTGTCTATCTCCACCTTAAATACATTCAATGACCCAGCCTCCACAGCTCTCGGGGCAGAGAATTCCACAGATTTACAACCCTGTGAGAGAAGAAATCCTTGTCACTGGACCAAGACCTAGCTCTGTCAAGCCCATGTGGTGGCTGGTGTGCAACAGTCACCACTCGTTAAAAAAATCCACGCACAGGCATCTTCCACCCTTCAACATGTAGTTTGGGATCTGGAATATTAGGTCCTTCATTGAAACACCTGTGAACTCATCCCTTTTTGGTGTCGAAGCAAGTCATCCTCGATACGAGGGACTGCCTATGATGATGATGATGATGATTATCCCTCCTTAAATAAGGAGACCAAAACTGTATGCAAAACTCGGGGAGCGGGCGGATAAGTGGAGCTAAGTCCACGGCCAGATCAGCCATGTTCCTAATTCTTATGTTCTTATATACTTATGTTCTACTCCAGGTGTGGCCTCACCCTTTGCCTTCCTGATCATTTGCTGTACCTGCATACTAACATTTTGTGTTTCATGCACAAGGACCCCCAGGTCCCTCTGTACTTAAAGGGTTGTAAATCTGTGGAATTCTCTGCCCCAGAGAGTTGTGGAGGCTGGGTCACTGAATATATTTAAAGTGGAGATAGACAGATTTTTGAGCGATAAGGGAGTGAAGGGTTATGGGGAGCAGGCAGAGAAGTGGAGCTGAGCCCAAGATCAGATCAGCCATGATCATATTAAATGGCGGAGCAGGCTCGAGGGGCTAAATGGCCTACTCCTGCTCCTATTTCTTATGTTCTTACGTAGTACAGTGCCACGTTATACCACCCAAGGTGTGTAACGGGCAAATTGCACTTGCACGACCGCGCCCGCTATGAGCGGTGGGAACTGTAGTAGATTACTGAATTGACTATTCAAGATTGATTCATTCCCAGTCTCCCATTATAGGACGTGCCATAGCCTGAACTTTATTGGCTTCCCGGGAAAGGAGAAAGGCCATCAGGGAACTGACAAGCGAGTTTAAGTGCTCCGGGGAGCAGCCAGTAACTTCATGAGCTCACTGCCGCTATCTTTCAGACTACATCATGGACAGGGCTGTGTGAAGAAACATAGAAACATAGAAAATAGGTGCAGGAGAAGGCCATTCGGCCCTTCGAGCCTGCACCGCCATTCAATGAGTTCATGGCTGAACATGCAACCTCAGTACCCTATTCCTGCTTTCTCGCCATACCCCTTGATCCCCCTAGTAGTAAGGACTACATCTAACTCCTTTTTGAATATATAAAAGAATTAAGGAAAATATATTGCAGTCCCTATTAGATCAGGGCACAGACACAGATATGTGACACAGATCATGCGTGGATTCCATACAGTCTGGATGTGATAGTGCTTTGAGCCACAATGGAAAGAGGGAATGCTGGAACAGTTAAGAAGTGCAGATACTTATGGCCCTGTCTTTGCTAACCTGGGCGAGAGTGATATGTCACCAAAGGCTTTATTGAGAAACACCCGGTTCTTTATTGCTTCTCTCTATGATGGCAGAAAAAAATCGAAGAGCAAGTTATTATTTAAATGGAGAAAAATTGCAAAGTGCTGCAGTACAGTGGGACCTGGGGGCTACTTGTGCATGAAACACAAAAGGATAGTATGCAGGTACAGCGAGTGATCAGGAAGGCCAATGGAATCTTGGCCTTTATTGCAAAGGGGATGGAGTATAAAAGCAGGGAAGCCTTGCTACAGTTGTACAGGGTATTGATGAGGCCGCACTGGAATACTGCATACAATTTTGGTTTCCATATTTAAGAAAGGATATACTTGCTTTGGAGGCAGTTCAGAGAAGATTCACTAGATTGATTCCGGGGATGAGGGGGTTGACTTATGAGAAAAGGTTGAGGAGGTTGAGCCTCTACTCATTGGAATTCAGAAGAATGAGAGGTGATCTTATCGAAACGTGTAAGGTTATGAGGAGGCTTGACAAAGTGGATGCAGAGAGAATGTTTCCACTGATAGGGGAGACTAGAATTAGGGGCATAATCTTGGAATAAAATTATTTAAAACTGAGATGAGGAGGAATTTTTTCTCTCAGAGGGTTGTAAATCTGTGGAATTCTCTGCCTCGGAGAGCTGTGGAAGCTGGGACATTGAATAAATTTAAGACAGAGATAGGCAGTTTCTTAACCGATAAGAGAATAAGGGGTTATGGGGAGCAGGCAGGGAAGTGGACCTGAGTCCATGATCGGATTAGCCATGATCGTATTAAATTGTGGAGCAGGCTCGAGGAGCCAAATGGCCTACTCCTGTTCCTATTTCGTGTTCTTATGTTCTTATTTTGTAATTTTTCTCCATTCAAATAATAATTTGCTTTTTTATTTTTCCTGCCAAAGCAGATAACCTCACACTTACCCACATTATACTCCATCTGCCAAATGTTTGCCCACTCATTTATCCTGTCTATATCCCTTTGCAGATTTTTTGTGTCTTCCTCAGAACTTGCTTTCCCACCCATCTTTGTATCATTAATTTTTATTTTTAAGTGAGTTTATATTCCACTGCTGCCGAGGTGGGATTTAAACTTACATCTCCCGATTATTACTGGTCTGGTAATTTAACCAGTGTGCTACTGTTGCCGATGGAGCTATTCTCGCTGATGGAGAGAAGTTTCACTGAAGAAGTTTTCCTTCATCGAGCCTTCTGGCCCTGGGTGAGTTTGTTGGCAGTGTTCCATTGTAACCAGCCCTGAGGAACTATACATCATCAAAATCTGCTCATTTCTACTGAAGACGAATCTACACAATGATGAACAGAATGAAACAGGCAACTGTGTTTTCATTAATTCATGGGATGCAGGCATCGCCGGCAAGGCTAGGATTTATTGCCCATCCCTAGCCTTCTTGACCCGCTGCAGTCCTTGTGGTGAAGGTGCTCCCACATTGCTGTTAGGGAGGGAGTTCCAGGGAGTGTTAGAAACATAGAAACATAGAAACATAGAAAATAGGTGCAGGAGTAGGCCATTCGGCCCTTCTAGCCTGCACCGCCATTCAATGAGTTCATGGCTGAACATGCAACTTCAGTACCCCATTCCTGCTTTCTCACCATACCCCTTGATTCCCCTAATAGTAAGGACTTCATCTAACTCCTTTTTGAATATATTTAGTGAATTGGCCTCAACAACTTTCTGTGGTAGAGAATTCCACAGGTTCACCACTCTCTGGGTGAAGAAATTCCTCCTCATCTCGGTCCTAAATGGCTTCCCCCTTATCCTTAGACTGTGTCCCCTGGTTCTGGACTTCCCCAACATTGGGAACATTCTTCCTGCATCTAACCTGTCTAACCCCGTCAGAATTTTAAACGTTTCTATGAGGTCCCCTCTCATTCTTCTGAACTCCAGTGAATACAAGCCCAGTTGATCCAGTCTTTCTTGATAGGTCAGTCCCGCCAACCCGGGAATCAGTCTGGTGAACCTTCGCTGCACTCCCTCAATAGCAAGAATGTCCTTCCTCAGGTTAGGAGACCAAAACTGTACACAATACTCCAGGTGTGGCCTCACCAAGGCCCTGTACAATTGTAGCAACACCTCCCTGCCCCTGTACTCAAATCCCCTCGCTATGAAGGCCAACATGCCATTTGCTTTCTTAACCGCCTGCTGTACCTGCATGCCAACCTTCAATGACTGATGTACCATGACACCCAGGTCTCTTTGCACCTCCCCTTTTCCTAATCTGTCACCATTCAGATAATAGTCTGTCTCTCTGTTTTTACCACCAAAGTGGATAACCTCACATTTATCCACATTATACTTCATCTGCCATGCATTTGCCCACTCACCTAACCTATCCAAGTCGCTCTGCAGCCTCATAGAATCCTCCTTGCAGCTCACACTGCCACCCAACTTAGTGTCAGCCGCAAATTTGGAGATACTACATTTAATCCCCTCGTATAAATCATTAATGTACAGTGTAAACAACTGGGGCCCCAGCACAGAACCTTGCGGTACCCCACTAGTCACTGCCTGCCATTCTGAAAAGTCCCCATTTACTCCTACTCTTTGCTTCCTATCTGACAACCAGTTCTCAATCCATGTCAGCACACTACCCCCAATCCCATGTGCTTTAACTTTGCACATTAATCTCTTGTGTGGGACCTTGTCGAAAGCCTTCTGAAAGTCCAAATATACCACATCAACTTGTTCTCCCTTGTCCACTCTACTGGAAACATCCTCAAAAAATTCCAGAAGATTTGTCAAGCATGATTTCCCTTTCACAAATCCATGCTGACTTGGACCTATCATATTACCTCTTTCCAAATGCACTGCGATGACATCCTTAATAATTGATTCCATCATTTTACCCACTACCGATGTCAGGCTGACCGGTCTGTAATTCCCTGTTTTCTCTCTCCCTCTTTTTTTAAAAAGTGGGGTTACATTGGCTACCCTCCACTCCATAGGAACTGATCCAGAGTCAATGGAATGTTGGAAAATGACTGTCAATGCATCCACTATTTCCAAGGCCACCTCCTTAAGTACTCTGGGATGCAGTCCATCAGGCCCTGGGGATTTATCGGCCTTCAATCCCATCAATTTCCCCAACACAATTTCCCGACTAATAAGGATTTCCCTCAGTTCCTCCTCCTTACTAGACCCTCCGACCCCTTTTATATCCGGAAGATTGTTTGTGTCCTCCTCAGTGAATACCGAACCAAAGTACTTGTTCAATTGGTCCGCCATTTCTTTGTTCCCCGTTATGACTTCCAGTGACGATGAAGGAATGGCCGATATACCTGTACTTCCAAGTCAGGATGGTGCATGTCTTGGAGGGGATCTCGGAGGTGATGGTGTTCCCATGCGCTTGCATTACTTACTTACTGGTGCTAAGCTATATCAGCACAAGTATTCTTGGGCTGACCACCAAAGTTGCCTTGTCTCAACTGAAACACTTGAATGAAAGGATCTCATGATGACCAACACAGCAGGTAAAATGGAGAAGGCCATGGTCCTCATTGTCCTGAGCATTAATATTACAGTAACGTTCTTAAACACTTCAAATCAGCTTTGTTAAATAACTAGTGTTAAGCTCTCTCATACATTGTCAGAAAGTTTAGGAGCAAACACGGAAAAAAGGCTTTGCTATATCCTTGCAAGTCCAGCAAGTATTTATTCGTCACTTTTGTCCAAGAGAACTCGTAAGAACATAAGAAATAGGAGCAGGATTAGGCTATTTGGCCCTTCAAGACTGCTCCGCCATTCAATAAGATCATGGCTGATCTTCTACCTCAACTCCATCTTCCCACCCGATCTCCATATTCCTTGATTCCCCGAGAGTCCAAAAATCTATCGATCTCAGTCTTGAATATACTCAACGACTGAGCATCCACAGCCCTCTAGGGTGGGGAATTCCAAACATTCACCACTCATTGAGTGAAAACATTCCTTCTCATTTCAGTTCTAAAAGGTCGACCACTTATTCTGAGACTGTGACCCCTGGTTCTAGACTCCCCAGCCAGCGGAAACATCCTCCCTGCATCTACCCTGTCAAGCCCTGTAAGAATTTGGTGGTCCAGATTTTTAGCAGGTTTGCAACCGGGTTTTTGCCGCGATTTGACTCCGCGGCGAAAACTCGGTCGCAAAGCCCGGGCGGGATCATCGGGTACCTGTTTGAAACGCACTTCCAAGTACTGCCGGGGAGAGGTGCGCCGATGTGGAACGACTCGGATTGCATTTGTGTCCGAGTTCCGGCTCTCTCCCGACCCGTACACCGCGCCCAGAATACCGACAGGCCAAACCTGTCGGTGCAACTCTGCCAGCAGCGGTAAGTATGAAAACCTGCAAATAAGATAAGTTAAAATTTTTATTTTTTTATTTTTTTGACGCGATTAGATAGTTAAGGGTCTTGTAAATGTTTTTTGCAATGTTTTGGGGAATTTTTTTCCCCCGTCCCAAGGCCTCACTCGCTCCCGGCCCCAGACTAAAGTTGCTGAAACTCACGTTTTGCGTCGCGAATGCTTGTGCAACGCCTCCGTCACCGTTGGCGCAGACGTAAAGGTCAAAAGTTCAACCTAAAAACGGTAGTACAGCGCAAACGGTAAGTATTGCTACCAGTTTCGCCGAAATACCCCCTAAGCCGAAAATCTGTATGTTTCAATGAGATCACCTCTCATTCTTCTAAACTCTTTCAGTCTATGAATAAAGATGGACCCTCCACACCCACCAACACCCCCCCCCTCCCTCCGCCCCCACCTCATTTGAAAGTTCAACAATGAGAGGGCATAGATTTAAAGTAATTGGGGGGAGGTTTAGAGGAGATATGAGGGGGAATATCTTCACCCAGAGGGTGGTGGGGGTCTGGAACTCACTACGGTGAAAGGGTGATAGAGGCAGAAACCCTCACCACATGAAAAAAGTACTTGGATGTGTACTTGGAAGTGCCGTAACCTACAGGGCTTCGGACCAAGAGCTGGAAGGTGGGATTAGGCTGGATAGCTCTCGGTCAGCCGGTGCGGACACGATGGGCCGAAATGGCCTCCTTCCGTGCTGTAAATTTCTATGATTCTCTATGATTCTATGAAAGCAGATATTTCAGAAAATAATTGAGCAATACCTTCATACTAGCCGCACTTTTGTCTGCACAGCTCGTGGAGCATTAGTCTAGAGATTTCTGCTGTTAAATAATATGTTCATGGCAAGAAATATGTAATAACGGAGCCAAATAATTGGGAGTTCAGAAACTGGCTGGCTTCCTGCCCACTCCCTACATAATTTGCCGACCCACTTGCCTGGCAGTGATGTGTTCTGTCATGCAGAGTCAGCAAGGGCTTCATTATAAAGTTTTGTTCTATGTACACGAGGATCAAGTCAAATTCTACTTTCATCAATTAGAATTGGCATTAAAGGCCAGAAAGATTCTTGCCTTTTTGGGACGAGATCACTTAAAGCTGCATGGCTCAGTTATTCTTGCTGCCTTTCAGTTGCAGCCTGTGGGGATAACAGACACTGAGCCCCTCTCACAGGATGTCGTGGAGAACCATTGTGAACGAGGAGGAATGCCAAGGATATCAGATGGCACCAGAGGTGACAGGCCAAACCCAACACAATGCCAGCAGCCACAACAACCGTGGGGTCATCCACTCGGGACCAAAAACAGAATAGATCAGAAAACAGTAAAAGAGTTGTCAGAGGATTAGGGACCAAAATTGAGATCAATTGGTGGAGGAAGAAGGCATGGCTGAGGTACTAACAGCGTACTTTTGCATCAGTGTTTACCAAGGAAGAGGACTTTGCCAAAGTAATGGTAAACGAGAAGGTTGCTGGGATATTGGATGAGGTAAAAATAGATAAAGAGGAAATACTAGAAAGGCTGGCGGTACTCAAAGTGGATAAGTCACCCGGTCAGGATGGGAGGCATCCTGGGTTGGCGAGGGAAGTAAGGGTAGAAATTGCGAGTCACAACCTTCCAATCCTCCACCGATATAGGGGTGGTGCCTATTATGTCTATAATGTACTTATGAAAGACTCATAGAAACATAGAAAATAGGTCATTCGGCCCTTCGAGTCTGTACCACCATTCAATAAGATCATGGCTGATCATTCACCTCAGTACCCCTTTCCTGCTTTCTCTCCATACCCCTTGATCACTTTAGCCATAAGGACCACATCTAACTCCCTTTGAAAATATCCAATGAATTGGCATCAACAAAGCTCTACGTAGGGAATTCCACAGATTAACAACTCTCTGAGTGAAGAAGTTTCTCCTCATCTCCTAAATGGCTTACCCCTTATCCTAAGACTATGTCCCCTGGTTCTGGACTTCCCCAACACCGGGAACATTCTTCCAGCATCTAACCTGTCCAGTCCTGTCAGAATGTTATATGTTTCTATGAGATCCCCTCTCATTCTTCTAAACTCCAGTGAATACAGGCCCAGTTGATCCAGTCTCTCCTCATATGTCAGTCCTGCCATCCCAGGAATCAGTCTGGTGAACCTTCGCTGCACTCCTTCAATAGCAAGAACGTCCTTCCTCAGATTAGGAGACCAAAACTGAACACACTATTCCAGGTGAGGCCTCACCAAGGCCTTGTACAACTGCAGTAAGACCTCCCTGCTCCTATACTCAAATCACCTAGCTATGAAGGCCAACATACCATTTGCCTTCTTCACCACCTGCTGTACCTGCATGCCAACTTTCAATGACTGATGAACCATGACACCCAGGTCTCGTTGCACCTCCCCCTTTCCTAATCTGCCGCCAATCAGATGATATTCTGCCTTCGTGTTTTTACCACAAACGTGGATAACCTCACATTTATCCACATTGTACTGCATCTGCCACGCATTTGCCCACTCACCTAACCTGTCCAAGTCACCCTGCAGCCTCTTAGCATCCTCCTCACAGCTCACACCGCCGCCCAGCTTAGTGTCATCAGCAAACTTGGAGATATTACATTCAATTCCTTCATCTAAATCATTAATGTATATTGTAAATAGCTGGTATCCCAGCACTGAGCCCTGTGGCACCCCACTAATCACTGCCTGCCATTCTGAAAAGGACCCATTTATCTGACTCTCTGCTTCCTGTCTACCGACCAGTTCTCTATCCACGTCAATACATTACCCCCAATACCATGTGCTTAATTTTGCACACCAATCTCTTGTGTGGGACCTTGTCAAAAGCCTTTTGAAAGTCCAAATACACCACATCCACTGGTTCTCCCTTGTCCACTCTACCAGTTACATCCTCAAAAAATTCTAGAAGATTTTTCAAGCATGATTTCCCTTTCATAAATCCATGCTGACTTGGACCGATCCTGTCACTGCTTTCCAAATGCGCTGCTATACCATCTTTAATAATTGATTCCAACATTTTCCCCACTACTGATGTCAGGCTAACTGGTCTATAATTACCCGTTTTCTCTCTCCCTCGTTTCTTAAAAAGTGGTGTTAAATTAGCTACCCTCCAGTCCATAGGAATTGATCCAGAGTCGATAGACTGTTGGAAAATGATCGCCAATGCATCTATTATTTCTAGGGCCACTTCCTTAAGTACTCAGGGATGAAGACTATCAGGCCCCGGGGATTTATCGGCCTTCAATCCCATCAATTTCTCTAACACAATTTCCCACCTAATAAGGATATCCTTCAGTTCCTCCTCCTCAATAGACCCTCGGTCAACTAGTATTTCCGGAAAGTTATTTGTGTCTTCCTTCGTGAAGACAGAACCAAAGTATTTGTTCAACTGGTCCACCATTTCTTTGTTCCCCTTTATAAATTCACCTGAATCTGACTGCAAGGGACCTACGTTTGCCTTCACTAATCTTTTTCTCTTCACATATCTATAGAAGATTTTGCAGTCAGTTTGTATGTTGCCAGCAAGCTTCCGCTTGTACTCTATTTTCCCCTTCCTAATTAAACTCTTTGTCCTCCGCTGCTGAATTATAAAATTCTCCAAATCCTCAGGTTTGCTGCTTTTTCTGGCCAATTTATATGCCTCTTCCTTGGATTTAACACTATCCTTAATTTCACTTGTTAGCCACGGTTGAGCCACCTTCCCCGTTTTATTTTTACTCGAGACAGGGATGTACAATTGTTGAAGTTCATCCATGTGATTTTTAAATGTTTGCCATTGCTTATCCACCGTCAACTCTTGAAGTATTATTCGCCAGTCTATTCTAGCCAATTCACGTCTCATACCATCGAAGTTACCTTTCCGCAAGTTCAGGACCCTAGTCTCTGAATTAACGGTGTCACTCTCCATCTTAATAAAGAATTCTACCATATTATTGTCACTCTTTCCCAAGGGGCCTTGCACAACAAGATTTCTAATTAGTCTTTTCTCATTACACATCACCCAGTCTAGGATGGCCAGGCCTCTAGTTGATTCCTCGACATATTGGTCTAGCAAACCATCCCTAATACACTCCAGGAAATCCTCCTCCACTGCATTGCTACCAGTTTGGTTAGCCCAATCAATATGTAGATTAAAGTCGCCCATGATAACTGCTGTACCTTTATCGCACGCATCCCTAATTTCTTGTTTGATGCTGTCCCCAACCTCATTACTACTGTTTGGTGGTCTGTACACAACTCCCACTAGCGTTTTCTGCCCTTTGGTATTCCGTAGCTCCATCCATACCGATTCCACATCATCCAAGCTAATGTCCTTCCTTACTATTGCATTAATTTCCTCTTTAACCAGCAATGCCACCCCACCTCCTTTACCTTTCTGTCTATCCTTCCTGAATGTTGAATACCCCTGGATGTTGAGTTCCCAGCCTTGGTCACCCTGGAGCTATGTTTCTGTGATGCCAATTACATCATATCCGTTAACAGCTATCTGCGCAGTTAATTCGTCCACCTTATTATGAATACTTCTCACATTGAGGCACAGATCCTTCAGGCTTGTCTTTTTAACACACTTTGTTCCTTTAGAATTTTGCTATAATGTGACCCTTTTTGCTTTTTTCCTTGGACTTCTCTGTCCTCCACTTTTTCTTTTCTTCTTTCTATCTTTTCATTCTGCCCCCATTCTACTTCCCTCTGTCTCCCTGCATAAGTTCCCATCCCCCTGACATATTAATTTAATCCCTCCCCAACAGCATGAGCAAACGCTCCCCCTTGGTCCTTTCTTCAAACTCCAGAGTGAGACACAAGCATGGTGTGCAGCCTTTTATACAGGGCCCTGCCACCAGGGCAGGAAACCCCCGGTCTCCACCAGTTGCACCCTCTAGTGGTGCCAGCATGTATATACACAGTGTAAACCTTATTAGCAGTACATCAGGTAAACAAGTCTCCATCTTATGCAACCACACAGTGACTACACAGAGAATAAATCCATGGTCTGCATATATAACATCACTCTCCCCCAAGTTCTTTGTGCCGATTACCTTTGCACTATGTGCTCTGGCTTTGCTTTCCCCAGACTTAAGTGCCAATAGCCCTTGCACCTTGGCTGTGCTTTGGCTTGGCTCTCTCCCTGTTAACCCCCAAGTCCTTGTGGTTACCAGATTGAATGGTTCGATGATGCAGTGGAGGTTCCAGTGGGTTCTGGGTGTGATCCATGTGTGTGTCCATGGCTACATGCATCCATTTCCCCCCCCACCCCCAGAGTGAGATCATGCAGCTGGCCCATTACATTAACATGCAGGATCAGACACAGTGCAAGTACAAAGAAAGGAAGAAAAAAAATTGTTTTTTTTACAGTTTGTATCAGGTTCAGTGACTTACATTCGTTACGTTTTACGGTCGTGCGCCAGGATTGGGTAGATTGCATTCATGGTTTAGTCATGTCCAGTACCAGGATGCTCGTTCCAGAACAACCGGACAGAATCCTCGTCGTCTGATGGCAGTGCTGCGCCACCTACTAGCGGGGTGGGCTTGGTTCACTCACCTAGCCAGGACTCAGGGTCTTTGCCGTTGCCTAGTGGTCTGCATATACAACATTGCCAAAGAATTGGAGCATTGTAAATGTTACACTGTGTTCAAAAAGGGGAGAAGGATAATGTTGTGTTCCTAACACAGATGAGACTGCACACAGGGAGGTTAAAGTAACAGTGACCTCAGTCTTTAATAAGACACTCCAGAGTGAGGAACAGGCCTTAGGTGCCGGCTTATATACAGTGCTCCCAAGGGATGCTGGGATCCCTTGGGACTACAGGGGATGTGCTCCCTGCTGGCAGAACATGGGAATGCATGCTTTACAGATACACAACATCACTCCCCCCCAAAGTCAAAGTGAAAACTATTTACAAGGTGAAGCAGTCGGGAGCCTTTCCTTCTCTGGTGGCCCGCCTCGGTACAAATGTCTGTTCTGGTGTGTTGGCTGTGCCCTCGCTGGGCTGGCGTGTTGTTGGCCCTGCAGGGCTGCTGGTTGAGCCTGGCCTTGCTGGGCTGTTGGGCGTGATGTGTTCAATTTCCTGGTCCGGCGTGGTGTCGTTGATCATTTGGGTGTGTGTTGTGGGCTCGAAAAAGGTGGTGTCTGCTGTGGGTTGTTCAGGGCAGTCTGTGAACCGCAGCCTCGTTTGGTCCAGGTGCTTTCTGAAAATTTGTCCATTGTCTGGTTTGACTACAAACACCCTACTCCCTTATTTAGCTATCACCGTGCTCGCGATCCACTTGGGACTCTGTCCATAGTTTAGTACATACACAGCGTCATTCAGATCAATTTCCCGTGGAGAGGCCTACAAAAGGCCCAACGTCAGAGGAGGAGCGACAGTTCGAGCAGCGTGAGTCCGGGGTACGTGGAGAGGCCTATAAAGGCCCAACGTCGGAGGAGGAGCGACAGTTCGAGCAGCGCGAGTCCGGGGTGCGTGGAGAGGCCTATAAAGGCCCAACGTCGGAGGAGGAGCGGCATGTCGAGCAGCGCGAGTCCGGGGTGTGTGGAGAGGCCTATAAAGGCCCAACGTCGGAGGAGGAGCGACAGTTCGAGCAGCGCGAGTCCAGGGTGTGTGGTGAGGCCTATAAAGGCCCAACTTGTACAGCTCCAGCCGGGAGAAAAAGCTAAAAAGAAATAGTAAGAAATCAAAAGGTGACGTCACAGCCAAAGGGGTAAGTGATTGGCTGGTGATTGGTGAGTAGCTTTTCTTTTTCTTTTTTATATCAGTAAGTAACCCGTTAACATTGTTGTCTTTTTCTTTTTTATATCAGTAAGTAACCTGTTAACATTGTTGTCGCCATATTAAGTGTATCTAAAGGTTAAGTCATGGCAGGAGAGCTCAGTCACGTGATATGCTCCTCCTGTACCTTGTGGGAACACAGGGACACTTCCGGTGTCCCTGACGACTATGTGTGTGGGAAGTGTATCCGCCTCCAGCTCCTGACGGACGGCGTTGCGGAATTGGAGCTGAGGGTGGATTCACTCTGGAGCATCCACGATGCTGAGAATGACGTGAGTAGCATGTGTAGCGAGTTGGTCTTACCGCAGGTGAAGGGTCCAAAGCCAGCTAGGGAATGGAAGACCAGCAGGAAGAGCAGTGCAAGAAAGGTAGTGCAGGAGTCCCATGTGGTCATTCCCCTGCAAAACAGATACACTGCTTTGAGTACTGTTGAGGGAGATGACTCATCAGGGGAGGGCAGCAGCAGCCAAGTTCATGGCACTGTGGCTGGCTCTGTTGCACAGGAGGGCAGGAAAAAGAGTGGAAGAGCTATAGTGATAGGGGATTCAATTGTAAGGGGAATAGATTGGCGTTTCTGCGGCCGCAACCGAGACTCCAGGATGGTATGTTGCCTCCCTGGTGCAAGGGTCAAGGATGTTTCGCAGTGGGTGCAGGACATTCTGAAAACGGAGGGAGAACAGCCAGTTGTCGTGGTGCACATTGGTACCAACGACATAGGTAAAAGAAGAGATGAGGTCCTACGAGACGAATTTAAGGAGCTAGGAGCTAAATTAAAAAGTAAGAACTCAAAAGTAGTAATCTCAGGATTGCTACCAGTGCCACGTGCTAGTCAGAGTAGGAATCGCAGGATAGCGCAGATGAATACGTGGCTTGAGCAGTGGTGCAGCAGGGAGGGATTCAAATTCCTGGGGCATTGGAACCGGTTCTGGGGGAGGTCGCACCAGTACAAACCGGACGGTCTACACCTAGGCAGGACCGGAACCAATGTCCTAGGGGGAGTGTTTACTAGTGCTATTGGGGAGGAGTTAAACTAATATGGCAGGGGGATGGGAACCAATGCAGGGAGACAGAGGGAAACAAAATGGAGACAGAAGCAAAAGACAGAAAGGAGATGAGTAAAAGTGGAGGGCAGAGAAACCCAAGGCAAAAAACAAAAAGAGCCACTGTACAGCAAAATTCTAAAGGGTCAAAGTGTAATAAAAAGGCAAGCCTGAAAGCTCGGTGCCTCAATGCAAGGAGTATTCGGAACCCAGGAGAGGGCTCTGAGCTAGTTAGAGTGGGTGAGAGCTCAGATGAACAGGACCCCAAGAAAGAATGCAAAAGGCAGGAGGCAACAGAGCATGGTAGCACTGAGGTAAGTGTAAACCACAAGGTGATAGCAGGGACAATATGCATGAATAAAAAGGGGCTGCAGGAGGGGTCAAAACTCAAAATCATGGTTTAAAAACTAGTATTAAAACACTCTACCTGAACGCACGCAGCATTCGAAATAAAGTAAATGAGTTGACGGCACAAATCATTACAAATGGGTATGATTTGGTGGCCATTACAGAAACATGGTTGCAGGGTGGCCAAGACTGGGAATTAAAGATACAGAGGTATCTGACAATTCGGAAGGATAGACAAGAAGGGAAAGGAGGTGGGGTAGCTCTGTTAATAAAGGATGATATCAGGGCAGTTGTGAGAGTTGATATTGGCTCTAATGCACAAAATGTTGAATCATTGTGGGTGGAGATTAGAGATAGTAAGGGGAAAAAGTCACTGGTGGGTGTAGTTTATAGGCCCCCAAATAATAACTTCACGGTGGGGCGGACAATGTGAAAAAGGAACGGCAGTAATCATGGGGGATTTTAACCTACATATCGATTGGTCAACTCAAATCGCACGGGGTGGCCTGGAGGAGGAATTCATAGAATGCATACGGGATTCTTAGAACAGTATGTTACAGAACCTACAAGAGAGCAAGCTATCTTAGATCTGGTCTTGTGTAATGAGACAGGAATAATAAACGATCTCCTAGTAAAAGATCCTCTTGGAATGAGTGATCACAATATGGTTGAATTTGTAATACAGATTGAGGGTGAGGAAGTAGTGTCTCAAACAAGCGTACTATGTTTAAACAAAGGGGACTACAGTGGGATGAGGGCAGAGTTGGTTAAAGTAGACTGGGAACACAGACTAAACGGTGGCACAATTGAGGAACAATGGAGGACGTTTAAGGAGCTCTTTCACACTGCTCAACAAAAATATATTCCAGTGAAAAAGAAGGGCGGTAAGAGAAGGGATAACCAGCCGTGGATAACCAAGGAAATAAAGGAGAGTATCAAATTAAAAACCAATGCATATAATGTGGCCAAGGTTAGTGGGAAACTAGAAGATTGGGAAAATTTTAAACGACAGCAAAGAATGACTAAGAAAGCAATAAAGAAAGGAAAGATAGATTACGAAAGTAAACTTGCGCAAAACATAAAAACAGATAGTAAAAGCTTTTACCGATATATAAAACAGAAGAGAGTGACTAAAGTAAATGTTGGTCCCTTAGAAGATGAGAAAGGGGATTTAGTAATGGGAAATGTGGAAATCTTCACAGTGGAAGACACAAAAATCATGCCAAAAATTGTTGGTCACGGGAATGTGGGAAGGAAGGACCTTGAGACAATCACTATCACTAGTGGGGTAGTGCTGGACAGGCTAATGGGACTCAAGGTAGACAAGTCCCCTGGTCCTGATGAAATGCATCCCAGGGTATTAAAAGAGATGGCGGAAGTTATAGCAGATGCATTAGTTATAATCCACCAATATTCTCTGGACCCTGGGGAGGTACCAGCGGATTGGAAAGCAGCTAATGTAACGCCTCTGTTTAAAAAAGGGGGCAGACAAAAGGAAGGTAACTATAGGCCAGTTAGTTTAACATCTGTAGTGGGGAAAATGCTTGAAGCTATCATTAAGGAAGAAATAGTGGGACATCTAGATAGGAATAGTGCAATTCAGCAGACGCAACATGGATTCATGAAGGGGAAATCATGTTTAACTAATTTACTGGAATTCTTTGAGGATATAACGAGCATGGTGGATAGAGGTGTACCGATGTATGTATTGTATTTAGATTTCCAAAAGACACACAAATGGTTACTGCAGAAGATAAAGGTACGCGGAGTCAGAGGAAATGTATTAGCATGGATAGAGAATTGGCTGGCTAACAGAAAGCAGAGAGTCGGGATAAATGGGTTCTTTTTGGGTTGGAAATCGGTGGTTAGTGGTGTGCCACAGGGATCGGTGCTGGGACCACAACTGTTTACAATATACATAGATGACCTGGAAGAGGGGACAGAGTGTAGTGTAACAAAATTTTCAGATGACACAAAGATTAGTGGGAAAGCGGGTTGTGTAGAGGACACAGAGAGGCTGCAAAGAGATTTAGATCGGTTAAGCGAATGGGCTAAGGTTTGGCAGATGGAATACAATGTCGGAAAATGTGAGATCATCCACCTTGGAAAAAAAAACAGTAAAAGGGAATATTATTTGAATGGGGAGAAATTACAACATGCTGCAGTGCAGAGGGACCTGGGGGTCCTTGTGCATGAATCCCAAAAAGTTAGTTTGCAGGTACAGCAGGTAATCAGGAAGGCGAATGGAATGTTGGCCTTCATTGCGAGAGGGATGGAGTACAAAAGCAGGGAGGTCCTGCTGCAACTGTATAGGGTATTGGTGAGGCCGCACCTGGAGTACTGCGTGCAGTTTTGGTCACTTTTCTTAAGGAAGGATATACTAGCTTTGGAGGGGGTACAGAGATGATTCACTAGGCTGATTCCGGAGATGAGGGGGTTACCTTATGATGATAGATTGAGTAGACTGGGTCTTTACTCGTTGGAGTTCAGAAGGATGAGGGGTGATCTTATAGAAACATTTAAAATAATGAAAGGGATAGACAAGATTGAGGCCGAGAGGTTGTTTCCACTGGTCGGGGAGACTAGAACTAGGGGGCACAGCCTCAAATTTAAAACCGAGTTGAGAAGGAATTTCTTCTCCCAGAGGGTTGTGAATCTGTGGAATTCTTTGCCCAAGGAAGCAGTTGAGGCTAGCTCATTGAATGTATTCAAATCACAGATCGATAGATTTTTAACCAATAAGGGAATTAAGGGTTATGGGGAGCGGGCGGGTAAGTGGAGCTGAGTCCACGGCCAGATCAGCCATGATCTTGTTGAATGGCAGAGCAGGCTCGAGGGGCTAGATGGCCTACCCCTGTTCCTAATTCTTATGTTCTTATGTTCTTATGAAACAGTGGCGCGACCATCGTTTACATTTTGTTGCTGCCGCCCGCTCTCTACCTGATCATGCAGGTTGGGGTGAACCAGCGAGAGTCTGGTTTTAAGTGTCCTTTTCATGAGTAGCTCAGCCAGGGGCACCCCTGTGAGCGAGTGGGGTCTCGTGCGGTAGCTGAGCAGTACTCGGGACAGGCGGGTTTGGAGTGAGCCTTCTGTGACTCGTTTAAAGCTCTGTTTGATTGTTTGTACTGCCCGCTCTGCCTGCCCATTGGAGGCTGGATTAAATGGGTCCGAGGTGACATGTTTGATCCCATTGCGGGTCATGAATTCTTTAAATTCGGCACTGGTGAAACATGGCCCGTTGTCACTGACCAGTATGTCAGGCAGGCCGTGGGTGGCAAACATAGCCCTCAGGCTTTCAATGGTGGCGGTGGCAGTGCTTCCCAACATTATTTCACATTCAATCCATTTAGAAAAAGCATCCACCAACACCAGGATCATTTTCCCGAGAAATGGGCCCGCATAGTCGACATGGATCCTCAACCATGGTCTGGAGGGCCAGGACCACAAACTTAGTGGTGCCTCTCTGGGCGCGTTGCTCAATTGAGCACACATGCTGCATTGCCGTACACAGGACTCTAAGTCAGAGTCGATACCGGGCCACCATCCGTAGGATCTGGCTATCGCTTTCATCATTACTATACACGGGTGTGTGCTATGGAGATCCGAGATGAACGTCTCCCTGCCCTTTTTGGGTAGCACTACGCAGTTACCCTACAACAGGCAGTCTGCCTGAATGGACAGCTCGTCCTTTTGCCGCTTGAACGGCTTGATTAGCTCTTGCATTTCAATGGGGATGCTGGCCCAGCTCCCATGCAGTACACAGTTTTTTCTAGGGACAGCAAAGGATCTTGGCTGGTCCAAGTCCTAATCTGGCGGACCGTGACAGGTGATTTATCATTTTCAAACACTTCCATGACCATCAACATGTCTGCGGGCTGCGCCACCATCAACAAGTTTGCAGGCTGCGCCATTTCCACCCCCGTGGTGGGCAATGATAACCGACTGAGAGCATCCGCACAGTTCTCGGTGCCTGGCCTGTGGCGGATGGTATAGTTATACGCTGATAGCGCGAGTGCCCACCTTTGTATGCGGGCTGAGGCATTAGTATTTATCCCCTTGTTTTCAGCGAACAGGGATATGAGGGGCTTGTGATCGGTTTCCAGTTCAAATTTGAGGCCAAACAGGTACTGATGCATTTTCTTTACCCCGAACACACACGCTAATGCCTCTTTCTCAATCATGCTCGAAGCCCTCTCGGCCTTAGACAAGTTCCTGGAAGCATAGGCGACAGATTGCAACTTCCCCGCAATGTTAGCTTGTTGTAATACACACCTGACTCCATATGACAATGCGTCACATGCTAGCACAAGTCTTTTACACGGGTTATATAATACAAGCAGCTTGTTGGAGCATAAAATGTTTCTGGCTTTCTCAAAAGCAATTACTTGTTTTTTTCCCCATACCCAGTTCTCACCTTTACGCAATAACACATGTAGGGGCTCTAAGAGGGTAGGAAGTTACCAAAATAGTTGAGGAGTCCCAGGAACGAACGCAGCTCCATGTCGTTCTGTGGCCTGGGCACGTTCCTGGTAGCCTCTGTCTTGGCATCTGTGGGCCGAATGCCGTCCGCTGCGATCTTTCTCCCCAAAAACTCCACTTCTGTTGCCATGAAGACGCATTTCGACCTCTTCAGCCACAGCCCTACGTGACCCATTCGCTGGAGGACCTCCTCGAGGTTTTGTAGGTGCTCGGCGGTGTCCTGACCCGTGACCAATATGTCGTCCTGAAAAACCACCGTGCGTGGTACCAACTTGAGTAGGCTCTCCATGTTTCTCTGGAAGATCGCTGCAGCCGACCGAATTTCAAACGGGCATCTGTTGTAGATGAACAGTCCCTTGTGCGTGTTAATGCAGGTGAGGCCCTCCTGCATCATGTAGGCCGAAATCAGATCATGCTTGGTGAACGTCTTGCCTCCTGCCAGCGTCACAAATAGGTCGTCTGTCTTAGGTAGCGGGTATTGGTCCTGAAGCGAGAAACGATTAATGGTTACTTTATAATCACCACAAATCCTGACCATGCCATCACTTTTGAGTACTGGAACAATCGGGCTGGCCCATTCGCTGAATTCCACTGCAGAGATGATGCCCTCGCATTGCAGCCTGTCCAGCTCGATTTCCACTCTCTCCCTCATCATGTGAGGTACCGCTCGCGCCTTGTGGTGAATGGGTTGTTCCTCTGGGACCAAGTGGATCTGCACCTTCGCCCCAGAAAAGTTTCCAATGCCTTGCTCAAAAAGGGAAGGAAATTTGTTAAGAACCTGGGTACATGAGGCCTCATCGACATGTGATAGCGCTCGGATGTCATCCCAGTTCCAGCGGATTTTGCAGCCAGCTCCTTCCAAGCAGTGTGGGGCCATCGCCCGGGATAATCCAGAGTGACAGTTCGTGCACCGTGCCCTTGTAGGTGACCTTGACGATGCCACTGCCCAGGACAGTGATAAGCTCTTTGGTGTACGTTCTCAGTTTCGTGTGGATGGGGTTGAGGGCTGGTTTGAGTGCCTTGTTGCACCACAGTCTCTCAAACATCTTTTTACTCATGATGGATTGGCTAGCGCCAGTGTCCAGTTCCATGGCTATGGGTAAGCCATTCAATTTTACGCTTTGCATTATAGGTGGACATTTTGTCGAAAATGTGTGCACCCCGTGTACTTCAGCATCTGCCTCCTCTCTCTGAGGCTCGAAATTGCTTTTATCCACCATGGACTGATCTTCCTCTGCCACATGGTGGTTAGCAGATTTTGCAGAGCTTGCAGCTCATCTGCAAGCTGTTTGGACGTGCCCCGTTATTCCACAGTTCTTGCAAACATACCCTTTGAAGCGACATGAATAGGCTGAATGGAAGCCTCCACAACGCCAACAAGGTGTGAATTGCCTTGCATTCATCCTTTGTTGCAGATTCTGAGTCATCTGGGTCACCTGAGGCCTGCTGGCATTTGCAGATTCGTGGTTTCTGCCCTGTACATTTCTGCTTGCAAACACAATTCCAGTTAATTTATGAACATTGCTCGCACTTGTATGCTGAGAGATTTGTTTGGTGTTATCATTGGTGGACATAAACGCCTGTGCTATCGCAATGGCCTTACTGAGGGTCGGTGTCTCTACAGTCAAAGGTTTTCGTAGGATGGTCTCGTGGCCAATGCCCAGTCGAAAAAAGTCTCTGAGCATCTGCTCCAGGTAGCCATCAAACTCACATTGTCGTGCAAGTCGCCTTAGCTCGGCAACGTAGCTCACCACTTCCTGACCTTCAGATTGCTGGCACGTGTAGAACTGATACCTCGCCATCAGCACGCTCTCCCTCGGGTTAAGATGCTCCCGAACCAGTGTACACAGCTCCTCATACGACTTATCTGTGGGTTTCACCGGAGCCAGAAGATTCTTCATGAGGCTGTAGGTTGGTGCCCCGCAGACCGTGAGGAGGACCGCTCTTCTTTTTGCAGCGCCGTCCAGCTCGTTGGCTACAAAGTACTGGTCTAGCCGTTCGACATAGGCTTCCCAGTCCTCACCCTCCGAGAACTTCTCCAGGATGCCCACAGTTTGCTGCATCTTTGCGTTGGATTCGTATACTCGTCGCCAGTTGTTGTGTTCTGAACATCGATGAGACTGCACACAGGGAGGTTAAAGTAACAGTGACCTCAGTTTTCATTAAGACACTCCAGAGTGAGGAACAGGCCTTAGGGGCTGGGATCCCTTGGGACTACAGGGGATGTGCTCCCTGGTGGCGGGACATGGGAGTGCATGCTTTACAGATACACAACAGATAAACCTGGCAATTTCAGGCCGGTCAGTTTAACGTCGGTGGTGGGAAAGCTTTTATAAACAATAATCCAGGAGAATATTCACAGTCACTTGGCGAAGCATGGACTAATAAAGGAAAACCAGCACAGATTTGTTCAGGGCAAATTGTGTTTGACTAACTTGATTGAGTTTTTTGATGAGGTAACGGAGAGGGTGGATGAGGGCAGTTCAGTTGATGTTATGTATATGGACTTTCAAAAGGCATTTGATAAAGTGGCACATACTGGGCTTGTTAGCAAAATTGAAGCCCAAGGGATACGAGGGGCAGCAGCAGCATGGATACAAAATTGGCTAATGGACAGAAAACAGAGTTGTGGTGAATGGCTGTTTTTCGGACTGGTGGGAGGGTTACAGTGGGGTTCCCCAAGGTTCAGTAGTAGGACCACTGCTGTTTTTGATATACATTAATGTCTTGGACTTGGGTGTACAGGGCATCCTTTTGAAATTTGCAGATGACACGAAACTGGACGTATAGTAAACAGTGAGGAAGATAGTGATAGACTTCAAAAGGCTGGTGGAATAGGCGAATACATGGCAGATGAAATTCAACGCAGAGAAGTGTGAGGCGATATATTTTTGTAGGCAGAATGAGGAGAGACAATACAAGCTAAATGGTACAATTTTAAAAGGGGTGCATAAAGAGTGCATATGGGGGTATTTGTGCACAAATCTCTGAAGGTGGCAGGACAGGTTAACAATGCGGTTAATAAAATCTTATCAACAAGAGTAGACATTGATGAGGAGATTCAACATTGCCTCCAGTGCGCCAGCACAATCTTCGGCCGCCTGAGGAAAAGAGTGTTCGAAGACCAGGCCCTCAAAACTGCCACCAAGCTCATGGTCTACAGGGCTGTAGTGATACCCGCCCTCCTGTATGGCTCAGAGACATGGACCATGTACAGTAGACACCTCAAGTCGCTGGAGAAATACCACCAACGATGTCTCCGCAAGATCCTACAAATCCCCTGGGAGGACAGACGCACCAACATTAGTGTCCTCAACCAGGCCAACATCCCCAGCATTGAAGCACTGACCACACTCGATCAGTTCCGCTGGGCAGGCCACATTGTTCGCATGCCAGACACGAGACTCCCAAAGCAAGCATTCTACTCGGAACTCCTTCACGGCAAGCGAGTCAAAGGTGGGCAGAGGAAGCATTACAAGGACACCCTCAAAGCTTCCCTGATAAAGTGCAACATCCCCACTGACACCTGGGAGTCCCTGGCCAAAGACCGCCCTAAGTGGAGGAAGTGCATCCGGGAGGGCGCTGAGCACCTCGAGTCTCAACGCGAGAGCATGCAGAAATCAAGCGCAGGCAACGGAAAGTGCGTGCGGCAAACCAGTCCCACCCTCCCTTACCCTCAGCGACTATCTGTCTCACCTGTGACAGGGACTGTGGTTCTCATATTGGACTGTTCAGCCACCTATGGACTCATTTTAAGAGTGGAAGCAAGTCTTCCTCGATTCCAAGGGACTGCCTATGATGATGATGATAATAATAAAGTACATGGGATAATGGGCTTTATAAATAGAGGCATTGGCCGGAATTTTCCAGGGTCCGTGAAGGCGTGTTCGGAGGCGGGTCGGGAACTCGCGGGAACTCGCGATCATCCCACCCCCTTTCCCTCGGGGGCATCTGTCAGCATGGCAGCAACCCAACGGGCAGAAGCGGGCAGCCCAATTTAAAGGATTATTAGCTTGTTCTCAGACCATTCATTACCTTGACAATCTCACTGGATGCCCATGGGACTCACGCTGCTCAGGGACATGTCTGTCAACCTGAGGTGGGAGGTGAGTGGCCATTGATCCAGCTCATTGGTTGACACATCAAATGTAGTACCTGTGTGGGATGTTCGTTTTACACTCTACTTTGATTCATAGACCTCGGGAATTACAGGAAAGGACGACACGTGACGCAAAGTTTAGGTTTAACCCAACTATTAATTTTATTACGCAAAAAACAACTAAAAATTACAGAACAAGACTTCTGAGAGAATTGACCGAAGACATATGATCACCTGTCCAGTTAGTTGCTGTTGTTGTCGATTGTAAGCTCGTGGTCGTTTGTTCCTTGACCGGTTGTTCCTCTCCGATGTTCCCTCTTTCTCATCCTGCTTGTCCTTCTGGTCTACTCCGTTCTTCTCATTCCGTTGTTTTCTTTCTTCTCTTCCCTTGAGCTGCTCTCAGCGCATACATATATATCCATTTTATGAATAAATCTCCTGCTGGCCTGGGTTTTCCATTAACACGTGTGGATCGGTTTCGATGTTTGTGATGATCTGTTTGGACTGTTGCGGTGATGGGTTTAGGTGGCCAAATTTGCACACGGAGTGGACAGGGCAAAAGATAACTCCTTGTCTTCAGTGCCCCATTATCCAAAAATGCGCGCCTCGTGGGATCCTTTATTGTCCTGGTTTTTCGTAGACTTGTAGTCTCCCTAGAGAACTGTTTTTCTCCTCCGGCCAATCAATCCAGGGGCTTCGCTGCACGATTGTATCAAACCCTTTGTTCCTTTGTATAATCAGGTCTAGCTCCTGACCGCAGAGATTGTATCAATCGCTGATGAATCACCACCTGCCCCAGGCTGGCGCCCTTTTTCACACCCAGGCAGTCCCAAAAGTTTCTTTAAACCATTTTTAGTTTGTGGCCTCTTCCTGTGCCTTTTGTGAAAATGTGTAAACCTTACACCTGACAGCTGATCACGTTCCTCAAGTAGAAGCTGTTGCTCACTGCATTCCTAGCACAGATTGAGCTTTCTGTAGGCTGCAAGTCTTTCCAGCAAAGTTTCCATCCAGTGTCACCTCATTGGCAGCGCTTCTCTCACCACTGATTGGTTCGGTCATCTCTCTACTTCACCCGCCATGCATTCCATCAGCATGGGTGCCGGTTATAACTGTCCCACCTTGATCCTCAGAATCTGACCACGATCAGCCCCAACACCATCAGAACCAGGCACACCAGCAGCACCATTTAATTAGGCCGAGTTACGCGCAGGCCCTATTGAAGTAAAGCTGTTTTGTGCAGCGGGATGGAACCAGCAACGGGATCGCAATCGGTAATGGGCACTGCCCGCGCCGCACACGCCCAGGTAGGGAAAATTCCGGTCATAGAGTACAAAAGCCAGGATGTTATGCTATATAAAACACTAGTTCAGCCCCAGCTGGAGTATTGTGTCCAATTCTGGGCACCACGCTTTAGAAAGGACGTGAAGGCTTTGGAGGGGATACAGAAGAAGTTTCCTAGAATGGTTCCAGGGATGAAGGATTACAGTTAGGTGAATAGGCTGGAGAAGCTGGGGTTGTTCTCCTTAGAACAGAGAAGGCTAAGAGCTTTACTTTAATAGGCTGTGTGGTTGATAATGAAGAAGAAAGCTGCGGACTGCAGGAGGATATCAATGTACTAGTCAGGTGGGCAGAACAGTGGCAAATGGAATTTAATTCAGATAAGTGTGAGGTAATGCATTTGGGGAGGTCTAACAAGGCAAGGGAATAAACATTAAATGGTACAACACTGAAAAGTGTAAAGGAACTTTGGAGTGCAAGCCCACAGATCCCTGAAGGTAACAGGCCAAAGATAAGGTGGTTACAAAGGCATATGGAATACTTGCCTTTATTATTCAAGGCATGGAATACAAGAGCATGAACTGTATCAAACACTGGTTAGGCTGCAGCTGGAGTACTGCGTGCAGTTCTGGTCAGCACATTACAGGAAAGATGTGATTGCACTGGAGATTTACAAGAATGTTGCCTGGACTGGAAAATTTTGGCTGTGATGAAAGATTGGAGATACTGGGTCTGTTTTCTTTGGAACAGAGGAGGCTAAGGGGAGACCTGATTGAGCTGTATAAAATTATGAACATCTGGATAGAGTGGTTAGGAAGTACTTGCTTCCCTTGGCAGAGGGGTCAACAATCAGGGGACATAGATTTAAAGTAATTGGGGGGAGGTTTAGAGGGGATTTGAGGGGAAATTTATTTACCCAGAGGGTGGTGGGGGTCTGGAACTCACTGCCTAAAAGGGTGTTAGAGGCAGAAACCCTCACCACATTTAAAAAGTACTTGGATGTGCACTTAAAGTGCTGTAACCTACAGGGCTACGGACCAAGAGTTGGAAAGTGGGATTAGGCTGGGTAGCTCTTGGTCGGCCGGCGCAGACACGATGGGCCGAAATGGCCTCCTTCCCTGCTGTAAATTTCTATGATTCTATGAAGAGGAGATTGGACAGAGGTATTTAAAATCATGATGTTTAGATAGAGAAATGCTTCCAACGGCTGAAGGTTAATAACGAGAAGGCACAGCTTTACGGTAATTGGCTATCGAACCAGAGGCGACAGGAGGGGAAAACTTTTTCATGCAACAAGTGGTTAGGATTTGGAATGCACTGCCAAATAATGTGGTGAATACAGATTCAACAGAGAATTGGATAAATGCTGGAAGGAGAAATAATTACAGGGTTTTGAGGAGTGGGACTAACTGGATTGCTGTTTGAAAGAGCCGGTGCAGACTCAATGTGCCGAATGGCCTGCTTCTGTGCTGTATACTGCGATGGTATGATGCTATGAAGTCTATGATTCCATGATCAGAGTACTTTCTAAATGATGATAAGCAAGAAGCAGTGGAGGTCCAAAGAGACAGGGGTCCATGTACATCGTTCATTAAAATGTCATGGACAATAATCAAAAAGGCCAATGGAAAGCTGGCCTTTATATCTAGAGGACCAGAAAACAAGGGGTTAGAAGTCATGCCACTGTTATACAAAGCCCTGGTTAGACCACACCTGGAGCACTGTGAGCAGTTCTGGGCACCACATCTTAGGAAGGACATATTGGCCTTGGAGGGAGTGCAGCGTACGTTTACTGGACTCCCAAGATTTAAATTATTAGGAGAGATTACACAAACTAGGGCTGTATTCCCTGGAATTTAGATTAAGAGGTGATTTGATTGACATTATTAAGGGGAACAGATAGGGTAGACAGAGAGAAACGATTTCTGCTGGGTGGGGAGTCGAGGGCAAGGGGTATAGTCTAAAAATGAGAGCCAGGCCTTTCAGGAGTAAAATTAGTAAACAGTTCTACACACAAAGAATGGTCAAAGTTTGGAATTCTCTTCCACAAATGGCAATTGATGCTCGATCAATTGTTAATTTTAAATCAGAGATTGATAGATTTCTGTTAACCAAGGGTATTAAGGTATTTGGGCCAAAGGCAGGTATATGGAGTTAGGTCGCAGATCAGCCATGATATCATTGAATGGGGGAACAGGTTCTAAGGGGCTGAATGGCCTACTCCTGTTCTTATGTTCCTATCTACATGAGTATTGACCGTGGAGAATTGCCTCTCCGTGTTGTAGTTCATCAAGAAGGCTGTTTCAAAGCCTAGACCGTGGGCTGAAGCCTGTTTTCTTGCCTAGATTTTTAGTTCCGTAGGCCCCAAGTTTCGACATGGTTTGCTCCTGATTTTTAGGAGCAACTGGTGTAGAACGGAGTATCTTAGAAATCGGAATTCTCGCCATTTAGTTTGCTCCAGTTCTAGTCAGTTAGAAAAGTTTCACTTTGGAACAGAATTATTTTTTCAAAAGGGGGCGTGTCCGGCCACTTACGTCTGTTTTCAAAGTTTCGTGAGTGAAAACTTACTCCAAACTAACTTAGAATGGAGTAAGTGAAGATTTTTGTACGCTCGAAAAAACCTTGTCTACACTTTAGAAAATCAGGCGTAGGTTACAAATCAGGCGTAGGGAATGGTGGGGGGGTTTAAAGGGAAGTTTACAAACATTAAACACTTCAGTTTTACAAATAAAGAGCCATCATCAATAATAAATGATAAAAACATCAATAAATCAACCAATAAATCAATCAAAAAAAATTAATAAGAAATAATTTTTTTTTTTAATCAATAAATAAAACATTTTCTACTTACCGACTGCAGCACCGGGAGCCCTCCAACAGCGTGCTGGGATGTCCCCCACACCCCAGTGTGTCTCTGTCAGTGTCTCTATCTCTCTGTCTGTCTGTCTGTGTGTGTCTCTCATTCTCTGTCTGTCAGTGTCTGTGTTTCTGACAGCGAGGGGAGGGGGAGGAGGGGGGTAGAGGGAGAGAGGGGGGAGCAGAGGGAGGGAAAGGGGAGGGATGGGGGAGAAGGGGGAGGGGGGGAGAAGGGGGGAGGGGAAGAAGGGGGGGAGGGGAGGAGGAGAAGGGGGGAGGGGGGAGGAGGAGAAGGGGGGAAGGAAATGGGGGGGAAAGGAGATGGGGGGGAAAGGAGATGGGGGGGAAAGGAGATGGGGGGGAAAGGAGATGGGGCCGGGGGGGGGAGGGGAAAGGGGGAGGGAGGCTGAACGGGCCGGGCCCGACCGGACCCGAGACTTCGGGCAGGGCCCAAGACTTCGGGCAGAGCCCGTCCCCAGCACCAGATTTACAGGTAGGTGGCGTTGGGTCGGGTCGGGGGGAGCGCGGGTCGGGGAGGTGGTGGGAGGGAGGTCGGTTCGGTTCGGGTCGGGGGAAGGGAGAGAGAGGGAGGTTAGGTCGGGTCCAGTCGGGGGGGGGGGGGAAGCGGGAGTCGGGTCAGGTCCAGTCCGGGGGGGTCAGGACGGGTCGGCTCCGGTCCGGGGGCGGTGGGGGGGGGGAGTCGGGTCGGTGTCGTGGTCGGGTCGGGTCCGGGGGCGGGAAGCGGGCGTCGAGTCGGGTCGGGAGGAAGCAGGAGCTGGCCATGGGAGGAGCCTTATTCACACAGCCCGTGAGGCCATTCGGCCAGGGCTAGGGGCTGCGTGCTTCGGGCCCCTCCCACACAGTTTTGGGCGCCTGGAGCTACTGCACATGCGCGCCCACTGTAGCGCGCATGTGCAGAGGTCCCGGCACTGTTTTCGGCGCAGGGACCTGGCTCCGCCCCCCACAGCTCCTGCTGCGCTGCGCCCAGCTGCAAACGACCTGCAGGGAGCTGGAGAATCTGGACATTTTTTTTAGACGCACTTTGTGGCGCGTAAAATGGGTGTCCAGGTCGGGACTGCGCCGTTCTAGGCGAGGCTCGAAACTTGGGCCCGTAGTCTCCGTGTGGGAAATACCTAGAACCATGCTAAATATGGATCGGAAGCAAAAACCAAATGTTCCCAAATCTGAAAATTGAATGTGACTAGGAAATGGCCAAAAGCAAAGAAAAATGTTAAAATGGTTGCTATGGACCTTCTTTCTTTCCCTAGCAACGGTGAAATATCAGTGCTGCTGCTAAATTTTAAGCGTGGATCTTGTAAGAATTGGTAAAAAGAAGTATCACTGAGGACATCTGAGGTTTGGACTCATCATATGGTGCAGTTATATATAAATCTAAGTTTTGTTTTCATATCCATTGATCCTCAGGGCACTTGAAAGGGCAAGCAACAGCAAGGGCTATTCCAGGGATTAATAAATCCTAGTTTTTATTACGTGAAAATTTCAAACAGTCAAAAAGTTTGACTTGAGGCTTTGCGGGAGGCCTACATGTGTGTTATAATATGAATCTTTACTTAACATATGAGTTCGGCCAATTTCTGTGATAAGACGTCTGGGTGTTTGCAAATCAGTACCACAACTTTTAAGATAAACAGATTGAGTAAATACGAAAAAATGATGAACATGTGTATTAAAAAAGGACGAAGGTATGTTTCTTTGTACATTTATTCTGCTTATATGAAAGTTCTGCTGTGGAAAAGTAATTTGGCTATACCATAGACTTTGTTACTTTCTATTGAACTTGTTGAATCCATACAGAATACAAACATTCACAAAACTAATAAAATGAGTTTTTCCCATGTGGACAATGAATCAGACATTGGTCCATACTGCAGACACAACATTAAATGTATGAATTCTTATTTTGCTTAAAGCCTCCCCAAACATTTGGATTTGGATAATAATTATTATTTATTATTATCCAAATCCAAATATCAATTTTATGATTTTATAATATTATTGATTTTTTTTTTAAAGATAGAAGTACTGAAAAAATAAAATAAATCTGTAAAAAGTTAGAGGTTGAAAAGGAATGCGTATCTATGAATCATCATCAGAATCAAGGGTGTGTGTTTCCTCAGCCCTAGGCATCTCGGGCAAAGATGCAACATTCCCACAACCTACACACGAGCAGATGTCAGTGCAAGGTCGCTTGTTGAGAAGACAAGAGCACCTTCCTTGTGCACACTGGGTCTTTTTGCATGAGCAATGTGCAAGCTCCCTTACACTTGCTGGTGCTGGAGGAAGTGTCATCCAGTCTGTGACAAGTACATCGAAAAGTTTCCACCCATGGTCCTTTGGAGATAGGATTTCCGGCATGTTCTCAAGACCTCGCTTGTGAATTGCAGACGGGTAATTGGCACGCTGTATAGGCTTGTACAGAGAATCTTTATTTGATGGTAAGCACTTCTCTGCATAACTTCCGGTCTTGAATATTTGACATCTGGCCTGCTTCACATCTCTGCATCCACCCTGCCCATAGAGTTCACAAGTTCACAAGTGCATGCCTCGAGTTCTTCACAAAGGTTCCTAATTTCTCAAATATCGAACAGTGCTCTCTGCTGGCGATCAGGACTTTCGGTGATTTCACCTTCCCCGTTCCATACAGAGCACTCACTGAATCACATCCTGAAAATCAGTGAAACCCTGTGAGAGCAGCAAATACATCTTTCCCAAAGTGATCAAAGATGCGATGAACATCTATTGTATGCGTGTTGTTTCCTCTTCCTGTGCGAAAGTAGAGCTTGGCATCGATGTCCTTGCAGAACACCACGCGCAGTACAAAGGTATCAGTGTCAGGACTGTTTATGGTGACATGCTCACTGGAACTGGCAGCAAACGCACTGTGGAGCAGTAGTCGTGTGCTGGCTTCTTCCTGGTTGGAGAAGAGTGCTGGGATTGGTACCACCTCCAGATCTGTTTTGCTGTCCTTCTGACGAATAGCATGACACTCACTTCCGTGTCCATCATCTCTAATCTCCTTTGCAGACTTGCACCATCTTCCATAGAGGAACTGGAAAAGATTTTCCTTGTTGTCCCAAAAATGCATTCCTTACACAAACCGTTCGGCTTTGTCATTTCTAAGAACTTCTCGGTTCTTTACAATCCTGCCCTCTATCACTGTGTCACAGAAGCGCCTATATGCTGTCTGGTAGAGACTGCCTTCTGGAAGGTCTTCCTGCGCGTTTCTAATCAGAAATCTGGTGTAGCTCTGGTAGCAGCGAAGCTGATACCTTGCTTCAAGGGCAACAAGATCTTGTCCATGGATATGCAACAGGATTGCCTCATCGTTAGGGGTTTCTGCTGCAAGGAGCAGCTTACCTGCAGTTTACACACAGGCATCTTCCAACCCCTCAATTTGAGTTCAGGACTGAAACATCGGGTCCTTCATTGAAACATCTGTGAACTCTTGTGGAAGCAAGTCTTCCTCACTCGAGGGACCGCCTATGATGATGATGACCTGCAGTTTTAGTCTCGCGTTGTACCAGCCTCCCTTTTCGTCTCTTTCAGCTGTGTCTCTCCACAATGTTCTTGACCACCAATGGACTGGAGGGTAGCTCATGTAACACCACTTTTTAAAAAAGGAGGGAGAGAGAAAACGGGTAATTATAGACCGGTTAGCCTGACATTAGTAGTGGGGAAAATGTTGGAATCAATTATTAAGGATGAAATAGCAGCGTATTTGGAAAGCAGTGGCAGGATCGGTCCAAGTCAGCATGGATTTATGAAAGGGAAATCATGCTTGACAAATCTTCTGGAATTTTTTGAGGATGTAACTAGTAGAGTGGACAAGGGAGAACCAGTGGATGTGGTGTATTTGGACTTTCAAAAGGCTTTTGACAAGGTTCCACACAAGAGATTGGTGTGCAAAATTAAAGCACATGGTATTGGGGGTAATGTACTGACGTGGACAGAGAACTCGTTGTCAGACAGGAAGCAGAGAGTCGGGATAAATGGGTCCTTTTCAGAATGGCAGGCAGTGACTAGTGGAGTGCCGTAGGGCTCAGTGCTGGGACCCCATCTATTTACAATATACATTAATGATTTAGATGAAGGAATTGAGTGTAATATCGCCCAAGTTTGCAGATGACACTAAACTGGGTGGCAGTGTGACCCATCAGGAGGACGCTAAGAGGCTGCAGGGTGACTTGGACAGGTTAGGTGAGTGGGCAAATGCATGGCAGATGCAGTGTAATGTGGATAAATGTGAGGTTATCCACTTTGGGGGCAAAAACACGAAGGCAGAATATTATCTGAATGGCGGCAGATTAGGAAAAGGGGAGGTGCAGTGAGACCTGAGTGTCATGTTCATCAGTCATTGAAAGTTGGCATGCAGGTACAGCAGGCGGTGAAGAAGGCAAATGGCATGTTGGCCTTTATAGCTAGGGGATTTGAGTATAGGAGCAGGGAGGTCTTACTGCAGTTATACAGGGCCTTGGTGAGGCCTCACCTGGAATACTGTGTTCAGTTTTGGTCTCCTAATCTGAGGAAAGATGTTCTTGCTATTGAGGGAGTGCAGCGAAGGTTCACCAGACTGATTCCAGGGATGGGTGGACTGACATATGAGGAGAGGCTGGATCAACTGGGCCTTTATACACTGGAGTTTAGAAGGATGAGAGGGGATCTCATAGAAACGTATAAGATTCTGACGGGACTGGACAGGTTAGATGCGGGAAGAATGTTCCCGATGTTGGGAAAGTCCAGAACCAGGGGACACAGTCTTAGGATAAGGGGTAGGCCATTTAGGATTGAGATGAGGAGAAACTTCTTCACTCAGAGAGTTGTTAGCCTGTGGAATTCCCTACCGCAGAGAGCTGTTGATGCCGGTTCGCTGGATATATTCAAGAGGGAGTTAGATATGGCCCTTATGGCTAAAGGGATCAAGGGGTATGGAGAGAAAGCAGGAAAGGGGTAGTGAGGGAATGATCAGCCATGATCTTATTGAATGGCAGTGCAGGCTCGAAGGGCCGAATGGCCTACTCCTGCACCTATTTTCTATGTTTCTATGTTTCTCTGTCCTTCTTGCAGAAAAGGCACTGTGCTGAAAGATGGGAAGCCCTCGCAGGTATAATCTTGGGGTCTGTCGTCTTTGAGCGAAGCAGTCGAACCTTGGTGGCGGCTCTATTCCTCTCCTCTCCTTTCTGTACCAGTTCTGCAATGGCTTCTTCCACTGCACAGAAATAAAAAGACAAGAAAAAAAAAGGGAACAGAAAAGAATAAGGAAGAGAAAGAGAGTAAAAGAGGATGGGGGAGACAAACGGAGAGAAATAGAGAGGTAAATGAATGTGGTAGACTTTTGTCATGTTTTAATTTCATTCTTCTCAGTATTGATAGAAATACTGTAAAATCACGTGTACTCACATTCATAGTTCTGAATTTCCCTTCCTTGCTTCTTCTTGGCTCTGTCGATCTTGGATTCATCGGTGAAACGCATGTAGCACTGTCAATGATATCCAATCGAGTGTGGGATTGTTGCAAGTCTTTCTGGTGCAATAACAAGCCCCAGATCGAAACATTCAATGGCATTCTCTGCAATTTTAGCTTCTTTAGTTCCAGTAAATTTCCATTGATGGACACTTGTGAAAATGTTATCCAGCTCGAGTCCGACAAACAAATGATGCTGCCTTTGGCTCCCACAACTACGTGCATGCAGCACGCCATTGTTTCGGTGCATGTAGTCACTGATGCCAATCAATTTAAAACAGAGATCGTGATTGGCTGATTTCACGGTACTGACAAATACAGCAGTTGTGATTGGTCATTTAAGTCACTCGCAATTACGTCATCGCCCTGGGTTTTGTCGAGATTTCTGCCTATTTTCTCACGAAAATTTCTTCAAAATGCTCACCTTTTGAAGATGGAACATTGATTTTTGTGATAAGTGGTCCCTAAACTAATATTGGTGTGAATGTGAAGTACTTCCACAGAGGGGACTACAGAAAAGCATTTTTTAGAGAACATAAATGTTGTGTTCCTAACACAGATGAGGCTGCACACAGGGAGGTTAAAGTAACAGTGACCACAGTCTTTATTAAGACACTCCAGAGTGAGTAACAGGCCTTAGGGGCCGGCTTATATACAGTGCTCCCAAGGAATGCTGGGATCACTTGGGACTTCGGGGGATGCACTCCCTGGTGGCGGAACATGGGAGTGCATGCTTTACAGATACACAACATCACTCCCCCACAAAGTCAAAGTGAAAACTATTTACAAGGTGAGGCGGTCGGGAGCCTTTCATTCCCTGGTGGTCCGCCTCGGTACAAATGTCTGTTCTGGTGTGTTGGCTGTGCCCTCGCTGGGCTGGTGTGTTGTTAGCCCTGCAGGGCTGCTGGGTGAGCCTGGTCTTGCTGGGCTGTTGGGCGTGATGGCTTCGATTTCCTGGTCCGGCGTGGTGTCGTTGATCCTTTGGGTGTGTGTTGTGGGCTCGAAAAAGGTGGTGTCTGCTGTGGTTGTTCAGGGCAGTCTGTGAACTGCAGTCTCATTTGGTCCAGGTGCTTTCTGCAAATTTGTCCATTGTCTAGTTTGACTACAAACACCCTACTCCCTTCTTTAGCTATCACTGTGCTCGCGATCCACTTGGGACCATGTCCATAGTTTAGCATATACACAGGGTCATTCAGATCAATTTCCCGTGAAACAGTGGCACGACCATCGTTTACATTTTGTTGCTGCCGCCTGCTCTCTACCTGATCATGCAGGTTGGGGTGAACCAGCGAGAATCTGGGTTTAAGTGTCCTTTTCATGGGTAGCTCAGCCGGGGGCACCCCTGTGAGCAAGTGGGGTCTCGTGCGGTAGCTGAGCAGTACTCGGGACAGGCGGGTTTGGAGTGAGCCTTCTGTGACTCGTTTAAGGCTCTGTTTGATGGCTTGTACTGCCCGCTCTGCCTGCCCATTGGAGGCTGGTTTAATTGGGGCCGAGGTGACATGTTTGATCCCATTGCGGGCAACGAATTATTTAAATTCGGCACTGGTGAAACCTGGCCCATTGTCACTGACCAGTATGTCAGGCAGGCCGTGGGTGGCAAACATGGCCCTCAGGTTTTCAATGGTGGCGGTGGCGGTGCTTCCCGACATTATTTCATGTTCAATCTATTTTGAAAAAGCATCCACCACCGCCAGGAACATTTTAGCGAGAAACGGGCCCGCATAGTCGACATGGATCCTCGACCATGGTCTGGAGGGCCAGGACCACAAACATAGTGGTGCCACTCTGGGCACATTGCTCAACTGAGCACACACGCTGCATTGCCGTACACATGACTCTAAGTCAGAGTCGATACCGGGCCACCACACGTGGAATCTGGCTATCGCTTTCATAATTACTAGACCCGGGTGTGTGCTGTGGAGATCCGAGATGAACGTCTCCCTACCCTTTTTGGGTAGCATTACGTGGTTAGCATTACGCAGTCTGCCTGAATGGACAGCTCGTCCTTTCACCGCTGGAACGGCTTGATTAGCTCTTGCATTTCAACAGGGATGCTGGCCCAGCTCCCATGCAGTACACAGTTTTTTACTAGGGACAGCAGAGGATCTTGGCTGGTCCAAGTCCTAATCTGACGGACCGTGACAGGTGATTTATCATTTTCAAATGCTTCCATGACCATCAACAAGTCTGCGGGCTGCGCCACCATCAATAAGTTTGCAGGCTGCGCCATTTCCACCCCCGTGGTGGTTAATGGTAGCCGACTGAGAGCATCCACGTAGTTCTCGGTGCCTGGCCTGTGGCGGATGGTATAGTTATACGCTGATAGCGCGAGTGCCCACCTTTGTATGCGGGCTGAGGCATTAGTATTCATCCCCTTGTTTTCAGCGAACAGGGATATGACAGGCTTGTGATCGGTTTCCAGCTCAAATTTGAGGCCAAACAGGTACTGATGCATTTTCTTTAACCCAAACACACACGCTAATGCCTCGTTCTCAATCATGCTGCAGGCCCTCTCGGCCTTAGTCAAGCTCCTGGAAGCATAGGCAACAGGTTGCAACTTCCCCATAACGTTAGCTTGTTGTAATACACACCCGACTCCGTACGACAATGTATCACATGCTAGCACGAGTCTTTTGCACAGGTTATACAATACAAGCAGCTTGTTGGAGCATAAAATGTTTCTGGCTTTCTCAAAAGCAATTACTTGTTTTTTTTCCCATACCCAGTTCTCACCTGTAAAGTCCTGTCCCCTCAGTACAGATTCACACGAGGCATGTAGTGAAGTCAAGGTCACTCTGGACCTGCACCTTTATTTCCAGCTCTGGAATGCTGCACTTGCCTGAGACCTGTGCTTATATACCTGTCTCTTGAAAGTGCACCCCCGGTGGTAAGGTATGCTGGTGGTTACAGGTCATATCTTATTACAGTCATGTACAGCATGTTGGGATACAGTTATATATAATAATGTAAGATACATGACATCACCCTCCCCCAAGGTGTTATTGTCTTTATAAGTTCAGTCTCTCAGGTGGTCTACGCTCTCGCGTGGAGCGTCTGAGTTGTGGTTCAGTTGTTTGCCTTGGTGTCTGTTTTTCTTTGGGTGTGGTTGCTGGTATCTCGCCTGGGCTGTCTGTTTCGATTGATGTGATTGTTGTTGACTCGCCTGGGCTGTCTCTTGGGATTGCCCTTTCCTCAGGTTGTTCCCTCTGTCTGTCCACCAGGTGTGGTGCGGGTTCCACATTGTAGTCTGCCTCTGGTTCCGCAGTGTTGTTGGTAAATCTGCTTTTGACTTGGTCTACATGCCTCCGGCAGGTTTTGCCATTGTCCATTTGTACTACCAGTAGCCTGTTTCCTTCCTTGCCCATTACTGTCCCTGCAAGCCATTTGGGACCTCTGCCATAGTTTAGTACAAACACTTTGTCCCCTATCTCATTCCATCTCCCCCTCGAATTTCTGTCATGGTACTCAGTCAGCTTATGGCGCTTTGCCTCAATGATTTCGTGCATGTCTGCGAGGATTAATGAGAGCCTTGTTTTTAAAGTCCTTTTCATCAACAGTTGTGCGGAGGGGATCCCTGTCAGTGAGTGCGGACGAGATCTGTATGCCAACAGCAATCGCTACAGGCGACCCTGCAGCGTGGGACCTTGGATTTTAAGCATGCCTTGTTTAATGATTTTCACTGCTCTCTCCGCCTGGCCGTTGGAGGCCGGCTTGAACGGTGCCGTCTTGACGTGATTTATGCTGTGGTCAATTATAAAGTCTTGGAATTCTGCGCTGGTGAAGCACGGATCATTGTCACTGATTAATATGTTAGGGATTCCGTGCATTCCAAACATGGTTGCTATGGCCTTCATGAGAATGATCCCCGGGTGCTCGCGGTGGAGCTCCTGGACAAATGCCTCTCTGCCTCGCAGAGGCATGACTACTCGGCTGCCCCACATCAGGCAGTCTGCTTGTAATGATAGCTCATGCATGCGCCTGTGAAAGGGTTTTAATTCCTCGGGGCAGGCATCGTGAGCCTCTGCCCAGTCACCAGTTAGGACACATCTTTTTACTAAGGATAACGTGGGGTCGCTGGCCGTACAGGCTCTGATTTGGCGAGCCGTCATGGGCGAACCTGTGGACTCAAAGGCATTGATTGCCATGACTATCTCACAGTCCTGTTCGTCAGACCTTTCCGTGGTCACCAGGGGTAGCCTGCTGAGCGCGTCAGCACAGTTGTCTGTGCCTGGTCTGTGCCTTATGGTATAGTCGTAGGACGCCAGCATGAGTCCCCACTGTTGAATTCGCGCCGAGACATTGGAGTTTATTGCCTTGCTCTCGGATAGGAGGGACGTGAGGGGCTTGTGGTCAGTTTCTAATGCGAACTTGGTCCCGAAAAGGTATTGGTGCATCTTTTTGACACCATTCATGCACGCGAGCGCCTCCTTCTCTACCATTCCATACCCGCGCTCCGCCCGCGAAAGTGACCTGGAGGCATAAGCTATGGGTTGTAATTTGCCCGCACTATTGACATGTTGCAAAACGCACCCGACCCCATATGCTGACGCATCGCATGTGAGAACTAGCTTTTTACCTGGGACAAAGAAAGTCAAAACACTGTTGGAACATAGAAGGTTGCGTGCCTTATTGAAGGCGCATTCCTGGGCGTCCCCCCAAAACCAATCGCACCCCTTCCTGAGTAGCACGTGGAGAGGCTCCAGCAGCGTGCTTATGTTCTGTATAAAGTTCCCAAAGTAATTGAGTAGCCCGAGAAAGGCGCACAGTTCTGAGACATTCCGGGGACTGGGTGCCAGGCGAATTGCTTCTGTTTTGGACTCTGTTGAGCGGATTCCATCAGCGGCAATCCTTCTGCCCAAAAATTCAACCTCGGGTGCGAGAAACAGGCACTTGGATTTCTTGACTCGTAGGCCTACCCGATCCAACCGCTTTAGTACTTCCTCCAAATTACGGAGATGGGAGTCGGTGTCCCTGCCCGTGATAAATATGTCGTCTTGAAATACAACCGTCCCCGGGATGGACTTGAGCAGACTCTCCATGTTGCGCTGGAATATAGCAGCTGCCGACCTGATGCCGAATGGGCATCGATTGTACATGAAAAGGCCTCGATGTGTGTTGATGGCGGTGAGTAGCTTGGATTCCTCCTTCAATTCTTGCGTCATATGCGCAGATGTGAGGTCTAATTTTGAGAAAAGTTTACCTCCAGCCAATGTGGCAAATAAGTCCTCCGCTCTGGTCCTGTTGGGAGACTCTGTTTATGGTAGATTTGTAGTCCCCACAGATTCGTACGGATCCATCAGGCTTCATGACTGGGACGATGGGACTTGCCCAGTCGCTAAATTCCACAGGTGATATAATGCCTTCCCGCAGAAGCTTGTCTAGTTCGTGTTCAATCTTTTCCCTCATCACATAGGGTACAGCTCTGGCCTTGTGATGGACCGGTCTAGCATCCTGTGTGATGTAGATTTTGACTTTGGCCCCTTTGAAAGTGCCCCACACCTGGCTGAAAGAGATGTTCAAATCGCTTTATAACTGTTGAGCAGGAGGTCCGTTCCTCTAATGACATGGCATGGACAACATCCCATTTCCAGTTTAGTTTTGCCAGCCAGCTTCTCCCCAGCAGTGCTGGGGGGTCTCCGGGGACAATCCACAGGGGAAGTCGGTTCACTGTCCCTTTGTGTGTGACAGAGACCATGGCGCTGCCGAGTACGATTTCTTTGGTATAGGTCCTTAGTTTGGTGTCGACCCTTGTGAGTTTTGGTCTGTCTATTTTATGCGGCCACAGTTGTTCAAATTGTTGAGCGCCCATGAGAGATTGACTCGCTCCTGTATCCAGCTCCATGTTGACAGATATCCTGTTGAGTAGGACCCTCGTCATTATAGGAGGCATCCTGTCGTAGGAGCAGCGGCCATTGATCGTGTTGACCTGCTGTACATCGGTGTCCAGGGTACTGTCCCCACCGTCTTCTGATCTGCTTTCCAACCCATCCAATTCGTATACCAGCCGAGCTGCCGTTTTTTTGCACATGCGGGCCAAATGCCCTGTATTTTCAAAGTTCCTGCAAACAGCCTGCTGAAATCAACATTCCCTTAACGAGTGCCCACCCCCACACCTCCAGCACAGACTGCTTGCAAAGAATGAGCTGCATCTAGCTGATCTCTCTTGAGCTTCTCTCAGTTTGTAGTTGATTGATCGCATTGTGGATTGATGAGGTGTGAACGGCCGTTCCTGTGGCCCTTGATGGCTTCTGTTGCCACTGCTTGCTGTCGAAAGCCTCTTTTGCCGGTTTTGTCTGTGTGTGGAGGTCACAGCTTTTCTAATGCTGTGAACTTCTTGTTCCATTATTTCGTTAGTTGTCGTACCTGCATTGTAAATCAACCTCGTTTCTTCTTCCCCTACCAAGAATGTCTGTGCAACCAGTGCTGCTGCCTCTAAGGTCAGGTTCTTGGTCTCTATGAGCTTTCAGACTATGCCTGCGTGGCCTATTCCTTCAATGAAAGAGTCTCTCAGCATTTTTCTCCTCAGTTCATTGGAGAACTCACATAAACTAGCCAACCTCCGAAGTTCCGCCACGAAGTCGGGTATGCTCTGGCCCACACAGCGTCTGTAGTTGTCGAACCTGTGTCTGGCCATGTGTAGGCTGCTCGCTGGCTTCAGGTGGTCTCTTACCAGTGACGCATTTCAACCTCTTCAGCCGCAGTCCTACCTGATCCAGTCACTGGAGGACCTCCTCCAGGTTTTGTAGGTGCTCGACGGTGTCCCGACCCGTGACCAATATGTCGTCCTGAAAGACCACTGTGTGTGGTACCGACTTGAGTAGGCTCTCCATGTTTCTCTGGAAGATCGCTGCAGCCGACCGAATTCCAACTATTGTAGATGAACAGTCCCTGTGCCTGTGGATGCAGGTGAGGTCCTTCGAAGACTCCTCCAGCTCCTGCATCATGTAGGCCAAAGTCAGGTCGTCTGCCTAAGGTAGCGGGTATTGGTCCAGTAGCGAGAAACGATTAATAGTTACTTTATAATTGCCACAAATCCTGACCGTGCCATCACTTTTGAGTACTGGAACAATTAGGCTGGCCCACTCGCTCAATTCCACTGGGGAGATGATGCCCTCGCGTTGCAGCCTGTCCAGCTCGATTTCCACTCTCTCCCTCATCATGTGAGGTACCGCTCGCGCCTTGTGGTGAATGAGTCGTGCCTCTGGGACCAAGTGGATCCGCACCTTCGCCCCAGAAAAGTTTCCAATGCCTGGCTCAAAAAGGGAAGGAAATTTGTTCAGAACCTGGGTACATGAGGCCTCATCGACATGTGATAGCGCTCGGATGTCATTCCAGTTCCAGCGGATTTTGCCCAGCCTGCTCCTTCCAAGCAGTGTGGGGCCATCGCTCAGGACAATCCAGAGTGGAAGTTCATGCACCGTGCCCCCATAGGTGACCTTGACCATGGTGCTGCCCAGGACAGTGATAAGCTCTTTGGTGTACGTTCTCAGTTTCGTGTGGATGGGGCTCAGGGCTGGTCTGAATGCCTTGTTGCACCACAGTCTCTCAAACATTTTTTTACTCATGATGGATTGGCTAGCGCCAGTGTCCAGTTCCATGGCTGCGGAAAAGCCATTCAATTTTACGTTTAGCATTATAGGTGTACATTTCGTCGAAAATGTGTGCACCCCATGTACTTCAACATCTGCCTCCTCTCTCTGAGGCTCGAAATTGCTTTGATCCACCATGGACCGATCTTCCTCTGCCACGTGGTGGTTAGCAGGTTTTGCAGAGCTTGCAGCTCATCTGTAAGCTCGTTGGAGGTGGCCCATTGTTCCACAGCTCTTGCAAACATACCCTTTGAAGCGGCATGAATAGGCTGAATGGAAGCCTCCACAACGCTAACAAGGTGTGAATTGCCTTGCATTCATCCTTTGTTGCAGATTCTGAGTCATCTGAATCACCTGAGGCCTGCTGGCAGTTACAGACTCGTGGTTTCTACCCTGTACATTTCTGGTCGCAAACAGAGTTCCAGTTACTTTATGAACATTGCTCGCACTTGTATGCTGAGAGATTTGTTTGGTGTTATCACTGGTGGACATAAACGCCTGTGCTATCGCAATGGCCTTACTGAGGGTCGGTGTCTCTACAGTCAAAGGTTTTCATAGGATGGTTTCGTGGCCAATGCCCAGTAGAAAAAAGTCTCTGAGCATCTGCTCCAGGTAGCCATCAAACTCACATTGTCATGCAAGTCACCTTAGCTCGGTGACGTAGCTCACCACTTCCTGACCTGCAGATCGCTGGCACGTGTAGAAGCGATACCTCGCCATCAGCACTCTCTCCCTCAGGTTACGATGCTCCCGAACCAGTGTGCACAGCTCCTCATAAGACTTATCTGTGGGTTTCACTGGAGCCAGAAGATTCTTCATGAAGCTGTAGGTCGGTGCCCCGCAGACCGTGAGGAGGACCGCTCTCCTTTTTGCAGCGCTTCCTTCTCCATCCAGCTCATTAGCTATAAAGTACTGGTCTAGCCGTTCGACATAGGCTTCCCCTCCGAGAACTTCTCCAGGATGCCAACAGTTTGCTGCATCTTTGCGTTGGATTCGTACACTCGTCGCCAGTTATTGTGTTCCTAACACAGATGAGGCTGCACACAGGGAGGTTAAAGTAACAGTGACCTCAGTCTTTATTAAGATACTCCAGAGTGAGGAACAGGCATTAGGGGCCGGCTTGTATATAGTGGTCCCAAGGGATGCTGGGATCACTTGGGACTTTAGGGGATGCGCTCCCAGGTGGCGCATCATAAGAACATAACAAATAGGAAAAGGAGTAGGCCATACGGGCCCTCGTGCCTACTCCGCTATTTAATATGAACATTCGAAATAAAGTAAATGAGTTGACGGCACAAATCATTACAAATGGGTATGATTTGGTGGCCATTACAGAAACGTGGTTGCAGGGTGGCCAAGACTGGGAATTAAACAAACAGGGGTATCTGACAATTCGGAAAGATAAACAAGAAGGGAAAGGAGGTGGGGTAGCTCTGTTAATAAAGGGTGATACCAGGGCAGTTGTGAGAGACGATATTGGCTCTAATGAACAAAATGTTGAATCATTGTGGGTGGAGATTAGAGATAGTAAGGGGAAAAAGTCACTGGTGGGTGTAGTTTATAGGCCCCCAAATAATAACTTCACGGTGGGGCGGGCAATAATCAAGGGAATAATGGAGGCATGTGAAAAAGGAACAGCAGTAATCATGGAGGATTTTAACCTACATATCGATTGGTCAACTCAAATCGCACAGGGTAGCCTGGAGGAGGAATTCATAGAATGCATACTGGATTGTTTCTTAGAACAGTATGTAACAGAACCTACAAGGGAGCAAGCTATCTTAGATCTGGTCCTGTGTAATGAGACAGGAATAATAAACGATCTCCTCGTAAAAGATCCTCTCGGAATGAGTGATCACAGTATGGTTGAATTTGTAATACAGATTGAGGGTGAGGAAGTAGTGTCTCAAACGAGCATACTATGCTTAAACAAAGGGGACTACAGTGGGATGAGGGCAAAGTTGGCTAAAGTAGACTGGAAACACAGACTTAACGGTGACACAATTGAGGCACAGTGGAGGACTTTTAAGGAGCTCTTTCATAGTGCTCAACAAAAATATATTCCAGTGAAAAAGAAGGGCGGTAAGAGAAGGGATAACCAGCCGTGGATAACCAAGGAAATAAAGGAGAGTATCAAATTAAAAACCAATGCGTATAAGGTGGCCAAGGTTAGTGGGAAAATAGAAGATTGGGAAAATTTTAAACAACAGCAAAGAATGACTAAGAAAGCAATAAAGAAAGGAAAGATAGATTACGAAAGTAAACTTGCGCAAAACATAAAAACAGATAGTAAAAGCATTTACCGATATATAAAACGGAAAAGAGTGACTAAAGTAAATGTTGGTCCCTTAGAAGCTGAGAAGGGGGATTTAATAATGGGAAATGTGGAAATGGCTGAGACCTTAAAAAATTATTTTGCTTCGGTCTTCACAGTGGAAGACACAAAAACCATGCCAAAAATTGCTGGTCACGGGAATGTGGGAAGGGAGGACCTTGAGATAATCACTATCACTAGCGGGGGTAGTGCTGGACAGGCTAATGGGACTCGAGATAGACAAGTCCCCTGGTCCTGATGAAATGCATCCTAGGGTATTAAAAGAGATGGCGGAAGTTATAGCAGATGCATTCGTTATAATCTACCAAAATTCTCTGGACTCTGGGGAGGTACCAGCAGATTGGAAAGCAGCTAATGTAACGCCTCTGTTTAAAAAAGGGGGCAGACAAAAGGCAGGTAACTATAGGCCAGTTAGTTTAACATCTGTAGTGGGGAAAATGCTTGAAGCTATCATTAAGGAAGAAATAGCGGGACATCTACATAGGAATAGTGCAATCAAGCAGACGCAGCATGGATTCATGAAGGGGAAATCATGTTTAACTAATTTACTGGAATTCTTTGAGGATATAACGAGCATGGTGGATAGAGGTGTACCGATGGATGTGGTGTATTTAGATTTCCAAAAGGCACAATTAGGTGCCACACAAAAGGTTACTGCAGAAGATAAAGGTACGCGGAGTCAGAGGAAATGTATTAGCATGGATAGAGAATTGGCTGGCGAACAGAAAGCAGAGAGTCGGGATAAATGGGCCCTTTTTGGGTTGGAAATCGGTGGTTAGTGGTGTGCCACAGGGATCGGTGCTGGGACCACAACTGTTTACAATATACATAGATGACCTGGAAGAGGGGACAGAGTGTATTGTAACAAAATTTGCAGATGACACAAAGATTAGTGGGAAAGCGGGTTGTGTAGAGGACACAGAGAGGCTGCAAAGAGATTTAGATAGGTTAAGCGAATGGGCTAAGGTTTGGTAGATGGAATACAATGTTGGAAAATGTGAGGTCATCCACCTTGGGAAAAAAAACAGTAAAAGGGAATATTACTTGAATGGGGAGAAATTACAACATGCTGCAGTGCAGAGGGACCTGGGGGTCCTTGTACATGAAACTCTTTTGAGTTTACCTGCAAAACATAAAGACATTAAACGGTGCCACCCGACCTGGGTGACACTCCAGACATTTACAAGGCCCTTTTTTTCCCCCCTTTTTTGTTTTTTTTTGTGTTTTTTCTTTTTTTTTTTTTTGTTTTGTTTTGGGCACTAAAATCACAATTTTTCCCCAGTGCCCCCTATAAAAGGGAAGGGGACACTAAAAGCACCGGCAATTAAAACAAATTAACTTTAAAACGTAAAATCAAATTAAAATTTGGTTGCCGGGCGTGATGATGCACTCCAGTCCCTCCGGTGCCCACCTCTCGCGGAAGGCCGCGAGCGTACCGGTGGACACCGCGTGCTTCCTTGTACATGAATCCCAAAAAAAGTTAATTTGCAGGTGCAGCAGGTAATCAGGAAGGCAAATGGAATGTTGGCCTTCATTGCGAGAGGGATGGAGTACAAAAGCAGGGAGGTCCTGCTGCAACTGTACAGGGTATTGGTGAGGCCGCACCTGGAGTACTGCGTGCAGTTTTGGTCACCTTTCTTAAGGAAGGATATACTAGCTTTGGAGGGGGTACAGAGACGATTCACTCGGCTGATTCCGGAGATGAGGGGATTACCTTATGATGATAGATTGAGTAGACTGGGTCTTTACTCGTTGGAGTTCAGAAGGATGAGGGGTGATCTTATAGAAACATGTAAAATAATGAAAGGGATAAAGATAGAGACAGAGAGGTTGTTTCCACTGGTCGGGGAGACTAGAACTAGAACAGCCTCAAAATACTGGGGAGCCAATTTAAAACCGAGTTGAGAAGGAATTTCTTCTCCCACAAGAGTTGTGAATCTGTGGAATTCTCTGCCCAAGGAAGCAGTTGAGGCTAGCTCATTGAATGTATTCAAATCACAGATAGATAGATTTTTAACCAATAAGGGAATTAAGGGTTACGGGGAGTGGGCGGGTAAGTGGAGCTGAGTCCACGGCCAGATCAGTCATGATCTTGTTGAATGGCGGAGCAGGCTCGAGGGGCTAGATGGCCTACTCCTGTCCCTAATTCTTATGTTCTTATGATCATGGACTCAGGTCCACTTCCCTGCACGTTCCCCATAACCCCTTATACCCTTATCATTTAAGAAACTGTTTATCTTTGTCTTAAATTTATTCAATGACCCAGCTTCCACTGCTCTCTGAGGCAGCGAATTCCACAGATTTACAACCCTTTGAGAGAAGAAATTTCTCCTCATCTCAGTTTTAAATGGCAGCCCCTTATTCCATGATTATGCCTCCTAGTTCTAGTCTCCCCCATCAGTGGAAACATCCACTCTGCATCCACCTTGTCAAGTCCCCTCATAATCTTAACGTTTCGATAAGATCACCTCTCATTCTTCTGAATTCCAATGAGTAGGGGCCCAACCTACTCAACCTTTCCTCATAAGCCAACCCCCTCATCTCCGAAAACTCTGGAGACTCGGCCCACGGTCTACCAACCACCAGTGGCACTACTCTTGCAGTCAAGGGGCCAATGCCTTCAACCTTTATGTCTTTGGCACTTTTCAGGCTGCCACAAGGGACATTAGCAGCCTCAGCCAACTCATTGGGCAGGCCACATTGTCCGCATGCTAGACACGAGATTCCCAAAGCAAGCGCTCTACTCCTTCACGACAAACGAGCCAAAGGTGGGCAGTGGAAACGTTACCAGGACACCCTCAAAGCCTCCCTGATAAAGTGCAACATCCCCATCGACACCTGGGAGTCCCTGGCCAAAGACCGCCCTAAGTGGAGGAAGTGCATCTGGGAGGGTTATGAGCACCTCAAGTCTCATCGCCGAAAGCATGCAGAAATCAAGTGCAGGCAGCGGAAAGTGTGCGCGGCAAACCTGTCCCACCCACCCTTTCCCTCAACAACTATCTGTCCCACCTGTGACAGGGACTATGGTTCTCATATTGGACTGTTCAGTCACCTAAGGACTCATTTTAAGAGTGAAAGCAAGTCTTCCTCGATTCCGAGGGACTGTCTATGATATGATGACTACATATATCATAATTCTCAGGCCCCTCTAAACATAGGGAAAGCATAACAGGCAGAACATCTGGAGTAGACCGGGTACGTCCCCAGATATGCCCTCTAAGAACGGTCCTTTCGGAGGGCTCTCCCCAAAAGGAATTTGGGTCTTTTCCACCGCGGGCAGAATACTCAGTCGATCCACATTATGCGCCAAATAGCGACACTTGTGAAGGTGATCTACATCGTCCTCGGCTCTGGAATTTTGGCCGTGGGTCCTCTGGCATAAGTGAAAGGAGCTTGCTGTACATAAATTGGCTGTCGCATTTCCTATATTACAACAGTGACTACACTTCAAAAAGCACTTCATTGGCTGTAAAGAGCTGTGGAACGTCCTGAGCACGTGAAAGGTGGTATAGATATGCAAGTTTTTTTTCCTTTCTTTTTTAGAGATGGGCCCCGATTTTTACAGGGAGGTAAAGGAGGGAGCGGGAGGTGGGGGGATGATGGTGGTGGAGGGGGGGGGGGGTCACAGCGGCCAGGAAACCCAGAAATGCGGGTAATGGTGAGACCCTGCCAAATATAAGAGCTTGGCCTCCTTTAATTTTTTTTCTCTCCATTTCCTCGCCGGCAGCCGAGCGGATTGAGAGGCTGACTGACCATCGGGCGGGAAGGTCTGCACTCACAGGCCGCAGTCAGGGAGTGGAGTGGAGGCTGGGAGGAAGCGATCATGGAGGTCGCGGGGAGATCGTGGAGGTCGTGGGGAAATCACAGACGTATCGGGAGATCACTGAGGTCGTGGGGAGATCATGGAGGTTGTGGGGTGATCACGGAGGTTGTGGGGAGATTACGGAGATCATGGGGAGATCACTGAGGTTGTGGGGAGATCACTGAGGTCGTGGGGAGATCATGGAGGTTGTGGGGTGATCACGGAGGTCATGGGGAGGTCACTGAGGTTGTGGGAAGATCACAGAAGTATAGGGAGATCACTGAGGTCGTGGGGAGATCACAGAGCTCATGGGGAGATTACGGAGATCATGGGGAGATCACTGAGGTTGTGGGGAGATCACTGAGGTTGTGGGGAGATTACGGAGATCATGGGGAGATCACTGAGGTTGTGGGGAGATCACAGAAGTATAGGGAGATCACTGAGGTCGTGGGGAGATCACAGAGCTCATGGGGAGATTACGGAGATCATGGGGAGATCACTGAGGTTGTGGGGAGATCACTGAGGTTGTGGGGAGATCACTGAGGTTGTGGGGAGATTACGGAGATCATGGGGAGATCACTGAGGTTGTGGGGAGATCATTGAGGTTGTGGGGAGATCACTGAGGTTGTGGGGAGATTACGGAGATCATGGGGAGATCACTGAGGTTGTGGGGAGGTCACTGAGGTTGTGGGGAGATCACGGAGGTCATGTGGAGATCACGGAGGTTGTGGGGAGATCACAGAGGTTGTGGAAAGATCACGTAGGTTGTGAGGAGATCAGAGAGGTCATGGGGAGATCACAGAGGCCATGGAGAGATTGTGGAGGTCATCTTTCATTTTTCAGTCTCCCATGGTTCTTAGAAGAGCTCAGTCGGGGAGTGGAGAGTGTAAAGTCCTTATTCTACAGCATGAAACCACATGAGGCACATTCTGGGGACAAGGTCACTCCGTGACCTCAACTCTTTATTCACAGCACTCCACAAGTGATGACCCTGCATGAGACCTCCCTTTATATACCTGGGAGATCAGGTAAGGTGTGTCTCCCACAAGTTCACTCTCTGTGGTCAAGGTGTGCATCTAGATTGTGTGTTTACAGTAATACAGTGGTATTACATTGTGGTTACATACATGACAGAGAGGAGGCAAGAACAGAGCGATCATAGAGATCTTGGAGGTCGTGGGGAGATCACGGAGGTATAGGGAGATCACTGAAGTGTTCCATGTCGACGCTACATTTTTTAGATTAATCATGTCTTACGGTCACCTCGCCATTTAAAAATATCTGTATCAGCCGGCTGGGCTCAATATCAAAGCTTTGTCAAATGTTATATTGCAACATTAATCAGGTAATGTTTGACAAAGCTCTGTCCTAATGGTGCTGGTGCTTGTTACAACACAGAGGGAACAGAGGAAAAGGATCAAACATCATTATAGTCCCATAAAAAAGAAATTAAATGACATTTGTAAACCCCTGCCCTACTCCCGTTGTTTGCAAAGCCTTTGTTTGAAAGAATAATTGTGACTTACAGCCTGGAGGTTCTGTTTAATCATCTGTACATGCTTCACGGACGTCACAGAATGTTTATCAAGGTCTGCGTCTGCCGGGAGGAACTGGACTTCGAGTACTAATTGCAGCAGGTGATGTGTTTGATAATTCTATACCAGTGCAGCTTTGCTGGTGATTATCAGAGAACAGAGCAGATCTCAGCCAGTGCTGATTTTGCAAAATGATAGCTTTTTGGGATGAGAAGGTTGTCCTATGAGAAGAGATTGAGTAGACTAGGCCTATATGCTCTAGAGTTTGGAAGAATGAGAGGTGATCTCATTGAAACATACACAATTCTTACATAAGAACATAAGGAAATAGGAGCAGGAGTAGGCCATACAGCCCCTCGAGCCTGTTCCAGCATCTAATAAGATCATGGTTGATCCGATCATGGACTCAGCTCCACTTCCCTGCCCGCTCCCCATAACCCCCTATTCCCTTATCGTTTAAGAAACTGTCTATTTCTGTCTTACAGGGCTTGACAGGGTAAATTGACCTGGGTTTATTGTCTGTTTTATGTTGCCTCGCCCAGCAGATCACATGATTTTGGGTGGGATGGAGAGTGTATATGTTGTGATACACAAGGTATCGCCAAAGTGCAGGTCAGGCTCGATGAAGCAGATGGTCTTTACCTGTCCGTCATTGTTCGTATGTCCGTAAGAGGAAGATCAGATCGTTCCAGATGTGTTTCCAAAATTGAGCCTTAATGAAACTATCTGAAGCAACAGTAATTACTGCTTCACTGTAATAAAGAGATGGAAACCTTTAGTGTGTTTGTATTTTTTAGATTTTTCCATTTTGTTACAATGAAGTTAAGATTTCACAGAATTACAATGAATTTTACAGCTCAGAAACAGGACGCTCCAGTGCAGTACTGCTGGAGCACTGCACTGTCGGAGGTGCCGTCTTTCGGATGAGACGTTAAACCGAGGCCCCGTCTGCTCTCTCAGGTGGACGTAAAAGATCCCACGGCACTATTTCGAAGACGAGCAGGGGAGTTCTCCCCAGCTTCCTAGGCCAATAGTTATCCCTCAACCAACAAAACATGTTTTCTGGCCATCATCATATTGCTGTTTGTGGGAGCTTGCTGTGCACAAATTGGCAGCCGCGTTTCCCACATTACAACCGTGACTACACTTCAAAAAAATGCAGGATTGGCTTTGAAGCGCTTTGGGATGTCCGGTGGTTTTGAAAGGCGCTATATAAATGCAAATCTCTCTTTTCTTTCATTAAAGTTTCACTAAAATTAATTTCATCTTAATGTCCTTTTTCAGATACAGCTTCCACTTCCTGATGCGGTGAAACTCCATGGCTCTAGGCAAAGCCGGAACAAGACAAGCAGGACAATTCCGCAGCAAGCACTTGTTTTCCAATCTACTTGTTGAAGATTAATTCAACCGCGAGTTTCGCCTTGTGCACCTGATCGCAACAACAAATGGCAGGACTTAACATCTCACGGGACGCAGATGCCACCATCTCCCCTTGGCCGCAGAACAGAACCGTGCCTGAAGTAAATGGCAGCAGTCAGGTGAATGCGAGCGTGGTGAAGCAGTGCACCCACATCCTAATCCCCACCGAGGTGTATCTCATTCTTGCAGGGATAAGCTTGCTCGAGAACCTACTGGTAGTCATTGCCGTGATCAAGAACAGGAACCTGCACTCTCCGATGTACTTCTTCATCTGCAGCTTAGCGGTTTCAGACATTCTGCTGAGTTTGACCAAGGCCTGGGAAGCAATTACAATGTCTGTAATAAATCACCATGAACACCTGTTCCCCCGCACCTTGTTGAAGCGATTAGATGATGCGTATGACTCACTGCTGTGCATTTCCTTCATAGCCTCCATTTTGAATTTGGCAGCAATCACGACCGACAGATACATAACTATTTTCCATGCTTTGCGTTACCACAACATTATGACCGGAAAGCAAGTAGTTCTTATCATTGCAGGGATATGGGTGTTTTGTACCTTTACTGGCATCATCATGATCACTTTTGCCTGGTATCAAGCCATTGTTAGCTTCTTTGTGATCATGTTCTTCATGACAATGGTCCTAATTGCGTCCCTTTACATATACATGTTTCTATTGGCTCAAATGCATTCAAAGCAGATTAGAACCCTTCCGGGTCACACAGGTCATCGACGAACCAGTCTTAAAGGAGCCCTGACATTAACTATCCTCCTCGGGATCTTTGTTGCCTGCTGGGCCCCATTTTCGCTGCACCTCACTCTCTATTTATTCTGTCCAACCAATCCATACTGTACATGCTTTTTCTCACTCTTTCAGATTGATCTAATCTTCATCATGTGCCACTCAATTATTGACCCACTTATTTATGCATTCCGAAGTCCTGAATTATGCAGTACATTCAAGAAAATGTTCTATTGTTTCAAAATTCAGGGCTACTTTCATAACTCGGCCAGTTTTTCTAATGACTTGTAGTTGAGCCACACAGCCCAGAGAGGTCCAGGATTGGTTCCCCAGTCTGTGCTGAGTTCTCTGGTTTCAGGTCGAGCGGGTGATAAGGATGCTACAAGTAGTCTCTGAGTCAGAAGGTCGTGGGTTCAAGACCCACTCTAGAGACTTGAGCACAAAAATCTAGGCCGACACTCCAGTGCAGTACTGAGGGAATGCTGCACTGTCGGAGGTGCCGTCTGTCAGATGAGATGTTAAACTGAGGACACGTCTGCCCTTCTCGGGGGTGGGGGGCAATGGCACTATTCAAAGAAGAGCAGGAGAATTCTCCCCGCTGTTCTGGCCAATATTTATCCCTCAAGTCACATCACTAAAACGGATTATCTGGTCATTATCACATTGCTGTTTGTACGAGCTTGCTGTGCACAAATTGTCTGTCGCGCTTCCTACATTACAACAGTGACTACACTCCAAAATGTACTTCATTCGCTGTAAAGTGCTTTGGGATGTCCTGAGGTCGTGAAAGGCGCTATAGAAATTAAAGTTCTTTTTTTTTTCTTTAAAGCATCCCTGGGCGAGGGATTGGGAAAATGGGTCAGAGTACAGAACATAATTAAAAAGGCTAATGGGATGCTGGCCATTATAACTAGAGGACTAGAATACAAGGGGGTAGAAGTTCTGCTGCAGCTGTACAAAACCCTGCTTAGACCACACCTGGAGCATTGTGAGCAGTTCTGGGCACCACATCTTAGGAAGGATATATTGGCCTTGGAGGGAGTGCAGTGTAAGTTTACCAGAATAATACCCAGACTTCAAGGGTTAAATTACAAGGAGAGATTACACAAATTAGGGTTGTATTTTCTGGAATTTAGAAAGTTAAGGGGTGATTTGCTCGAGGTTTTCAAGATGTTAAGGGGAACTGATAGGGTAGATAGAGAGAAGTTATTTCTGCTGGTTGGGGATTCTAGGATTAGGGGACACAGGCTATATATTAGAGCCAGGCCCTTGAGGAGTGAAATTAGGAAACACTTCTACACACAAAGGATGACAGAAGTTTGGAACTCTCTTCCGCAAAAGACAATTGATGCTCAATCAATTGTTAATTTTATTTGTTGGCTGAACAGTCCAATAGGAGAGCCACAGACTCTGTCACAGGTGGGACAGATCGTCGTTGAGGGAAGGGGTGGGTGGGACTGGTTTGCTGCATGCGGTCAATCCGCTGCCTGCGCTTGATTTCTGCATGCTCTCGGCATTGAGACTCGAGGTGCTCAGCGCCCTCTCGGATGCACTTCCTCCACCTAGGGCGGTCTTGGGCCAGGGACTCCCAGGTGTCAGTGGGGATGTTGCACTTTATCAGGGAGGCTTTGAGGGTGTCTTTGTAGCGTTTCCGCTGCCCACCTTTGGCTCGTGTGCCATGAGGGAGCTCCGAGTAGAGCACTTGCTTTGGGAGTCTCGTGTCGGGCATGTGAACTATGTGGCCTGCCCAGCGGAGCTGACTGAGTGTGGTCAGTGCTTCAATGCTGGGGATGTTGGCCTGGTCGAGGACGCTAATGTTGGTGCATCTGTCCTCCCAGGGGATTTGTAGGATCTTGCAGAGACATCGTTGGTGATATTTCTCCAGCAACTTGAGGTGTCTGCTGTACATTGTCACCAAAGGGATATGGGGCAAAGGCGGGTATATGGAGTTAGGTCACAGATTAGCCATGATCTCATTAAATGGTGGAACAGTATCGAGGGGCTGAATGGCCCACTCCTCTTTTTATGTTCCAATGTTCCAATGCAGTGCACACCAAATCATTACATTTGTGAGGTCATTTTCTGAAGCTATCTCACCCGGAGCAGGCCAAAAATCCAAGCTCGTCCCATGACCTTTTGATCTTGGATGCAATTCTGATGGACGAGACTCACTGTTGAACACCCCTTGAAGTTTCCATCATTGTGCAAATGCTGATTGTTTCACTGGGGTGAATCGATATTCTCCCAGTCTTTAAATCTGCTGCCTAGGAAGTCAGTGATATGGTTATCATTTTATGAGCAGTCGCTGCCAACAGGGAACCTCGCGTGCTGGCGGGAAAAGATGGTCGTTGTTTGTCATTTCCCATCCAACGCCCGCACAGGAGAAGCGTTAGAAAGCAGACAGTACCGGCATAAGCAATTGTGAGGCCATCTCATGACCCAGCACATGAAGGTACAGGGGCTCCCAATGAAACTCTGCAGCCAGTGAGCACTCTTGCCCCATTCAATAGGGAAATGCAGGTTAGACGTTAGAATTTATGCACAATATCCTAAGTGGAAGCACCACAGGAAAAGAGACTAACCTCACTGATACATGATACCCCATATGGGTCAACAGGTACCATTCATAGAATCATACAATCATAGAAATTTGCTGTACAGAAGGAGGCCATTCAGCCCATCATGTCCGCGCCGGCTGACAAAGAGCTATCCAGCCTAATCTCACTTTCCAGCTCTTGGTCCGTAGCCTGGCAGGTTACAGCATTTCAAGTGCACATCCAAGTGCTTTTTAAATGTGATGAGGGGTTCTGCCTCTAACTCTCTTTCAGGCAGTGAGTTCCAGACCCCACCACGCACTGGGTGAAAAAATTGCCCCTCAAATCTCCTCTACTCTGACCATAGAAACATAGAAAATAGGTGCAGGAGTAGGCCATTCGGCCCTTCGAGCCTGCACTGCCATTCAATAAGATCATGGCTGATCATTCCCTCACTACCCGTTTCCTGCTTTCTCTCCATACCCCTTGATCCCTTTAGCCGTAAGGGCCATATCTAACTCCCTCTTAAATATATCCAATGAACTGACATCAACAACTCTCTGCAGCAGGGAATTCCACAGGTTAACAACTCTCTGAGTGAAGAAGTTTCTCCTCATCTCAGTCCTAAATGGCCTACCCCTTATCCTAAGACTGTGTCCCCTGGTTCTGGACTTCCCCAACATCGGGAACATTCTTTCCGCATCTAACCTGTCCAGTCCCGTCAGAATCTTATACGTTTCTATGAGATCCCCTCTCATCCTTCTAAACTCCAATGTATAAAGGCCCAGTTGATCCAGTCTCTCCTCATATGTCAGTCCAGCCATCCCTGGAATCAGTCTGGTGAACCTTCGCTGTACTCCCTCAATAGCAAGAACGTCCTTCCTCAGATTAGGAGACCAAAACTGAACACAATATTCCAGGTGAGGTCTCACCAAGGCCATGTACAACTGTAGTAAGACCTCCCTGCTCCTATATTCAAATCCCCTAGCTATGAAGACCAACATACCATTTGCCTTCTTCACTGCCTGCTGTACCTGCATGCCAACTTTCAATGACTGATGAACCATGATACCCAGGTCTCGTTGCACCTCCCTTTTTCTTAATCTGCCACCATTCAGATAATATTCTGCCTTCGTGTTTTTGCCCCCAAAGTGGATAAACTCACATTTATCCACATTATACTGCATCTGCCATGCATTTTCCCACTCACCTAACCTGTCCAAGTCACCCTGCAGCCTCTTAACGAGCTCCTCACAGCTCACACCGCCACCCAGTTTAGTGTCATCTGCAAACTTGGAGATATTACACTCAATTCCTTCATCTAAATCATTAATGTATATTGTAAAGAGCTGGGGTCCCAGCACTGAGCCCTACGGGACTCCACTAGTCACTGCCTGCCATTCTGAAAAGGACCCGTTTATCCCGACTCTCTGCCTCCTACCTGCCAACCAGTTCTCTATCTTCGTCAGTACATTACCCCCAATACCATGTGCTTTAATTTTGCACACTAACCTCTTGTGTGGGACCTTGTCAAAAGCCTTTTGAAAGTCCAAATACACCACACCCACTGGTTCTCCCTTGTCCACTCTGCTAGTTACATCCTCAAAAAACTCCAGAAGATTCATCAAGCATGATTTCCCTTTCATAAATCCATGTTGACTTGGACCGATCCTGTCACTGCTTTCCAAATGCGCTGCTATTTCATCCTTAATGATTGATTCCAACATTTTCCCCACTACTGATGTCTGGCTAATTACCCATTTTCTCTCTCCCTCCTTTTTTAAAAAGTGGTGTTTGTAGTGTCTCTGCACCTTATTACAAACTCACACGAGGCATGGACATATCAGACACGGTCACTCTGTGACCTTCACTTTATTTCCAGGACTGAAGAGTCCTGATCCTGGGTGGGACCTCCTCTTTTATACCTGGAAGCCCAGGTGAGGAGCTCACTCCCTGTGGTCAAGGTGTGCATTACAAAAGTACAGATACAGTATGCATGAGTTACAGTTACATACTTATAGTCATTGCAAGATGGTGAAATACATGACATCACCTCCTCCTTAGGTCTTTAGTTTCAGAGGTTAAGTCTATCGGGTGGTCGACGCTCTCTCGTGGAGCGCCGCAGTTGTGGCTCTGGTGGCTGAGCCTCAGCACGCGTCTCTGTCACTTGAGGTGATTCCGGCCTGTCCGGGCTGGCCGCAGAGACTATGCATGCTGAGGGCTGTCTTTGTTGCTCGTGCGCTGGCAGTGGTGTGGGTGCTATCTCATCATGCTCTTCTTCCGGTTCCTCCGTGTCTGCACTGAACCTTGTCTTTACTTGGTCCAAGTGTTTGCGGCATATCTGCCCATTGTTTAGTCTGACCACCATGACTCTATTCCCTTCTTTGCCAATTACGGTGCCCTCAAGCCATTTGGGTCCCAAAGCATGGTTAAGAACAAATACCGGGTCATCTATTTCTATACACCTCCCCCTTGAGCCTCGATCATGGAGCTCGGTTTGGGTCTGGCGTTTGCCCTCAACAATGTCTGCCAAGTCTGGGTGAGTGAGGGACAGCCGCGTCTTGAGCATGCATTTCATGAGGAGTTCCGCTGGCGGGACTCCCGTGAGCGAGTGCGGCCGGAACCTGTAGGCCAGCAGGAGGCGCGATATGCGGTACTGAATGGCGGGTCCTTGGATGCGTAGCATGCCCTGCTTTATGACTTGGACCGCCCGTTCCGCCTGGTCATTGGAGGCCGGTTTGAACGGCGCTGTCCGGACGTGCTTGATCCCATTGCCCGACGTAAACTCCTGGAATTCATGGCTGGTAAAACACGGGCCATTATCGCTGACCAGGATGTCCGGCAAGCCGTGGGTCACGAAAACCGTACGCAGACTCTCCACAGTGATGGATGTCGTGCACGAGTTCAATATGATGCACTCGATCCACTTCAAGTATGCATCGACTACGATCAGGAACATTTTTCCCATGAACGGGCCCGCATAGTCCACGTGAATACGTGACCATGGCCTGGTGGGCCAAGGCCACGGGCTGAGTGGGGCCTCCCTGGGGGCATTGCCCAGCTGGGCACACGTCGTGCACCTGCGAACCCAGTGTTCCAGGTCTGAGTCAATCCCCGGCCACCACACGTGTGATCGGGCAATGGCTTCATTAACACGATGCCAGGGTGCTCGCTGTAGAGTTCCCTAATTAACGCTTCCCTTCCTTTCTGGGGCATGACTATCTGGCTGCCCCATAACAGGCAGTCAGCTTGGACAAAGAGTTCATCCATCCATCTCTGAAACGGTCTGACTTCTTCGGGGCACGCCCTGTGTGCGGGTGCCCATTCCCCAGTCAGGACACATTTCTTTATCATGGATAGGAGGGGGTCCCTGTTGGTCCAGAGTTTGATCTGTTGGGCTGTGATGGGGGAGCCCCCAGTGTCAAAAGCCTCAATGGCCATGACCATCTCGGCGCTCTGCTCCGACGCCCCCTCGGTGGTGGCCAGTAGGAACCTGCTGAGCGCGTCAGTGCGTCACGCAGACAACGTGAGGGCCCATCGCTGTATGCGAGCTGACGCATTAGCGTTGACAGCCTTGCTGTCAGACAACAGGGATGTTAACGGCTTGTGGTCCATCTCTAGCTCGAACCGTCTGTCGAAAAGGTACTGGTGCATCTTTTTCACACCGTACACACACACGCGAGTGCCTCCTTCTCGACCATGCGTATCCACGTTCTGCCTGGGAGGGCGACCTGGAGGCGTGAGCCACCGGTTGGAGTCGGCCGTCATCGTTACCCTGCTGCAAAACACACCCAACCCCGTAGGATGACGCATCGCATGTTAAAACCAGTTTTTTACAGGGGTCATACAAAGTCAACAATTTGTTGGAGCACAGCAGGTTCCTCGCCTTATTGAAAGCCCGTACTTGACAATCCCCCCAAGACCATTCACAACTTTTACGGAGGAGCATGTGTAACGGCTCCAACAATGTGCTTAAGTTCGGCAGGAAGTTCCCAAAATAGTTCAAGAGTCCCAGGAATGATCGCAACTCCGATGTGTTGCCGGGCCTGGGCACCCAGCGAATCGCCTCAGTTTTTGATTCAGTGGGCCAGATCCCGTCTGCGGCAACCCTCCTGCCCAGGAACTCGACCTCTGGGGCCAAAAACACGCACTTGGCCTTCTTCAGCCGCAGGCCTACCCGTTCCAATCAGCGTAGCACCTCCTCCAGGTTGCGGAGGTGTTCCTCAGTGTCTCGACCCGTTATAAGAATGTCGTCTTGGAACACGATCGATCCAGGGATGGACTTGAGCAAGCTTTCCATGTTTCGCTGAAAGATAGCCGCTGCCGAACGAATGCCAAACGGGCACCGATTGTAAACAAATAATCCTTTGTGTGTCGTGATAGTGGTCAGAAACTTGGATTCTTCAGCCAGTAAATGAGTCATGTAGGCCGAAGTGAGATCCAGCTTCGTGAACAGCTTACCACCTGCCAGCGTGGCAAAAAGGTACTCCGCTCTCGGGAGCGGGTACTGGTCTTTTAGCGACACTCGGTTGATGGTGGCTTTGTAGTCGCCACAAATCCTAACCGAGCCATCTGCTTTGAGGACGGGAACAATGGTACTTGCCCAGTCGCTGAATTCAACGGGCGAAATTATGCCCTCTCTAAGCAGCCTGTCCAGTTCACTTTCAATCTTTTCACGCATCACGTACGGCACCGCTCTGGCTTTGTGGTGCACTGGTCTGGCGTCCGGAGTGATGTGTATCACTACTTTGGTGCCCTTGAACGTTCCGACACCGGGTTGAAAGAGTGACTCGAATTTTTGCAATACCTGCGAGCATGAACTTTGCTCCACGGATGAAATGGCGTGCACATCCCCCCATTTCCAATTCATCTCAGCTAGCCAACTCCTCCCCAAGAGCGCGGGGTCATTTCCCGGTACAATCCAGAGTGGCAGCCGGTTCTGTGATCCATTATGCATTACCACCAAGTTTGCATTGCCTAGCACTGGGATGATCTCTTTGGTGTACGTACGTATCTGCGTCTCAATGCGTTCCAATTTGGGCCTGCTAGCTCTGTGTGGCCATAGTCTCTCAAATTGTTGGGCGCTCATGAGTGACTGGCTAGCTCCGGTATCCAGGTCCATGTGCACCGGGATGCCATTTAGTAAGACTTCCATCATCATGGGTGGCGTTTTGGTGTATGAGCTGTGGACGTCGGCCACATGTCAGCCAGTTGTCATGGTGCACATTGGTACCAACGATATCGGTAAAAAAAGGGATGAGGTCCTACGAGATGAATTTAAGGAGCTAGGAGCTAAATTAAAACGTAGGACCTCAAAAGTAGTAATCTCAGGATTGCTACCAGTGCCACGTGCTAGTCAGAGTAGGAATCGCAGGATGAATACGTGGCTTGAGCAGTGGTGCAGCAGGGAGGGATTCAAATTCCTGGGGCATTGGAACCGGTTCTGGGGGAGGTGGGACCAGTACAAACCGGACGGTCTGCAGCTGGGCAGGACGGGAACCAATGTCCTCGGGGGAGTGTTTGCTAGTGCTGTTGGGGAGGAGTTAAACTAATGTGGCAGGGGGATGGGAACCAATGCAGGGAGACAGAGGGAAACAAAAAGGAGACAAAAGCAAAAGACAGAAAGGAGATGAGTAAAAGTGGAGGGCAGAGAAACCCAAGGCAAAAAACAAAAAGGGCCACTGAAGGTAAAGGGGCTGCAGGAGGGGTCAAAACTAAAAATCATGGTTTAAAAACTAGTATTAAAACACTCTACCTAAACGCACGCAGCATTCGAAATAAAGTAAATGAGTTGACGGCACAAATCATTACAAATGGGTATGATTTGGTGGCCATTACAGAAACGTGGTTGCAGGGTGGCCAAGACTGGGAATTAAACATACAGGGGTATCTGACGATTCGGAAAGATAGACAAGAAGGGAAAGGAGGTGGGGTAGCTCTGTTAATAAAGGATGATATCAGGGCAGTTGTGAGAGACGATATTGGCTCTAATGAACAAAATGTTGATGAATCATTGTGGGTGGAGATTAGAGATAGTAAGGGGAAAAAGTCACTGGTGGGTGTAGTTTATAGGCCCCCAAATAATAACTTCACAGTGGGGCGGGCAATAATCAAGGAAATAATGGAGGCATGTGAAAAAGGAACGGCAGTAATCATGGGGGATTTTAACCTACATATCGATTGGTCAAATCAAATCGCACGGGGTAGCCTGGAGGAGGAATTCATAGAATGCATACGGGATTGTTTCTTAGAACAGTATGTTACAGAACCTACATGGGAGCAAGCTATCTTAGATCTGGTCCTCTGTAATGAGACAGGAATAATAAACGATCTCCTAGTAAAAGATCCTCTCGGAATGAGTGATCACAGTATGGTTGAATTTGTAATACAGATTGAGGGTGAGGAAGCAGTGTCTCAAACGAGCATACTATGCTTAAACAAAGGGGACTACAGTGGGATGAGGGCAGAGTTGGCTAAAGTAGACTGGAAACACAGACTAAACGGTGGCACAATTGAGGAACAGTGGAGGACTTTTAAGGAGCTCTTTCATAGTGCTCAACAAAAATATTTTCCAATGAAAAAGAAGGGCGGTAAGAGAAGGGATAACCAGCCGTGGATAACCAGGGAAATTAAGGAGAGTATCAAATTAAAAACCAATGCGTATATGGTGGCCAAGGTTAGTGGTTAAATAGAATATTGGGAATATTTTAAATGACGGCAAAGAATGACTAAGAAAGCAATAAAGAAAGGAAAGATAGATTACGAAGGTAAACTTGCGCAAAACATAAAAACGATAGTAAAAGCTTTTACAGATATATAAATGGAAAAGAGTGACTAAAGTAAATGTTGGTCCCTTAGAAGATGAGAAGGGGGATTTAATAATGGGAAATGTGGAAATGGCTGAGACCTTAAACAATTATTTTGCTTCAGTCTACACAGTGGAAGACACAGAAATCATGCCAGAAATTGCTGGTCACAGGAATGTGGGAAGGGAGGACCTGGAGACAATCACCATCACTAGGTGGGCCCCGGTGAGGAGGTGTTCGGGTGGACCCCGGTGAGGAGGTGTTCGGGTGGGCCCCGGTGAGGAGGTGTTCGGGTGGGCCCCGGTGAGGAGGTGTTCGGGTGGGCGGGGCCCCGGTGAGGAGGTGTTCGGGCGGTGGGCCCCGGTGAGGAGGTGTTCGGGTTGGCCCCGGTGAGGAGGTGTTCGGGTGGGCGGGGCCCCGGTGAGGAGGTGTTCGGGCGGTGGGCCCCGGTGAGGAGGTGTTCGGGTGGGCCCCGGTGAGGAGGTGTTCGGGTGGGCGGGGCCCCGGTGAGGAGGTGTTCGGGTGGGCCCCGGTGAGGAGGTGTTTGGGCGGTGGGCCCCGGTGAGGAGGTGTTCGGGTGGACCCCGGTGAGGAGGTGTTCGGGTGGGCGGGGCCCCGGTGAGGAGGTGTTCGGGCGGTGGGCCCCGGTGAGGAGGTGTTCGGTTGGACCCCGGTGAGGAGGTGTTCGGGTGGGCCCCGGTGAGGAGGTGTTTGGGCGGTGGGCCCCAGTGAGGAGGTGTTTATGCGGTGGGTCCCGGTGAGGCGGTGTTCAGGCGGTGAGCCCCGGTGGGGAGGTGTTCTGGTGGGCCCCGGTGAGGAGGTGTTCGGGTGGGCCCCAGTGAGGAGGTGTTCGGGTGGGCCCCAGTGAGGAGGTGTTCGGGTGGGCCCCGGTGAGGAGGTGTTTGGGCGGTGGGCCCCAGTGAGGAGGTGTTTATGCGGTGGGCCCCGGTGAGGAGGTGTTCAGGCGGTGAGCCCCGGTGAGGAGGTGTTCAGGTGGGCCCCGGTGAGGAGGTGTTCGGGTGGGCCCCGGTGAGGAGGTGTTCGGGTGGGCCCCAGTGAGGAGGTGTTCGGGTGGGCCCCGGTGAGGAGGTGTTCGGGTGGGCGGGGCCCAGGTGAGGAGGTGTTCGGGTGGGCGGGGCCCAGGTGAGGAGGTGTTCGGGCGGTGGGCCCCGGTAAGGAGGTGTTCGGGCGGTGGGCCCCGGTGAGGAGGTGTTCGGGCGGTGAGCCCCGTTGAGGAAGTGTTTGGGCGGTGGGCCCAGGTGAGGAGGTGTTCGGGTGGGCCCCAGTGAGGAGGTGTTCGGGTGGGCCCCGGTGAGGAGGTATTTGGGCGGTGGGCCCCAGTGAGTAGGTGTTTATGCGGTGGGCCCCGGTGAGGAGGTGTTCAGGCGGTGAGCCCCGGTGAGGAGGTGTTCGGGTGGGCCCCGGTGAGGAGGTGTTCGGGTGGGCCCCGGTGAGGAGGTGTTCGGGTGGGCCCCAGTGAGGAGGTGTTCGGGTGGGCCCCGGTGAGGAGGTGTTCGGGTGGGCCCCGGTGAGGAGGTGTTCGGGTGGGCCCCGGTGAGGAGGTGTTCGGGTGGGCCCCGGTGAGGAGGTGTTCGGGTGGGCGGGGCCCAGGTGAGGAGGTGTTCGGGCGGTGGGCGCCGGTGAGGAGGTGTTCGGGCAATGGGCCCCGTTGAGGAAGTGTTTGGGCGGTGGGCCCAGGTGAGGAGGTGTTCGGGTGGGCGGGACCCAGATGAGGAGGTGTTCGGGTGGGCGGGGCCCAGGTGAGGAGGTGTTCGGGCGGTGGGCCCCGGTGAGGAGGTGTTCGGGCGGTGGGCCCCGTTGAGGAAGTGTTTGGGCGGTGGGCCCAGGTGAGGAGGTGTTCGGATGGGCGGGGCCCAGGTGAGGAGGTGTTCGGGTGGGCGGGGCCCAGGTGAGGAGGTGTTTGGGCGGTGGGCCCCGGTGAGGAGGTGTTTTAGCGGTGGGCCCCGGTGAGGAGGTGTTTGGGCGGGCAGGCTCCGGTGAGGAGATGTTTGGGCGGTGGGCCCAGGTGAGGAGGTGTTCGGGTGGGCCCCGGTGAGGAGGTGTTTGGGCGGGCAGGCTCCGGTGAGGAGATGTTTGGGCGGGTGGGCCCCAGTGAGGAGGTGTTTGGGCGGGCAGGCTCCGGTGAGGAGATGTTTGGGCGGTGGGCCCAGGTGAGGAGGTGTTCGGGCGGTGGGCCCCGGTGAGGAGGTGTTCGGGTGGGCGGGGCCCAGGTGAGGAGGTGTTTGGGCGGTGGGCCCCGGTGAGGAGGTGTTTGGGCGGGGCCCAGGTGAGGAGGTGTTCGGGTGGGCGGGGCCCAGGTGAGGAGGTGTTTGGGCGGTGGGCCCCGGTGAGGAGGTGCTCAGGCGGTGGGCCCCGGTGAGGAGCTGTTCGGATGGGCCAGTGAGGAGGCCCCGAGGTAAGGGCAGCGGCGACCCGGGCAAGGCAAGCGGCTGCGAGGCGAGGCTCGAGGTCGGGCAGCGGTGGGGCCCCGAGGTCGGCTGGGTCATCGGGTCCGGATTCCGGAACATTTTACGGATTCCGGATGACCCTGCCACCGATCGTCCCAGAGTCCGGATTCCATCACATTCTGCACCTGTATTCTATCACTTATGTATACCTTGCTCACATTGCCGTTACCTTGATGGCTGCATGGACCACGGCAGTGAGTCCCAGCCCATCCCAATCTTGTCTTCACCCAACACCCGCCCATAACCACTTCCACCAGGGATACCTGTATAGTGATCAGCACTAGAAATTCTGGTCGATTGTTCTTCCATAATCCGCACCACTCTCACTGAAATCACATAACTCCACTCGAACCCACCTTGGTAAATATGGCTCAGAGACACCAAGCCATTAATGAACCATTACTTTTTTTTAAAGAGAAAAGAAAGACTTGCATTTATATATCGCTTTTCACGATACCAGATGTCTCAAAGCGCTTTATAGCCAATGATGTTCTTTTGGAGTGTAGTCACTGTTGTAATGTGGGAAACGCGGCAGCGAATTTGCGCACAGCAAGCTCCCACAAACAGCAATGTGATAATGACCAGATAATCTGGTTTTATTATGTTGATTGAGGGATAAATATTGGCCCCAGGGCACCGCTCTTCTTCGAAATAGTGCCATGGGATCTTTTACACCCACCTGAGAGAGCAGACGGGGCCTCGGTTTAACGTCTCATCCAAAAGATGGCACCTCTGACAGTGCAGCACTCCCTCAGTGCCTTCAGTGGGACTTGAACCCACAACCTTCTGACTTAGAGGGCAAGTGTGCTGTCCCCTGAGCCACAGCTGACAAAATACCAACATTTATGATTGGCAAAATTAGGTTGTTATGCAACCAATAGCGTAATTACAGACTTGTAAGAGAAACATTTGCTGGGCTATGTGAAAAGGGCAGGGGAGTGGGACTAATTGGACAGCTCTTTCAAAGAGTCAGCACAGATATGATGGGCCGAATGGCCTCCTTCTGTGCAGTACGATTTATACTCCTGGTTCAGGCAGGATGAGCTGGGTGGGAAGTTGGTCTTGTTTAATTTAGCATGTTTGACTATAAAAAGCTTCAGCGAAAGTTATCTTCAAATTTGATGTTATACATGCGATCTGTTGTTGTTCTCAATCCATATATTTGTTACAATTTGGATTATTGATAATTTATGTGGAATCAGCGACATGCTGTTAAAAGTACCACAGACTGCCAGCTTTATTTTACATAATGGCATGATTGAACTCCATCATTGTATTTGAAAGTAATTCATTCATATTCTGCTCATATATTTCACGCTGATTTTTAATTCAACTATTAGACAATGCATGCAGATATCTCATCATTCTTGCATTGTGCTCGTTTACTAAGTAGATCAATGAATGTTCCATAATATTTACATTTCATTTAAATTTGCACTGAGGTATACTTAGTCACAATTTCAGCAATATTATTGAATAAAAAACCCTCAAAAATACTCGTCTACTATTTTTCTTTTTCTTGGTTATTTCGGGGAAAGTGCTGCAAAGCACCTGAATCTTGCAATGAAGCTCAACGTAGGTTTCAGGCACAATATCTGATTTAACCCATTAAAAAAAAAGAGGGAGACAGATAAACCGGATAAATACAGGACAGTCAGCTTAATGTTGCTGGTGGGGGTGCTTCGCGAGACAATAATCCGAAACAAGATTAACTATCATTCGCAAGAGCGTGGGTTAATAAACAGCAGCCGCCATGGATTTGCTAAAGGCAAATCGTGGCTGATTAACTTGATTGAGTTCATCAATGACGTAACGGAGGGGTTGACGAAGATGCAGTTGATGTATATATGGATTTTCAGAGGCGTTTGATAAAGTGTCACATCATGAATTCAGAAGAATGAGAGGTGATCTTATCGAAACGTATAAGATTATGAGGGGGCTTGACAAGGTGGATGCAGAGAGGATGTTTCCACTGATGGGGGAGACTAGAACTAGAGGACATAATCTTAGAATAAGGGGCCGCCCATTTATAACAGAGATGAGGAGAAATTTCTTCTCTCAGAGGGTTGTGAATCTATGGAATTCGCTGCCTCAGAGAGCTGTGGAAGCTGGGACATTGAATACATCTAAGACAGAAATAGACAGTTTCTTAAATGATAAGGAAATAAGGGGTTATGGGGAGCGGGCAGGGAAGTGGAGCTGAGTCCACTATCGGATCAGCCATGATCTTATTAAATGGCGGAGCAGGCTTGATGGGCCGAATGGCCTACTCCTGCTCCTATTTCTTATGTTCTTATGTTCTTATAGACTTGTGAGCAAAATTGAAGCCCATGGGATTAATGAGGCAGTGGCAGCATGGATACACAGTTGACTAAGAGGCAGACAGCAGAGTAGTGGAGATCGGTTGTTTATCAGACTGGAGGGAAGTATGCTACAGGGGTAGGTATTAAGACCAATGATCTTTTTGATTTATTAATGACCTGGATTTTGGGTATTCAGGGCATAATTTCAAAGTTTGCAGATGACACAAAGCTTGGAAATGTATTAAACAGTGAGGAATATAGCAGCAGATTTCAGGAGTACATAGACAGACTGGTGAAATGAAATTAAATTTAAGGCAGAGAAAGTGTGAAGTGGTGCATTTTGGAAGGAAAAATGAGGAGAGGCACTATAAATTCAATAATATAATTTTAAAAGAGCTCAGGAACATAGAGGCCAGAGGGTTCACATACACAAGTCTTTGAAGGTTACAGGATCCTTGGCTTTATCAATAAAGGCATGGAGTACAAAAGCAAGGAAATCATGGCAAAAAATCGTTATAAATCACTGGTTAGGTCCCAGCTAGAGTAATGTATCGAATTCTGGGCACCTCGAGATGTCAAGGCCTTGGAGTAGGTGCAGAGGCGATTTACCGGAATGGGGACTTCAGTTACATGGAGAGACGGAAGAAGCTGGAATTGTTCTGCTTAGAGCAGAGAAGATTAAGGGGAGATTGAATACAGCTGTTCAACATGAAGGTCTTTTCTATTTGGATAGAGAGAAACTGTTCCCACTGGACAAAGGACACAGATTTAAGATCATTAGCAAAAAAGCCAGAGGGGAGATGAGGAGAAATTTCTTTACGCAGCGAGTTGCTACGATCTAAAATGCGCTGCCTGAAAGGGTGGTGGAAATATATTCAATAATAACTCTCTAAACGGAATTTAATATATACTTGAAAAGGATATATTTTCAGGGCTACGGATAACGAGCAGGGGTGTGGGGCTAATTTGATAGCTCTTCAGGAGCCGACACATATACGCTGGGCCAAAAGGCTTCCGTCTGTGCTGTATCATTCCAGTCGTCCTGGTTAATCCTTGCCACTGGATAAAGGCCTAGCTCTGTCAAGCCCGTGTGGTGGCTGGTCACCACACGTTAAAAAAAATCCACGCACAGACATCTTCCACCCTTCAATTGGAGTTCAGGACTGGAATATCGGGTCCTTCATTGAAACATCTGTGAACTCATGTGGAAGCAAGTCATCCTCGTTCGAGGGACCACCTATGATGATGATCATTCTATGATTAACTCTTTCTCTCTGATCAGGGTTTCTGATACTGAGAGGTCTGCAGCCATGCTCCAATTTCTTCCACAACTTTCTGGAACAAAGCCCAGACAATGGACGAGCCAAGCAAATGGCTCAGGGCAAGATAATCATGCACACCCATCCTCTGATAGAAACATAGAAAATAGGTGCAGGAGTAGGCCATTTGGCCCTTCGAGCCTGCACCACCATTCAATATGATCATGGCTGATCATGCAACTTCAGTACCCCTTTCCTGCTTTCTCTCCATACACCTTGATCCCTTTCGCCTTAAGGGCCACATCTAACTCCCTTTTGAATATATCTAAGGAACTGGCCTCAACAACTCTTTGCGGTTGAGAATTCCACATGCTCACAACGCTCTGAGTGAAGAAGTTTCTCGGTCCTAAATAGCTTACCCCTTATCCTTAGATTGTGACCCCTGGTTCTGGACTTCCCCAACATCGGGAACATTCTTCCTGCAAATAACCTGTCCAATCCTGTCAGAATTTTATATGTTTCGATCAGATCCCCTCTCATTCTTCTAAATTCCATTGAATATTAGCCTAGTCGATCCAGTCTTTCTTCATATGTCAGTCCTATCATCCCAGGAATCAGTCTGGTGAACCTTCACTGCACTCCCTCAATAGCAAAAATGTCCTTCCTCAAATTAGGAGACCAAAACTGTACACAATATTCAAGGTTTGGACTCACCAAGGCCCTGTACAACTGTAGTAAGACCTCCCTGCTCCTATACTCAAATCCTCTCGCTATGAATGTCAACATGCCAGGAAGACAGAATATTATCTGAATGGTGACAGATTAGGAAAAGGGGAGGTGCAATGAGACCTGGGTGTCATGGTACATCAGTCATTGAAGGTTGACATGCAGGTACAGCAGGCGGTGAAGAAGGCAAATGGCATGTTGGCCTTCATAGCTAGAGGATTTGAGTATAGGAGCAGGGAGGTCTTACTGCAGTTGTACAGAGCATTGGTGAGGCCACACCTAGATTATTGTGTTCAGTTTTGGTCTACTAATCTGAGGAAGGACATTCTTGCTATTGAGGGAGTATAGCGAAGGTTCATCAGACTGATTTCCGGGATTACAGGACTGACATATGAGGAGAGACTGGATCAACTGGGCTTGTATCCACTGGAGTTTAGAAGAATGAGAGGGGATCTCATAGAAACGTTTAAAATTCTGACGTGATTGGACAGGTTAGAGGCAGGAAGAATGTTCCCATTGCTGGGGAGTTCCAGAACCAGGGGTCACAGTCTAAGAATAAGGGGTAAGCCATTTAGGACCAAGATGAGGAGAAACTTCTTCACTCAGAGAGTGGTTAACCTGTGGAATTCTCTACCGCAGAAATTTATTGAGGCCAGTTCGTTCGATATATTCAAAAGGGAGTTAGATATGGCCCTTACGGCCAAAGGGATCAAGGGGTAAGGAGAGAAAGCAGGAAAGGGGTACTGAGGTTGAATGATCAGTCATGATCTTATTGAATGGCGGTGCAGGCCCGAAGGGCCGAATGGCCTGCTCCTGCACCTAATTTCTATGTTTCTATGTTTCTATGCCATTTGCCTTCTTCACCGCCTGCTGTACCTGCATGCCAACTTTCAATGACTGATGTACCATGACACCCAAGTCTCGTTGCACCTCCCCTTTACTAATCTGCATCCAATTATGCTTGCCAATAGAAGAAAATCGGCCTTCATACCAGGTACATCAAGCAATTAGGAAGGTAAATGCTATGTTAGCCTTTATTGCAAGGCGGTTCGAGTATAAGAGTGAGGGAAGTCTTGCTGCAATTGCTTTGAGGAGACCGCACCTGGAGTACTGTGCACAGTTTTGGTCTCCTTATCTAAGGAAAGATATACTTGCCTAGAGAGGGTGCAACAAAGGTTCACTAGATTGATTCCTGGGATGAGAGGGCTGTCCTATGAGGAGCGATTAAGTAGAATGGGTCTATATTCTCTGCAATTAAGAATGAGGGGTGATCTCATTGAAATAAAATCCTTAGATGGCTTGACAGGGTAGATGCTGAGAGGTTATTTGCCCCGGCTAAAAAGTATAGAACCAGGGGGTCACAGTCTCAGGAAAAGGGGTCGATCATTTAGAACTGAGATGAGGAGAAATTTCTTCAGTCAGAGGGTTATGAATCTTTTGAAATCTCTACCCCAGAGATCTGTGGAGACTCAATCGTTGAGTATAATCAAGACAGAAATTGATAGATTCTTGGATACTAAGCGAATCGAGGGATATTGGGATCAGCCAGAAAAGTAGAGTTGATGTAGATGTTCAGCCATGATTTTATTGAATGGGGGTAGAGGCTCGATGCCTAAATTCACCAAATCGCCCATTTTTACCGCCGGACTAAAATACTGTCCAAAAAACGCTTCACTCACCTGACCTTAATCCAGCAGTATGGACGTCATTTTTTAAATCAGAGGAACTTGAAGAAAAGGCTGTTTGTAGTTGGTGGGAGCATAAAAGTTATTTGTGAGTCGTTTTTAAGGGTATCTGTATATATTGGAGATTATCTGAGCACATTGTGATCAATTTAAATTACACTTGTGGTTGTTTGAGGACATTTGAAGAATTTTGATGACACTTTAGGACATTTAAAGGAATGGGGCCTGTAAGTTCTGTGCCAATATTGCTGACTACTGAGATGCTGCGGAATAGTGCTGGAAGGAGGTTCATTGAAGAGCATTATGTGCCCAATGAAACATGTAAGAACATAAGAACATAAGAATTAGGAACAGGAGTAGGCCATCTAGCCCCTCGAGCCTGCTCCGCCATTCAATAAGATCTGGCCGTGGACTCAGCTCCACTTACCCGCCCTCTCCCCATAACCCTTAATTCCCTTATTGGTTAAAAATCTATCTATCTGTGACTTGAATACATTCAATGAGCTAGCCTCAACTGCTTCCTTGGGCAGAAAATTCCAGAGATTCACAACCCTCTGGGAGAAGAAATTCCTTCTCAACTCGGTTTTAAATTGGCTCCCCCATATTTTGAGGCTGTGCCCCCTAGTTCTAGTCTCCCCGACCAGTGGAAGCAACCTCTCTGCCTCGATCTTGTCTATCCCTTTCATGATTTTAAATGTTCCTATAAGATCACCCCTCATCCTTCTGAACTCCAACGAGTAAAGACCCAGTCTACTCAATCTATCCTCATAAGGTAACCCCCTCATCTCCGGAATCAGCCAAGTGAATCGTCTCTGTACCCCCTCCAAAGCTAGTATATCCTTCCTTAAGTAAGGTGACCAAAACTGCATGCAGTACTCCAGGTGCGGCCTTACCAATATCCTATACAGTTGCAGCAGGACCTCCCTGCTTTTGTACTCCATCCCTCTCGCAATGAAGGCCAACATTCCATTCGCCTTCCTGATTACCTGCTGCACCTGCAAACTAACTTTTTGGGATTCATGCACAATGACCCCCAGGTCCCTCTGCACCGCAGCATGTTGTAATTTCTCCCCATTCAAATAATATTCTCTTTTACTGTTTTTTTTCCCAAGGTGGATGACCTCACACTTTCCGACATTGTATTCCATCTGCCAAACCTTAGCCCATTCGCTTAACCTATCTAAATCTCTTTGCAGCCTCTCTGTGTCCTCTACACAACCCGCTTTCCCACTAAACTTAGTGTCATCTGCAAATTTTGTTACACTACACTCTGTCCCCTCTTCCAGGTCATCTATATATATTGTAAACAATTGTGGTCCCAGCACCGATCCCTGTGGCAAACCACTAACCACCGATTTCCAACCCGAAAAGGACCCATTTATCCCGACTCTCTGCTTTCTGTTCGCCAGCCAATTCTCTATCCATGCTAATACATTTCCTCTGACTCCGCGTACCTCTATCTTCTGCAGTTGCCTTTTGTGTGGCACCTTATCAAATGCCTTTTGGAAATCTAAATACACCACATCCATCGGTACACCTTTATCCACCATGCTCGTTATATCCTCAAAGAATTCCAGTAAATTAGTTAAACATGATTTCCCCTTCATGAATCCATGCTGCGTCTGCTTGATTGCACTATTCCTATTTAGATGTCCCACTATTTCTTCCTTAATGATAGTTTCAAGCAGTTTCCCCACTACAGATGTTAAACTAACCGGCCTATAGTTACATGCCTTTTGTCTGCCCCCTTTTTTAAACAGAGGCGTTACATTAGCTGCTTTCCAATCTGCTGGTACCTCCCCAGAGTCCAGAGAATTTTGGTAGATTATAACCAATGCATCTGCTATAACTTCCGCCATCTCTTTTAATACCCTGGGATGCATTTCATCAGGACCAGGGGACTTGTCTACCTTGAGTCCTATTAGCCTGTCCAGCACTACCCCCCTAGTGATGGTGATTGTCTCAAGGTCCTCCCTTCCCACATTCCTGTGACCAGCAATTTTTGGCATGGTTTTTGTGTCTTCCACTGTGAAGACCGAAGCAAAATAATTGTTTAAGGTCTCAGCCATTTCCACATTTCCCATTATTAAATCCCCCTTCTCATCTTCTAAGGGACCAACATTTACTTTAGTCACTCTTTTCCGTTTTATATATCTGTAAAAGCTTTTACTATCTGTTTTTATGTTTTGCGCAAGTTTAGCTTCGTAATCTATCTTTCCTTTCTTTATTGCTTTCTTAGTCATTCTTTGCTGTCGTTTAAAATTTTCCCAATCCTCTAGTTTCCCACTAACCTTGGCCACCTTATACGCATTGGTCTTTGATTTGATACTCTCCTTTATTTCCTTGCTTATCCACAGCTGGTTATCCCTTCTCTTACCGCCCTTCTTTTTCACTGGAATATATTTTTGTTGCGCACTATGAAAGAGCTCCTTAAAAGTCCTCCACTGTTCCTCAATTGTGCCACCGTTTAGTCTGTTTTTCCAGTCTACTTTAGCCAACTCTGCCCTCATCCCACTGTAGTCCCCTTTGTTTAAGCATAGTACGCTCGTTTCTGACACAACTTCCTCACCCTCAATCTGTATTACAAATTCAACCATACTGTGATCACTCATTCCGAGAGGATCTTTTACTAGGAGATCGTTTATTTTTCCTGTCTCATTACACAGGACCAGATCTAAGATGGCTTGCTCCCTTGTAGGTTCTGTTACATACTGTTCTAAGAAACAATCCCGTATGCATTTTATGAATTCCCCCTCCAGGCTACCCCTTGCGATTTGAGTTGACCAATCGATATGTAAGTTAAAATCCCCCATGACTACTGTCGTTCCTTTTTCACATGCCTCCATTATTCACTTGATTATTGCCCGCCCCACCATGAAGTTATTATTTGGGGGCCTATAAACTACACCCACCAGTGACTTTTTCCCCTTACTATCTCTAATCTCCACCCACAATGATTCAACATTTTGTTCATTAGAGCCAATATCGTCTCTCACAACTGCCCTGATATCATCGTTTATTAACAGAGCTACCCCACCTCCTTTCACTTCTTGTCTATCTTTCCGAATCGTCAGATACCCCTGTATGTTTAATTCCCAGTCTTGGCCACCCTGCAACCATGTTTCTGTAATGGCCACCAAATCATACCCATTTGTCGCAGACTTTTGAGGAGGAAGAGGCCTTACCCCCAACGAATTTTCAAGGAGCAGGATTCATACCTGCACCTGTCCGATACACAGCGCATTAGAAGGCTGCACTTCCAAAATTAGGTCATCAATGAGATATGCCAGCTCATTAAGGGAGAGCTGCAGCCTACCAGCAGCATCAGGACCACACTAACCGTTGAGGTGAAGGTGACTGCGGCACTTTCCTTCTACGCATCCGGCTCCTTTCAAGCATCAGCTGGCGACATTTGCGGTATCTCTCAGCACACCACACATCGCTGCATTCGCCAGGTAACTGAAGCGTTTTACGCACGCAGGATGGACTTTACAAACTTCCCAATGACCAGGGAGGCACAGAGTGAGAGGGGTCTGGGCTTTTCAAGAATTGCAAACTTCCCCAAGGTCCAGGGTGCCATAGACTGTATGCACATTGCCCTGTGAGCACCTTTAGAGGAGCCAGAGGTTTACCAAAAGGATTCCACTCCCTGAATGTGCAGCTCATCTCCGGCCATACGCAGCGCATCATGGCAGCAAACGCCAATTTTCCAGGGAGCAGCCATGACGCGCACATTCTGCGTGAGAGCACTGTCTCTGACCTGTTTAAGAGTCAGCCACAAGGTCACTACTGGATGCTAGGGCACAAAGGATACGGCCTCACAACCTGGCTCTTGACCCACCCCCCTCCGATAGCCTCAGACAGATGCCGAGCATCGCTACAATAACAGCCATATAGCCACACGCAATATCGTCGAAAAGACAATTGGAGTGCTGAAGCAGCGTTTCCGCTGCCTGGACCACTCTGGAGGCAGCCTGCAATACCATCCTGAGCAGGTCGCTGAGTTCATTGTGGTGTGTTGCATGTTGCACAACTTAGCCTTGATGAGGGGAGAGGAATTGCCACAGGGGACTGCAGGACCATCTCAGGAGAGAGGGGAAGAGGCAGAGGAAGAGGAAGAGAAGGTCGAGGAGGATGAGGAGCCTGGCGATGAACCCATGCCACCGCCACACACACCCCCCACCCCCCACACCACAGGGGAAACCTCATGGTGCTTACATGACTGCAAAACTGTTACATCAGCAGCTCATAAATGAACGCTTTGCTTGAACGGTGAGAGTTAAGTTTAAACCTTGCCTGGCCATTGTTTGCAACCCTTATAATGATTGTCACCCCTCATTTTGTAAAGGTGAGTGAAACATTGCACAAGAATGGTTAAGTTGAATAACATTTTTTATAAAATTTGAAATTTGAAAAAGTTTATAATATTTGAAATAAAATACATTTGTAAATAATTATTTTTAAATAAAATATGATAAGTAATTTTAACAAAACAACCATTAACAACAACGACAACAAACAGTGACAATATTAAAACCTACAAACACCCACAATACCCCCCAACAAGCAACAATTTTTGATTAAGAAGTAAAAAACACCCAGAGCACACGCCCACCTGGCAAAGAATCTATCTGCGGCCACCATTCCCACTGCCTTTCCCCCCCTTGTCTTTACCCCCGCTTTCCCCTTCCCGTTACCCCTGCCCCTGGCCCTACCCGGGTTTGGACCAAGACGTCGTGCTGCAGGGCATCTCGAGCGCTGTTGCCGTAGCGAGGGGGGGCGACAATGAGAGTGCCGTGTGTGGAGATTCTGGAGAAGCTGGAGGTTCTGCAGCCCCGGCTTCAGATTCAGAAGCAATTGATTCCTCCCGTCTCTCAGGTGTTGTCGGCATCGGTGGTATGACACCTTGGGGCGCAGTGCCATATACCATCGTTCGCCGCACGGCATCGACGGAATCGGCGGTTCGCTGCGCCACCGCAATCAGCTCCGCCATGTCCGCCGATTGACGTGCGGATTGCTCGCCGATGTTCCCGGCTAAGCCACCGATGGCCTAGCCCTAGATAGTCCCACCCTTTCCAGGTCGACGTCTGCCTGTCGTCGAGCATACCTGCCCCGCCGTATCAACCTCCACGGATCGGTACAGGGGTTGGAACACTCGGTGTGCTCTGCAGCACATCGCTTGGTCCCGCTAATTCCTCCGAGTGGAAGCCATGGAAAAATGGATTCCGCCGAGGAAGAGGTGGCCGCAGGTAGAATGGATCCCCCTCAGTCCCCGCCTCCCCCTTCTCAACAACCTCCTGCACATGTTGTGCACTTCCACCCCACTCCCCAACCGCGCCCCCTTCCCCCGCCACAACAGCTTGAGGAGGGTCGTCAAGGCAAAAGCTCGCCTCCTCCTCAATGGAGTCTGCTCCGGAAAGGATCACCTGAAGCAATAATGGGGATGCTCCAGGGGGCTCGGCAGGTTGTTGATCCTCCTGGGCAACGAGAAAACATAATATGAGAGGTTAGCGGCAGGGGAGGGGAGGGTCAGGGTGACATGAGTACGCTCAGGTTGCGCAGGCTTCCATAGAGGAGCACTACTGCTGCATTATGTATCACCGAGCGATGTTAGTATCAACAGAATGGACAGAAACCGCATGGCGTTAGATTTCGTGGTCCCAGCATTACATTACATTACATCATTTCTACATTACATTCACATAACACTAAATTACATGACCGCTGCACGGCCCGGCGATTATGCAGGACTTACCCTCCACTATCACCGGATCAGCACCACCACGGGTGGCCGAGCGATTATGCGCTCCAACAAGTGCTGCGGCACACTCCTCCAGGTCAGACGGATCTACCAGTTTTGGTGGGCCTCCACCCGTGCGCCGCCGCTCCGCCCGATTGGTGGATATTTCTTTCTGCAAAGATGACAATAGCAGGGTATAACCTAATGGCCCAGCTAGTATTATGGAACACACAGGTAGACAACCCCAATTAGCAATCCCCAATCCTTTCCTCAATGTGCCATTAATGTGACATTAGGATGCAAGCGATGCGTGATGAACACATCTAAGTACAGAAAACCATTGCAATAAGGTGGTTGGTAGGAAATGATGCGTGACACCAAGCTCGCCAGCATTACAATGTGGCAGAGTTACATTTTAGGTAATGAGTCGGTGCATGATTAAAGTTATTACGTACTCTCCTGGACGAAACTATGCCGTTCCAGCGCTTGCGGCACTGGTTTGCCCCGCCAAAATCCTGGGCGACTGAGGACACCGCCTCCGAAACCTCCGAACATATTCTCTGGTAGACTGCTAGGTAGGTTTCCCATGTCCACCCCGGGGTCAATTGAGTCCACCTTCCCTCCACCTCATGGACCACGGCTTCGTGAGCTTCCCAGGATAATCTCTTGACGCGCTTCCTTCCTCCTACCTCTCGCTTTCCTTCACTCTCCATTACTTTCTGATGGAAAATCTTCTAAGATTATGTATATATATATATATAATTAAACATATCCTCAAGATAGATTATAAATAAATGCAAAAAATGTAAGCTAGAAACTCATAAATTAATTAAATTGTAGTGGTTTATCTGTTGGAACGTCGAAAAAATACAAGCAAGTCGTCTCCTCTCCCTCTCTCTCTCGCTCTCTCTCCCTCCCTCCCTCTTCTGCGCATGTGCGGGCAACCTCTGACCCCCAAATCACGGGAAAAACTAAACTCTGGGAAAAAAAATTTGCGCATGCGCAGAAGGGCCGTTGTCAGGGACACCAACCTTACACGACTAAGAATACCGCTAGCTCCCAATACTTACCTCTACCCCCACCGCCGGGGAAATTTAACTGAAACTATCGGCAGTGGTTCTTAGCGGTATTCCGGCAGTACACCGCTGAGATATGGGCGGCGGTAAATATGGAATTTCTAGCCCTATGTTCTTTGTAACTATGCATGAATGCAGGGTAATTTGGCAGAAATCTTTAACTGTGGTGTTTGGAACTGATGAAATATGTCATATTTCAGTTGAGCTTAGTAGCAGCCCTCTTGCCTCTGGTTCAGAAGGTTGTGGGTTCAATCCCCACTTTAGGTACATAAGAAATAGGAACAGGAGTAGGCCATACAGCCCCTCAAGCCTGCTCCGCCATTTAATACGATCATGGCTGATCCAATCATGGACTCAAGTCCACTTGCCTGCCCGTTCCCCATAACCCCTTAATCCCTTATCGGTTAAGAAACTGTCTATCTCTGTCTTAAATTTATTCAATGTCCCAGCTACCACAGCTCTCTGAGGCAGCAAATTCTCTAGAGAAGAAATTCCTCCTCATCTCAGTTTTAAATGGGCGGCCCCTTATTCTAAGATTATGCCCCCTAGTTCTAGTCTCCCCCATCAGTGGAAACATCCTCTCTGCATCCACCTTGTCAAGCCCCCTCATAATCTTATGCGTTTCGATAAGATCACCTCTCATTCTTCTGAACTCCAATGAGTAGATACCCAACCTCCTCAACCTTTCCTCATAAGTCAACCCCCTCATCTCCGGAATCAACCTAGTGAACCTTCTCTGAACTGCCTCCAAAGCAAGTATATCCTTTCGCAAATATGGAAACCAAAACTGTAGACAGTATTCCAGGTGTGGTACTTGCTGTAGGATGAGAAGTGCGATCTTTCAGATCAGATGTTAAACTGAAGTCCTGTCTCGGTGGGTGCAAAAGATTGCATGGTGCTATTCAAAGAAAAGCAGGTGAGTTCTCATGGTATCTTTCGCACGTTTTACCCGCTCAACTATCAAGAAAGATTAACTGGTTATTCATCTCATTTGCCATTTATGGGATGTTGCTGTGAGCAAATTGGCTGCTGCAGTTACCTACATGGTAACAGTGATTGCACTCGCAAAGGGATGTGAAGCGCTTGAGAACATCTTGAGAAGCAGTATGTAAATGCATGTTTTTCTTTCAGTGATATTATTCCTTTTTTTCCCTCTTGATCCTAATTCAACGTAAGATGGCCACTCTGCCACTCGGTCTAGGGGCTGGATATTCATTAGCCTTGCACCTCTATAGGCGGTCCGGAGGGGCGATAATGCGCATGCAAATGGGTTCCAGCCAGCTCCCAGCGTCCCGCCGGGAACATTTCGTGGCGGTTTTGCGGGGGCGCAGATCAGCACCACCCGGGAGCGTCACGCCCGTGTGCAACGCCTCCGGTTTCGACAGCGCTTTGATTTTTGTTTAGCGTTGACCCTGTCGAGCCCCATAGCATGCCATAGTGGGACCTCCTGGAAAACCAAGCGGTCAGAGCTGTCCCGGTGGATGGTGAGTGAAGGAGTTACCGAATGAGGTAAGTTTGATTGTTTTTTTTGTTGCGATTTATCTTAATGTGGGGTGTTCAAGTATTTGGGAATGTTTTTTTGTGTGTTTGGTGGTGGTTCTTTTTCCAGGGAAATCTCTCTTGGGCCTGCTCTTTAGCAGAGGATTTTCAGTTGTTCTGCCGGCCTAGCGCCCTAAGGGAGGTGTGGAACGCCTCCCTTAGCGCTCCGTCCCACACTCAGGGCTCAGCTTCTGAATTTTGTGGTTGCTGACGCAAACCATTTACCAGCGCAAAATTTACCATCACGCTGCCAATTAGCACCCCAAAATCCTCCACCTAAAAATCCAGCCCTACATACCTGAGAGGTTCCGATAACTATTACATCTTGGAATATACAAAGGGCACAGAGAGCGGCACAGTATCTGGCTGCCGACTTTTATTAGCTGCCTATCTGTTCTCTTCACTAAGGAAACGTGTCGGCATGGATCAACGAGAGGGGGAGAACAGCTCATTAAAAATAAGGCACGCAGCTAACGGTAAATTCATTGCCTTAAATCAAATACAAAGTATATTGGATCTAATGCTAGGTTTGAAACTAGAACAATGGTTCCAACACTAAGGGACTGATGTTAGATTTTGATGAATTCATCAATCATGACTTATGAGTTCAGTTTCTCTAGGATGTTGGAGATACAGTTTTAGAAGATGTGAATGATTTGCACTCTGAATTTTAAGATGTGTGGTTACTAACCAACTGCTTATTGCAGCAATTTCAACTTATTAACCTGCTTCCTCCAAATGCATCTCATGTATCACTGAAATAAACATTTAAACTGCTAGTCCAGCTTACAAGAGGGCCCGGTTTCATCGATGCTGCATCTGTGTAGTTCACACTTCTCCCACGCCGGAAAGACAATAAGGGGAACTAGGCCCATTACCTCAGGCCTCCACCGCAACTATGCTGTCCCTGGGCTTGCTGGCTTCCTCAAGTGGGCAATACTGGGCCTGCACCGACAAGCTCAACATTAATGATGCAGCAGTCACAACCCTCCTGTCTCATTTTCCTGTCTTCCCATCCATGAGGTGCCTAAATGCAGGCACGTTTTCAGTATTATCGTATCTGGCTCCTTGTTACTAACTTTGGATTCAGTGTCACCAATCTCCCTCATAAGCAGGTCCCAGATCCTTTACGATCAGGAGTTCGCCTTTACTGCCCGATATCTAGCTCCACAATAGAATGATCCACAGGCGTAACTATGAAACCCTTTGTCCTTCTCCAATCAACCAAAAGGCAATTTGATGAACATTTTAATGAGATGAGGCCAAATATAAATCAACAGGCAGATTTATTTTATAATCAGTACATTGTCGCGCTGAGCAACATTTACGATTTGTTCCATGCTCATTTTAACATTGACATGACATTGAATTTGTATTTGTTCATGGGATGCTGGCAACGCCAGCATTTATTGCCCATGAGAAGGTGGTGGTGAGCCACCATCTTGAACGCTCCAATCATTGTAGGTGATGACCTTGGCGTAGCGGTTTGGTACAACTGAGCGGCTTGCTAGGCCAATTCAAAGGGCAGTTAAGAGTCAACCACATTGGCTGTGGGTCTGAAGTCACATGTAGGCCAGACCAGGTAGGAACAGCAGCTTTTCTTCCCTAAAGGACATTCGTGAACCAGTTGGGTTTTTACAATAATCCAATAGTTTCATGGTCACCATTACTGATACTTGTTTTTTTAATTCCAGATTTATTGAATTAACTGAATTTAAATTCCCTCAGCTGCTGTGGTGGGATTTGAACTCATGTCTCCAGATTATTAGTCCAGTAATATAACCACTATGCTACCGTATCCCCTACAGCACAGAAACAGGCCATTCGGCTCAACTTGTCCATGTTGGTGTTTATGCTCCACACGAGTCTCCACCCACCCTACTTCATCTAACCTGATCTGCATATTATTCTATTCCTTTCTCGCTCATATGTTTCCCTTTAAATGCATCTATGGTATTGACCCTGCGGTAGTGAGTTCCACGTGCTAACCATTCTCTGGGTAAAGAAAGCACTCCTCAATTCCCTATTGGATTTATTGGTGACTATCTTATTCTTATGGCCCCTAGTTTTTGACTTCCCACAAGTGGAACCCGCCTCTGTTAGTGGGCTAAATTTATGACCAGAAATTCCTCCGAACCTGATCGCCACTATGTTCCATGAATGCCACTATGCCACTCCCAATCCCTGGCCACGATTTCACCAACCGTGGTGGGTCCGGCGGGTTGCAACCCCCACTCCTGGCTCCATCCCGCACTGTGAAAAGAATCTTTCCCTGATGGGGGCTTGTTAAGCCCGCCCTGAGAGGTTCCCGTCCAATTAAAAGGAAATGGGTCCGATGACGTCATTTCGTGACCCGTCATCGGCCGGTTTCCCTGAAGGGGATGCTGCAAACACTGACAGGCACTGCAAAAAGTTGCACCAGGCTCTCCCATCACTTCCTCCAGATGCTTATGGAGAGAGTCACAGCACGCAGGGAGGTTCTCTTCCCTTCCAATGGGCGGTAGAGACCTCCCCAGGACACCAACGCAGCCTGGTTGCACATTGTACAGGAGGGCACCAGCAGGGATGTCGTCAGGAGGCGTTGGCTGCAGTGGTGCAAACCTTTCGATAATCTCAGTAGATCACGAAACGTTACTACAAAGCCACACTCAACCTCTGTGAGACAACAGCATTTTATTTCATCTCATTTTTCTGCTAATGACTGTGCTTGCAAACTGCTCCAAGATGACTGAAACATGCATTGACCATTTCTTTACCCAAAATACTGTGCAAAGTCAAAAGACTTTCTCGTGAGTTTTGACCCCTCATAGCTGCAAAACACTTGTCTGGGAACTGTGCAAAACACTATCCAGGAGATAAGATTCATCGAAGAGAGCATTTGATAAAGTGCCACATAAAATGTTACTGCACAAGAAAAGAGCTGGTTGGGGCTAATATATTAGGATGGATAGAGGATTGGCTAACTAACAGAAAACAGAGAGTCGGGATAAATGGATTATTTCAAGTTGGCAAACTGTAACTAGTGGTGTTATGTATGCAACACTATGTAACCAGCATTCTACCGCCACCAGAGGGCGTATCTGTTGTAGTCCCAAGGGATCCCAGCATCCCTTGGGAGCACTGTATATAAGCAGGCCTCCCATGCTGTACCAGTACTCCGGAGTTAGAATAAAGAGACTAAGGTCACACTTACTCATGTCTACAGTACTCAGTCACATTGCTTTATTCGAGACATAACAAGTGGGGTGCCACAAGGATCAGTGCTGGGGCCTCAACTATTTACAATCTATATTAATGATTTTGATGAAGGGATCGAGTGTAATGTAGCCAAATTTGCTGATGATACAAAAATGGGTGGGAAAGCAAGTTGGGAGGAGGACACAAAGAATCTGCAAAGCGATATAGACAGGCTAAAAGAGTGGGCAAAAATTTGTCAGATGGAGTATAATGTGGGAAAATGTGAGGTTATCCACGTTGGCGGGAAAAATAAAAAAGCAAATTATTATTTAAATGGGGAGAGATTACAAAATGCTGCAGTACAGAGGGATCTGGAGGTCCTTGTACATGGAACACAAAAAGTTAACATGAAGTACAGCAAGTAATTAGGAAGGCTAATGGAATGTTGGCCTTTATTGCAAGGGGGATAGAGTCTAAAAATAAAGAAATCCTACTACAACTATACAGGATATTGGTGAGGCCACACCTAGAGTACTGCATACAGTTTTGGTCTCCGTATTTAAGGAAGGATATACTTGCATTGGAGGCAGTTCAGAGAAGGTTCACTAGGTTGATTCCTAAGATGAAGGAATTGTCATATGAAGAAGATTGAACAGGTTGGGCCTATATTCATTGGAGTTTAGAAAACTGAGAGATGATCTTGTTGAAAAGTATAAGATTCTGAGGGGACTCGACAGAGAGGATGTATCCCCTCGTGGGGGAATCTAGAACTAGGGGGCATAGTTTCAGAATAAAGGGGTTGCCCATTTAAAATGGAAATGAGGAATTTCTTCTCTGAGGGTTGTGAATCTTTGGAATTCTCTTCCCCAGAGAGCTGTGGAAGCTGGTTCTTTGAATGTATTTAAGGAGGGAATAGACAGATTTTTGAATGATAAGGGAGTCGAGGGTTATGGGGAGTGGGCGGGGAAGTGGAGTTGAGGCCAGGATCAGATCAGCCATGATCTTATTAAATGGCGGAGCAGGCTTGAGGGGCCAAATTGACTACTCCTGCTCCTATTTCTTATGTTCTTAAGTCCCTTTGTCCTCACAGCTCTGGGAACTGTAGAAAACAGACTGTCCAGAAAAAAAGACAATGAAAGACCGATTCAGGAGATAAGAACATGAAAGACATATTCATTCGTGTACTGTCCAGTGATAAGAGAATGATTTGTTTAAGAATATTCCTTTGTTTTAACTAGACAATTACGCACACACAGTGAGCCTCCATCCAGAAAAATGATATCATGGCGGTGACAAGTGGGGGCAGGGCTGCAGTCGAGACAATTGGTAACCTGATCAGTTGCTACAGGAATCAAGGAATTAATTTCCGATCGCTGATCTCGGCTGGGATTAGCCTTGTGTGAAACATGGGGGCCAAGTTTCGGCCTGAGTTGCTCCTGATTTTTTGGAGCAACTGGTTTAGAATGGAGTATCTTAGAAATTGCAATTCTCAGCATTTAGTTTGCTCCAGTTCTAGTCAGTTAGAACAGTTTCAGTTTGGAACAGACTTTTTTTTTCAAAAGGGGGCGTGTCCGGCCACTTACGCCCGTTTTGAAAGTTTAGGCAGTGAAAACTTACTCCAAACTAACTTAGAATGGAGTAAGTGTAGATTTTTGCACGCTCAGAAAAACCTTGTCTACACTTAGAAAATCAGGCGTAGGTTACAAATCAGGCGTAGGGAATGGGGGGGGGGTTTAAAGGGAAGTTTACAAACATTAAACACTTCAGTTTTACAAATAAAGAGCCATCATCAATAATAAATGATTAATACATCAATAAATCAACCAATAAATCAATCAAAAAAAATTAATGAAAAATTAAAAAAATTTTAAAAATCAATAAATAAAACATTTTTTACTTACCGACTGCAGCACCGAGAGCCCTCCAACAGCGTGCTGAGATGGCCCCCACCCCCCCCCCCCCAGTGTGTCTCTGTCAGTGTCTCTATCTCTCTGTCTGTGTGTGTGTCTCTCTCTCTCTCTCTGTCTGTCAGTGTCTGTGTTTCTGACAGCGAGGGAAGGGGGTGGAGGGGAGGGGGTGGGAAGGGGGAGAGAGAGGGAGGGGGAGAGGGAGGGGGAGAGGGAGAGGGAGGGAGAGAGGGAGGGAGGGGGAGAGAGGGAGGAGGAGAGGAGAGAGGAGAGGAGAGGGAGGCTGAACGGGCCAAGCCCGCCCCCAGCACCAGAGTTAAAGGTAGGTGGCCGGGGGTTGGGTCGGGTCGGGTCCTGGGGCTGGGGGGGGGATCGGGTCCGGGGGGTGGGGGGGCAGTGGGGCGGGTCTGGGGGGATGGGAGCGGGAGTCGGGTCGGGTCCGGGGTGGGGGGGGAGCGGGAGTCGGGTCGGCGGTGGGGGGGGGGGGAGTCGAGTCGAGTCGGGTCCGGGGGAGAGTCAAGTCGGGTCGGGGGGGGGGGTTCGGGTCGGGTGGGTGTCGAGTCGGGGGGGAGTCGGAGTGGGAGCTGGTGGGGGGGGGCGTTGGAGAGAGCCAGCTGAAGGGAGGAAGCAGGAGCTGGGCATGGGAGATGCAGCCTGATCCACGCAGCCCCAGTGAGGCCATTCGGCCAGGGCTAGGGGCTGCGTGCTTCGGGCCCCTCCCACACAGTTTTGGGCACCTGGAGCTACTGCACATGTGCGCCCACTGTAGCGTGCCTGTGCAGAGGTCCCGGCACTGTTTTCAGCGCAGGGACTTGGCTCCGCCCCCCAGAGCTCGTGCTGTGCCGCGCCCAGCTCCAGAATCGGGAGGGAGCCGGAGAAACTGTAAGTATTTTTTAGGCACACTTTCGGGCGCGAAAAATGGGCATCCAGGTCGGGGCTGCGCCGTTCTAGGCGCGGCCCGAAACTTGGGCCCATAGAAATTTACAACGCGGAAGGAGGCCATTTCAGCCCATCATGTCCGTGCTGGCCAACCAAGAGCTATCCGGCCTAATCCCACTTTCCAGCACTTGGTCCGTAGCCCTGTAGGTTCCGACACTTTAAGTGCACATCCAAGTACTATTTAAATGTGGTGAGAGTTTCTGCCTCTACTACTCTTTCAGGCAGAGAGTGTCAGATCCCCAGCACCCACTGGGTGAAGACATTTCCCCTCATATCTCCTCTAAACCTCCCCCCAATTACTTTAAATCTATGCCTCACTGGTTGTTGACCCCTCTGTCAAGGGAAACCGGTTCTTCCTATCCACTCTATCCACGCCCCTTATCATTTTATACACCTCAATCAGGTCTCCCCTCAGCCTCGTCTGTTCCAAAGAAAACAGACCCAGCATCTCCAATCTTTCCTCATAGCCAAAATTCTCCAGTCCAGGCAACATTCTTGTAAATCTCATCTTTCCTGTAATGTGGTGACCAGAACTGCACACAGTACTCCAGCTGCGGCCTAGCCAGTGTTTTATACAGTTCAAGCATAAACTCCTTGCTTTTGTATTCTATCCTCAATTAATAAAGACAAGTATTCCATATGCCTTCTTAACCACTTTATCTACCTGGCCTGCTACTGGAAGGAATCTGTGAACCTGCACTCCAAGTTCCCTTTGTTCCTCTACACTTTTCAGTGTCATATCATTTAATGTGTATTCCCTTGACTTGTTAGCCCTCCCCAAATGCATTACCTCACACTTATCCGGATTGAATTCCATTTGCCACTGTTCTGCCCACCTGACCAGTACATTGATATCTTCCTGCAGTCCGCAGCTTTCTTCTTCATTATCAACCACACAGCCTATTTTAGTACCATCTGCAAACTTCTGAATCATACTCCCAACATTCAAGTGCAAGTCATTGATATATATTTTAGTACCATCTGCAAACTTCTGAATCATACTCCCAACATTCAAGTGCAAGTCATTGATATATACCACAAAAAGCAAGGGACCCAGCAATGAGCCCTGCGGAACCCCACTGGATACAGCCTTCCAGTCACAAATACCCGCATCAACCATTACCCTTTGCTTCCTGCCGCTGAGCCAATTTTGGATCCAACTTGCCACTTTCCCTGGATCCCATGAGCTTTTACTTTTGGGACCAGTCTGCCTTATCAAAAGCTTTGCTAAAATCCATATACACTGCATCATACGCACTGCCCTCATCGACCCTCCTGGTTATCTCCTCGAAAAATTCAATCAAGTTAGTCAGACATGACTACAGTTAATTCAGAGACCATGGTCCAGAACTTAAAGAAGGGTAACTTTGAAGGTATGAGGCGTGAATTGGCTAGGATAGATTGGCGAATGATACTTAAGGGGTTGACTGTGGATGGGCAATGGCAGACATTTAGAGACCGCATGGATGAATTACAACAATTGTACATTCCTGTCTGGCGTAAAAATAAAAAAGGGAAGGTGGCTCAACCGTGGCTATCTAGGGAAATCAGGGATAGTATTAAAGCCAAGGAAGTGGCATACAAATTGGCCAGAAATAGCAGCGAACCCGGGGACTGGGAGAAATTTAGAACTCAGCAGAGGAGGACAAAGGGTTTGATTAGGGCAGGGAAAATGGAGTACGAGAAGAAGCTTGCAGGGAACATTAAGGCGGATTGCAAAAGTTTCTATAGGTATGAAAAGAGAAAAAGGTTAGTAAAGACAAACGTAGGTCCCCTGCAGTCAGAATCAGGGGAAGTCATAACGGGGAACAAAGAAATGGCAGACCAATTGAATAAGTACTTTGGTTCGGTATTCACGAAGGAGGACACAAACAACCTTCCAGATATAAAAGGGGTCAGAGGGTCTAGTAAGGAGGAGGAACTGAGTGAAATCTTTATTAGTCGGGAAATTGTGTTGGGGAAATTAATGGGATTGAAGGCCGATAAATCCCCAGGGCCTGATGGACTGCATCCCAGAGTACTTAAGGAGGTGGCCTTGGAAATAGAGGATGCATTGACAGTCATTTTCCAACATTCCATTGACTCTGGATCAGTTCCTATCGAGTGGAGGGTAGCCAATGTAACCCCACTTTTTAAAAAAGGAGGGAGAAAAAAACAGGGAATTATAGTCCAGTCAGCCTGACCTCAGTAGTGGGTAAAATGATGGAATCAATTATTAAGGATGTCATAGCAGCGCATTTGGAAAATGGTGACATGATAGGTCCAAGTCAGCATGGATTTGTGAAAGGGAAATCATGCTTGACAAATCTTCTGGAATTTTTTGAGGATGTTTCCAGTAAAGTGGACAAAGGAGAACCAGTTGATGTGGTTTATTTGGACTTTCAGAAGGCTTTCGACAAGGTCCCACACAAGAGATTAATGTGCAAAGTTAAAGCACATGGGATTGGGGGTAGTGTGCTGACGTGGATTGAGAACTGGTTGTCAGACAGGAAGCAAAGAGTAGGAGTAAATGGGTACTTTTCAGAATGGCAGGCAGTGACTAGTGGGGTACTGCAAGGTTCTGAGCTGAGGCCCCAGCTGTTTACATTGTACATTAATGATTTGGACGAGGGGATTAAATGTAGTATCTCCAAATTTGCGGATGACACTAAGTTGGGTGGCAGTGTGAGCTGCGAGGAGGATGCTATGAGGCTGCAGAGTGACTTGGATAGGTTAGGTGAGTGGGCAAATGAATGGCAGATGAAGTATAATGTGGATAAATGTGAGGTTATCCACTTTGGTGGTAAAAACAGAGAGACAGACTATTATCTGAATGGTGACAGATTAGGAAAAGGGAAGGTGCAACGAGACCTGGGTGTCATGATACATCAGTCATTGAAGGTTGGCATGCAGGTACAGCAGGCGGTTAAGAAAGCAAATGGCATGTTGGCCTTCATAGCGTGGGGATTTGAGTACAGGGGCAGGGAGGCGTTGCTACAGTTGTACAGGGCCTTGGTGAGGCCACACCTGGAGTATTGTATACAGTTTAGGTCTCCTAACTTGAGGAAGGACATTCTTGCTATTGAGGGAGTGCAGCGAAGATTCACCAGATTGATTCCCGGGATGGTGGGACTGACCTATCAAGAAAGACTGGATCAACTAGGCTTGTATTCACTGAAGAATGAGAGGGGACCTCATAGAAACGTTTAAAATTCTGACGGGTTTAGACAGGTTAGATGCAGGAAGAATGTTCCCAATGTTGGGGAAGTCCAGAACCAGGGGTCACAGTCTAAGGATAAGGGGTAAGCCATTTAGGACCGAGATGAGGAGAAACTTCTTCACCCAGAGAGTGGTGAACCTGTGGAATTCTCTACCACAGAAAGTAGTTGAGGCCAATTCACTAAATATATTCAAAAGGGAGTTAGATGAAGTCCTTACAACTCAGGGGATCAAGGGGTATGGCGAGAAAACAGGAAGGGGGTACTGAAGTTTCATGTTCAGCCATGAACTCATTGAATGGCAGTGCAGGCTAGAAGGGCTGAATGGCCTGCTCCTGCACCTATTTTCTATGTTTCTATGTTTCTATGACCTTCCCTTAACAAATCCATGCTGACTGTCCTTGATTAATTCATGTCTTTCCAAATGAAGATTTATTCTGTCCCTTGGATTTTTTCCAATAATTTTCCCACCGAAGTTAGGCTGACTGGCCTGTAATTACTCGGTCTATCTCTTTCTCCATTCTTAAACAAAGGTACAACATTAGCAATCCTCCAGTCCTCTGGCACCACACCTGTAGCCAGAGAGGATTGGAAAATGAAGGTCAGAGCTTCTGCTATTTCCTCTTTTGCTTCTCTTAACAGCCTGGGATACATTTCATCTGGTACCTGGGGATTTATCCACTTTCAAAGCTGCTGAGACCCTTAATACTTCCTCTCTCACTATGTTTGCTTTCTTTGCTTTGCAATTGTCCTTGCTTTCGAGTAATCATTTAGGGGATAGGCAATTTAAACCGTTAGAAGGGATTTAACAGGAGTGAGCTAATAATTAAGAAATTATTGTTCATTTATTGCTATCATATATTGCTTGTATTTCTTTTGATTATTCTAAGTAAACATAACTCCTGGATAGGGGTTAGTGAAAAAAAAGGTCCTGTGTCTGCATTATTCTGTCTCACAAGTTCGAACTCTGAAAGTATAGAATCAAGTTGTAAATCTTACAGGCTAAAACCTGTTCTTTTATTAAGGTAAGCCTTGACTCTGTTTAGTGAAAAGAAACAGACAAAGATAAGTCTTACACCTAATCCTGCTGTGCCACTCATCACATCCCCATCACTCTGCCTTCCGTACACTACTCCTGCACACCAACTTACCTTGCACCTCCACCCATCTCTCTCTCTCTCTCTATCTATATTGTCATATCGCCATCTCACAAACCACACCTCACACTCACCCTCATCCTTGTCCAATCATACCAACTAACAACACACAAGGGTATTCACTTGGGACTTTTAGCCAATGTTCATGTAGAGTTTCTGTTAATGTGTTGTCAAACATTGAAATCTTTATTTTCAACACTTTGCATTCTTGGACAGATCTGTGTGCACCTTTTGGAAGTGACTTAGTGAGCTGTAGTGAGTGGTGAGACATACTCCTCGCAATGGTGATAGAAACATAGACATAGAAAATAGCTGCAGGAGTAGGCCATTCGGCCCTTCGAGCCTGCACCACAGTCAATATGATCATGGCTGATCAGACAACTTCAGTACCCCATTCCTGCTTTCTCTCCATACCCCTTGATCCCTTTAGCCATAAGGGCCACATCTAACTCCCTTTTGAATATATCCAACGAACTGGCCTCAACAACTTTCTGTGGTAGAAAATTCCACAGGTTCACAATTCTCTGAGTGAAGGAGTTTCTCCTCATCTCGGTCCTAAATGGTTTACCCCTTATTCTTAGACTGTGACCCCTGGTTCTGGACTTCCCCAACTTCGTAAACATTCTTCCTGCATCTAACCTATCCAATCCCGTCAGAATTTTATATGTTTCTATGAGATCCCCTTTCATTCTTCTAAATTCCAGTGAATATAAGCCTAGTCGATCCAGTCTTTCTTCATATGTCAGTTCTGCCATCCCGGGAATCAGTCTGGTGAACCTTTGCTGCACTCCCTCAATAGCAAGAATGTCCTTCCTCAGATTAGGAGACCAAAACTGAACACAATATTCCAGGTGTGGCCTCACCAAGGCCCTGTACAACTGCAGTAAGACCTCCCTGCTCCTATACTCAAATCCTCTCGCTATGAAGGCCAACATGCCATTTGCCTTCTTCACCGTCTGTTGTACCTACATGCCAACTTTCAATGACTGATGGACCATGACACCCAGGTCTCGTTGCACCACCCCTTCTCCTAATCTGTCACCATTCAGATAATAATGTGCCTTCCTGTTTTTGGCACCAAAGTAGATAACCTCACATTTATCTACATTATACTGCATCTGCCACGCATTTGCCCACTCACCTAATCTGTCCAAGTCACCCTGCAGCCTCTTAGCATCCTCCTCACAGCTTACACTGCCACCCAGCTTAGTGTCATCTGCAAACTTGGGAGATATTACATTCAATTCCTTTGTCTAAATCCTTAATGTATATTATAAATAGCTGGGCTCCCAGCACTGAACCTTGCGGTACTCCACTGGTCACTGCCTGCCATTCTGAAAAGGACCCATTTATCCCGACTCTTTGCTTCCTGTCTGCCAACCAGTTCTCTATCGACGTCAATATATTACCCCCAAATACCATCTGCTTTCATTTTGCACACTAAGGTTGGCATGAAGGTTGGCATGCAGGTACAGCAGGCGGTTAAGAAAGCAAATGGCATGTTGGCCTTCATAGCGAGGGGATTTGAATACAGGGGCAGGGAGGTGTTGCTACAGTTGTACAGGGCCTTGGTGAGGCCACACCTGGAGTATTGTGTACAGTTTTGGTCCCCTAACTTGAGGAAGGACATTCTTGCTATTGAGGGAGTGCAGCGAAGGTTCACCAGACTGATTCCCGGGATGGCGGGACTGACCTATCAAGAAAGATTGGATCAATTGGGCTTGTATTCACTGGAGTTCAGAAGAATGAGAGGGGACCTCATAGAAACGTTTAAAATTCTGACGGGTTTAGACAGGTTAGATGCAGAAAGAATGTTCCCAATGTTGGGGAGGTCCAGAACCAGGGGTCACAGTCTGAGGATAAGGGGTAAGCCATTTAGGACCGAGATGAGGAGAAACTTCTTCACCCAGAGAGTGGTGAACCTGTGGAATTCTCTACCACAGAAAGTAGTTGAGGCCAATTCACTAAATATATTCAAAAGGGAGTTAGATGAAGTCCTTACTACTCGGGGGATCAAGGGTTATGGCGAGAAAGCAGGAAGGGGGTACTGAAGTTTCATGTTCAGCCATGAACTCATTGAATGGCGGTGCAGGCTAGAAGGGCTGAATGGCCTGCTCCTGCACCTATTTTCTATGTTTCTATGTTTCTAATCTCTTGTGTGGGACCTTGTCAAAAGCCTTTTGAAAGTCCAAACACACCACATCCACTGGTTCTCCCTTGTCCACTCTACTAGTTACACACTCAAAAAATTTTAGAAGATTTGTCAAGCATGATTTCCCTTTCATAAATCCATGCTGACTTGGAAAGTGAACAGCTGTGACTTGATAATGTTTCTACCTCCTGGGGGAATCTAGAACTAGGGGTATAGTTCAGAATAAGGGGTCGCCCATTTAAAACAGAAATGAGGAGGAATTTCTTCTCACAGAGGGCCGTGAATCTTTGGAATTCTCTGCCCCAGAGAGCTGTGGAGGCTGGGTCCTTGAATATATTTAAGGTGGAGATAGACAGATTTTCGAATGACAAGGGAGTCAAGGGTTATGGGAAGCGGGCAGGGAAGTGGAGCTGAGCCCAGGATCAAATCAGCCAGGATCTTATTGAATGGCAGAGCAGGTTCGAGGGGCCAAATGGCCTACTCCTGCTCCTATTTCTTATGTTCTTATGTATGTTCTACCACTTTTGCAGCTGTCACCTCTTCAAAGCAATGGAGAGTCACTGAAAACTACTTACCTTACCTGATCCCCGAGCAATGGGAACCTCCTTTAAAAGTTGGAAAAATGTTAAGTACCTGATAAAATTCTTTTAAAATACCTTTAAACTACCTATTAATGATGTTAATTGGCTGGCCCACCGCTTGGTGTCGGGTGTGTGAACCGCAGCCAGACCCGGCACTTTGGAAACTGACAAGGAAGTGGGTTCAGAGCGGACTTCCACCCCGCTGTCAATCATAAGAACATAAGAAGTAGGAGCAGAAGTAGTCCATTTGGCCCCTCAAGCCTGCTCCGCCTTTCAATAAGATCATGGCTGATCTGATTCTGTCCTCAACTCCACTTTGCCACCCATTCCCCAGATAAAAGCTCGGGGCGAACGAACCTGTAAGGTGGGTGGAAAAAAAGTGATTTTTTTTTTTTGCAGTTTTTTCTGTATCCTTCTGCTCACGACCGCCCTGGACTCTGCCTCCCACCAGCCCCCCACCCACCACCCCCCGGTCTCCGTCCCTCGCATGCACAGACTCCTCGAACCCGAGACTGGAAGTGGGGCCTGTATTGTGAGGAGCTGTGCTGCTGCCGACTGCCGATTTTGCTAATCCCACCCCAGAGCTGCTGTCAACGACGTCAATAAATTTCAATAGATCTTTTACATTATTTCCGTGTCCTGTGTTTGATTCATCCTGCCTCATTTGGGTCAGTGACTATTGCCAGCAGCTTGAGATTTTGGATTAGCTTTCGAAAAGCAGCAAACTAGGGCTGGGATGGGGACATGAATTTGGGCTGGGGAGGTCAGGAACTTGGGCTGGGATGGGGCAGGATCTTGGGCTGGAATGGGGGAGGAACTTGGGCTGGGATGGGGCAGGATCTTGGGCTGGAATGGGGCAAGAACTTGGGCTGGGATGGGGCAAGAACTTGGGCTTGGATGGGGCAAGAACTTGGGCTTGGATGGGGCAAGAACTTGGGCTGGGATGGAGCAGGAACTTGGGCTGGGATGGGGCAGGATCTTGGGCTGGGATGGGGCAAGAACTTGGGCTGGGATGGGGCAGAAACTTGGGTTGTGGGGGAGAGAAACAACGGCTGGGGGTATCAGGAACTTGGGCTGAGGGGGCATGAACTTGGGTTGTGGGGGACAGCAACATCGGCTGGGATGGGGCATAAACTTGGGCCGGGGATGTCAGGAATTTGGGCTGGGGGATATGGTAGTAACTTGGGTGCAGATGGGGGCAACTCTATCTTGTCTGGAGTCGGCAGTCAGAATGGATCGAATTACACTTTGCTAAGTCACTGAGAACTTGGGCTGCGCAGTTTTAATTACACATTCCAGAGAAACTGCTGGGTGTATCTTATCCTCCAAGGGGACCAATCAGCAATCATGTCATGTGATCAAGGGGACTCAATCAGAGCATTCTTCTCTTGCAAATAAGCATGTCTAAAAACAATCATAGTATGATGTCACAGGAAAGCAGGTAAGTGATTGGTTGGTGAGTATTTCTCTTTTTTCTCATTTTTTCTAAACTTGGGCATTGATTTAAATTAAGAGTCATGATTATAGGTTAAAAACTATACATAGATAATTGATGTTTCAAAATTTGAAAACCTAATTAGTTGAATGAAATACAATAGAGATGGCAGGGCAGGCGAGCTTCAAACACTGCAACACATCAGGGAGGGATAGAGTTACCTAGACACTTTGTTCCAGGATGCAGCCACACCCCTTAGGGTGATCAGGGACAGGAGGGTGTGACTACGAGTGAGACAGGTTTGGGGATCCAGAAGGTAGCGATGGAGGAGCCTCAGCCCTTGCACTTGTCCAACAGGTACGAGGTTCTTGCTCCCAGTGTGGACGAGAGCAGAGACTGCAGGTAGGATAAGAACATAAGAACATAAGAAATAGGAGCAGGAGTAGGCCACCTGGCCCCTCGAGCCTGCTCCGCCATTTAATAAGATCATGGTTGATCTGATCATGGACTAAGCTCCACTTCCCTGCCCGCTTCCCATAACCCTTTATTCCACTATCACTCAAAAATCTGTCCATCTTCGCCTTAAATATATTCAATGACCCAGCCTTCACAGCTCTCTGGGGCAGAGAATTCCACAGATTTATAACCCTCTGAGAGAAGAAATTCCTCCTCATTTCTGTTTTAAATGGGCGGCCCCTTATTCTGAGACTATGTCCTCTAGTTTTAGTTTCCCCTATGAGTGTAAATATCCTCTCGGCATCCACCTTGTCGAGCCCCTTCATTATTTTATATGTTTCAATAAGATCACCTATCATTCTTCTGAACTCCAATGAGTATAGGCCTAACCTACTCGACCTATCTTCATAAGTCAACCCCCTCTTTTCCGGAATCAACGTAGTGAACCTTCTTTGAACAGCCTCCAATGCAAGTATATCCTTCCTTAAATACGGAGACCAAAACTGTACGCAGTACTCTAGGTGTGGTCTCACCAATACTCTGTACAATTGTAGCAGGACTTCTCTGCTTTTGTACTCCATCGTCCTTGCAATTTAAGCCAACATTCCATTTGCCTTCCTGATTACTTGCTGTACCTGCATACTAACTTTTTGTGTTTCATGCACAAGGACCCCAGATCCCTCTCTACTGCAGCACTTTGCAATTTTTCTCAATTTAAATTATAATTTGCTTTTCTATTTTTTCTGCCAAAGTGGGTAACTTCACATTATACTCCATCTGCCAAATTTTTGCCCATTCACTTAGCCTGTCTATATCCCTTTGCAGATTTTGTGTGTCCTCACAATTTGCTTTCCCACCCATCTTTGTATTATCCTCAAACTTGGCTACATTACACTCGGTCCCTTCATTCAAGTCATCAATATAGATTGTAAATATTTGAGGACCCAGCACTGATCCCTGTGGCACCCCACTACTCACTGTTTGCCAACCGGAAAATGACCTATTTATCCCCACCCTCTGTTTTCTGTTAGTTAGCCAATCCTCTATCCATGTTAATATATTACCCCCAACTCCGTGAACTTTTATCTTGTGCAGTAACCTTTTATGTGGCACCTTATCGAATGCCTGCTGGAAATTCAAATACACCACATCCACTGGTTCTCCTTTATCCATCCTGCTGGTTACGTCCTCAAATAATTCTAGCAAAAGTGCAGTTAAGTGCAATGGGATAGGATCTCTTCCTTCAGAAAGCTAGTTGAGCTGTGTGAGGACTACAGGATTAAATTGAAATGTTTCTAAAGGGGAGGGAGCAAATATTCTTCTGTGATTGTTGCTTTGATTGGTAACCAGGAAAGAAAGCTTGGAAGCTTCACAATTCGTTCTCAAGTTCTTATCTGCACAGCGAAGATTGCAAGCAGGCTGAACTGGAACACGGAAGACAGGATTTTCTTTGTTCGGTGGAGTTCAATGGTAGAAGATTACCAGGGTGCAATCAGGTGAAGAGCCAAGACCCAGCTTCCCAGACAGCATTCAGAAATCCAAGGCCTGTTTCAATCTTACAGAGCATGTATAAAGCTAGCAAAGTACTGCACAAATTGAGCCATAAATTAATTTATGATTTGTGTAACAGTGTGGCTTCATCAATTTTCAAGAAGCAAATAGATTTTATTTGGTATAATAAGGCACAAGTCATTTCATTATGTTTCCTACCTCACACCATTTATGTGTTTATTGACTTAAGTCAAGCACTGCAAAGTTCTCGAAATGGAATGATGACAGCAAATTGCATGGGCATATGTGAATATAAATTGGAATGTCAAGCTGACTAATCGCTCCACCATTGGTGGCTGTGCCTTCAGCTGCCTGGGCCCCAAGCTCTGGAATTTCTTCCCTAAACCTCTCCGCCTCTCCAGCTCTCTCTCGCTCCTCATTTAAGACGCTCCTTAAAATATACCTCTTTTGACCAACCTGTCCTAATATCGCCTGATGTGGCTCGGTGTCAGATCTTATATGCTGACGCTCCTATGAAGCCCTTCGCGACACTTTAACGGTGCTATATAAATGCAAGCTATTGTCATTGTTGTTGCAGTACTTTGCATGATGTAAGTTATGTATGCAACCCTATGTAACCAGTATCCTAGCAACACCAGAGGGCCTATCTGTTGGAGTCCCAAGGGATCCCAGCATCCCTTGGGAGCACTGTATATAAGCAGGCCTCTCATGCTGTACCAACACTCTGGAGTTGGAATAAAGAGACTAAGGTCACACTTACCTCTACAGTACTCAGTTACATACTCGAGACATAACAAATGGCGACGAGATAACGAACCACCACACGAAAATGCAGAGAACTGTTGGCATCCTCGAGAAATTCTCAGAAGGGGACGATTGAGAGGCCTTCGTGGAGCGACTCGACCAATACTTCATGGCCACCAAGCTAGAAGGGAACGCGAACGCTGCCAAACGAAGGGCGATTCTCCTCACCGACTGCGGGACAACAACCTATGGCCTCATGAAGAATCTTCTTGCTCCGGTGAAACCAACAACCAAATCATATGAAGAACTGTGTACGCTGGTCCGGAAGCGCCTAAATTCGAAGGAGAGCGTTCTGATGGTAAAGTATCGATTTTACACATGTCAACGGTCTGAAGGCCAGGAAATGGCGAGCTACGTCGCCAAACTAAGGCACCTTGCAGGACATTGCGAATTCGATGGATTCCTGGAGCAAATGCTAAGAGACTTTTTTTGTGCTTGGCATGGCCATGAGGTTTTCCTTCACAAACTAATGACTGTTGAAACACCGAACCTGAGCAAAGCCATAACGATAGCCCAGGCTCAGCGATAACACCAAACAATTTTGCAGCATAACGAGGTTTCGGCATGTACTGTACACAAAGTAACGTCATTTTCAGGCAGGATTGCACATGGCAGAACATACACGCCTTCAGCTGCATGACCTCAGATGACCTAGAGTCCACCATCAAGCGTGAATGCGAGGCAATTGATACCTTGTTGGTGCTGAGGAGGTGATCATCGAGCCCATCAATGCTGCTTTAAACACTATGCGTGCAAAGGCTGTGGAACAATGGGACACTTCCAGCGAATGTGCAGATGAGCTGCAAACCCTGCAAACCACCACGTTGCAGAGTGGCGGATCAAACTGAACTAGAGACTCGAACCGAGAAGGCAGAAGTGTACAGGGTACACACCTTCACCATAAAATATCCACCGATCATGTTAAAAGTCGAACTGAACGGAATTCCAGTATTCATGGAACTGGACACGGGTGCGAGTCAGTATATCATGAGCAAAAACGCCTTCGACAGGCTGTGGTGCAACAAGGCACACAGGCCCAAGCTGAGTTCTATTCATACCAAGCTGAGAACTTACACTAAAGAGCTGATCCCTGTAATTGGCAGTGCAGCAGTAAAAGTCTCCGATGATGGAGCAGTGCACGAACTCCCACTATGGATTGTACCAGGAGATGGCCCCACACTGTTCGGCAGAAGCTGGCTGGGAAAAAGCTGGAACTGGGACGACATCCGAGCGCTTTCGTCCGTCGACGATGCCTTATGTGCCCAGGTTCTGAGCAAGTTTCCATCCTTGCTTGAGCCAGGCATCGGAAGTTTCTCGGGGGCGGAGGTGCAGATCCACTTGATTCCCGGGTGCAGATCCACTTGATTCCCGGTACACGACCCATCCACCACAAGGCACATGCGGTGCCATACATGATGGGAGAGAAAGTGGAGATCGAGCTGGACAGGCTGCAACGAGAGGGCATCATCGTGCCGGTGGAGCTCAACGAGTGGGCCAGTCCGATTGTTCCGGTCCTCAAGGACGATGGAATGGTCAGAATTTGTGGGGACTATAAAGTAACGATTAATCGTTTTTCGCTGCAGGACCAGTACCCGCTACCCAAAGTAGACGACTTATTTGCGACCCTGGCAGGAGGAAAGACCAAGCTGGACTTGACCTTGGCCTACATGACGCAAGAGCTGTAGTGGGGAAAATGCTTGAAGCGATCATTAAGGAAGAAATAGCGGGACATCTAGATAGGAATACTGCAATCAAGCAGATGCAACATGGATTCATGAAGGGGAAATCATGTTTAACTAATTTACTGGAATTCTTTGAGGATATAATGAGCATGGTGGATAGAGGTGTATCGATGGACGTATTTAGATTTCCAAAAGGCATTCGATAAGGTGCCACACAAAAGGTTACTGCAGAAGATAAAGGTACGCAGAGTCAGAGGAAATGTATTAGCATGGATAGAGAATTGGCTGGCTAACAGAAAGCAGAGAGTCGGGATAAATGGGTCCTTTTCGGGTTGGAAATCTGTGGTTAGTGGTGTGCCACAGGGATCGGTGCTGGGACCACAACTGTTTACAATATACATAAATGACCTGGAAGAGGGGACGGAGTGTAGTGTAACAGAATTTGCAGATGACACAAAGATTAGTGGGAAAGCGGGTTGTGTAGAGGACACAGAGAGGCTGCAAAGAGATTTAGATAGGTTAAGCGAATGGGCTAAGGTTTGGCAGATGGAATACAATGTCGGAAAATGTGAGGTCATCCACCTTGGAAAAAAAAACAGTAAAAGGGAATATTATTTGAATGGGGAGAAATTACAACATGCTGCGGTGCAGAGGGACCTGGGGGCCTTGTGCATGAATCCCAAAAAGTTAGTTTGCAGGTGCAGCAGGTAATCAGGAAGGCGAATGGAATGTTGGCCTTCATTGCGAGAGAGATGGAGTACAAAAGCAGGGAGGTCCTGCTGCAAGTGTATAGGGTATTGGTGAGGCCGCACCTGGAGTACTGCGTGCAGTTTTGGTAATCTTACTTAAGGAAGGATATACTAGCTTTGGAGGGGGTACAGAGATGATTCACTAGGCTGATTCCGGAGATGAGGGTTACCTTATGATGATAGATTGAGTAGACTGGGTCTTTACTCGTTGGAGTTCAGAAAGAGGGGTGATCTTACAGAAACATTTAAAATAATGAAAGGGATAGACAAGATAGAGGCAGAGAGGTTGTTTCCACTGGTAGGGGAAACTAGAACTAGGGGGCACAGCCTCAAAATAGGGGGGAGCCAATTTAAAACCGAGTTGAAAAGGAATTTCTTCTCCCAGAGGTTTGTGAATCTGTGGAATTCTCTGCCCAAGGAAGCAGTTGAGGCTAGCTCATTGAATGTATTCAAATCACAGATAGATAGATTTTTAACCAATAAGGGAATTAAGTATTACGGGGAGTGGGCGGGTAAGTGGAGCTGAGTCCACGGCCAGATCAGCCATGATCTTGTTGAATGGCAGAGCAGGCTCAAGGGGCTAGATGGCCTACTCTTGTTCCTAATTCTTATGTTCTTATGTTCTTATAAGAGCTGATTGAATCTTCGAAAGGCCTCACCTGCATCAACACGCACAAAGGTCTGTACATCTACAATAGATGCCGTTTGTGATTTGATCAGCCGTGGCTATTTTTCAAAGGAACGTGGAGAGTCTGCTAAAGTCGGTTCCGCGCACCATGGTTTTCCAGGACAACATATTGATCACCGGTCGGGACACCATCAAACACTTGAAGAACCTGGAAGAGGTTCTAAGTCGGCTAGATCACGTGGGACTCAGGTTGAAATGCTCGAAGTGTGTTTTCCTGGCGCCAGAGGTCAAGTTCTTAGGGAGAAGAATCGCGGCAGACGGCATCAGACTCACTGATGCCAAGACGGGGGCTATCAAGAATGCGCCGAGACCACAGAACGTGACGGATCTGCTGTCTGGGATTCCTCAATTATTTTGGTCATTTCTTACCTGGGGTAAGTACCTTGCTAGAACCTCTACATGTGTTGCTACTCAAGGGAGATGACTGGGTGAAGGGTTGCAAAATTCGTGGGAGAACACCCCCCCCCCCCCCCAGTGTTTCGACTCATTGGAAAGGAAATTGAATTTGGAACTATCTACCAGAAAGTTTGAAATCCTAAAGTGTACATGGAAGAAACTATGAAATTTAATCGAATTTGAGATTTTACAAAACAGATTGAGTCTATGTGGGCAAGGCTAAAGAACTAAAGGATAACTATCCCACAAAGAAACCAGTTTGAGTATTGAAGCTGTCTGGGGTATTGAAACTAAAGCAAATTGTCTGGAGAATTGTGGATACTCGAAAACCCTTCTCCCCAGGAGACATTAACATAGCAACAATTAACCCAGAGATAGCTGACCATCAATCTAAACTGGAAAACCATTCCAGCACATACATAATAACAATGGCCTATCCAGCCCACATAAAAACCCCAAGCACAGGCCGACATTGCAAATACCAGAGCTAATATTTCCATCAAGAAACAGATTTAGAAGATCGACACACCCGAGACAGGTTAACATTTAATGGGCCTGCCAAAATATGACAAAGAAATATCAAGCCCGCCAAAATTAAACAAAGAATCCGGGTTGATTTGGCACGAAGATTAGACCAGCTCCAAGGGTATAACTGGGCCCTGCTTTAACAAAGGGTACGCTTTTGCTTCAGAAGACACTGCTAGGGACACTTAACAGAAGGTATGCACACAGCAGCATAGCATCATAGAGCATCAAGAAGAGAGAGAGACCACGCAGCAGTTTTAACTAGCTTCTCCAGCCTCGACGTCCTGAAATCGAAAAGGAAGAACATCACCATCGCGGCAGCAACAACCGACCACAGCCAACGTGGTACCACCAAAACCGCCGCGATCGACCAACTTCGAAACAAAACTCCACAAGGAAGAAACCGAAGATTTGAAAGTTTCCACTCTACAACCTAGGCCTGACTACCAACAGGTGAAAACATTATCTAAAGAGACTTTGAAATCTATTTCTAACAAAAGAAAATGGATACTTACCCCATAAGTCCAAAACGTGCCCAAACATACCGCATCAGCGGACACCACCCAACTGAAGATTGCGCAGTAAGAAGTCTTCTACGACGTTCGGGGTACGTCAAGCAGAATCTACAGAATCCAGCGAACCCCGAAATCGCGAACCACCGCTAACTACCAGTAAAGGATTGGTGAGCATAGTCCCTGTTTGCCCTGGAGTTTAACCTAGTCAGAGTTAGGCATTGGGAGGTGGGAGATGTATTATTTCTGTAACCCCTTTGAAAGTGTCATATCGTGTTCTTTATTCAAGTGATTATAAGTCTGATGTTGTGTTCCTAACACAGATGAGGCTGCACACAGAGAGGTTAAAGTAACAGTGACCTCAGTCTTTATTAAGACACTGCAGAGTGAGGAACAGGCCTTCGGGGCCAGCTTATATACAGTGCTCCCAAGGGATACTGGGATCCCTTGGGACTTCAGGGGATGCGCTCCCTGGTGGCGGAACATGGGAGTGCATGCTTTATACATACACAACATCTGACATTGTATTTTCTTGCCTTTAAAAACATTTAATTTCTTTTGCACCAAACCAGTTGTCTCTTGCACTTGATCACATCCCCCAAATAAATCCAGAGTCTAGAACCCCGGGAGTGGGAGCAATTCAAACTGCTCAGAAGGTCAGAGGTGAACCTAACCCCACACACCACCCCCTACAGGGTATGGGGGAAATCACAAGAGGCTGCTTTTGAGAAAGCCAGAAATCTGTTATGTTCCAACAAACTGCTTGTTCTGTATGACCCATGTAAACGTTTAATGCTAGCTTGTGATGCGTCTTCGTATGGGATCGGGTGTGTGTTACAACAAGCAAATGAATCGGGAACATTGCAACCGGTCGCTTATGCGTCCAGGAGTTTGTCCAAGGCCGAAAGAGCTTACAGCAGTCGGACTTGTCCCCTTTTTTAAAGATGGTCACGATCACGACAAAGATAGATTTGACGTATTCAGTCGAACAGTAGTGCGGCTGTAACACTAATAATAGGTCAACAGTAGCAACTGGGTGGGCACATAGCAAATGAAGTGAAGACGGATAAAGGTAAATGATTACTAAGGATCATTAAAATCAGTTTAAAACCTTGATTTTTGGAATAATGCAAATCAAAGTACCCAACAGACAGAAAATCAAATCAGTTTTTATTTACAGCAACGCTAATACTCAAACAAGCAAGAGACATGTTTAGATGAAGGGACTGCGGTAAGATCCCACGGCACTGCTCGAAGAAGAGCAGGGAAGTTCTCCTGGAGTCCTGGCCAATATTTGTCCCGGAACCGAAACATTTGTGGGAGCTTCCCACCCTTCCGCCTCTTCCAGTGACACCTGAACATACGGGGCGGACGCGAGAAGTGCCTACCCACAGCTGCCAGAATGTAACACGGCCCGAAAAGGGATGGCAGCCAATGTAACAAGGTCTCAGCCCAAATTCCACCGCTGCCAGCCCAGATTGGGCTCTTATTGCTCCTCCAGAATAGAAGACTTTTGAGGGTCCCACGTTTAAAAGGCACTGGGCACTCTGCATTAGGTAGCCAGAGCTACAGCATGTTCGCTGCAGCTCAATATCTGGAATTTGGAGTTGGTTTGGCGCGGACCTTAACAGGGTGCGTGTTGGGTCAGGTGCAATTTATCCGACAATGACACAAATTCCACCCACAGCTTAAACATTTGGGGACTCTCGTGCTTGAGCAGAATTGCTGCTCAGCCTCTCTCAGATGAAGCTATCACTGTTGTCATCCACTGTAGATCAGTATCTGGAGTTTGGGTTTTGGGGGTTTTCCCCTTCCTCGGTCTGGACCGAGGCTGTCTGCGAGTGGCCTCTTGTTGGCATAGACATGGTGTTATCTTCTGTCTTTCTGGAGCTGGGAGTTCCTTGGGATGCTGCCTTGCCACCTGGCCGTTGTCTTTGTGCCTCGCCACAAACTCCGTTCCCCAGCCGTCAACTCCATCCCTCTCCCTGACAGCTGTCGGAGGCCGACCCAAACCGTTCGCAACCTTTGGTGTCTTATTTCACCCCGAGATGAGCTTCCGACCACATATCTGCTTCCTCACCAAGATCGCCTGCTTCCACTTCCGTAACATTGCCCTTTGCCTCACTTCTTCTGCTGCTGAAAGTCCCATCCATGCCTTTGTTACCTCTAGACTTGACTGTGCCAATCCTCTCCCGGCCAGCCTCCCATCTTCCACCCTAGATAAACTTGAGCTCATCCAAAACTCAGTTGCCCGAATTCTAATTCGCTCCATGACCCGCTCACCCGTCGCCCCTGTGCTCGCTGGCATGCATTGGCTCCCGGTTAAGCAACACTACGATGTTAAAGTTCTCATCCTTGTTTTCAAAGGATGGATGCTTCTGCAGGCGCTGTAGCCTATGCATTGGGCTGGTCAGGGTGGGCCTCCTGCTTCTCAGGGGCTGTTGTTGCAACGAGGTTTCAAGGTGGGCTGGTAGGGACTTCCTGGGTGCAGCGAGAGCTATGTTTCTGCTTTGTAGGAAGCCATGGGCTGCCTCGGGGGTGTTGGAGGTTGGAGAATATCCTCCATTTGAATTTGACATGTGGTCAAGTAAGTAATTCTATATTTGATGCTTTGGTTGTAGAGGGAAAGTTTATTAATACCAAAGGGCCTTGTGTTTCTGTAGGAGTTTGGGGGACGGGTCTGCCAAAATTGAGACCTGGAACTTTTGGAAGCATCATGCACCCTTGACCCTCACCCAAGAAATCAGTTCCTTTATCTAAAAGTTTTAGAATCATACTACACAGACCCTGGGGCATTATAAGTCTGTGGCCAGGAGGCTGCAGTTCTCTGGCCATGTTCTACTGAGCCTCCTAATCCTGTTGTTCAGGTTTAGAAGAGCATGACAATCCTTATCACAAGGGCTACTGAGACACAGACCTCATTTTGAAAGGGAACTGGATTAGTATTTGTAGAGCAATAAAGAAAGGGTTTGGAAAAGCAATTAGAGCAGATAGCTCCAGTTGAAGCACTAGAAAAGCAAGAAAGAAAGACAGACTTGCATTTGTATCACGTCTTTTATGAACACATGACCTTTCAAAGCATTTTACAGCCAATGAAGTACAGTCACTGTTGTAATTTGCGCACAGCAAGCTCCCACAAACAGCAATGTGATAATGACCTGCTAATCTGTTTTATTGATGTTGATTGAGGGATAAATATTGGCCAGCACAGCAGGGATAACACCCACTGCTCTTCTTCGAAATAGTGCCATCTTTTACATCCGCCTGAAAGAACAGACAAGGCTTCAGTTTTAACATCTCATCTGAAAAACAGCACCTCTAGCAGTGCAGCACTCCCTCAGTACTGCACTGCGAGTGTCAGCCTAGATTTATGGACTCAGGTCTTTGGAGTGGGACTTGAACCCACGACCTTCTGGCTCAGAGGTGAGAGGGCTACCCACTGAGCCACGGCTGCCACAATACATGGGCATAGGTGCCGTAGGACCAAATGGCTTCCTTTTATGCTGTATTTTCCATGTTCCACCATAATCGTCATGGGTTAAGTAAGACTATAAAATAGTATTAGATTCAATTATTATGTGCTGCTTGCTTAAAGAAGAATACACGTTGCACTTCAAGAGTAATTCACTGTGTGCAACAAAGCACTCTCTTCATGGACAGATATACCACTCTGCATAGATTTTGGAATCTTCCATCACTAAAAGGTACAACATAATTTAATATTTACAAACAATAAACCATACTTAAGACAATGTCTGAGCTCATAAGGTCTTCATTACAGGCACACACACACACAATTTGAAGAGAGCACATTGCATTTGTTCATTTGTAAATGATGGCCACAAAACAAAGGTTTCAATATCAAGCATCTAAAGATCTCCTGAATCCTGTCAAAAAGCATTAACTAGAATGAACATTTGTTTCAGTGTACAGTTTTTATGGACGAAGAATAATAGATTCTGTTTCATTTCTTTTCTGACTAAACTCAAATGACCACAAAACTTCCGAGCATAATTGGAGACATAAATGACAAAGTCAGGTGACAGTTTCTATATCAATCTTAATTAGACAAAGAACTAGCCCAAATTTGTAATCACTGAATTTACAAGCTAAACATTTAAGACTATTTGAAAGGGCAATACATATTAAACTACACTTAGCTTAAACAAATCTTGCTTTAAGAACCGTTCAACAATGAACATTTGTTTTAACAAAGTGAGTACGAAGTCTGATGTACTAACATTTCCATCACCTCTCTTTACACACGAAAGGCTGCAGTTCACCAGCTACACTCACGAGGTATCATTAAGCTGAAAATCGCAATTATTTTTCCTCTCCTCCTATTGTTTTTCCTCTGATTGTCTTCCCTTTGATCCCTTCCTCTCCTGAAGTGGGCAACTTATGCTGCACTAGTGTTCGATCTGCCGCAGTCCTGCGTCCAACAAGTAGCAATTCCTGGCGCACAATCCTGGATAATGAGGGTCCCAAATTGCCCACTGCCGCAAACAAGGCACACCTACCAGTTTTAATATGTTCCGGCCACACCCATGCACTGAGGCGGCCTAGCCATCGAAATTTAGCTCTTCAGGGATATTTTGAGAGCGGGGTGGAAGTGACCTCATCATGGGTGCGGGCAGAGTAATCATCACTAGCGGGTCGGAAGTGGGGGCGGGGTGAAGTAGCCGAGGCTGTCAGTCATCAGCCCTGCACTGATGACGTCATCGTGCTGGCGTGCCACAACGTCCCTCCCCTTCAGTTAACGGGGTGGGCGGCTGCAAACTCTGCAGCCACTTTAGTGGCAAAACTGGGCCGCTAGGAAGGGCTTCGGCCGGGCCAGCGGTCTGGCACCCAAGAGGGTGTGCCAGGCTGCCTGTTAGTGGCCCGGCTGAACCTGCAGCCATAATTGTCGGCCAGACCTGGCAGTCAGCCGACAAAAAAAACGAAGATGGCGGCTGCAGCAGTGCACCCTCCCCTTTAAGGGTGGCCATGCCGCCATGGCACAGAGAATGTATCGACAGCAAAAGCTGGTGTCAATCCCGTGGGGCAATTTTGAAAAGGGGTCCCCACCAGACGGAAAGGGGTCGGCGCGTGCACGCCATGGCGGGAAAACGGGCGGAGCGGTTCCGGACACCGCTCCAAACCTGAGATAGGGTCATTTACAAAATGGCAGCCCCCTCCGCGGAGAGTCGGCAGCCATTCCGCGCCGCCCCGTTGCCGCCCCTTTCAGGCGTCCAGAGGCCTTATCGGAAGGGGAAATTTTGGCCCCTGAATGTGAGTAGGTTACTCAAACCGTGGCAAATGATCAGAGCCAAGCTCCGTGCTGTCCTCATCCCATGCCCATCCGTGCGGTCCTTCAGCACCAGTGGTTGCCTAGTAAGGAAGAGCAAAGTTCCCTAGACGCTGTATCCCTCTCCTCCACAGAGCAATTGCAACACTCTCGATAAATTCGCAGGTGAAACCGGCTAGATTATCAGGCACCGGAACTAAAATCGGAGGCCGCCTTGGCCTCAGTGTCCAATGCTACACCAAGCAATATATCTACACACCAGGGGACTGAAAACTATAGTTTGGTACAATTATACAAAACTGTCACTTTTTGTCTCAAATTTCCATTACTTCATTTCATATTGTCACAGCTGTTCAGAATCATATGTAAGTTTTAATCAAACAATACACTCGGGTACATTTTCTATTAACCGGATGCTGCCTTTCAAACATGCAACATTGATTCAACCCACTGAAAGTTTGAGTGAGTGAAACAAAATGATCAAGTGAAATCAGACATTACACCTTGATGTCCAAACTTATCTAAAAAGGGTGTGGCTTTGCTCCAGCAGAGTTAGCCCAAAATATTGTGCTCTTTGTTTAGTATCTGATTTGACTAATGTCCTCGCCTGCTTTAGCGATTGATAAACCATCTCATTATCATGACTGGCCCTCTGAACATTCTCTCAGCCTTCATTGAAATGTGTATCTTATTGAAAAAAAATAAGCCTTTTTTTTTTCGCTAACTTCATAGGGTTTTGAGTATAGGAGCATTCATAGCTAGGGGATTTGAATATAGGAGCAGGGAGGTCTTACTGCAGTTTTACAGGGCCTTGGTGAGACCTCACCTGGAATATTGTGTTCAGTTTTAGTCTCCTAATCTGAGGAAGGACGTTCTTGCTATTGAGGGAGTGCAGCGAAGATTCACCAGACTGATTCCCGGGATGGCTGGACTGACCTAGGAAGAGAGAATGGATCAACTGGGCCTTTATACACTGGAGTTTAAAAGGATGAGAGGGGATCTCATAGAAACATATAAAATTCTGGCGGGACTGGCAGGAAGAATGTTCCCGATGTTGGGGAAATTCAGAACCAGGGGACACAGTCTAAGGATAAGGGGTAAGCCATTTAGGACTGAGATGAGGAGAAACTTCTTCACTCAGAGAGTTGTTAACCTGTGGAATTCCCTACCGCAGAGAGTTGTTGATGCCAGTTCATTGGATATATTCAAGGGGGAGTTAGATATGGCCCTTACGGCTAAAGGGATCAAGGGATATGGAGAGAAAGCAGGAAAGGGGTACTGAGGGAATGATCAGCCATGATCTTATTGAATGGGGGTGCAGGCTCGAAGGGCCAAATGTCCTACTCCTGCACCTATTTTCTATGTTTCTATGTTTTCTAATCCTGAAAATGGGAATCTTACAGCACAGAAGGAGTCCATTCTGCCCATCGTGCCTGTGCCGGCTCTTTGAAAGAGTTATCCAATTAGCCCCACTTCCCTGTTCTTTCCCCGTAGCCCTGCAAATTTTTTCCCCTTCAAATATTTATCCAATTCCCTTTTGAAAGTTACTATTTTATTTGCTTAGTTCATCCTTTCAGGCAGCTCATTACAGCTCGTTATCTCCCCTCTGGTTCTTTGGCCAATTATGTTAAATCTGTTTCCTCTGGTTACCGGCTCTCCTACTGGTGGAAACAGTTTCTCCCTATTCACTATCAAAACCCCACATAATTTTGAACATCTTCATTAAATTTCCCCTTATCCTTCCCTGCTCCAAGGAGAATAATCCCAGATTATCTTTCCTCTTCCCCTAATCCATGGGGTACTTGCACGTTCTACTAAAATATTCCTTCAACGAGGTGAGAGGAATCTCAGAGCCACTTACAAATTTCTGTGGCTGTCAACCGAAGTATGTGCAGGTATTGGAAATAATTTAATTTGATCATGAATACAAGGGCAGCAAGCGCATGGGAGCACCGTCACCTGCAAGTTCCCCTCTAAGTCATACACCATCCTGACTTGGAAATATATCACCGTTCCTCCAGGGTCAAAATCCTGGAACTCCCTCCCTCACAGCACTGTGGGAGTACCTTCATCACACGGACTGCAGCGGTTCAAGGCGACGGCTCACCACCACCTTCTCAAGGGCAATTAGGGATGGCAATAAATGAATGAATTTTTTAAAACCTACTCTTAAAGTTAAGCTAATATCTGTTTGACTGTCAGATCTTAATTGTTCACTTTGGTGTAACTAGCAGAGTAGACAAAGGAGAACCAGTGGATGTGCTGTATTTGGACTTTCAAAAGGCTTTTGACAAGTCCCGCACAAGAGATTGGTGTGCAAAATCAAAGTGCATGGTATTGGGGTAATGTACTAACGTGGATAGAGAACTGGTTGGCAGACAGGAAGCAGAGAGTCGGGATAAACGGGTCCTTTTCAGAATGGCAGGCAGTGACTAGTGGAGTGCTGCAGGGCTCAGTGCTGGGACCCCAGCTCTTTACAATATACATTAACGATTTAGAGGAAGAAACTGAGTGTAATATCTCCAAGTTTACGGATGACACTAAACTGGGTGGCGGTGTGAGCTGTGAGGAGGACGCTGAGAGGCTGCAGGGTGATTTGGACAGGTTAGGTGAGTGGGCAAATGCATGGCAGATGCAGTATAATGTGGATAAATGTGAGGTTATCCATTTTGGGGGCAAAACCACGAAGGCAGAATATTATCTGAATGGCGGCAGATTAGGAAAAGGGGAGGTGCAACGAGACCTGGGTATCATGGTTCATCAGTCACTGAAAGTGAGCATGCAGGTACAGCAGGCAGTGAAGAAGGCAAATGGTATGTTGGCCTTCATAGCTAGGGGATTTGAGTACAGGAGCAGGGAGGTTTTACTACAGTTGTACAGGGCCTTGGTGAGGCCTCACCTGGAATATTGTGTTCAGTTTTGGTTTCCTAATCTGAGGAAGGAACTTCTTGCCATTGAGGGAGTGCAGCGAAGGTTCACCAGACTGATTCCAGGGATGGTTGGACTGTCATATGAGGAGAGACTGGATCAACTGGGCCTTTATTCACTGGAGTTTAGAAGGTTGAGAGGGGATTTCATAGAAACGTATAAAATTCTGACAGGACTGGACAGGTTAGATGCAGGAAGAATGTTCCCGATGTTGGGGAAGTCCAGAACCAGGGGACATAGTCTTCGGATAAGGGGTCGGCCATTTCGGACTGAGATGAGGAGAAACTTCTTCACTCAGAGTTGTTAACCTGTGGAATTCCCTACCGCAGAGAGTTGTTGATGCCAGTTCATTGGATATATTCAAGAGGGAGTTAGATATGGCTAAAGGGATCAAGGGGTATGGAGAGAAAGCAGGAAAGGGGTACTGAGGGAATGATCAGCCATGATCTTATTGAATGGTGGTGCAGGCTCGAAGGGCCGAATGGCCTACTCCCGCACCTATTTTTTATGTTTCTGTGCCATGTTGGGAGGTTTGAAAGGCAGCTGTCTTCCTTAGTTGCAGTCTTATTTGCCAGAAAGTCCGCAAGCTGCCCTTAAACTGTAGCAGCAAATTATCTCCTTGAACGTCTTCCACATTTCTTGACTGCGGAAGGCATAGATGAGTGGGTCAATGATTGAGTTACACATGATGAGAATTAGGTACAAGTTAAAGTGCGACATGAAACACACACAGTACAGACTTCTGGGGCAGGAGATCATGAGAATGAGGTGCAGGAAGAAGGGAGCCCAGCAGACGATGAAGATACCGAGCAGGATTGTCAAGGTGATCGCGCCCTTCATACTTGCTCTCTGATGAATCGAGTTGTAGCCCGGCAAAGCTGCAATGCGCTTGGCGTGGGACCGGGCCAGCAGAAACATGTGGCTGTAGAGAGAGGCCATAAGGACCAGCATAATGAAAAACATGGTGATGAGGCAGATGATGACAGTCGGGCTTTCAGAGTAGACAATGAAAATGATACCGCAGCCGATGGAGAATGTCCAGATCCCTGCAATGATAAAAGCGGCTCGCTTTACAGTCATGATGTGGTGGTAGTGTAAAGCATAAAATATGGTGACGTACCGATCGACAGCAATGGCCAAGAGGCTACACATAGACGCCACAACAGAGATGCAGATCATCGAGTCAAACACATTGTCTACCTGTTTGACAAAATTGTCATCAGCAACCAAATGTCTGTTGTTGAGTAAAGCGATCACGATGGTCTCCCATGCATTAGACGCACTTACCAGCATGTCTGCAACAGCTAGGCTGCAGACAAATAAGTACATAGGAGAATGGAGGTTCTGGTTTTTAATAATTGCGGTGATGACCAGAATATTTTCCAGCAGGCTCATCATACCCAGAGTTAGAAACACCTCAATTGCTACACTGACTTGTTCACATAAACCAGAAGTGCTCTTTGTCCTGTTTGTTGCATGATCGGCAGAAGTGAGGGTCTTCAGCCACAGCTCACGCGAGTGCAGGTCTGTTAAATTCATCCTCAAAACGTCAAGGGAGGAACAGTTCTCTGCTGTTTCCAATGCGAAATGCTCATTGGGAACGTTGCATGTTCCATATCTAATAAAAAAAAAAGACTGACATTTATATAGCGCCTTTCACGACCACAGCACATCCCAAAGCACTTTACAGCCAATGAAGTACTTTTGAAGTGCAGTCACTGTTGTAATGTGGGAAACACGGCAGCCAATTTGTGCACAGCAAGCTCCCACAAACAGCAATGTGATAATGACCGGATAATCTGTTTTAGTGATGTTGATTGAGGGATAAATATTAGCCAACATAACAGGGATAAATAGCGCCATGGGATCTTTCACATTCACATGAGAGAGAAGACCTTGGTTTAACCTCTCATCTGAAAGACCGCACCTCCGATCGTGCAGCACTCCCTCAGCATTTCACTGGAGCATCAGCCTAGATTTATGCGCTCAAGTCCCTGGAGTGGGACTTGAACCCAGGACCTTCTGACTCAGAGGCAAGGATGCTACCACCGAGCCACAGCTGACACCAAAGTTCCCTAAGTGAGAAAAGAAAAATGTTATATTGAGCACTGCGATGGTCTGATTGAAATTTCGCACAAGAGCTTAGTCTAGTTTTAAACTCTCGGGGGGGGGGGGCAAAATTGCCCCGTGTCCCATTTGGAGGTGGTAACCTTCCGGGGCCGGGACATTTATCACCCAGCATGGAAGTTCCGCCCCGGCGCGGAATTCTGCCCCTCAACAGAAGCGGAGCGCTATCGGAGGTGTTCCACGCCCGTGGAGGGGCGCTCCCGGGGCAGTTGGGCGTGCGCCGAGTCCAGCGACGCGCACCGGGGCCCAGTGCCCCGCCAGAACGTCAGCACTACGCGGATGCTCCAAGTAGCATTGATGTGACAGAACGCCCCGCCCCCTTCAGGGAGACCCTCGACCGGGCCAACAGCTCGGCACCCATAACGGAGCGCCAGGCTGCAGGCTGGTGGCTCGGTCGAGGCAAGGGTCGCCATTGTCGGGCCGACAGAAGAGTCGACCAACAGAAAAATGTGGTGGCTCACAACCTCGGGATGTCTCAAGGTGCTTTACAGCCAATTAAGCACTTTTGGGAAGCTGTAACGTAGGAATCGCGGAAGCCAATTTGCGCACAGCAAGCTCCCACAAGGAGCAGATCGATAATAACCAGATCATCTGTTTGTGGTGAGGGACAAATATTGGCCAGAATACCGGGGGGAACATCCCCTGCTCTTCTTACAAATAGTGTCTGTGGTATTGTTTCCCTGCCCAGCTGAGAGGGCTGATGGGCCCTCGGATTAACGTCTTATCCAAAAGACGTCTGTAGGCATATGGGGGGAGAAATTCAACATGGCTGGGCCGGTTCTTGGGTGTAAAATGAACATGGGAGGGGGGGGATGAATTTCAGGTCCCCTCTGTGCTCTCCCGACATTGTGCAAAGGCTCACTGGTCGGCGGTACAATGCACTCGTGATCAGAAGGCAACAATCTTCTTCAAAAAACTAGGTCCTTGAAGTCAACATGATGTGGCTTTATCCTCTATGGAGCTGGTTCCTGGGCCATCCCTCCTACCTGCCCTTGCTCCTGAGCACCTGCGCTGGGTGTATCTACAAGACTCAGACTCCTCTAACTGACCTGGCACCTGTCAGGTTAAGGTGGAGCGACGGTGTGTTCTCAGGCGGGTGGTCGTCCTCCTCCTCCTCTTCTGTTGCAGCTGGACCCCTGACTTGAGATGGATCTGGAAAAGGGAAGAGAGGGACACAGGGGTTAGCACTCAGCGGCAAAGGGGGAGACGAGACAGAGGAGCGGCAGCTCAAAGCATCACCACTGTGGCACGCCGTGTGCGTTTTAGGTCAGTAGCTGGGAAGAGGGAAGAGGGAAGAGGTACTCAAACACCCTGCGGAGCATTTTCTCGAGCCGCAACATTCTTGACCAGGATTGGTGACCCTCCAGCAAGGTCCTGGCATCTCCAAGAATTGAAGATGAATCTCCAAGCCAACCCAGGAGAAAAATCATAGGGACATTTAAAAAAAAAAATCACTTTCTTTCAACACTTTTGTTTATTAGTTGTACAAATGCTATTTGATGGAGAGTCAGGAGCTGTCCAATTGGGGAACAAAGGGTCTGTTCGCTATCCAATTGACAAGGGAAGGCATGGCCATGTGACAGGCTATCCTAGATTGGGTATTGTGTAATGAGAAGGGGTTAATTAACAGTCTTGTTGTGCGGGGTCCTTTAGGGAAGAGTGACTATAACATGATTGAATTTCTTATTAAGATGGAAAGTGTAGTCCAATCCGAAACTAGGGTCAGAAATCTAAACAAAGGAAATTACAAAGGTATGAGGAATGAATTGACTATGATAGATTGGGAAGATTCATTAAAAGGCATGACAGTGGATAGGCAATGGCTAACATTTAAGGAACGAACACATGAATTGCAACAGTTATACATTCCTTTCTGGCATAAAAACACAAAAGGAAAAGTGGTCCAACCATGGCTAACAAAATAATTTACGGATAGTATTAGATCCAAAGAGGAGTTATACAAAGTTGTCAGAAAAAGTAGCAAGCTTGAGGATTGGGAGCAGTTTAGAATTCAGCAAAAAAGGACCAAGAGATTGAATAAAGAGGGGAAAAATAGAGTATGAGAGCAAACTTGTATGGAACATAAAAACCGACTGCAAACGTTTCTACAAGTACATAAAAAGAAAAAGATTAGTGAAGAAAAATATAGTTCCTTTACAGACAGAAATGGGAGAATTTGTAATGGGGAACAAGGAAATGGCAGAACAATTAAATAAATACTTCAGTTCTGTCTTCATGGAAGAGGACATAAATAACGTCCCAGAAATGCTAGGGAACCAAGGGTCTAGTGAGCAAGAGGAATTAAAGGAAATGATAATTAGTAAGAAAATAGTGCTGGAGAAACTAATGGGACTGAAGGCAGATAAATCCCTAGGGCCTGATAATCTGCATCCCAGAGTACTAAAAGAGGTAGCCATGGAAATAGCAGATGCATTGGTTGTCATCTTCCAAAATTCTATAGATTATTGAACAGTTCCTGCAGATTGGAGGGTGGCAAATGTAACCCCACTATTTAAAAAAGGAGGGAGAGGGAAAACAGGGAACTACAGACTGACATCAGTAGTAGGGAAAATGCTGGAGTCGATTATAAAGGATGTGATAACAGCACACTTAGATAATATCAACAGGATTAAACAAAGTCAACATGTATTTATGAAAGGAAAATCATGTTTGACAAACCTACTGGAGTTTTTTGAGGATGTAACTGATAGAATAGATAAGGGAGAACCAGTGGATGTAGTGTATTTGGATTTTCAGAAGGCCTTTGATAAAGTCCAACATAAGAGGTTAGTGTGCAAAATTAAAGCACATAAGATTGGGGATAATGTATTGGCATGGATTGAAAATTGGTTGACTGATAGGAAACAGAGAGTAGAAATAATCGGGTCTTTTTCGGGGTGGCGGGCAGTGACTAGTGGAGTACCACAGGGATCAGTGCTTGGGCCCCAGCTATTCACAATATATATATATATATATGTAAATGATTTGGATGAGGGAACCAAATTTAATATTTCCAAGTTTGTTGATGTCACAAAGCTAGGTGGGATTGTGAGTTGTGAGGAGGATGCAAAGATGCTGCAAGGCGATTTAGATAGGCTGAGTGAGTGGGCAAACACATGACAGATGCAGTATAACGTGGATAAGTGTGAAGTTATCCACTTTGGTAGGAAAAACATAAGGACAAAGTATTATTTAAATGGTGATGACTTGGGAAGTGTTGATGTACAGAGGGACCTGGGTGTCCTTGTACACCAGTCATTGAAAGCAAACATGCCAGTGCAGCAAGCAGTTAGGAAGGCAAATGGTATGTTGGCTTTCATTGTAAGAGGATTTGAGTACAGGAACAAGGATGTCTTACTACAGTTACACAGGGCCTTGGTGAGACCGTACCTGGAGTATTGTGTGCAGTTTTGATCTCCTTACCTGAGAAAGGATATATTTGCCATAGAGGAGGTTCACCAGACTGATTCCTGGGATGGCAGGACTGTCGTATAAGGAGAGATTGGGTCGACTAGGTCTGTATTCACTAGAGTTCAGAAGAATGAGAGGAGATCTCATTGAAATATATAAAAAATTCTGACTGGGTTGGAAATACTGGATGCGGGGTGGATGTTTTCCCTGGCTGGGAAGTCTAGAACAAGGGGTCACAGTCTCAGGATACGGGGTAGGAAATTTAGGACAGAGATGAGGAAAAAATTTCACTCAGGAGTGTGGTGAACCTGTGGAATTCTCTACCACAGAAGGTTGTGGAGGCCAAGTCACTGAATATATTTAAGAAGGAGATAGATAGATTTCTAGAAACAAAAGGCATCAAGGGGTATGGGGAAAAAGCGGGAATATGGTTTGGGGGATAGAGGATCAGCCATGATCATATTGAATGGCGGTGCAGACTCAAAGGGCCAAATGGCCTATTACTGCTCCTATTTTCTATGTTTCTATGTTTCTATGCTGGATGACCAATGGGGAGGAGGGAACATGCGGGCGGGGCAATTTCAGGGAGGAGGTCATGTGATGCAACCTCCAGGACTACATCCAACCAAAGCTGAGAAACTTGATCTATTCAAGTTAATCTATTCATGATGCGACTCGCAATCACCCTCTGCATTATTGCCTCCTCGAATGGAGGAGGGGAGGGGGCGGGGAGGGATGGAGTATGCGGATGGACAACGGCCCTCCTCGGAGTCCGTGACTGCTTCCTCAGACTGCGCCAGATCTCGTCCTGCAACCGATGATGGAATAAGGGGTTATGGGGAGCAGGCAGGGTAGTGGACCCGAGTCCATGATCGGATCAGCAATGATCGTATTAAATGGCGGAGCAGGCTCGACGGGCCGTATGGCCTACCCCTGCTCCTATTTCTTATGTTCTTATGAAGACAGTAGGTGTCTTTGTTTCTATCGACTGCAGGGAAGAGCAGCTCCCAGCTCCCGGTCACCTTCTCCACCAACACTTTGGGAAATCTGGGGGGTGGTGGGGTGTGGGGCTTTCCTGCAGCACCCCTGTCTTCAACTTTAATTCAGATGTCGGCAACCGAGGTGGACCTCACCTTTAAGAGTTGGAAGCTGCCGTTAAATGGCCTCGCCGATGCCCCATCCCCGCTACCCCCATTCGGCAAGCCGGCAGTAAACAGATCGAGCGGCGATGGTAGCTCGCCAATCTTAACCGAATGAGGCAGGAGCACCCATATCACTGGTGCTTCTCCCTCGCACGATCAGGCTCGCGTTTGGATCCGGAAAACGGCCCGAGTTGACTTTCTCCCCCTCGGAGAGTAATTTCACAAACCTGGGCTCCAGCCACAGCAAGTGGCTACTGGGAATGTCTATTGGAAATTCAGACCAGCAGCCAACATCCATTCCCCCAGCAGTCAAAGCGCCACACCACGGATGCAGATTTGTAAAATTACCCCGATCTTCCCAATGTAGAAGTGAATCAGTAAACTGCAAATTCGCCGGCTAACATGATTATCCATTTGAATATTATTTCAGCAATTTAATCTCTCTCCAGCATTTTTGAATATCTATCTATAGGAAGTTGAATGGATCTGCTGCCTCTGAAAGTTATTATAGAAGCATAGAATAGTCATCATCATAGGCAGTCCCTTAAAATCGAGCAAGACTTGCTTCCATTCCAAAAATGAGTTCTTAGGTGACTGAACAGTTCAATACGAGAACCACAGTCCCTGTCAAAGGTGGGACAGACAGTGGTTGAGGCTAAGGGAGGGTGGGATTGGTTTGCTGCAAGCTCTTTCCGCTGTCTGCGCTTGGTTTCTGCTTGCTCTTGGGGATGAGACTCGAGGTGATCCCGGATGCACTTCTTCCACTTAGGGCGGTCTTTGGCCAGGGACTCCCATGTGTCAGTGGGGATGTTGCACTTTATCAAAATCTGCACCGGCTCTTTCGAAGAGCAATCCAGCTAATCCCATTCCCCCGCGCTTTCCCCGTAGCCCTGCAATCTTTCCTCCTTCAAGTGTTTATCCAATTTCCTTTTGAAGCCTACTATTGAATCTGTATCCGCCACTCCATCAGGCAGCGCATCCCAAATCCTAACCACTCGCTGCTTAAAGAAAGTTTCTCCTTATCTCCTGCCTCTGGTTCTTTTGCCAATCACCTTAAATCCCTGCCCTCTGGTTTTCGACCCTTCAGCCATTGAAAATAGTTTCTCTTTATCTACTCATCTAAACCCTTCGTGATTTTAAACACTCATATCAAATCTCCCCTGAGCCTTCCCTGCTCCAAGGAGAACAACCCCAGCTTCTGCAGTCTATCCACGTAACTGTGTTCTATATTACCTTATGTCAATCCTGCTTTTCTTTTCTCTCCTGTATGTTTCTGTCTGTGGTATCAAGAAGCTTCTCCAGTTCTGATGATGGGTCAAACTCGAGATATTAATCGATTCTTTACTGTCTGGCATGTTGCACATTTCATGTTCATGTTTTTATTAATATAACTGTTTGCTTAAAAATATTTTAAATTCAAATAAAAGGCTTTAGGATCTGCACTGTGCGTTCAGTCATAGTAGTAATGTTGATGTCTTATATAAAACAAAATGAGCACCCAAATAGATCCAAAAGTTACTTACTGATCGATGACTTGCTTGATATCAATCGCCGATCGTTCCCCCAGTATCTGCTTCACATCGAGCAGCGCACACACACTCCCCTTGTAATTTACAGTTCACAGGATTTAGAGCGATCAGAATTGCAAAGCAAATTCCTCCAGCGTCGTTAGGCACAAGCTGAGGAAAGCTTGGAGTGGCAACCTGCCTTTCTGCAGGCTTTCGGATGACACTACGTTAAGTGAATGGATACAACCTCCCCTCGCTCTGAGCGCCAGCCAGTGTCTGAACAGCAGGACGCTTATTCAGCCTCAGGCGCTTATCCGGTGACAATACAGTGCTCCCCTTCTTTAGGTAACTGCAGGGCCATCTTCTGGCGTCAGAAATACTCAAAAGCTGCAATTATGAGCCAAGATAGGAATCCTTTTTCTCAGCCAAGTAAGTCATTTTAAAGCATAGAACAAGGTTTGATTTTGTTCAGTCAGCCCCAGGATCAAGGGTTCAGTGCTGGGACCCCAGCTATTTACAATATACATTAATGATTTAGATGAAGGAATTGAATGTAATCTGTCCAAGTTTGCGGATGACACTAAGCTGGGTGGCAGTGTGAGCTGTGAGGAGGATGCTAAGAGGTTGCAGGGTGACTTGGACAGGTTAGGTGAGTGGGCAAATGCATTGCAGATGCAGTATAATGTGGATAAGTGTGAGGTTATCCACTTTGGTTGCAAAAACAGGAAGGCAGATTATCTGAATGGTGACAGATTAGTAAAAGGGTAGGTGCAACCAGACCTGGGTCATGGTACATCAGTCATTGAAGGTAGGCATGCAGGTACAGCAGGCAGTAAAGCAGGCAAATGGCATGCTGGCCTTCATAGCGAGGGGATTTGAGTATATGAGCAGGGAGGTCTTACTGGAATTGTACAGGGCCTTGGTGAGACCACATCTTGAGTATTGTGTGCAGTTTTGGTCTCCTAATCTGAGGAAGAACATTCTTGCTATTGAGAGAGTGCAGCAAAGGTTCACCAGACTGATTCCTGGGATGGCAGGACTGACATATGAAGAATGACTGGATGGACTGGGCTTATATTCACTGGAATTTAGAAGTATGAGAGGGAATCTCATAGAAAATTCTGATGGGATTGGATAGGCTAGATGCAGGAAGAATGTTCCCAATGTTGGGGAAGTCCAGAATCAGGGGTCGCAGTCTAAGGATAAGGGGCAAACCATTTAGGACCGAGATGAGGAGAAACTTCTTCACTCAGAGAATTGTGAACCTGTGGAATTCTCTACCACAGAAAATTGTTGAGGCCAGTTCGTTAAATATATTCAAAAGGGAGTTAGATGTGGCCCTTACAGCTAAAGGGATCAAGGGGTATGGAGAGAAAGCAGGAATGGGGTACGGAAGTTGCATGATCAGCCATGATCATATTGAATGATGGTGCAGGCTCGAAGGGCCGAATGGCCTACTCCTGCACCTATTCTCTATGTTTCTATGGAATACTTAGCAGGTCAGGCATGTAGCGGGTGGTGTGTGGGGTCAGGTTCACCTCTGACCTTTTGAGTGGTTCGAATTGCTTCCACTCCCTGGGTTCTCGACTCTGGATTTATTTGGGGATGTGATAAAGTGCAAGAGACAACTGGTTTGGTGCAAAAGAACTTTGATTTTATTAAAGGCAAGAAAATGCAATGTCAAACTTATAATCACTCAAGTAAAGAATAGTACATCACACATTCAAAGGGGTTACAGTGAATAATACACCTCCCACCTCCCAGTGCCTAACGCTGACTAGGTTAAACTCCAGGGCAAACAGGGACTATGCTCACCAATCCTTTATTGGTAGTTGGCAGTGTTTCGCGATTTCGGGGTTCACTGGATTCTGTAGGTTCAGCTTGCCGCACCCCGAACATCATAGAAGACTTCTTACTGCGCAATCTTCAGTTGTGTGGTGTCCACTGATGCGGTAGGGCACGTTTTGGACTTATGGGATAAGTACCCACTTTCTTTCGTTAGAAATAGGTTCAAAGTCTCTTGAGGTAATGTTTTCACCTGTTGTTAGTCAGGCCTAGATTGTAGAGTGGAAACTTTCGATTCTTCAGTTTCTTCCTTGTGGAGTTTTGTTTTCGAAGTTGATCGATCGCGGTGTTTTTGGTGGTACCACGTTGGTTGTGGTCGGTTGCTGCCGCGATGGTGATGTTCTTCCTTCCTTTTCCGATTTCAGGACGCCGAGGCTGGAGAAGCTAGTTAAAACTGCTGCGGTGGTCTTTCTCCCTTCTTGATCTGATGCATAGCATTGCCTAGCATAAGCATGTCCTTTGTTAAAGCAGGGCCCAGTTATCGACCCGGATTCTTTGTTTAATTTTGGCAGGCTTGATATTTCTTTGTCATATTTTGGCGGGCTCATTAAATGTTAACCTGTCTCGGATGTGTCGATCTTCTAAATCTGTTTGCTTGATGGAAATATTAGCTTTGGTATTTGCAATGTCTGACTGTGCTTGGGTTTTCTATGCGGGTTGGATGTGCCATTGTTATTATGTATGTGCTGGAATGGTTTTCCAGGTCAGGATGATGGTTAGCTATCTCTGGGTTAATTGTTGCCTCCTGGGGAGGAAGGTTTTCGAGTATCCACAATTCTCCAGACAATTTGCTTTAGCTTCAATACCCCAGACAGCTTCAATACTCAAAACTGGCTTCTTTGAAGGATAGTTCCTATAGTTCTTTAGCCCTGCCCACACAGACCCAATCTGCCTTGTAAAATCCCAAATTCAATTAAAGTTCATAGTTTCTTCCATGTGCACTTTAGGATCTCAAACTTTCTGGTAGATAGTTCCAAATTAAATTTCCTTTCCAATGAGTCCAAACACTGGGGGGGTTTTCCAACGACTTTTGAAACTCTACAGGCAGCATCCATGGGGAGAGAAACAGAGTTAACGCTCCAGGTCAATGAACTTTCATCATAACAGGGAGGGGGAACGTGTTAACGAGATATATAGAGGTTCGTAACAGGGGCAATATAGGCACTTGAAGTTGAGGAATTGGCTCTTTAAACACTAGTGCAGTCTGCAAGGCTGGTACACCTGGCTATCTACCCTATCAGGCCCTCTCAGAATCTTATTTGTTTCAATGAGATCACCTCTCATTCTGCTAAACTGCAGAGAGTACAGGCCCATTCGACTCTCTCTCTCTCCTTATCAGACAACCTGCTCATCCCAGGGATCAAACTCGTGAACCTTTGTTGCACTGCCTCTAAGGCAAGTATATCCTTCCTAATGATTGATGTAAAATCAATCCATTGTGGGAACCACTGGGGAAGTGGACATTGTTTATGTTCACGTAGGGTTACAACGTTATGGTCATGATCATATTGAATGGTGGTGCAGGCTCGAAGGGCCGAATGGCTTACTCCTGCACCTATTTTTTAATGTTTCTATGTTATGTTTCTATGGCTGCACGGCTGGAATCAAGTACCTTTGACACTCGTAGAGAGCCAGCAGTGCAATTAGGTTCGCCTGCCTTCCCACGCTTCTGCTATTGCTTGGTGACGAATGGTCTGAAGGAGTTGGTCCTCCAAAAATAAAGCACCACCTTGGCGCATCTGCGAGCAGTGAACTGGGTAACACTGCAGATGTCACCAAGGTCCAGGTCAGTGATTGCAGTGCGGGCAGGTAGAGCAGGAGTGGCGAGGTCAGGGTAAAGGAGCGGCAAGAGTTCGTAGAGGGATGTGATCGTGGCCCAGGAGAGGCACGGGTTCAGGGCCCAGAAGAGGCGAAGGCCCAGGGGCAGCACGGGCCAGCCCACACTGCGATATGTGTGTGTACTAGGTCCGTGCAACAGAGCTGGTCTCCAGTCATCTTGGTTAACCCTTGCCATTGGACCAAGACCAAGCTCTGTCAAGCCCGTGTGGTGGCTGCTGTGCAACTGAAGGGGGCAAAATTCGTGGGAACCCCCACCCAGTGTTTGGACTCATTGGAAAGGAAATTTAATTTGGAACTATCTACCAGAAAATATGGAATCCTAAAGTGCACATAGAAGAAACTATGAACTTTAATTGAATTTGGGATTTTACAAGACAGATTTAGTCTGTGTGGGTGGACCTAGAGAATCTAAAGGAGTGACTAGCCTACAAGGAAACCAGTTTGAGTATTAAAGCTGTCTGGGGTATTGAAACTAATGTAGATGGTCTAGAAATTGTGGATACTCGAAAACCCTTCTCCACAAGAGACATTAAGTTAGCATCAATCAATTCTGAGATAGCCAGCCATCACTCTGGGCAGGAAACCAATTCAGCCCATGCATAATAACAAAAGGCCCAATCCAGCCTGCATGTAAAACCTAAGCACAGACAGACATTGCAAATGCCAAGCTAATATTTTCATCAAGGAACAGATTTAGAAAATCGGCACATCCAAAACAAGTTAACATTTTAATGAGCCCACCAAAATATGACAAAGAATTATCGGGCCCGACAAAATTAAACAAAGAATTCTGGACTGATTTGGCGGAAAGATTAGGACAACTCAAACAGTATAACTGGCTTCTGTTTTAACAAAGGGCATGTTTGTGCTTGTGCTATGGTATGCTATCCACACAACAGCCTAGCATCAAGGAGGGAGAGAGACCACCACAGCAGTTGTAAGCACCTTCTCTAGCCTCAACATCCTGAAATCGAAAAAGGAAGGAAGAACATCACCATCGCGGCAGCAACCGACCACAGCCAACGTGGTACCACCAAAAACCACCGCGATCGACCGATTTCGAAACAAAACTCCACAAGGAAGAAACCGAAGAATTGAAAGTTTCCACTCTACAATCTAAGTTGACTACCAACAGGTGAAAACATTACCTAAAGAGACTTTGAACCTATTTCTAAATGAAGGAAAGTCGGTACTTACTCCAAAACACGCCCTACTGCATCAGCAGACACCACCCAACTGAAGACTACACAGTAAGAAGTTCTCTCCGACGTTCTGGGTACAGCAAGCAGAACCGACAGAATACAGCGAACCCCAAAATCACGAACCACCGCTAACTAACAGTAAAGGATTGGTGAGCATAGTCCCCATTTGCCCTGGAGTCTAATCTAGCTAGTATTAGGTACTGGGAGGTGGGAGGTGTATTGTCCACTGTAACCCCTTTGAATTGTGATGTACTGTTCTTTATTTAAGTGATAAGTGTGACATTGTATTTTCTTGTCTTTAATAAAATCAAAGTTCTTTTGCACCAAACCAGTTGTCTCCTACACTTCATCACATCCCCCAAATAAATCCAGAGTCTAGAATCCAAGGGAGTTGGAGCGATTCCAACCACTCAAGAAGGTCAGAGGTGAACCTGACCCCCAGGACCACCCCTTACAAAATGGCAACTGCGGCAGGACTCTGCAATAAGGGATGTGATGCAGAGAGTGCTGGTTTGGGAGCAAGAACCAAAATGGAAGAGAGGATTTCCTCCTACGTGTATAAGAAAGTCAATGTCACTAAAGAATGGGTGCTTGGTCTGGTGCGCGCTGAGCGTCCGGGGGACACTGCAGCCCAGTGGATAGCGAGCAAGGACCATAAAGAATCAGTAGTGAAGGCAATTTGGTTGGTCTGTCTACAGCGACAGGTCTAACTCCTAGACAAAACTGCTGAGTATGGGAATGCGCAGAGACCCACGAGGATAGGGCTATGGCAGAAGAAAGGTTGTGGGGAGAACTCCGTAAGCTAAAACAGGGAAAGACCCATCTAATGGAGAGGTTTCAGAACAGTCAGGACTATTTTCAGTGTCAGGATACCGAGGCTAAAAATAATGAGAAGATACTGCAGGAGGAAAGCACTCGCCTCACCCTTCAAGTAAAAGAGCTGGAGGAGAAATTGGGAGATATACAGGCAGCATATGAAATCGCTAGCACTAACGGGTTTGAGTCAGGAGACCACGGTCCCTGCCAGCCACAAATCAAAGGTTTAACCCTTGCTCTATCCAAGGCAAAAGGCATGGTATGCCTAATAAGTCTGCGTACAGCCCAGGTAGACCTGGAAGAGAAGGAGGAGACTATTCGACCACACCGGTTCAGCAGCAGGAGGGGTGAACGAGTTGCGGGGCGGACAGGGATAGCAGACCACCACCACCTGTGGCGCCGAGTTACAGCTCAGCTTGGCAGCGGGAAGGAGGGGTAGGCGAGCCAGAACAGGAAGAGCCAGAACCAGGGCCAATGTGCCCGGTCCGGCAACAAAGGTTTGGCCCACCCACCGGCGCTGGGGGCCTGGGGCCCCTGGAAAGTCAGTTTGTGGTCCCCCACACTACCCAACAGCTTAGGGCTATGAAAAGCCCACCTGGGAAAGCTCAGTCCAAAGGGAGACCCCTCGGTTCACTTTATGGAAGTGGAACAGGCAGGGGATATCAATGGGTGTGATGATGCCGAGATAGCAAAGATGCTCCTCCTCTCACTGGACGGCCAGCTGTACCGGTCCCTCTCTGCCGAGAGCAAAAGGGGGCAGAGGACATGTGCCGCCGTCCAGGAAGACATTCTAGAAGCCATGGGCTGTAATGACGGGAGTCTCTTCTCCAGAGTAGAGAAAACAGTGCAGCTCACAGGGGAAACCCCACAGGCTTTCGCAGACAGGCTGTGGCCTGTGTACCAGAGCACCTGTGGAGGGGACCTCAACCGAAATCACCTAACCGAGGATGAGAGAGCCCACTGGCTCCGAAGCCTGGTGGCAAACAGTTTACCATGTATAAGGACAAAGGCTGAGGCCTGGTTTGACCCGAGAAATCCCAGGCCACCGAACAGGGAGTGGTCAGGCAACTGACCCTAGCCTATCGAAATGGCAGGGGGAACGGAAGAGCACCCACCCAAGGGAAGGGTCCACGAAACCAGACCTCGTCAGGATAAGAGGGAATGGCGCCACAAGGGGGGCAACCTCTCTGATACGAAGTGTACCTGCTTTGGGTGCGGAAAGAATGGGCACTGGAGAAAGGATTGTAGAAACCCATGGAAGAGTAGCGCAGGGAAGAGTTCTCCAGCCCCTGCCCAAAAGACCGAGACCGAGAAGCCAGTCCTTCCCCACACGTTTGATACCTTCCCGACTGCGCTCCAAACAATGCTAGAGGGCTGTGGGAGGGTAGCCATCGCCACCGGTACCGAAATCCCATCTGCCCCATCCCAGCCAAAACAGTGACTCGGACAGGCACAGCTTGTTCACCGGTGTTCCCTCGAGTATGATGCGTGGGGGAGACCGACTGTTCAGATGGAAGTGGGAAAGGTGAAAGGGACTTACCTGCTGGATACCGGTGCCTCAAGCACCCTTGTCTATGCAGCTAACCCCGCCGCCTCACCTCTGTCTAGCAGGGTCCTCTATAGCTTGGTTGGTTTCACAGGCACCGAACAGGCTGGCTCATTCTTCATTCCGCTCTCTATTCATTTAGGAACACTCCACGCCAAATGGACTTGTGTCCTGATGAAGTGGGAACAGGAAGGGAGAGGGATCCTGGGGGCTGACTTCATTCAAGGCCACGGGATCCTAGTGGATTTAAGTCATCATCATCATCATAGGCAGTCCCTTGAAGCAAGGATGACTTGCTTCCAAGCCAAAAAGGAATGAATTCACAGGTATTTCAATGAAGGACCTAATATTCCAGATCCCGAACTACATCATGAAGGGTGGAAGATGCCTGTGCTTGAATTTTTTTAACGTGTGGTGACCGTTGCACACCAGCCACCACACGAGCTTGACAGAGCTAGGTCTTGGTCCAGTGGCAAGGATTAACCAAGACGACTGGAGACCAGCTCTGCTGCGCAGACCTAGTGCGCACACATCGCAGTGTGGGCTGGGCCCGTGCTGCCCCTGAGCTCCGAACTCACGCCTCTCCTGGGCCCCAGTCACTTCCTTCTACAAACTAATTCTATCCTAGTAAATATTACTCTACTATCACTGCCCTATAGTCTTTGCACTTCTCAGAAATGTGTCTACATATTTGCTCTTCTATCTCCCTCTGACTGTTTGGGAGTCTATAGTACACTCCCAGCAGTGTGATCGCCTAGTTTATGTTGTTCAATTCAACCCACATGGTTCATTTGATGATCCTTCCAACATATCATCCCTTCTCACAGCTATAATTGTTTCTTTAAGTGATACTGCGACTGCCCCGCCCCCCCCCATCCCCCCATTTTTACCCCCGCTCTTTCCCGTAACTAGGAATGTTGAGTTGCCATTCCTGCCCTTCTTTCAGCCATGTCTCAGTAATAGCTATACTATCATACCCACAAATCTTTCGCAAGAGCCGTTAAACCGAGGATCCCGTCTGCTCTCGCTCAGGTGGATGTAAAAGATCCCATGGGCATTATTTCAAAGAAGAGCAGAGTAGTTATCCCCGGTGTCCTGGGCCAATATTTATCCCTCAATCAACATCACAAAATCAAATTACCTGGTCATTATCACATTGCTGTGTGTGGGAGCTTGCTACACTTAAAAAAAAAAGAGTACTTTATTGGCTGTAAAGTGTTTTGAGACGTCCAATGGTCATGAAAGACACTATATAAATGCAAGTCTTTCTTTCTTTCTCACCAGTTAAAATGACTCTGTTTTCTATTCTTCCGACCAAAGTGAATAACCTCACATTTCCCCACATTATATTCCATCAGCCACCTTATTGCCCACTCACATTCCATACCTCGGGAGCCTATTATCAACAAGGGCAGACATCGAAGACGAGATCCAACACCGCCTCCAGTGCACCAGCGCAGCCTTCGGATGCCTGAGGAAAAGAGTGTTTCAAGACGAGGCCCGCAAATCTGCCACGAAACCACTGACTTTGGGGGTCAGTATGTACGGGACAGGAGAGTGAGGTGGTGGTTGTAGTGTCCCTGCACCTTACTACAAACTCACACGAGGCATGGATATATCAGACACTGTCACTCTGTGACCTTCACCTTTATTGCCAGGACCAAGGAGTGTTGTCCTTGGGTGGGACCTCCCCTTTTATACCTGGAAACCCAGGTGAGGAGTGTCTCCTGCAAGTTCACCCCCTGTGGTCAGGATGTGATATCTCGGGTACAGGTACAGTGTACATGAGTTACAGTTACATGACTATGTCATTGCAAGATTGTTAAATACATGACATCACTTCCCCCCTTAAGTCTTTTAGTTTCAGAGGTTAAGTCTATCGGGTGGTCGACGCTCTCTCGTGGAGCGCCGCAGTTGTGACTCTGGTGGCTGAGCCTCAGCACGCGTCTCTGTCACTTGAGGTGATTCCGGCCTGTGCGAGCTGGCCGCAGGAACTGTGCATGCTGAGGGCTGTCTTTGTTGCTCGTCCGCTGGCAGTGGTGTGGGTGCCATCTCATGCTCTTCTTCAGGTTCCTCCGTGTCTATGCTGAACCTTTTCTTTACTTGGTCCAAGTGTTTGCGGCATATCTGACCATTGTTTAGTCGGACCCCCATGACTCTATTTCCTTCTTTGCCAATTACGGTGCCCTCAAGCCACTTGGGTCCCAAAGCATGGTTAAGAACAAATACCGGGTCATTTATTTCTATACACTTCCCCCTTGAGTTTCGGTCATGGAGCTCTGTTTGGGACTGGCGCTTGCCCTCAACAATGTCTGCCAGGGCTGGGCAAATGAGGGACAGCCGCATCTTGAGCGTGCATTTCATGAGGAGTTCCACTGGCGGGACTCCCGTCAGCGAGTGTGGACAGGACCTGTAGGCCAGCAGAAGGCGCAATAGGCGGTACTGAAGGGAGGGTCCTTGGATGCGTAGCATGCCGTGTTTTATGGTTTGGACCACCCGTTCCGCCTGGCCATTGGAAGCCGGCTTGAACGGCGCTGTCCGGACGTGCTTGATACCATTGCCCGACATAAACTCCTGGAATTCATGGCTGGTGAAACACGGGGCATTGTCGCTAACCAGGATGTTCGGCAATTCATAGGGTCACGAAAACCGTACGCAGACTCTCCACGGGTGATGGATGTCATGCACAAGTTCAATATGATGCACTCGATCCACTTCGAGTATGCATCGACAACGATCAGGAACATTTTCCCCATGAACGGGCCCGCATAGTCTACGTGAATACGTGACCATGGTCTGGTGGGCCAGGGCCACGGGCTGAGTGGGGCCTCCCTGGGGGCATTGCCCAGCTGGGCACAAGTCGTGCACCTGTGAACTCAGTGTTCCAGGCCTGAGTCAATCTCCGGCCACCATACATGTGACCGGAGATTGGCCTTCATTAACACGATGCCAGGGTGCTCGCTGTGGAGTTCCCTGATGATCGCTTCCCTTCCTTTCTGGGGCATGACTATCCAGCTGCCCCATAGCAGGCAGTCGGCTTGGATGGAGAGCTCATCCATCCGTCTCTGAAACGGTCTGACTTCCTCGGGGCACGCCCTGTGTGCGGGCGCTCAATCCCCAGTCAGGACACATTGCTTTATCATGGACAGGAGGGGGTCCCTGTTGGTCCAGAGTTTGATCTGGCGGGCTGTGATGGGGGAGCCCCCAGTGTCAAAAGCCTCAATGGCCATGACCATCTCGGTGCTCTGCTCCGACGCCCCCTCGGTGGTGGCCAGTGGGAGCCTGCTGAGCGCGTCAGCGCAATTTTCGGTGCCTGGCCGGTGCCATATGGTGTAGTCATATGCAGCCAGCCTGAGGACCCATCGCTGTATGCGAGCTGACGCATTGGCGTTGACAGCCTTGCTGTCGGACAACAAGGATGTTAACGACTTGTAGTCCATCTCCAGCTTGAACTGTCTACCAAAAAGGTACTGGTGCATCTTTTTCACACCGCAAACACAAGCGAGTACTTCCTTTTCGACCATGCCGTATCCACGCTCTGCCTGGGAGAGCGACCTGGAGGCGTATGCCACTGGTTGGAGTCGGCCATCATCGTTACCCTGCTGCAATACACACCCAATCCCGTAGGATGACGCATCGCATGTTAAGACCAGTTTTTTTACAGGGGTCATACAAAGTCAACAGTTTGTTGGAACACAGCAGGTTCCTCGCCTTATTGAAAGCTCGTTCTTGACAGTCCCCCCAAAACCATTCACAACCTTTACGCAGGAGCATGTGTAACGGCTCCAGCAATGTGCTTAAGTTCGGCAGAAAGTTCCCAAAATAGTTCAAAAGTCCCAGGAATGATCGCAATTCCGACATGTTGCCGGGCCTGGGCGTCAGGCGGATTGCCTCCATTTTTAATTCAGTGGGCCGGATCCCGTCTGCGGCAACCCTCCTGTTCAAAAACTCGACCTCTGGGGCCAAAAACACACACTTGGCCTTTTTCAGCCGCAAGTCTACCCGATCCAATCGGCGTAGCACCTCCTCCAGGTTTTGGAGGTGTTCTTCGGTGTCTCGCCCAGTTATGAGAATGTTGTCTTGGAATACGATCGTTCCAGGAATGGATTTGAGCAAGCTTTCCATGTTTCTCTGAAAGATGGCTGCTGCCGAACGAATGCCAAACGGACACCTGTTGTAAACAAATAATCCCTTGTGTGTCGAGATGGTGGTCAGAAGCTTGGATTCTTCAGCCAGTTCCCGAGTCATGTAGGCCGAAGTGAGGTCCAGCTTCGTGAACAGCTTACCACCTGCCAGCGTGGCAAAAAGGTCCTCCGCTCTCGGAAGCGGGTATTGGCCTTGCAGCGATATTCGGTTCATGGTGGCTTTGTAGTCGCCACAAATCCTAACCAAGCCATCTGCTTCGAGGACGGGAACGATGGGACTTGCCCAGTTGCTGAATTCAATGGCCGAAATTATGCCCTCACTGAGCAGCCTGTCCAGTTCACATTCAATTTTTTTAACGCATCACATACGGCACCACTCTGGCTTTGTGGTGCACTGGTCTGGCGTCCGGAGTGATGCATATCACTACTTTAGTGCCCTTGAACGTTCCAACACCAGGTTGAAACAGTGACCCGAATTTTTGCAGAACCTGAGAGCATGACCTTCGCTCCATGGATGAAATGGTGTACACATCCCCCCATTTCCAATTCATCTCAGCTAGCCAACTCCTCTCCAAGAGCGCGGGGCCATTTCCCAGAACGATCCAGAGTGGCAGCTGGTTCTGTAATCCATTATGTGTTACCACCAAGTTTGCACTGCCCAGCACTGGGATGATCTCTTTGGTGTACGTCCATAGCTGCATCTCAATGCGTTCCAGTTTGGGCCTGCTAGCTCTGTGTGGCCATAGTCTCAAATTGTTGGGCGCTCATGAGTGACTGGCTAGCTGCATGTCCACCGGGATGCCATTCAGTAAGTCTTTCATCATCATGGGTGGCGTTTTAGTGTATGAGCTGTGGACATCAGCCACGTGAACCTGCTGAACTTCAGCGTCTATGGTTTTACCCCAGGCCTCATCCTGCATTGCAGACCCCTTGTCTGGTTCCTCTGTCTTGCAGATTAGCCTCGCTACTGCCTTTGTGCACATCCTGGCCAAGTGTCCACTGACATTACAATTCCTACAGGTATATTGCTGGAACCTGCAGCTTCTCGCAGTGTGTTTACCCCCGCACCTCCAGCATGAGCTGAGATTGAGATTACTGTTAACAAAAGGACTATTACCAGGCATTCCTCTCTGATTGCCCATTTGGCTGTTTTTAAACACTCTGATGGTGGGTGTTAATGATCCCATCGTGGGACGCATTGTTCTTCGAGATGGCGTGAATTGCCAATCCCCTTTCCATTGTCCTTGTTGCAGGCCCACCCTAGAGCCTGTTGCTGCCCGGGCGGTTTCAAAATGCCCTTGCCTGCCTGCGGGGTCCCGAGTCGCATTCACCATGTTAACTCCCTGGTCCGTTGCCACGTTTGGACCAGGGCTGTGCGCGTAAATTAGCTTGATCTCTTCTTCCCCTGCCATGAAGGTCTGAGCTATCAACACCGCCCCTTCTAAAGTCAAGTCCTTAGTCTTTATGAGCTTCCTGAAAATGCCGGCATGATTAATGCCCTCGATGAAAAAGTCCCTTAACATCTCCCCCCTGCAGGCATCGGAGAACTTAGAGACTGGCCAAGCACCGCAGTTCCGCCACAAAGTCCGAAGCGTTTTGTCCCTCCTGACGCCAGTCAGAATAGAACCGGTGCCGGGCCATGTGTACGCTACTCGCCGGCTTGAGATGATCACTGATCAGCTGGATTTTCTGCCAGCTTTTGAAGTGCGAGCAGGTCTTTCATCAGCGCGTACGTCTGTGGTCCGCAGCTGGTCAGTAGATGCGCCTTCCGCTTGTCAGCCGCTGTCTCTTCCAGCCAGTCCTTTGTGACAAAGCTCTGCTGGAGTCTTTCCACGAAGTCGTCCCAGTCCTCAGCCACACAGTAACGTTCCTCTGTGCCACCGGTGGCCATCCTCGTGGTTCGGTGATTCCCGTTTCTCGTCGCCAAACGTAGTGTCCCTGCACCTTACTACAAGCTCACACGAGGCATGGATATATCAGACACGGTCACTCTGTGACCTTCACCTTTATTGCCAGGACCAAAGAGTGTTGACCCTGGGTGGGACCTCCCCTTTTATACCTGGAAACCCAGGTGAGGAGTGTCTCCCGCAAGTTCACCCCCTGTGGTCAGGGTATGCATTTCTAGGGTACAGGTACAGTGTCCATGAGTTACAGTTACATGACTATTTCATTGCAAGATGGTTAAATACATGACAGTGGTTATCCCAGAAAAACGGGGAAAAGGGACGGTGTGCGCCATGAAGCCAAAGGAGGGTTACAACCTTGAATCTCTGGTCAGTAACACTTCGATTGAGTACCAAGAGTATGTGAGGGCAAACCTTGCCGCCTTTGCCACTCACAAACATGACTGTGGGAGGATAAACGGGGTCGAGGTTAGCGTATATGGGGACCCCATGACCAAACTGCAGAAACAGTACAACTTCCCCAGGGAGGCGGAGGCAGACATGGAAACAGCCTTGGGTTCTTTGGTTAAGCAGGGGGTATTGAGACCAATAGCTACCCATGTGAACTCTCCATTGTGGCCGGTTAAGAAACCAGACAACTCCTGGAGAGCCACGGTGGACTATCGAGTACTCAACCGCAACATCCCCACCTGTACACCCACAGTGGCTGCCGTCGCCGACCTTATTGGAAGTATCCCGGCCTCCGCGACCACCTTCACGGTGCTGGATATTTCCAACGGGTTCTGGTCCATACCTTTAAGAAGGGAAGATCAGTACAAGTTTGCTTTTACCTTTAAAGGACAGCAATACACTTGGAACTGTCTCCCTCAGGGCTTCCACAACAGCCCTAGCATTTTCCACCAAAGTATGGACAACTGTTTAAAGAGATTCAGCAGACCCCAGCAGTACAATATGTGGATGACCTGCTCTTTGCAGCAATGAGGGGGAGGAGCATGGGCCACTACTGGCTGAACTGCTGGAGCTGCTGAAAGAAAAAGGGTTTAAAGTGAATCCCAAGAAGGCACAGATCGGCCAAAAGGAAGAAAAATTCCTGGGACTGGCTGTGCGCGCTGGGGAAAGGGCCATTAACAAAGCTAGAAACATAGAAACATAGGAAATAGGTGCCGGAGTAGGCCATTCGGCCCTTCGAGCCTGCACCACCTTTCAATAAGATCACGGCTGATCATTTACCTCAGTACCCCTTTCCTGCTTTCTCTCCATACCACTTGATCCCCTTAGTCATAAGGGCCATATCTAACTCCCTCTTGAATATATCCAATGAACTGGTATCAACAACTCTCTGCAGTAGAGAATTCCATAGGTTAACAACTCTGAGTGAAGAAGTTTCTCCTCATCTCAGTCCTAAATGGCCTACCCCTTATCCTAAGACTATGTCCCCTGGTTCTGGACTTCCACAACATTGGGAACATTCTTCCCGCATCTAACCTGTCCAGTCCCGTCAGAATCTTATACGTTTCTATGAGATCCCTTCTCATCCTTCCAAACTCCAGTGAATAAAGGCCTAGTTGATCCAGTCTCTCCTCATATGACAGTCCTGCCATCCCTGGAATTAGTCTGGTGAACCTTCGCTGCACTCCCACAATAGCAAGAATGTTCTTCCTCAGATTAGGAGACCAAAACTGAACACAATATTCCAGGTGAGGCCTCACTAAGGCCCTGTACACCTCCCTGCTCCTATACTCAAATCCCCTAGCTATGAAGGCCAACATACCATTTGCCTTCTTCACCGCCTGCTGTACCTGCATGCCAACCTTCAATGAATGATGAACCATGACACCCAGGTCTCGTTGCACCTCCCCTTTTCCTAATCTGCCACCATTCAAATAATATTCTGCCTTCGTGTTTTTGCCCCCAAAATGGATAACCTCACATTTATCCACATTATACTGCATCTGCCATGCATTTGCCCACTCACCTAACCTGTCCAAGTCACCCTGCAGCTTCTTAGCGTCCCCCTCACAGCTCACACCGCCACCCAGTTTAGTGTCATCTGAAAACTTGGAGATATTGCACTCAATTCCTTCATCCAAATTGTTAATGTATATTGTAAAGAGCTGGGGTCCCAGCACTGAGCCCTGCGGCACTCCACTAGTCACTGCCTGCCATTCTGAAAAGGACCCGTTTATCCCGACTCTTTGCTTCCTGCCTGCCAACCAGTTCTCTATCCACATTACCCCCAATACCATGCGCTTTGATTTTGCACACCAATCTCTTGTGCGGGACCTTGTCAACAGCCTTTTGAAAGTCCAAATACACCACATCCACTGGTTCTCCCTTGTCCACTCTGCTAGTTACATCCTCAAAAAATTCCAGAAGATTCGTCAAGCATGATTTCTCTTTCATAAATCCATGCTGACTTGGACCGATCCTGTCACTGCTTTTCAAATGCGCTGCTATTTCATCCTTAATGATTAATTCCAACATTTTCCCCACTACTTATGTCAGGCTAACCGGTCTATAATTACCCGTTTTCTCTCTCCCTCCTTTTTTTTAAAAAAGTGGTGTTACATTAGCTACCCTCCAGTCCATAGGAACTGATCCAGAGTCGGTAAACTGTTGGAAAATGATCACCAATGCAGCCACTATTTCTAGGGCCACTTCCATAAGTACTCTGGGATGCAGACTATCAGGCCCGGGGATTTATCGGCCTTCAATCCCATCAATTTCCCTTACAAAATAAGGATATCCTTCAGTTCCTCCTTCTCACTAGATCCACTGTCCCCTAGTACATTGGGAAGGTTATTTGTGTCTTCCTTCGGGAAGACAGAACCGAAGTATTTATTCAATTGGTCTGCCATTTCTTTTTTCCCCATTATAAATTCACCTGAATCCGACTGCAAGGGATCTACATTTGTCTTCACTAATCTTTTTCTCTTCACATATTTATAGAAGATTTTGCAGTCAGTTTTTATGTTCCCTGCAAGCTTCCTCTCGTACTCTTATTTTCCCCCTCTTAATTAAACCCTTAGTCCTCCTCTGTTGAATTCTAAATTTCTCCCAGTCCTCACGTTTGTTACTTTTTTTTGCCAATTTATATGCCTCTTCCTTGGTTTTAACACTATCCTTAATTTCCCTTGTTAGCCATGGTTGAGCCACCTTCCCCGTTTAATTTTTACTCCAGACAGGGATGTACATTTGCTGAAGTTTATCCATGTGATCTTTAAATGTTCGCCATTGCTTATCCATGGTCAACCCTTTAAGTATCCTTTGCCAGTCTATTCTAGCCAATTCACGCCTCATACCATCGAAGTTAGCTTTCCTTAAGTTCAGGGCCCTAGTTTCTGAATTAACTGTGTCACTCTCCATCTTAATAAAGAATTCTACTATATTATGGTCACTCTTCCCCAAGGGACTTCGCACAACAAGATTGCTAATTAGACCTTTCTCATTACATATCACCCAGTCCAGGATGGCCAGCTCTCAAGTTGGTTCCTCGACATATTGGTCTAGTAAACCATCCCTAATACACTCCAGGAAATCCTCCTCTACCGCATTGCTACCAGTTTGGTTAACCCAATCAATATGTAGATTAAAGTCGCCTATGATAGCTGCTGTATCTTTATTGCATACATCCTTTATTTCTTGTTTGATGCTGTCCCAATCTCACTACTACTGTTTGGTGGTCTGTACACAACTCCCACTAGCATTTTCTGCCCTTTGGTATTCCACAGTTCCACCCATACCGATTCCACATCATCCAGGCTAATGTCCCTCCTTACTATTGCATTAATTTCCTCTTTAACCAACAATGCCACCCCGCCTCCTTTTCCTCTCTGCCTATCCTTCCTAAATGTTGAATACACCTTGATGTTGAGTTCCCAGCCTTGGTCACCCCAGAGCCATGTCTCTGTGATGCCAATTACATCATATCTGTTAACTGCTGTCTGCGCAATTAATTAATCCACCTTATTCCGAATACTCCTCGCATTGAGGCACAGAGCCTTCAGGCTTTTTTTTTTTTAAAAACACACTTTGCCCCTTTAGAATTTTGCTATAATGTGGCCCTTTTTGTTCTTTGCTTTGGGTTCCTCTGCCCTCCACTTTTACTATTCTCCTTTCTATCTTTTGCTTCTGCCTCCATTTTATTTCCCTCTGTCTCCCTGCATAGGTTCCCTTCCTCCTGCCATGTTTGTTTAACTCCTCCCCAACAGCACTAGCAAACACTCCCCCGAGGACATTGGTTCCGGTCCTGCCCAGGTGTAGACCGTCCGGTTTGTACTGATCCCATTTCCCCCAGAACCGGTTCCAATGTCCTAGGAATTTGAATCTCTCCCTTTTGCACCACTCCTCAAGCCACGTATTCATCTGAGCTATCCTGCGATTCCTACGCTGACTAGCACGTGGCACTGGTAGCAATCCTGAGATTACTACTTTTGAGGTCCTACTTTTTAAATTTAGCTCCTAGCTCCCTAAATTCGTCTCGTAAGACCTCATCCGTTTTTTTACCAATATCGTTGGTATCTATGTGCACCACGACAACTGGCTGTTCACCCTCCCTTTTCAGAATGTCCTGCACCAGCTCCGAGACATCCTTGACCCTTGCACCAGGGAGGCAACATACCATCCTGGAGTCTCGGTTCCGGCCGCAGAAACGCCTATCTATTTCCCTTACATTCGAATCCCCTATCACTATAGCTCTCCCACTCTTTTTCCTGCACCCACGGTGCCATGAACTTGGCTGCTGCTGCCCTCCCCTGATGAGTCATCCCCCTCAACAGTACCCAAAGCGGTGTATCTGTTTTGCAGGGGGATGACCGCAGGGGACCCCTGCACGACCTTCCTTGCACTGCTCTTCCTGTTGGTCACCCATTTACTATCTGGCTGTGTACCCTTTACCTGCGGTGAGACCAACTCGCTAAACATGCTATTCACGTCATTCTCCGCATCGTGCATGCTCCAGCGTGAATCCACCCGCAGCTCCAGGGCCGCAATGCAGTCCGTCAGGAGCTGAAGGCAGATACACTTCCCGCACACGTAGTCGTCAGGGACACCGGAAGTGTCCCTGGCTTCCCACACCGCACTATCAAAGAAAGGCTGCGCAAAGAGACAGGGGACTCATCCAAGAGGTGGGTAGAGGTCCTACCACTGGTCCTCATGGAGATCTGGGCCAGCCAGTCAAAGAGCACGGGGTACTCCCCGTACGAGCTCATGACCGGCAGAGCCATGCGAACCCCCACCCATGTGTTAGCCCCGGGACTCACGGAAGGTCAGCTTTGGGAAGCAAGCCGGGACAGCTTTGTCAGGAATCTGTTTGAACACCTTAAACAGATTCACTGGCAGGCTGCTAACAACATGGGAAAACAGCATCGGAGCAACCGACTGCTGTTAGAACACCGCAAACACCACGAATGGGAGATAGGGGACCAGGTTATGGTGAGAAACTATGCTAGAGTCGGGGTCTTTGAGGCACTGTACATGGGACCGTACCACATTCTCGACAAGGCAAGCCCCATGGTCTATGTCAGAAAATAGACCCGCTGAACAAAGTGGTTCCACATAAACCAGTACAAACTGTTTAACCCCGGGATAGCAGCTAAGCATAAGGGACAGCCAAAAACAGTGAACCGGACTAAAGACATGGATCCCCAGCCAGAAGCCCCCAACTGTGGAAAACCCACAGGGGACGTGGCAGACCCACACACTGCACCGAGAGGGGCGGTGGACTGTGTTACCGGAGGAGCTATACCCGCAATCATTTGGGACTCAGACACACCCACAGTAGCCAGAGCCTTAAGAAGGACTCTCCGCACGCCACGGCCAAAGACACCGTGGTCACCAGCGCCCCAATTTAAATGGTTCAGTCCCGGGAGAGTGACCAGCCACGAAAGGGTACCCAAGATCAGGGTCCAGCCTGCAAGCAGGGATACCAGCCGGTAGCCTTGGGCGATGAGGGACCCCCAGAAGAGATAATGGTGGACCAGCCATCAATTGGGAGTCCCCAGCCCGTGGCCCTCGACCAGGTAGAACCCCCAGGTGACGAAAGGAACCGGGCAGCCATCCCCAAAGGAGCAACGTGCGGTAGCACCGGAGGGAACATTCCCCCGATAGTGTGGGACTCAGACCCACCTCCGGTCAGGACATTCTGGGTCCTGTGGTACAGGCCGACTTACTACCGGCCCCGCTGGAAACCCAGAGGCCTGAGGAGAGAGGAGGAGGACAGGAATTAACCTGGCCACACAGAGATGGGTGGCAGATGTAAATATATAGCACAATATGAATTTAAGCATGTTCAGTAAGGATCTAGCGTAGTGTAGGATTATCTGTGTAATAATAGTGACATATGTACGAGGTAAGAGAAAAAATCCACCTATGAAGCTATTAAAAGAGGCACAGTCTGGGTAACACCCGGGAGTAGGAAGAATCTACCAGTATAGCTATTAAAGGAAGCACCGATAAGGTAAGAGTAAAATGGCTGTGAGACAAAAGTTAAAAGCAGACATCAGTTCAGTAAGGAACTGAATAAGACAGCCGGCCGATTAAAGACTGTATTGTGTGTCTGAGAAGAAATAAGCCCAAATTGGAACTCGGTCACCTTTGTCAGGCCAGAGAGCTTTTCTCAGGGCTAGACAATCTGTTTTATGTGCGGTTACAGGAAGGAGAACAACATGAGAACTGCAAAAGTTTCTATAGATATGTAAAGACAAACATAGGTCCCCTGCAGTCAGAATCAGGGGAAGTCATAATGGGGAACAAAGAAATGGCAGACCAATTGAACAAGTACTTTGATTCGGTATTCACTGAGGAGGACACAAACAACCTTCCGGATATAAAAGGGGTCAGAGGGTCTCGTAAGAAGGAGAAACTGAGGGAAATCCTTATTAGTCGGGAAGTTGTGTTGGGGAAATTGATGGGATTGAAGGCCGATAAATCCCCAGGGCCTGATGGACTGCATCCCAGAGTACTTAAGGAAGTGGCCTTGGAAATAGAGGATGCATTGACAGTCATTTTCCAACATTCCATAGACTCTGGATCAGTTCCTATGGAGTGGAGGGTGGCCAATGTAACCCCACTTTTTAAAAAAGGGAGAGAGAAAACAGGGAATTATAGACCGGTCAGCCTGACATCAGTAGTGGGTAAAATTATGGAAACAATTATTAAGGATGTCATAGCAGCGCATTTGGAAAGAGGTGACATGATAGGTCCAAGTCAGCATGGATTTGTGAAAGGGAAATCATGCTTGACAAATCTTCTGGAATTTTTTGAGGATGTTTCCAGTAAAGTGGACAAGGGAGAACCAGTTGATGTGGTATATTTGGACTTTCAGAAGGCTTTCGACAAGGTCCCACACAAGAGATTAATGTGCAAAGTTAAAGCACATGGGATTGGGGGTAGTGTGCTGACATGGATTGAGAACTGGTTGTCAGACAGGAAGCAAAGAGTAGGAGTAAATGGGTACTTTTCAGAATGGCAGGCAGTGACTAGTGGGGTACCGCAAGGTTCTGTGCTGGGGCCCCAGCTGTTTACATTGTACATTAATGATTTGGACAAGGGGATTAAATGTAGTATCTCCAAATTTGCGGATGACACTAAGTTTGGTGGCAGTGTGAGCTGCGAGGAGGATGCTATGAGGCTGCAGAGTGACTTGGATTGGTTAGGTGAGTGGGCAAATGCATGGCAGATGAAGTATAATGTGGATAAATGTGAGGTTATCCACTTTGGTGGTAAAAACAGAGAGACAGACTATTATCTGAATGGTGACAGATTAGGAAAAGGGGAGGTGCAACGAGACCTGGGTGTCATGGTACATCAGTCATTGAAGGTTGGCATGCAGGTAAGAAAACAAATGACATGTTGACCTTCATATCGAGGGGATTTGAGTACAGGGGCAGGGAGGTGTTGCTACAGTTGTACAGGGCATGGGTGAGGCCACACCTGGAGTATTGTGTACAGTTTTGGTCTCCTAACTTGAGGAAGGACATTCTTGCTATTGAGGGAGTGCAGCGAAGGTTCACCAGACTGATTCCCCGGATGGTGGGACTGACATATCAAGAAAGACTGGATCAACTGGGCTTGTATTCACTGGAGTTCAGAAGAATGAGAGGGGATCTCATAGAAACGTTTAAAATTCTGACGGGTTTAGACAGGTTAGATGCAGGAAGAATGTTCCCAATGTTGGGGAAGTCCAGAACCAGGGGTCACAGTCTGAGGATAAGGGGTAAGCCATTTAGGACCGAGATGAGGAGAAACTTCTTCACCCAGAGAGTGGTGAACCTGTGGAATTCTCTACCACAGAAAGTAGTTGAGGCCAATTCACTAAATATATTCAAAAAGGAGTTAGATGTAGTCCTTACTACTAGGGGGATCAAGGGGTATGGGGAGAAAGCAGGAATGGGGTACTGAAGTTGCATGTTCAGCCATGAACTCATTGAATGGCGGTGCAGGCTCGAAGGGCCGAATGGCCTACTCCTGCACCTATTTTCTATGTTTCTATGAGAAGGGTCCTGATAAGGATGAGCGGCGGCAGCCGAGGAGATGTGGAAGAATCCCTCATTTATGGGTGCTCAGGAGAAAGAGCACCGATCGTGACTGTAGGGGGTGGCACACCGGGTGTGGAAGAGCTTGCCATTTACACCCACGAGGGAAGGTGGCCAGGGTGGCTGGGATCTAATTCCACCCGCTACTCCAGCCAGGAAGGGTTTACCTATGGGACGGCCTCACGGGTCGTTGCTGCGCGGGTCAGTGTTTGACTTGCAATGGAAAGATTCCCCTCAGGAAGCTGAGCAAGGACGCAGGAGACCAGGAATGTGACTGGGAAAGACTCGGTAATGACACATACCGTACCATCACGGAGACACTGGGAGGAGTGAAGGTGTGTTGGAACAAGTGGTGGGAGTCTGAACAGGTAATTTACGTTTGCATGTAGGGGTCAGAGGAGATCTGTCCCGCAGGCATATCAATCACCTTCGCCAGGCAATGGCAAGATGAATGGTAAGGGATGGGGTGGGATTCTAGCCTGCACGGGTGCGCCCCACTCCCAATTAACGCCACCGAACTAAGAGCACACATTAAGAAACCCCTTCCCACAACCCCACCAAGGGACCAGGGAACAGATTAGTATTGGTACCGATCGAAAAGGTGTTATACCAGTGGGTACACTATGCAGTAGCTTCAGTTATTTTAAACCTTACCAAGATGCACTTACCTGACTGGTGCCCAAAGGAAACAGTGCAGCTATACCAGGCCCTACTCAGAGAAATGTTCAAGAAATTTTACAAGTTAGACTTTGGGAATGTAGACAAAGCAGATCTATACACCCTACACGCGAGGGATACCATGGGCACGGGGAGACCTAGTAGGGGAACCTTAAACGACATTTTTACTGCATTTAAAACAAGGTCCTCTGTCATAAATAGCCTAGATGATATAGAACTACAAACACAGATAAATGGTTTAAAGAACCAACTGAGAAAGATCCTGAAAAAGGAAAACACATTAGTAGGCTCAGAGCTACACGAGGATCATGCTATGACGGTCCATTTAAAAGAAATTGCGGCTAAGCTGGAAAAACATGCACAGACAGTGAATGCACTCATACGGGAGGATAGAAATGCTTCCGACCAGGCTGCACGGAACGAGGTGTGCAATGTGTATGGGGCATGGTTGTTGGGCGAGGGCCGCAACAACCTGGAGGATTTAAAACAAGGTGTAGTCCCCTCCTGGGTCAGGAACAAGCACCTCGCAGCCCTCCACCCATACAGTAATTCACTAAGCCCGTGCCAGCTCCGCCTAGCCTCCGAAGCCTACCCTGTCCCAGTAGATTGTGGGAAACCTAACCACACCATCATGGGGATCGTATTAAGGATGCCGGTCATGCGTAGGACTGTCTGACCCACAACGGTATACAGGGTGGAGAACATTGGAGTCATTCAAGGAGGCGCACATGTTCGTTTCACAGCGGTCCCACCCTATGTCATAAAGTGGAAGCACGCTATGACGGGTAATGACCTCTCCGGGTGCCGGAGCCGGGGTGCACACATAATACTGTGTCCCCAGCACTTGAACATCTATTCTAAACCACAGTGTGGGTTTAAAGCTGCTGGTGTACAGCCTATCAACCGTACCATGGAGGTAACGGCACAAGATCGTGTTCCTCCACAGGTAGCACACATAGGGGCTGGGACATATTGTGTCACCACCAGTGTACCCCACTACCAGCATGGACACGTCTGGTGTCCAGTGAGTGACAACAGTTTTTGCTTTAAACCTGAGGCATCAGTTCAAGTGGCCCAAGAACGGATTGTCCCCATCCCTGAACCCTCCACTGTTCACTTCACTGTGAAGGAAAACATTACAAACCTGCAGGATTATGTTGTACATTTTGGCTATGCAATTCCCCCTCTACCCGAACATCTTACTGCTCTGCTAGAAGCTGGAGTAATCTCGCAAAAACATTTCTATACTCTAGAACAGAAAACAATTGAGATAGGGAGAAAGATTCTATAGATCGCAATTCCACCTTGGTGGGACATTTTCACAAATATAGAAGTTCCTGCCGGGATCAGATTAGCTTCCCACATTTTGGTTTTCTGTCAACTCACGGTTATTCTTTACTTATGGTGTCTCACCTGCCGAGTGAAACGCAGGGGTCATCGGGTCAGGCACCAAAGGGTGCTGCACGCTCCCTGGCCAAACTTGGGGATCGCACAGGGAGGGGCGACACCATACTGCCACGTTTGATCTGTTTTAAGTTTACCTGCTGTAAAAACGCAGAAATCGAGTGTTGTCAGAATGTTACTTAAAACTGTGTTTGACTCTGTAACGTTATGTTACTTAAAAATGTGTTTGACTAGGTACCTTTATTTTAAGTGAATACCTAAAAATGTGTTTGACTATGTACCTTTGTTTTGGTAAAAAACGGAGTAATGGAGGGGTGTCGGACCCCCTCTCGGCTGTAATAGAATTGAAATGACTGTATTTGCCTATAAACTACATTGCATTTCAAAGGGGGATGCACGTGAAAGTTTTAGCTAGGTAAAAACAGGGAAGGTTGACTCTACTGAAATCAGGAATTTTGCTCACCTAGCATGACACTCAAGGGTGTGGAATATCACAGGAGTGACTGAAGGGGGAAAAATTTGTGGGTAACCCCCCCAGTGTTTGGACTCTTTGGAAAGGAAATTTAATTTGGAACTATGTATCAGAAAATTTGGAATCCTAAAGAACATATGGAAGAAATTACGAACTTTAATCGGATTTGGAATTTTACAAGACAAATTTAGTCTGTGTGGGCGGACCGAGAGAAACTAAAGGGATGACTATCCTACAAGGAAATCAGTTTGAGTATTAAAGCTGTCTGGGGTATTGAAACGAATGTAGATGGTCTAGAAATTGTGGATACTCGAAAACCCTTCTCCACAAGAGACATTAACTTAGCATCAATCAATTCCGAGATAGCCAGCCATCACCCTGGGCAGGAAACCAATTCAGCCCATGCATAATAACAAAAGGCCCAATCCAACCTATATGCAAAACCTAAGCACAGACATTGCAAATGCCAAGCTAATATTTTCATCAAGGAACAGATTTAGAAGATCGGCACACCCGAAACAAGTTAACATTTTAATGAGCCCGCCAAAATATGACAAAGAATTATCGGGCACTCCAAAATTAAACAAAGAATTCTGGACTGATTAGGTGTGAAGATTAGGACAACTCACAGTATAACAGGCTCCTGTTTTAACAAAGGGCATGCTTGTGCTTGTGCTGTGGTATGCTATGGTATGCTATCCACACAACAGCCTAACATCAAGAAGGGAGCGAGACCACCACAGCAGTTGTAACTAACTTCTCCAGCCTCAACATCCTGAAAGTGAAAAGGAAGGAAGAACATCACCATCGCGGCAGCAACCGACCACAGCCAACGTGGTACCACCAAAAACCACCGCGATCGATCAATTTCGAAACAAAACTCCAAAAGGAAGAAACCAAAGAATCGAACGTTTCCACTCTACAATCTAAGTCCTGACTACCAACAGATGAAAACATTATCTAAATAGACTTTGAACCTATTTAGAAACATAGAAAATAGGTGCAGGAGTAGGCCATTCGGCCCTTCGAGCCTGCACCGCCATTCAATGAGTTCATGGCTGATCATGCAACCTCAGTACCCCATTCCTGCTTTGTCGCCATACCCCTTGATCCCCCTAGTAGTAAGAACTACATCGAACTCCTTTTGAATATATTTAGTGAATTGGCCTCACCAACTTTCTGTGGTAGAGAATTCCACAGGTTCACCACTCTCTGGGTGAAGAAGTTTCTCCTCATCTCGGTCCTAAATGGCTTACCCCTTTACCTTAGACTGTGACCCCTGGTTCTGGACTTTCCCAACATTGGCAACATTCTTCCTGCATCTAACCTGTCTAAACGCATCAGAATTTTAAACGTTTCTATGAGATCCCCTCTCATTCTTCTGAACTCCAGTGAATACAAGCCCAGCTGATCCAGTCTTTCTTGATCTGCCAGTCCCGCCATCCCGGGAATCAGTCTGGTGAATCTTTGCTGCACTCCCTCAATAGCAAGAATGTCCTTCCTCAAGTTAGGAGACCAAAACTGTACACAATACTCCAGGTGTGGCCTCACCAAGGCCCTGTACAACTGTAGTAACAGCTCCCGGCCCCTGTACTCAAATCCCCTTGCTATGAAGGCCAACATGCCATTTGCTTTCTTAACCGCCTGCTGTTCCTGCATGCCAACCTTCAATGACTGATGTACCATGACACCCAGGGTCTCGTTGCACCTCCCCTTTTCCTAATCTGTCACCATTCAGATAATAGTCTGTCTCTCTGTTTTTAACCACCAAAGTGGATAACCTCACATTTATCCACATTATACTTCATCTGCCATGCATTTTCCCACTCACCTAACCTATCCAAGTCACTCGGCAGCCTCATAGCATCCTCCTCGCAGCTCACACTGCCACCCAACTTAGTGTCATCCGCAAATTTGGAGATACTACATTTAATCCCCTCGTCTAAATCATTAATGTACAATATAAACAGTTGGGGCTCCAGCACAGAACCTTGTGGTACCCCACTAGTCACTGCCTGCCATTCTGAAAAGTCCCCATTTACTCCTACTCTTTGCTACCTGTCTGCCAACCAGTTCTCAATTCACGTCAGCACACGACCCCCAATCCCATGTGCTTTAACTTTGTTCATTAATCTCTTGTGTGAGACCTTGTCAAAAGCCTTCTGAAAGTCCAAATACACCACATCAACTGGTTCTCCCTTGTCCACTCTACTGGAAACATCCTCAAAAAATTCCAGAAGATTTGTCAAGCATGATTTTCCTTTCACAAATCCATGCTGACTTGGACCTATCATGTCACCTCTTTCCAAATGTGGTGCTGTGACATCCTTAATAATTGATTCCATCATTTTACCCACTACCGATGTCAGGCTGACCGGTCTATAAATCCCTGTTTTCTCTCTCCCTCTCTTTTTAAAAAGTGGGGTTACATTGGTCACCCTCCACTCCATAGGAACTGATCCAGAGTCAATGGAATGTTGGAAAATGACTGTCAATGCATCCGCTATTTCCAAGGCCACCTCCTTAAGTACTCTGGGATGCAGTCCATCAGGCCCTGGGGATTTATCGGCCCTCAATCCCATCAATTTCCCCAACACAACTTCCCGACTAATAAGGATTTCCCTCAGTTCCTCCTTCTTACTAGACCCTCTGACCCCTTTTATATCCGGAAGGTTGTCTGTGTCCTCCTCAGTGAATACCGAACCAAAGTACTTGTTCAATTGGTCTGCCATTTCTTTGTTCCCAGTTATGACTTCCCCTGATTCTGACTGCAGAGGACCTACGTTTGTCTTTACTAACCTTTTTCTCTTTACATATCTATAGAAACTTTTGCAATCCGTCTTAATGTTCCCTGCAAGCTTCTTCTCGTACTCCATTTTCCCTGCCCTAATCAAACCCTTTGTCCTCCTCTGCTGAGTTCTAAATTTCTTCCAGTCCCCGGGTTCGCTGCTATTTCTGGCCAATTTGTATGCCTAATCCTTGGCTTTAATACTATCCCTGATTTCCCTTGATAGCCACGGTTGAGCCACCTTCCCTTTTTTATTTTTACGCCAGACAGGGATGTACAATTGTTGTAGTTCATCCATGCGGTCTCTAAATGTCTGCCATTGCCCATCCACAGTCAACCCCTTAAGTATCATTCGCCAATCTATCCTAGCCAATTCAGGCCTCATACCTTCAAAGTTATCCTTCTTTAAGTTCTGGACCATGGTCTCTGAATTAACTGTTTCATTCTCCATCCTAATGTAGAATTCCACCATATTATGGTCACTCTTCCCCAAGGGGCCTCGCACAACGAGATTGCTAATTAATCCTCTCTCATTACACAACACTCAGTCTAAGATGGCCTCCCCCCTAGTTGGTTCCTCGACATATTGGTCTAGAAAACCATCCCTTATGCACTCCAGGAAATCTTCCTCCACCGTATTGCTTCCAGTTTGATTAGCCCAACCTATATGCATATTAAAGTCACCCATTTCTAACGAAGGAAAGCGGGTACTTACCCCATAGGTCCAAAACGCGCCCTACCGCATCAGCGGACAGCACCCAACTGAAGACTACGCAGTGAGAAATCCTCTCCGACATTCGGGGTAGGGCAAGCAGAACCGACAGAATACAGCGAACCCCAAAATCACGAACCACCACTAACTAACAGTAAAGGATTGGTAAGCATGGTCCCTGTTTGCCCTGGAGTCTAATCTAGCTAGCATTAGGTATTGAGAGGTGGGAGGTGTATTGTCCACTGTAACCCCTTTGAAACATAGAAACATAGAAAATAGGTGCAGGAGCAGGCCATTCGGCCCTTCTAGCCTGCACCGCCATTCAATGAGTTCATGGCTGAACATGCAACTTCAGTACCCCATTCCTGCTTTCTCACCATACCCCTTGATTCCCCTAGTAGTAAGGACTTCATCTAACTCCTTTTTGAATATATTTAGTGAATTGGCCTCAACAACTTTCTGTGGTAGAGAATTCCACAGGTTCACCACTCTCTGGGTGAAGAAATTCCTCCTCATCTCGGTCCTAAATGGCTTCCCCCTTATCCTTAGACTGTGTCCCCTGGTTCTGGACTTCCCCAAAATTGGGAACATTCTTCCTGCATCTAACCTGTCTAACCCCGTCAGAATTTTAAACGTTTCTATGAGGTCCCCTCTCATTCTTCTGAACTCCAGTGAATACAAGCCCAGTTGATCCAGTCTTTCTTGATAGGTCAGTCCCGCCATCCCGGGAATCAGTCTGGTGAACCTTCGCTGCACTCCCTCAATAGCAAGAATGTCCTTCCTCAGGTTAGGAGACCAAAACTGTACACAATACTCCAGGTGTGGCCTCACCAAGGCCCTGTACAATTGTAGCAACACCTCCCTGCCCTTGTACTCAAATCCCCTCGCTATGAAGGCCAACATGCCATTTGCTTTCTTAACCGCCTGCTGTACCTGCATGCCAACCTTCAATGACTGATGTACCATGACACCCAGGTCTCTTTGCACCTCCCCTTTTCCTAATCTGTCACCATTCAGATAATAGTCTGTCTCTCTGTTTTTACCACCAAAGTGGATAACCTCACATTTATCCACATTATACTTCATCTGCCATGCATTTGCCCACTCACCTAACCTATCCAAGTCGCTCTGCAGCCTCATAGAATCCTCCTTGCAGCTCACACTGCCACCCAACTTAGTGTCAGCCGCAAATTTGGAGATACTACATTTAATCCCCTCGTATAAATCATTAATGTACAGTGTAAACAACTGGGGCCCCAGCACAGAACCTTGCGGTACCCCACTAGTCACTGCCTGCCATTCTGAAAAGTCCCCATTTACTCCTACTCTTTGCTTCCTGTCTGACAACCAGTTCTCAATCCATGTCAGCACACTACCCCCAATCCCATGTGCTTTAACTTTGCACATTAATCTCTTGTGTGGGACCTTGTCGAAAGCCTTCTGAAAGTCCAAATATACCACATCAACTGGTTCTCCCTTGTCCACTCTACTGGAAACATCCTCAAAAAATTCCAGAAGATTTGTCAAGCATGATTTCCCTTTCACAAATCCATGCTGACTTGGACCTATCATATTACCTCTTTCCAAATGCACTGCGATGACATCCTTAATAATTGATTCCATCATTTTACCCACTACCGATGTCAGGCTGACCGGTCTGTAATTCCCTGTTTTCTCTCTCCCTCCTTTTTTAAAAAGTGGGGTTACATTGGCTACCCTCCACTCCATAGGAACTGATCCAGAGTCAATGGAATGTTGGAAAATGACTGTCAATGCATCCACTATTTCCAAGGCCACCTCCTTAAGTACTCTGGGATGCAGTCCATCAGGCCCTGGGGATTTATCGGCCTTCAATCCCATCAATTTCCCCAACACAATTTCCCGACTAATAAAGGATTTCCCTCAGTTCCTCCTCCTTACTAGACCCTCCGACCCCTTTTATATCCGGAAGGTTGTTTGTGTCCTCCTCAGTGAATACCGTACCAAAGTACTTGTTCAATTGGTCCGCCATTTCTTTGTTCCCCGTTATGACTTCCCCTGATTCTGACTGCAGGGGACCTATTGTGATGTACTGTTCTTTATTTTAAGTGATAAGTGTGACATTGTATTTTCTAGTCTTTAATAAAATCAAAAGTTATTTTGCACCAAACCAGTTGTCCCTTGCACTTCATCACATCCCCCAAATAAATCCAGAGTCTAGACCCCAGGGAGTGGGAGCGATTCGAACCGCTCAAGAAGGTCAGAGGTGAACCTTACCCCCAGGACCACCCCTTACACAGCGGCCAATCCACGTTAAAAAAATCCATGCACAGGTGTCTTCCACTCTTCAAGATGCAGTTCAGGACCTGGAATATTAGGTCCTTCATTGAAATACCTGTGAACTCATCCTTTTTTGGCGTGGAAGCCAGTCATCCTTGTTTCGAGGAACTGCCTATGATGATGATGAGCACTGCAGATGTCCCCAGGTTCTAGCCTGGATGGATCCAGAAGCATAAAAACTGAGGCTGTGTGACTACAGTGCCATCCCCATTGCCAATGTTGTCTGAAGCACGTCTTGTAGGAATAGTGGAGCTCAGTCACTGCTTCACTGCTAATTCATAACCTGCTAAGGCACCGATCTTCAATCTCAGTAATTCTGGATGACACGGGACATACAAAGGGTCCAGATAGTATTCCTTTCATCCCGATACCACCCTCATCTCCACTCCCTTATGTCTAAGGAACGCAATTTTGAACGTCTATAGCAAACAACTGGCTTAGCCATTCATCGCCAGATCGAGCAATACTGTCTGGTCCTGCTCTCCTTGGCCAAAGCTGCTCACTATTTCAGGATCATCCTGGAATGCAAAGATAACCCCTGGCTTCTCTTCTCTTCACTACAAACCGTCTTCTGAAAGCCCTCTCCCCTGCCTCCTCCACCCTCACCCCCCCCCCAACAAGTGCAAGGAGCTCCTGGACTTCTGTGTTACTAAGATTGAAACCATCCAATCAGCTGCCTCTGCTGCTTCCCTCAGCCCACCAAAACAAACTTCCTCTAAGGTTCCTCCCCATCCGAGACCTGAAGTCGCATCTTTCTCTAGTTTCTGTCCTACCTCCTCTCATGACCTCTCCGAGCTCATCTTGTCCACGAGATCCACCTCCTGCTCCCTCGACCCTATTCCCACTAAACTGCTGACCACCCAACTTCCCTTCCTGGGCCCATATTAGTTGACATTGTTAATGGTTCCCTGTCCTCAGATACTGTTTCCCCCCCCCCCCCCCCCTTCAAATCTGTCATCATTACACCCCTCCTCAACCCATGCTCCTTGTAAACTGCCACCCAATCGCCCACCTCCCCTTCCTCTCAAAAGTCCGAGAACGTGTGCTCGCCTCCCAAATCCGTGCCCATCTTTCCCACAACTCCATTTTCCAATCCCTGAAATCCAGTTTCCGCCCCTGCCACAGCACTGAAAAGTTCCTCATCAAATTATCTCCTATGTGACTGTAACCATGGTGAACTATCCCTCCTCACACTTCTCGACCTGTCTGCAGCCTTTGGCACAGTTGACCACACCATCTAACTGAGTGAGACTGCTCGCACCTGGTTCCACTTTTATCTATTCCAGAGCTTGGGGCCTAGACTGAGAATGGTGACATCGTGGTTATGTTACTGTACTAGTAATCCAGAAGGCCCACACTGATGATCTGGAGATACGAGTTCAAATCCCACCATAGCAGCTGGAGCAATTGAAATTCAGTCAATTAAATAAATCTGGAATAAAAAGATACTATCAGTAATGGTGACCTTGAAACTATCGGTTGTTAAAAACCCATCTGGTTCACTAATGTCCTTACCTGGTCTGGCCTACATGTGACTCCAGACCCCACAGCATTGCGGATGACTCTTAACCACCGTTTGAAATGGCCTAGCAAGCCACTCTAGTTGTCAAGACGACGGTGGCTCACAACCACCTTCTCAAGGGATGGGCAATAAATGTTGGCCTTGCCAGCGACGCCCGCATCCCATGAATGAATAAAAATAAAAGACCGCTGAAGGTACGGCTGCCAATGGAGGGGTGAAGGAAAGGCATTAGTAACTTTAATTGGACTAACAGATGCATTGTGTGCTTTAGTGCACAGAACCCTCCACTCACAGCCAGCAGTATGGAATGACGTGGAGGCAGAGCAGGAACTGTGCGCTGCACTTCATTCCTGCCCCTTTGCCCTAAATTGCCACCCACATCGATCTGATCTCCATCCTCTTTTCACCCTGCAAAACTTAAAACTTGTAGAGCTCATTTCCTTCTTTATTTAACGTTTAACTTGTTCGTTTATGATATTTGATTTGATTTCCACTGAAGCTGACGAACAGCGCCTCATCTTTCAATTAGGCAACTTACAGCCTTCCACACTCAACATCGAGTTCAACAATTTCAGAACATAACCTCTGTCCCCATTTTTTCGGAAGGCAGCTCTGCTGATAATTCCGATATTCCCATTTATTTTTTTTATTCGTTTCTGGGATGCGAGCGTCGCTAATTGCCCTTCAGGTGAACTGCCTTATACAACGGAGTAGCTCGCTGGGCTATTTCAGAGGGCAGTTAAGAGTCAACCATATTGCTGTGGGGTCTGGAGTCACGTACAGGCCAGACCAGGTAAGGATGAAGATTTCCTTCCTTAAAGGACATCAGTGAACCAGACGGGTTTTTACAACATGGTCACCATTACCGATATTAGCTTTAAATTCCAGATTTTCCCATTTCATTAAATTCCCCAGCTGCCATGGTGGGATTTGAACTCATTTCTCGGGACCATTAGTCTAGGCTACTGGAATACTAATCCTAATGCTACCTCTGCTAGACACATTTTTTGTTTCTTTACGTTCCCATTAGCCTCTCCTTTCACCTTGCACCATCATATCATTTGTCATTTAATCGCTCCTGCCTTCCACCCTATCACAGACGTTCCCTTTTGTTCGTTCCTCCCTTCCCCTGCCCCTATACTTGCTTAAAATCTGTGACATCTCTAACTGTTGTGTATCTGTAAAGCATGCACTACCATGTTCCGCCACAAGGGAGCTCATCCCCTGAAGTCCCAAGGGATCCCAGCATCCCTTGGGAGCACTGTATATAAGCCGGCCCCGAAGGCTTGTTCCTCACTCTGGGGTGTCTTATTAAAGACTGAGGTCACCGTTACTTTAACCTCCCTGTGTTAGGAACACAATAACTGGCGATGAGAATACGAATCCAACACAAAGATGCAGCAAACTGTGGGCATCCTGGAGAAGTTCTCGGAGGGTGAGGACTGGGAAGCCTATCTCAAACGGCTAGACCAGTACTTTGTAGCCAACGAGCTGGACGGAGAAGGAAGCGCTACAAAAAGGAGAGCGGTCCTCCTCACAGTCTGCGGGGCACCAACCTACAGCCTCATGAAGAATCTTCTGGCTCCGGTGAATCCCACAGATAAGTCATATGAGGAGCTGTGTGCACTGGTTCAGGAGCATCTTAACACGAGGGAGAGCGTGCTGATGGCGAGGTATTGGTTCTACTCGTGCCAGGTCAGGAAGTGGCGAGCTACGTTGCCGAGCTAAGGCGACTTGCAGAACAATGTGAGTTTGATGGCAAATGCTCAGAGACTTTTTTTTGTACTGGGCATTGGCCACGAGACCATCCTACGAAAACTTTTAACTGTAGAGACACCGACCCTCAGTAAAGCCATTGCGATAGCACAGGCGGTTATGTCCACCAGTGATAACAACCAACAAATCTCTCAGCACACAAATGCTAGCAATGTTCATAAATTAACTGGAACTGTGTTTGCGAGCAGAAATGTACAGGGCAGAACCCACGAGTCTGCAACTGCCACCAGGCCTCAGGTGACCCAGAAGACTGAGTCCCTAACAAAGGATGAATATGCAAGGCAATTCACATCTTGTTGGCGTTGTGGAGGCTTCCATTCAGCCTATTCATGCCGCTTCAAAGGATATGTTTGCAAGAGCTGTGGAACAATGGGGCACCTCCAACGAGCTTGCAAACGAGCTGCAAGCTCTGCAAAACCTGCTAACCACCACGTGGCAGAGGAAGATCGGTCCATGGTGGATCAAAGCAATTTCGAGCCTCAGAGAGAGGAGGAGGCAGATGCTGAAGTACACGGGGTGCACACATTTTTGACGAAATGTCCACCTATAATGCTAAATGTAAAATTGGTCCCAAGGCACGACCCGTTCACCACAAGGCGTGAGCGGTACCTCACATGATGAGGGAGAGAGTGGAAATCGAGCTGGACAGGCTGCAACGCGAGGGCATCATCTCCAGTGGAATTCAGCGAGTGGGCCAGCCCAATTGTTCCAGTACTCAAAAGTGATGGCACGGTCAGGATTTGCAGCGATTATAAAAGTAACTGTTAATCGTTTCTCGCTACAGGACCAATACCTGCTACCTAAGGCAGACGACCTATTTGCGACGCTGGCAGGAGGCAAGACATTCACCAAGCTCAACCTGACTTCGGCCTACATGACACAGGAGCTGGAGGAGTCTTCGAAGAGCCTCAGAGCATCAACACGCACAAGGGACTGTTCATCTACAACAGATGCCCGCTTGGATTTCGGTCAGCTACAGCGGTCTTCCAGAGAAACATGGAGAGCCTACTCAAGTCGGTACCACACACGGTGGTCTTTCAGGATGACATATTGGTCACGGGTCGGGACACCGCCGAGCACCTAAAAAATCTGAAGGAAGTCCTCCAGCGACTGGATCGCGTAGGGCTGCAGCTGAAGAGGTCGAAATGCATCTTCATGGCAACAGAAGTGGAGTTTTTGTGGAGAAAGATCACGTCGGATGGCATTCGGCCCACAGACGCCAAGACAGAGGCTATCAGGAACGCGCCCAGGCAACAGAACGTCACGGAGCTGCGGTTATTCCTGGGACTCCTCAACTATTTTGGTAACTTCCTACCAGGGTTAAGCACCCTTTTAGACCCCCTACATGTGTGCGCAAAGGTGAGAACTGGGTATGGGGAAAAAAAACAAGTAATTGCTTTTGAGAAAGCCAGAAACATTTTATGCTTCAACAAGCTGCTTGTATTGTATAACCCGTGTAAAAGACTTGTGCTAGCATGTGACGCATCGTCGTACAGAGTCGGGTGTGTATTACAACAAGCGAACGTTGCTGGGAAGTTGCAACCTGTCGCCTATGCTTCCAGGAGCTTGTCTAAGGCCAAAAAAGCCTACAGCATGATTGAGAAAGAGGCATTAGCGTGTGAGTTCGGGATAAAGAAAATGCATCAGTACCTGTTTGGCCTCAAATTTGAGCTGGAAACCGATCACAAGCCCCTCACATCTCTGTTCGCTGAAAACAAGGGGAAAAATACTAATGTCTCAGCCCGCATACAAAGGTTGGCACTCGCGCTAACAGCGTATAACTATACCATCCGCCATAGGCCAGGCATCGAGAACTGTGCGGGTGCTCTCAATCGGCCACCATTGCCCACCACGGGGGCAGAAATGGCACAGCCCACAAACTTGTTGATGGTCATGGAAGCGTTTGAAAATGATAAATCACCTGTCACGGTCCGCTAGATTAGGACATAGACCAGCCAAGATCCTCTGCTGTCCCTAGTAAAAAACTGTGTACTGCATGGGAGTTGGGCAAGAGCCAATCAAGCCGTTCCAGCAGCGAAAGGACAAGCTGTCCATTTAGGCAGACTGCCTGTTGTGGTGTAACCGCGTAGTGCTACCAAAAAAGGGTAGGGAGACGTTCATCTCGAATCTCCACAGCACACACCCGGGTATAGTAATGATGAAAGCGATAGCCAGATCCCACGTGTGGTGGCCCAGTATCGACTCTGACTTAGAGTCCTGTGTACGACAATGCAGCGTATGTGCTCAGTTGAGCAACGCGCCCAGAGAGGCACCACTAAGTTTGTGGTCCTGGCCCTCCAGACCATGGTCGAGGATCTATGTCGACTATGTGGGCCCGTTTCTCGGTAAAATGTTCCTGGTGATGGTGGATGCTTTTTCAAAATGGATTGAATGTGAAATAATGTCAGGAAGCACCGCCACCATTGAAAGCCTGAGGGTCATGTTTGCCACCCACGGCCTGCCTGACATACTAGTCAGTGACAACGGGCCATGTTTCACCAGTGCCGAATTTAAAGAATTCATGACCCGCAATGGGATCAAACATGTCACCTCAGCCCCATTTAAACCAGCCTCCGATGGGCAGGCAGAGCGGGCAGTACAAACCATCAAACAGAGCCTTAAACGAGTCACAGAAGGCTTATTCCAAACCCGCTTGTCCCGAGTACTGCTCAGCTACCGCATGAGACCCCACTCGCTCACAGGGGTGCCCCCGGCTGACCTACTCATGTAAAGAACACTTAAAACCAGACTCTCGCCGGTTCACCCCAAACTGCATGATCAGGTTGAGAGCAGGCGGCAGCAACAAAATGTAAACGATGGTCGCGCCACTGCGTCACGGGAAATTGATCTGAATGACCCCGTGTACATGCTAAACTATGGACATGGTCCCAAGTGGATCGCGGGCACAGTGATAGCTAAAGAAGGGAATATGGTGTTTGTAGTCAAACTAGACAATGGACAAATTTGCAGAAAGCACTTGGACCAAACGAGGCTGCGGTTCACAGACTGCCCCGAGCAACCCACAGCAGACACCACCTTTTTCAAGCCCACAACACACCCAAAAGATCAACGACACCATGCCAAACCAGGAAATCGAACCCATCACGCCCAACAGCCCAGCAAGGCCAGGCTCACCCAGCAGCCTTGCAGGGCCAACAACACGTCAGCCCAGCGAGGGTACAGCCAACACACCAGAACAGACATTTGTACCGAGGCGGTCCACCAGGGAAAGAAAGGCTCCCAATCGCCTCACCTTGACTTTGGTGGCGGTGGGGGGGGGGGGGGGGAGGGGGGGGAAGTGATGTTGTGTATCTGTAAAGCATGCACTCCCATGTTCCGCCACCAGGGAGCACATCCCCTGAAGTCCCAAGGGATCCCGGCATCCCTTGGGAGCACTGTATATAAGCCGGCCCCCAAGGCCTGTTCCTCACTCTGGAGTGTCTTATTAAAGACTGAGGTCACTGTTACCTTAACCTCCCTGTGTGCAGCCTCATCTGTGTTAGGAATACAACACTAACTTTTTCCAGTTCTGACGAAAGCTCATTGACCTGAAACGTTAATTTGGTTTCTCTCTCCACAGATACTGCCTGACCTGCTGTGTATTTCCAGCATTTCTAGAATTGGAAAGTAGGAAAATTATGCTAAAAATGTATCGAGCCTTGGTTAGACCCCATTTAGAGTACTGCGTACAGTTGTGGTCGCCATATTATAAAAAAAGGCACAGGAGAGGGTGCAGAGAAGATTTACAAGTTGATACCAGAAATTCGAAGGTATATTTATCAGCAAAGGATAAACAAGCTGGATCTCTTTTCTCTTGAAAAAAGGCTGAGGGGTGATCTAATCGAGGTCTTTAAAATGATGAAAGGTTTTGATAGCATGGATAGAGAGAATATTTCCACTTATGGGGAACGGCATAAAAATAAAAAAGGGAAGATGGCTCAATCGTGGCTATCAAGGGAAATCAGGGATAGTATTAAAGCCAAGGAAGTGGCATACAAATTGGCCAGAAATAGCAGTGAACCCGGGGACTGGGAGAAATTTAGAACTCAGCAGAGAAGGACAAAGGGTTTGATTAGGGCAGGGAAAATGGAGTACGAGAAAAAGCTTGCAGGGAACATTAAGACGGATTGCAAAAGTTTCTATAGATATGTAAAGAGAAAAAGGTTAGTAAAGACAAACGTAGGTCCGCTGCAGTCAGAATCAGGGGAAGTCATAACAGGGAACAAAGAAATGGCAGACCAATTGAACAAGTACTTTGGTTCGGTATTCACTAAGGAGGGCACAAACAACCTTCCGCATATAAAAGGGGTCAGAGGGTCTAGTAAGGAGGAGGAACTGAGGGAAATCTTTATTCGTCGGGAAATTGTGTTGGGGAAATTGATGGGATTGAAGGCCGATAAATCCCCAGGGCCTGATGGACTGCATCCCAGAGTACTTAAGGAGGTGGCCTTGGAAATGGCAGATGCATTGACAGTCATTTTCCAACATTCCATTGACTCTGGATCAGTTCCTATCGAGTGGAGGGTAGCCAATGTAACCCCACTTTTTAAAAAAAAGGAGGGAGAGAGAAAACAGGGAATTATAGACCGGTCAGCCTGACCTCAGTAGTGGGTAAAATGATGAATCAATTATTAAGGATGTCACAGCAGCGCATTTGGAAAGAGGTGACATGATAGGTCCAAGTCAGCATGGATTTGTGAAAGGGAAATCATGCTTGACAAATCTTCTGGAATTTTTTGAGGATGTTTCCAGTAGAGTGGACAAGGGAGAACCAGTTGATGTGGTATATTTGGACTTTCAGAAGGCTTTCGACAAGGTCCCACACAAGAGATTAATGTGCAAAGTTAAAGCACATGGGATTGGGGGTAGTGTGCTGAAGTGGATTGAGAACTGGTTGTCAGACAGGAAGCAAAGAGTATGAGTAAATGGGTACTTTTCAGAATGGCAGGCAGTGACTAATGGGGTACCACAAGGTTCTGTGCTGGAGCCCTAGCTGTTTACACTGTACATTAATGATTTAGACGAGGGGATTAAATGTAGTATCTCCAAATTTGCAGATGACACTAAGTTGGGTGGCAGTGTGAGCTACGAGGAGGATGCTATGAGGCTGCAGAGTGACTTGGATAGGTTAGGTGAGTGGGCAAATGCATGGCAGATGAAGTATAATGTAGATAAATGTGAGGTTATCCACTTTGGTGGTAAAAACAGGGAGACAGACTATTATCTGAATGGTGACAGATTAGGAAAAGGGGAGGTGCAACGAGACCTGGGTTTCATGGTACATCAGTCATTGAAGGTTGGCATGCAGGTACAACAGGCGGTTAAGAAAGCAAATGGCATGTTGGCCTTCATAGCAAGGGGATTTGAGTACAGGGGCAGGGAGGTGTTGCTACAGTTGTACAGGGCCTTGGTGAGGCCACACCTGGAGTATTGTGTACAGTTTTGGTCTCCTAACTTGAGGAAGGACATTCTTGCTATTGAGGGAGTGCAGCGAAGGTTCACCAGACTGATTCCTGGGATGGTGGGACTGACCTATCAAGAAAGACTGGATCAACTGGGCTTGTATTCACTGGAGTTCAGAAGAATGAGAGGGGACCTCACAGAAACGTTTAAAATTCTGACGGGTTTAGACAGGTTAGATGTAGGAAGAATGTTCCCAATGTTGGGGAAGTCCAGAACCAGGGGTCACAGTCTAAGGATAAGGGGTAAGCCATTTAGGACCGAGATGAGGAGAAACTTCTTCACCCAGAGAGTGGTGAACCTGTGGAATTCTCTACCACAGAAAGTTGTTGAGGCCAATTCACTAAATATATTCAAAAGGGAGTTAGATGAAGTCCTTACTACTAGGGGGATCAAGGGGTATGGCGAGAAAACAGGAATGGGGTACTGAAGTTGCATGTTCAGCCATGAACTCTTTGAATGGCGGTGCAGGCTAGAAGGGCCGAATGGCCTACTCCTGCACCTATTTTCTATGTTTCTATGTTAGAGGCCATCAATATAAGAGAGTCACCCAGAAATCTAATAGGGAATTGAGAAGAAACTTCTTTACCCAGAGTGGTGAGAATGTGGAACTCGTGACCACAGGGAGTGGTTGAAGCAAATAGTATAGATGCATTTGAGGGGAGGCTAGACAGCATTTGAAGGAGAATGGAACAGAGGGTTATGCAGATAGATTTCGATGAGGAAAGACGGCATGGACTGGTTGGGCTGAAGGGTCTGTTTCTGAGCCGTATACCCCATGTAATCCAAGTTTTTATTTATGTTGATTATCTATGTGTATTTATCCTGCATGCTCAGCATTATTCCTTTAAAGTTGTTCCACTTGTTCCCTACTGAAGTGTTACTGAACAGTCTCCCAGCTCTGTCCAGAGCATGTGCAGGTCAGCAATGTGAGTTAATAATGTAGAACATTTAAGGGAGAATTGGACAGATAGTTGAGGGAGTGGAAAACTGAGAAGTACAAGGCTTTTGGTACTTGACAGATTGTCTTTTCATGTCATGTAAGCCAGAGAAAGCACAATCAACTCCTCTTGCAGCTTTCACACTAATATATACAACAACAACAACTTGTATTTATATAGCACCTTTAACGTAGTAAAACATCCCAAGGCACTTCACAGGAGTATTATAAGAAAACAAATAAATTTGACACCGAACCAGATAAGAAGAAATTACAGCAGACTTGGTCAAAGAGGTATGTTTTAAGAAGCATCTTGAAGGAGGAGAGAGATAGAGAGGTGGAGAGGCTTCAGGAGGGAGCCTAGGCAACAGAAGGCACGGCCACCAATGGTTGAGTGGTTATAATCAAGGATGCTCAAGAGGGCAGAATTTGATGAGCGCAGATGTCTTGGGGAGGAAGGAGAGGGGTTGATGTGGGGCTGGAGGAGATTACAGAGATAGGGAGGGAGGGAGGCCATGGATGGATTTGTAAACAAGGATGAGAATTTTGAAACCGAGGCGCTGCTTAACCGGGAGCCAATGTCGGTCAGCGAGCACAGGGGTGATGGGTGAGCGGGACTTGGTGCAAGTTAAGACACGGGAAGCAGAGTTTTATACAGAAAAGAGATACATATAGGTTCAGTTCAAACAGTTGCAAAACTTGGTAATGTTAATTGGCATCTATATACTGGATGCTACAGTGGCAAGGAACCTTATTAAAATTAACAAGAGTTGGGGGGATTTCTGGAAAAGCCATACTCGATAGAAGCATCAATCAGGGGATGTACAAGTCTCTGAGAGGTGACCTTGCAATGCATTAGATAAAGATAAAGCATCTCTAGAGATGGACGTCATTTGGAAGGAATTATCACCAGCCATGAAAGAAATGCACATAAAGAAGCGTGTAGCTGTGGTCAGATTCTCCATTTCCAAGGCCCTGACCCTGGAACTGACAGATTTGATAAGTTGGATAATTCATTGCAGCCACGATTGTAACTCGGGGGACGCTCACGACACGTAGGTTGCTGAGCGGGAGGGAACCATCCCCCCTCCCACCCCCGCGACAGATTCTTCAGCATGCAGACCGGGCCAGTTTAATCCTCTGTCCTCAATTGCATTTCTTTGCAGTGTCTAACTGAGGTGTTTAAGATAATTAAATGAGTTGTTAGGGTATAGAATCACTGGAATTTGCGGCACTTTATGGAGGCCATTTACAGAGGCTATTCGAACCATCGTCTGTGCCGACCGAGACAGAGCTATGCCTAATCCCACTTTCCAGCTCTTGTAGGTTACGGCATTTGAAATGCTTTTAAAATGCGATGAGGGTTTCTGCTTCTACCACCCTTTTAGGCCGTGAGGTCCAGACCCCCATCAGCCTGCTTTCGTAGATACCATAGGTCCCACTCCAAGAACTTGAGCACAAAAATCTAGGCTGACACTCCAGTGCAGTGCTGAGACATTAAACTGAGGCTCCGTCCGCCCTCTCAGGGGGACGTAAAAGATCCCATGGCACTATTTCGAAGAAGAGCAGGGAAGTTATCCCCAGTGTCCTGGTCAATATTCATCCCTCAATCAACATCACAAAAACAGATTATCTGGTCATTATCACGGTGCTATTTGTGGGAGCTTGCTGTGCGCAAATTGGCTGCCGCGTTTCCCACATTACAACAGTGACTACACTCCACAAGTACTTCATTGGCTGTAAAGCGCTTTGAGACATCTGGTGGTCATGAAAGGCGCTATATAAATGCAAGTCTTTCTTTCATTTTAGAGGGAAACTATTTCCTCTGGTGGGAGAGTCCAGAACAAGGGGAAGTGCAAGCTTAAAATTAGAGCCTTGTTGTTCATAGGTGAAGTCAGGGGACATAAATATCTCAATCCTGTTAAACACGATAAACTATGGATCTTAAGACTATTTCCTACTTCAATGCAGATCTTACAATACACTGCAATTAAACAGGCTTTATTTTATTGTGTCAAAGAACAGAAAATCAAGGTGAAATATTGCATCCCATACTTGGGACCACAAGGATATTGGAGGAAAGATTAGTCTGAAAATTGTTAATTGCTCTCTGGTGAAATTGTAATCCTTAATGGTTAATGCCTATTAAACTGCTGCTACATAAAAACATCTCAAGTATGTTTGTTCTCAACCGCATTGGCAAGGACATTGGCCATCTTCCATAAAATCTGGCACAGCTTACTTAGAAGGAAAAAAAAAGACTTGCATTTATATAGCGCCTTTCACGACCTCTGTACCCGAAAGCACTTTACAGCCAATGAAGTAGTGTTTGAAGTGTTGTCACTGTTGTAATGTGGGAAATGCTGCAGCCAATTCACACACAGCAAGCTCCCACAAAAAGCAATATTGGCCAGGATGCCGGGGATAGCCCCGCCCTGCTTATCTCCAAAATAGTGTGGTGGGAACTTTTACATCCACCTTAGAGGGAAGATTAGGCCTCGGTTTAACGTCTCATCCGAAAGACAGCCCCTCCGATAGTGCAGCACTCCTTCAGTACTGCACATAAGTGTCAGCCTAAATTATATGCTCAACTCTCAGAGTGGGACTTGAACCCACAACCTTCCATGAGCCTCAGCTGACAGTCATTCAGAACACGTGTGTCCCTGTTATTGGACGTAGAAAGCAGAATCTCTGAGTGCATCTCTAATCAAAGAGGTCGTCATGAGATATATAGAATGGGAACGTAGCATAGTGGTTATGTTAGTGGGCTCATAATCCAGAGGCCTGGTCTAATAACCCAGAGACACGAGTACAAATCCCACTACGGCAGCTGGGGAATTTAAATTCAGTTAATTAAATAAATCTAGAATAAAAAGCTAGACCATAAAATTACCAGATTGTCATTTAAGGGAAAGGAATCTCTTGTCCTTACCTGGTCTAGCTTATATGTGGCTCCAGACCCACAGTAATGTGGTTGATTCTTAATTGACCTCTGCTACAAGAAACAATAATAAAACCGGACGGACCACCCGGCATAGAACCCGGCACTGGCTATGGACATGACAACGGGACAGCCAGCCCAATCAACCCTGCAAAGTTTGCATTGACATCTGGGTTCCTGTACCAAAATTGGGAGAGCTGTCCCGCTGTCCCACAGCCTGACACAATGATACTCACAGAATCAGCCAATGTCTCAGATTCCTCCATCACCATCCCTGGATCTGTCCTGCCGGTGGGCGGTGGCACAGTGCTATACAGTCAGGAGGGGGTGGCCCCGAGAGTCCTCAACATTGACTCCGGACCACATGAAGTCTCTAGGCGTCAGGTAAGGCATGGGCAAAGAAACCTCCTGCTGATTACCACCTACCGCCCTCCCTCAGCTGATGAATCAGTACGCCACTGAGGGTAGCAAGGGCACAGAATGGGACTTCAATGTCCATCACCAAAGTGGCTCGGTAGCATCAAGACTGACCAAGTCCTGAAAGCTATTTATCCCGACAATATCCCGGCTGTGGTGCCAAAGACTTATGCTCCAGAACTAGCCGCGCCTTTAGCCAAGCTGTTCCAGTACAGCTACAAAACTGGCATCTACCAGACAATGTGGAAAACTGTCTAGGTATCACCTGTCTGCAAAAAAACAGGACAAATCCAATCTGGCCAATTACCGTCGTATCAGTCTACTCTCAATCATCAGCAAAGTGATGGAAGGTGTCGTCGACAGTGCTATCAAGCGGCACTTACTCACCAATAACCTGCTCACTGAGGCTTGGTTTGGGCTCTGCCAGGATCACTCGGCTCCAGACCTCATTACAGCCTTGGTCCAAACATGGGCAAAGGAGCTGAATTCCAGAGGGGAGGTGAGAGTGACTGTTCTGCACAGCAAGGCAGCATTTGACTGAGTGTGGCATCAAGGAGCCCGAGTAAAACTGAAGTCAGTGGGAATCAGGGGAAAGACTCAACTGGCTGGAGTCATACCTAGCACAAAGGAAGATGGTTGTGGTGGTTGGAGGTCAATCATCCCAGCCCCAGGATATCACTGCAGGAGTACCTGAGGACAGTGTCCTTGGCCAAACCATCTTCAGCGTCTTCATCTATGACCCTCCCTCCATCATAAGGTCAAAAGTGGGGATGTTAGCTGATGATTGCAGTGTTCAGTTCCATTCGCAACTCCTCAGAAAATGGAGCAGTCCATGCTCACATGCAGCAAGATCTGGATGACATTCAGGCTTGGGCTGATAAGTGGCAAGTAACATTCCCGCCACACAAGTGCCAGGCAATGACTATCTCCAACAAAAGAGCATCTAACTATTGCCCCTGTACATTCAACGACATTACCATCACCAAATCCACCACCATCAACATCCTAGAGGTCACCATTGACACCAACGTAACTGGACCTGCCACAGAAATACTGTGGCAACAAGAGGTCAGCAGTTGGGTATTCTGCGATGAGTGCCTCACCTCCTGACTCCCCAAAGCTCCACCATCTGCAAAGCACAAGTCAAGAGTGTGATGGAATACTCTCCACTTGCCTGGATGAGTGCAGCTCCTACAACACTCAAGAAGTTCGACACCATCTAGGACAAAGCAGCCTGTTTGATTGGCTGCCCATCCACCACCTTAAATATTCACTCCCTCCACTACCGGCGCACCGCGGCTGCTATGTGTACCATCTACAAGATGTAATGCAGCAACTCACCAAGGCTTCTTCGATAGCAGCACCTCCCAAACCCGAGACCTCTTTGCCCCCTAGAATCACAGAACCGTTACAGCATGGGAAAAGGCCATTGGGACTGTCGAGCCCATGCTGACTCTCAGCTAGTCCCACTCCCCGGCCCTTTCCCCGAAGCCCGAGTAGGACAAGGGCACATGGGAACACCATCACCTCCAAGTGCCCATCCAAATTACACATCATTCTGACTTGGAAACATATCAGCCGTTCTTTCATAGTCGCTGGGTCAAAATCCTGGAACTCCCTCCCTAACAGCACTGTGGGAGTACCTTCACCACACGGACTGCAGCAGTTCAAGGCGGCGGCTCACCAGCACCTTCTCAAGGGCATTTAGGAACAGGCAATAAATGGTAACCTTGCCAGTGACGCCCACATCCCGGAATAAATTTTTAAAAAGAGCAAAGATATTGTCCACTTTTCTTTCTACCTTCCCTTTGTCCTCAATCTATTCCTTCCCGTTTACGCCAAGGGTCATTTGACTGTGCCTATTCCCATTTCTCTCTCTTCCTGAAATTTTTATTTTGACCACATTACCTCTTTTCATGCAGCTCACTATGACTGCTATCATTTTTATTTGTTCTAAGGCTGTTTTTCGGACTAGAGGGACATTTACAGTGGTGTTCTCCAAGGTTCAGTACTAGGACCACTGCTGTTTTGATATACTTTAATGACTTGGGCTACAGGCACAATTTTGAAATCTGCAGATGACATGAAATTTGGAAGTGTAGTAAACAGCAAGGAAGATAGACATAGACAGGCAGACACATGGCAGATGAAATTCAACGCAGAAAAGTGTGAGGTGATGCATTTTGGTAGGAAGAATGGAGAGACACAATACAAGCTAACTGGTATAATTTTGAAGGGGGTGTAAGAGGAGAGAGACCTGTGCACAAATCTTTGAAGGTGGCAGGACAAGTTAACAAAGCAGTTAATAAAGCACATGAGATCCTGGGTTTTATAAATACAGGCAACTCTCTATTATCTGCACACGGATGCAACGGGAAATCGTTGTAACGGCATTTAAAATTCTGTGTGTGTGACGTCACTTTGAAACTCGGATGTTCCTTTCGAATGTTGAGCATTGCTTTTAAGCGCTCTGCCTTGCCTCAGCTCCCGCCGCTGCTCACACACAGGTCCACTGCCTCTCATCATTCATTAAAATGCCATGAACAGTTACAGGAAGTAGTCAACAAGCCTAATGGTCTTTAGATCTACAGGACTAGAATTCAAGGATAGACGATACACTGCAGCTATTGGTTAGAGCACACCTGCAGTACTGTAAGCATCAACTGTAATGTCAACTCGCTCTAACAGAAATCGTTTACCTGGCATAGCCCAATCCCCGAAGGACTCGGATAATCGAGAGTTGCCTGTAGAAGCATAGAGTGCAAAAGCCAGGAAGTTATGATGAATCTGTATAAAACACTAGTTCGGCCTCAGCTGGAGTATTGTATCCAATTTTGAGCACCACACTTTAGGAAGGATGTGAAGGTTTTAGAGAGGGTGCAGAAGAGATTTACTAGAATGGTTCCAGGGATGAGCGATTAGTTACTTGGATAGACCGCAGAAGCTGGGGTTGTTCTCTGTAGTGTATGAAATGATAGTGAACTCTGTACTATGAGCCAGTGACTAGGTGTAACCTGGTCAGTCTTTAATGGCTTCCAGAAGTGAAAATACAAAGGTGAAGTGCAGGTTATATACCGGGTGTCATGTATTCAACTATCATTGTAACCCATGTATAAACTGACCTAAGTTGTACACCGTGAGAACATTGACCACTAGGTGGTGAACTTGTGGGAGACACTCCTAACCTTGACTTTCAGGTATAAAACAGGAAGCTCCACCCACCTTCATCATTTCAGTGCTGGCTAATAAAGGTTACTGGTCACAGAGTGACCTTTTCTCAAGTATGGGCCTCGTGTGCATTTATACTGCATAGTAAGGACACATCACCGGGCCCAGTACGAGTGTACCTATGACCCTAGGACCTCTGACGGCAGTACCTCCTGTTGGTGGGCAGACCTTATTACATTACATTCTCCTTGGAGCAGAGAAGGCCAAGAGGAGATTTGACAGGTGTTTAAAATCATGACGAGTTTAGATAGAGTAAATACAGAGAAACTGTCTCCAATGGCTGAAGGGTCAATTACCAGAGGGCACAGAATTATGATTAGCAAAAGAGCCAGAGGCAACAGGAGGAAAAAAATATTTTTATGCAACAAGTGGTTAGGATTTGGAAAGCACTGCCCGATAGGGTGGTGGATACAGATTCAATAGTAGCCTTCAAAAGGGGATTGGAAAAATACTTGGAGAATGTTCCATGAGTATCCCCATCCTCAATGATGGCGGAGCCCAGCATGCAAGTGCAAAATACAAGGCTGAAGGACTTGCAACCATCGCCAGTCGGAAGTGCCAAGTGGATGATCCACATAGGCCTCCTCCTGAGGTCCTCAGCAACACAGAAGCCAATCTTCAGCCAATTCAATTAATTCCATGTGATACTAAGTGATTGGGTACAGCAAAGGCCATGGGGTCCCGACGACATCCCGGCTGTCGCGCTGAAGACTTGTGCTCCAGAACTAGCCGCGCCTCTAGCCAAGCTGTTCCAGTACAGCTACAGCACTGGCATCTACCCCACATTGTGGAAAACTGTCCAGGTATGCCCTGTGCAAAAAAATGACAAATCCAATCTGACCAATTAAAGCCCCATCAGCCTACTCTTGATAATCAGCAAAGTGTCATCGACAGTGCTATCAAATGGCACTTACTCACCAATAACCTGCTCACAGTTTGGGTTCCGCCAGGACCACTCAGCTCCAGACTTCATTACAGTCTTGGTCCAAATATGGACAAAAGAGCTGAATTCCAGAGCAAAGGTGAGACAAGTCAAGGCAACATTTTGACGGAGTGTGCCATCAAGAAGGCCTGGTAAAATTTTAATCGATGGGAATCAAGGGGAAAACTTTCCACTGGCTGAAGTCATACCTCATCTCCACCCCAGGACATTGCTGCAGAACTTCCTCAAGGCAGTGTCCTCGGCCCAACCATCTTCAGCATCATCATCAATGACCTTCCCTCCATCATGTCAGAAGTGGGGATGTTTACTGATAACTGCAGTGTTCAGTTCCATTCGCAACTCCTCAGATAGTGGAGCAGTCCGTGCCCGCATGCAGCAAGATTTGGACAACATTCAGGTTTGGGCTGATAAGTGGCGAGTAACATTTGCGTCACACAGACAATGACTATCTCCAATAAGTGAGAGTCCAACCATCGCTCCTTAACATTCAACGGCATTACAATGAAACAACTGGATTGGTGTAAAAATCCAGCTGGTTCGCTAATGTCCTTTAGGGAAAGAAATCTGCCACCCTTACCCGGTCTGGCCTATATGTGACTCCAGACCTACAGCAATGTGATTGACTCTTAACTGCCCTCTGAAATGGTGGCTCACCACCACCTTCTCTCAAGGACAATTAGGGATGGGCAATAAGAACATAAGAAATAGGAACAGGAATAGGCTATGCAGCCCCTCGAGCCTGCTCCGCCATTCAATATCATGGCTGATCTGATTATGGACTCAACTCCACTTCCCCGCCCGCTTCCCATAACCCCTTATCGTTTAAGAAACTGTCTATTTCTGTCTTAAATTTATTCAATGTCCCAGCTTCCACAGCTCTCTAAGGCAGCGAATTCCACAGATTTACAATCCTCAGAGAAGAAATTTCTCCTTATCTGTTTTAAATGGGCATCCCCTTATTCTAAGATCATGCCCTCTAGTTCTAGACTCCCTCATCAGTGGAAACATCCTCTCTGCATCCACCTTGTCAAGCCTCATAATCTTATACATTTCAATGAAATCACCTCTCATTCTTCTGAATTCCAATGAGTAGAGGCCCAACCTACTCACCTTTCATCAGTCAACCCCCTCATCCCCGGAATCAACCTCATGAACCTTCTCCAAACTGTCTCCAAAGCAAGTATATCCTTTCGTAAATATGGAAACCAAAACTGCACGCTGTATTCCAGGTGTGGCCTCACCAATAGCTTATATAACTGTAGCAAGACTTCCCTGCTTTTATACTCCATCCCCTTTGCAATAAAGGCCAAGATACCATTGGTCTTCCTGATCACTTGCTGTACCTGCATACTGTCCTTTTGCGTTTCATGCACAAGTACCCCCAGGTTCCGCTGTCCTGTGGCACTTTGCAATCTGCAATCTTTCTCCATTTAAATAATAACTTGCTCTTTGATTTTTTTCTGCCAAAGTGCATGACCTCACACTTTCCATTATACTCCATCTGCCAAATTTTTGCCCACTCACTTAGCCTGTCTATGTCCTTTTGCAGATTTTTTGTGTCCTCCTCACATTGCTTTTCCTCCCACCTCTATCAACAAACTTGGCTACGTTACACTCAGTCCTTTTTTCCAAGTCGTTAATATAGATTTTAAATAGTTGGGGTCCCAACACGGATCCCTGCGGCCCTGCTGGTGTTGCTTACATCCCATGAACAAATTTTAAAACATAAGCTCAGATACTTAATCAGTTAAATTACCTAACTGAAAACCTGTTGCAGAAACATGTCTACACTACAATAAGAAATAGAACTGAATCAGCATATCTTATGACTGAGAAATAATTTATAAAGGTTATTTTAGTCACTACACTTATATTCGACATTTTAAAAAATTAGCAAAGTTTTATATAATATTTTTACAGCAATTTCTGGAACTTTTGTTAGCTCTTTAAGTTCCTTACTATGGAAACACTTTGAAGTTGACTTCAATTTACTCAGCATCAGGAAAGATACGGTAATTGTGTTTTTTAAATTAATTAAAAAATGAATGTCTCTTACTTAAAACCAGTGACTAATTGCAGGTTGCCAAGTAACATGGCGATGGTTAAGTGTCTTCCCGTCAATATGCGTCTGCCTTTCGTTTGGACCCATGCTGTGTGCCTTTATTAATTCCTAAAACAGCCAATACTCATCTCCCCAAGGGCCCCAATAGCATTCTGGCAACTCTCGTGCAAACAGAAAAAAATGAAATTAAAAGCGACCTGAATTACTCAAGTAATTATGTTAGGTCGTTTAAATTTCTTCCGGATTCATTTTTCGATTGTAACGATTATATTTTTCGGCAGGCACAAAGGAAGATTTCCTCTTTGCACAAAACTGTAAACACTTTCGGTTCTAAATGACATGGTGCACTGAGGGTTACTGCCCTCTGAAATGGCCTCGCAAGCCACTCAGTTGTAGAAGGCGGCTCACCACCACCTTCTCAAGGACAATTAAGGATCGGCAATAAATGCTGGCCTTGCTGTCGACGTCCACATCCCGTGAATTAAATTTTTAAAAATGTAAACAGCTATGAGAAACGATAAGAATAATAAAACCAGCCGGACCACCCAGCCCAGTCGACCCTGTAAAATCCTCCTCACTAATATCTAGGAAACATTGGAGAGAGCTGTCCCACAGACTAGTCAAGCAACAGTCTGACATAGTCATACTCACAGAATCACACCTTACAGCCAATGTCCCTGACTCCTCCATCACCATCCCTGGATATGCCCTGTCCCACTAGTGACGGCACAGTGGTATAGTCAGGAGTGGCCCTGGGAGTCCTCAACATTGACTCCGGCCCCATGAAGTCTCATGGCTTCAAGTCATAATCCTGCTGATTACCACCTACCGCCCTCCCTCATCCAATGAATCGGTACTCCTCCATGTTGAACATCACTTGAAAGAAGCACCGAGGGTAACAAGGGCACAGAATCTCGGTGGGGGACTTTAATGTCCATCACCAAAAGTGGCTCGGTAGCACCACTACTGACCGAACTGGCCGAGTCCTGAAAGACATATCTGCCAGACTGGGTCTGCAGCAGGTGGGGAGAACCAAAACGACAGAAAAACCTACTTGACCGCGTCCTCACCAATCTACAATGCATCTGTCCACAACAACATTGGTAGCAGTGATCACCGCACAATCATTGTGGAGATGAGGTCCGGTCCTCACACTGAAGACTTCCTCCATCGTGTTGTGTGGAATTACCATGTTAAATGGGATAGATTCAGAACAGATCTAGCAGCTCAAAACTGGACATGCATGAGGCGTTGTGGGCCATCAGCAGCAGCAGAATTTTATTCCACCACAATCTGTAACATCTTGGCCCAGTATATCCCTCATTCTACATTACCATCAAACCAGGGGATCAACCCTGGTTCAATAAGGAAGTGCAGAAGAGCATGCCAGGAGCAGCACCAGCTGTACTTAAAAAAATAAGGTACCAACCTTGGGAAGCTGCAACACAGGACATGCATGCTAAGCAGAATTAGCATGCTATAAACAGAGCTAGGCGATCCCACAACCAACAGATCAGATCAAAGCTCTGCAATCCTGCCACATCCAGTCATGAATGGTGGTGGACAATTAAACAACGAACTTGAGGAGGCGGCTCCATGAATATCCCCATCCTCAATGATGGCGGAGCCCAGCATTCAAGTGCAAAATACAAGGCTGAGACATTTGCAACCATCTTCAGCCAGAAGTGCCGAGTGGATGATCCATATCGGCCTCCTCCCGAGGTCCCCACCACCACAGAAGCCAGTCTTCAGCCAATTCGATTCATTCCACGTGATATCAAGAAACGGCTGAGCACATTGGGTACAGCAAAGGCATTGGGGCCCGACAACATCCTGGCTGTCGTGTTGAAGACTTGTGCTCCAGAACTAGCCGCACCTCTAGCCAAGCTGTTCCAGTACAGCTAGAACACTGGCATCTATCAGACAAAGTGGAAAACTGCCCAGGTATGTCCTGTCCACAAAAAGTAGGACAAATCCAAACCGATCAATTACCGCACCATCAGTCTACTCTCAATCATCAGCAAAGTGATGGAAGGGGTCGTCAACAGGGCTATCAAGCAGCACTTGCTCACCAATAACCTGCTCACTGATGCTCAGTTTGTGTTCCGCCAGGACCACTCTGCTCCAGACCTCATTACAGCCTTGGTCCAAACATGGATAAAAGAGCTGAATTCCGGAGGTGAGGTGAGAGTGACTGCTCTTGATATCAAGGAGCCCTAGTAAAATTAAAGTCAATGGGAATCAGAGGGAAAACTCTCCACTGGCTAGAGTCATAGCTAGCACAAAGGAAGATGGTTGTGGCTGTTGGAGATCAATCATCTCAGCCCCAGGTCATTCCCGACAACATTAGGTCAGAAGTGGGGATGGTTACTGATGAGTGCAGGGTTTAGCTCCATTCGTAACTCCTCAGAAAATGAAGCAGTCCATGCCCGCTTGCAGCAAGACCTGGACAACATTTAGGCTTGGGCTGATAAAGGGCAAGTAACATTCACACCACCCAGACAATGACTATCACTAAGAAGCAAGAGCCTAACCACTTCCCCCTTAACATTCAATGTCATTGGCATATTCCCCATCAACAACATCCTAGGAGTCACCATTGAGAGAAACCAAACTGGACCAGGCACAAAGACTGCGGCTACAAGAGCAGGTCACAGGCTCGCTATTCTGTGCCGAGTGTCTCACCTGACTCCCCAAAGTCTTTCCACCATCTACAAAGCACAAGTCAGGAGTGTGATGGAATACTCTCCACTTGCCTGGATGCTCCAACAACACTCAAGAAGCTCGACACCATCCAGGACAAAGCAGCCCGCTCGATTGGCACCCCATCCACCACCTTCACTCCCTCCACCACCGGCACACCATGTCTGAAGTGTGTACCATCTACAAAATGTACTGCAACAACTCGCCAAGACTTCTACAGCAACTCCCAAACCCATGACCTCTGCGACCTAAAAGGACAAGGACAGCAGGTGCATGAGAAAACCACCACCTCCAAGTCACACACCTGACCGGGAAATATATCGCTGTTCCTTCGACACTGGGTCAAAATCCTGGAACTCTCTCCCTAATAGCACGGTGGGAGCACCTACACCACTCGGACTGCAGCGGCTCACCATCACCATCTCAAGGGCAATTAGGGATGGGCCTTGCCAGTGACGCCCACATCCCATGAATGAATTTTTTTTTTTTTTTTATAAACAGGCAATGTATACGCTGCTTGAATGGAGATAGAGCCAGGGATTAACAAACCACTAATGTTCAATGCATGGGTCCCATCACAAACAACATCAATGCATTAATGAACTACACCAGTCTCAATTTAGTGCAACAATTCAAGCTTAACCATTTTGTTGAACAATAACAATTTAATTGCTTTCATAATTCCCTCGTTACATAACTATTGTTATGGGCAGTAATGAAGACATGCAGCAAAACGATCAAGGAAACAGAGCGTGCCATAAGCCTGCAGTTTCTGACCACGCACGAATCTGACCAGTTAGAAAGCAAGAACTTACATTTATATAGCGTCTTTCATGACCTCAGGATGTCCCAATGTGCTTTACAGCAAATGAAGCGCTTTTTGAGGTGTAGTCACATTTGCAATGTGGGAAACGCAGTAGCCAATTTGCATACAGCAAGCTCCCACAAACTGCAATGTGATAATGGACAGATCATCTGTTTGCATGATGTTGGTTGAGGGATAAATATTAGCCAGGACACTGGGGAGAACTCCCCTGCTCTTCTTTGAATTAGCTCCATGTGATATTTTATATGTAGGGCAGAGCACAGTTCACACCCAGCCAATATTTTGAGCACTGACGTCACCATCATTTCCAGTGGAACTTTTTGGGCAACCTCCCAGCATTCAAAACACCTTTGATTGGGAAGTCACCCATTTTGGGGGTGGGCAATAATATGCTTCCCAGTATTTAAAGGCAGGTAGCTGAACAGTAAGTTGGCAGATGGAGTATAATGTGGGAATTGTGAAATTATTCACTTTGGTAGGAAGAATAGAAAAACAAAATATTTTTTAAATGGTGAGAAACTATTAAATGTTGGTGTTCAGAGAGATTTAGGTGTCCTCGTACAGGAAACGCAGAGGTACAGCAAGCAATTGGGAAGGTAAATGGCATGTTGGCCTTTATTGCAAGGGGATTGGAATACAAGAGTAAGCAGGTCCTGCTAAGACTGCACAGGGCCTTGGTGAGACCACACCTGGAGTACTTGCAGTTTTGGTCTTCTTATCTGAGAAAGGACATACATGCCTTAGAGGCAGTACACTGAAGGTTCACTAGATTGATCCCTGGGATGAGAGGGTTGTCCTATGGAGGAGAGATCGAGTGCATTGTGCCTGTACCCTCTAAAGTTTAGAAGAATGAGAGGTAATCTCATTGAAACAGGTAAGATTCTGAGAGAGCTTGGCAGGAAAGATGCTGAGAGGTTGATTCCCCCAGTTGGAGAGTCTAGAACTAGGGGTCATTGGTCAGCCATTTAAGACAGATGAGAAATTTCTTCAGAGGGTTGTGAATCTTTGGAATGATCTGCCCCAGAAGCTGAGTCGTTGTGTATATTCAAGGGGGAGATAGATAGATTTTTGGACTCTAAGGGAATCAAGTGATAGGGGGATCGGGTGGGAAAGCGGAGTTGAGGTAGAAGATCAGCTACAATTGTATTGAATGGTGGAGCAAGCTCTCGGGGCCCCTGGGCCCACTCCTGCTCCCAATTCTTATGCTCTTGTGTTATAAGGGGCACGCATCCTCATTACCTTTTCTGTAAAGGGACAAACATTCCGAGATCCCAGAATGGCTACCAGGTTTGTAGGACGGAGAATTCCCAGGTGATAGAGCAGCGAAAGAACTGAAGCAAGAAATGAGGTAGAGGAGGGCTGTAGTACTCTTTGCTGATGAGCACTGCAGGATTATGGAAGGAAGGAGACCAAAGGTTGCGCCCAGATTTAATGATGCTTCCCTAGATATCATGGGTGCAGAAAGGGCCAACATGGAGGTCCTCTTTCCCAGCAATGGGAAAAAGAAACCAGCAGCCACCTCAAAGGCGGCATGGATAGAGGTGGCCTAAGTAGTAAGTAGCAGTCTACCACAATACAGCCAAACTCTTAGCATGGTGAAGGAGCAGTGTAGGAGGAGCATTGGGGACTAGTCAGGCAGCCTTGTGATCAATGCTTGCCAACTGATCTGTGAACATCTACAGGAACAGTCAACTAATGCACTACAAGTGACAGTTCAAGTTTACCATGGCCCTCAACTTTTGTTTTTGCTGAGGTCCCTTCTGGGTATCCAAAGGGGACATCACACACCAGACAGCCACATTCTCCTGTAAAATTCCATTACAGAGATACCCAAAGATCTGTAGCACAATGCACCCTGATAATTGTATCTCAGGGAGGAATACTAATGGATCAGTTCCAGCTGCAAGGAGACAAGTATTTGAGCATCTCATTGTTCAGTTCTTCAAGCAGCGTTTAGAAATACCTTCCTACAGTGCTTTGCCTGTCCCAACACAGCATATATAATGTAATTTGCCCGACCTGTTTTTAGTTGTTACTCTTAACCATAATTTTTCTGTCAAACATTTACCACATTTATTTTACAACTACCATTCCACAGATGATGTCTGATCTGCATAAAAGTCCAAGGAACATCGGACTATTTAGCCCCTCAACCCTGTTCCACCTTACAATGAGATCATGGAGGATCTACGACCTAATTCCATATATCTGCCTTTGCCCCAGCAACGTCAACATCACCCATCACCCCCGTGCTTTCTGACCTACATTGGCTCCTGGTTAAACAACACCGATTACAAAATTCTCATCCTTGTTTTACGAATCACTCCATGGCCTTGCCCCTCACTATCTCTAATCTTTTTCGGCCTCACAACCCCACAAGATGTCTGCACTCCTCAAATTCTGCCCTCTTTAACATCCCTCATTATAACTGCTCAACCATCGGTGGCCGTGCCTTCAGCTATTTGGGCCCCAAGCTCTGGAACTCCCTCCCTATACTTCTCTGTCTTCTCTTTCCTCCATTAAGACGCTCCTTAAAATCTACCTCTTTAAACAAGCTTTTGGACATCTGTCTTAATTTCTTTTGAGGCTCAGTCAAATTTATCTGTTTTGTCTTGCAACACTGTTGTGAAGCGCCTTGGGACATATTATTATGTTAAAGGAGCTATATAAATAAGTGTGTTCTCTCAATATGTTTAGTTAACAAAAATCTATCAATCTCAGATTTAAAACTAACAATTGATCTATCAGTTGCTGTTTGTGGAAGAGTTCCAAACTTCTACCACCTTTTGTGGGGCTCGCTGGCTTGTGGCGCTGCGGGTGGGGGAGATGGGAGGGGAGGATGCATGCGCAGAAAAAGATTAGTTGGAAATGTGCTGGGGGGGGGGGGGGCGGGGGGAGACGGAGTCGGTAATATTTGTCCTAACTCTCGTTTCTGCGCATGCATCAGGTAGAGAATTCCAAAGATTCACCACCCTCTGAGTGAAGAAATTTCTCATCTCAGTCCTAAATGGCCGACCCCTTATTCTGAGACTGTGACCCCTGGTTCTAGACTCCACAGCACAGGGGAAACATCCTCCTTGCATCTACCCTGCAAGAATTTTTAAGTTTCAAAGAGATCACCTCTCATTCTTCTAAACTCTAGAAAATATAGGCCTAGTCTACTCAATCTCTCATTAGGGCAGGCCCCCCCATCCCTGGAATCAGTCTGGTGAACCTTCATTGCACTCCCTCTATGGCAAGTATAACCATCTTTAGGTAAGACGACCAAAATTGTACACAATACTTCAGGTGTATATATAATTGCAGTAAGACATCTTTACTCTTATACTCAAATCCTCTTGTAATAAAGACCAACATACCATTTGTTTTCTTAATTATTTGCTGTACCTGCATGTTAACATTCAGTGATTCATGTACAAGGACACCCAAGTGCCTCTGAACACCAACATTTTCCAATCTCTCCCAGTTTAAAAAATACTCTGCTTTACTATTTTACCTACCAAAAAGGAGGAAACTGAAGTACAGAATTAATTGCAAGTGTCCTGTGTTGTACAAGAAGTTCATTTGACAGTTTACTTCAATGCCGAGTTACCATTTTACCTTTAGGCACGAGTTTAATATATGTACACATCCACGGATAATCCCCAAAGGGGCTGGGTCAAACATTAAGTGATTAATGATGTCGGAGCAAGGGTGTAATTATTAACTATTAATAAACACATTTTTTTTTTAAATTACATTTTAGGCACCTCCCCCGAACTCCTCCAGGTAATTTATGTTCACTTGAGGCCAGTTTCAAAACGCACCCATCAACATTTCAGTCCACTTTAATCCAGCTCCAAGGCATTCTTCCCGGTTGCTCCTTCTCAAAGGATTGCAGCCTTATCTCTGGGACAGTATGTTACAAGAAAATACTTGAGGGAGATACAAGGCTACACAATTTAATCACAGGGGCTCAGATTAGCGTATAAGCCACTCAAGACGCTTTCGCTCCGATGTATTATTCCATAAAACTTTGAGGCAAATTCTTTTAAAAAAGAAGTTTGTTTGAAAGCCAAGGATAACTGGCTCCTATAAATAATCTTCCAATCAACAACTTGCATTTATATAGCGCCTCCCAATGTGGTAAAAATGTCCCCAGGAGCGGTATCGGACAGAATTCAACACAGAGCCACATAGAAAGACATCAGGACAAGTGACAAAAAGCTTAGTCAAAGAGGTAGGTTTGAAGGAGCGTCATAAACATGGAGAAGTAGAGAGGCAGAGATGTTTAGGGAGGGAATTCTAGAGCTTGGGACCTCGGCAGCTGAAGGCACGGCCAGCAATGGTGGCGCGATTAAAATCAGGGATGCACAAGAGGCCAGAATTGGAGGAGCGCGGAAATCTCGGAGGGTTGTACGGCTGGAGGACATTAGAGTTAGGGAGGGGCGAGGCCATAGAGAGATTTGAACACACAAGAATTGTAAAAGCATTGCCGGACCAGGAGCCAATGTAGGTCAGCGAGCTCAGGGCTGATGGGAGAATGGAACTTGGTGGGAGTTGGGATGCAGCCAGCAGAGTTTTGGATGAGGTCAAGTTTACAGAGGGTGGAAGGTCAGCCAGGAGAGCATTGGATAGTCAAGTCTGGAAGGGACAAAGGGATGAATGAGGGTTTCAGCAGATGAGCTGAGGCAGGGAGAGTGGAGATGGGCAAAAGATATTACAGAGGTTGAAGTAGATGGTCTTTGGTGATGGAGAAGAAATCCCGCCAACGCTTTTAGTGTGTTACAAGTCTCTGGAGTGGGATTTGAACGCACAACCTTCTGACTCAGAGGCGGGAGTGCTACCCACTGAGCCACAGATGACCCAATTAATGTTTTTAAATTTATGAAAGCAATTGATAAAGCAGCTCCGGATAAATTGTTCACCGGACAAAAAGTTCAATCACTAGAGTGCCGCAGCAGACAGGAGATTGGGGTCGAGCTATTTCACAAAAACACATATTGAGTGAGTTACTGGAGAAGACATTTGAAGCAAGTAGTGCAAAATGGGTTCAAAAGATGGCCAGATTAATGTTTCTTCAGAAAATGCACGAACAGGAAACGTTAGTTCTAGCCCAGTGTGTTCAGAAACTCAAATTACAGGCAGCGAGAACAAAACCCTTTGTTTTAATAAATCAACATTTTTTTAATAATATATTTAACAACCTTCCCAACTTTTCAACATCATTTCTTGAACTTGGTCATCCTACAAAGAAAAAAAAAGTAAAAAGTTCCGTATTCAAAAATGTTTCAAACAAAAATATAATATACTTGCAAGTAAGACACAAGCAAGTATTGTACAAAGAAAATTTAAAAAAACACACATCTCAGCAAGACATTGCTTCGTGTGTATCTAACAACTCAGAACACTGGCCCACCAAGAACTTCAGCTTGAATCCACAATCATCTAAAATATCTTCCAGGCCTAGTTGGCATAAACATCAGTCTTAAAATACTGTACTTCAAAGCAGTGTTCTAAAAGGATTAACTTCCGTAGTCAAGTCCTCTCGAGTACTGAGTTCCAGGTCTTCAGAAAGAAGTTCCCAGTGAAAACTGGAGTTTTGCTCTTTTGCTTATGGCAGCTTTTCAAATGCAAAGATCAAGTATATGCCTGAGAAGTATACAAAATGGATGGTTAAGTGTGATTCTGTCAACGCTCGTTTTCAGATACAATAAACTGCCGTACATAGCCGTGGGCAATGGAAGTCCATATTTTCACAAAATCGCTCACTTTATTGGCCCTGAAATCCCGGCCTCCCCAGGTCCGTACGGAGTGTACACGGACCTGGGAAGACGTCGCATAAGCCGATTTTTGGAGCGCACGATGCACATGCGCCGAAAACTAGCTTTTCCGATCGGTTACGTTTTAGCTTGACCGATCGCACGCATTTCGGCAGCTAGGACATTTGCATAGGCAAGATTGTGGTATTGCCCTGCAAATTGACCTTAAAACTTTTGCGCCTGGTAAAAGCAGGCACATAGCCTACTTTTACCAGCGCAAGAGTTTTAAAACAAAAATAAATTTTTAAAAAACACATTTTAATGTTAAAAACCCTGCCACCAAGGTAAGTTTGTTTTAAACCATAATTAAAATCGGGAAAATACTTTTTTCCTAATTAAATTAATAAATGTTTGTTAAATGTGTGATTTTTTTTCCCTATTTTTTATTTATTGTTTTGTTGTTGGGGTCAGGGGGAGGGGGGGGGGTGGAGTTTCTCAATCATAATGAGAATTCCTACTTACGGAGTTCCCATTATGATGAATGAGAAAATACTTTACCTGGATTGGCTGCCCAGTGCCTTGCGACTCCAGCTCCAGGTCTGTCCAGACATGCACGTGCTCCGAAACACAGGGAGAGGAGGCCTCAGGACCAGGAGCTCTGGTGGGCGCAGCAGTAAAAGTGCGTGCGCATCTATTCTCTAGAATTGAGTCGAACGCCCGCGGGAAGAACGAACCGGGATTTCAGGGCCAATATTGTTACTCACACCTTGACCTGACAAGATACAATAACCAGGAAATGGGGGGGGGGGGGGGGGAAAAGGGGGGAGGAGGAGATAGAGTGCGAGATCAAGTTGTAAGGAGAGCTTGATATACATATACAGTCATCGCGGTCATAATTTTACTCAACTAATTGCTTGTTGATCTTCGCAAATGACCATTGAAGCACAGCCAATCAAGGCTTTTAAGACAGAGCTAGGTAAAAATCGTGACGATGCAAGGAACAGGCCAGAAAATACCACTGGAGCGAGCTGCCGACAGTTTACAGTGGAGCTATCCAATTAGTCAAAGATGCATTTCTGCCTAACTTCTTTCTCCACACATCAACTCAGGGTTACGTTGGGGTGTGGAGAAAAAGGAAAAGGTGGAGAGACAGAGAATGACTGCATCTTGTAAACAAAGTCATACGACTACTGAAAAGCCCTGAAAGCACTGCACAGAATATACTGAAGTGCAAAAAATGTGTTCCTTGTGCAAAAGCTTTATGTTCTTGCAGGTGCATTGCACCCATGCCATCTGTTGGCAGCAGTAGCATACTACAAGTGTTTTACTGCATTTTTATTCACACTAGCTGATAAAAAGCATAGGACGACGACAGTATCAATGTTCCCTTTAACTTTTTTTTCTCGTGCATGGTCCCTTTAAATTGCTGTGTGGCCAATTCAAACTTTACACATGCGCGATTTTTACAATGCGGAAGCCGGTGAGCGGCCTGCGCGAGACCTCAGACCGCGAGCATGCACGCGGCTCCAAGGGAACATTGGACAGCACAAGCCCATTATAGTGGTTTCTTAAATTTAAGGATTAACAAAACGTTCAGTCTATAACTCATCCAGTTTGGTTAAACATAAACCCAGTAAGTGATGACAAAAATCAAGAATTTCTTTTACTACAATATATAAAAATGAAGGCTTTAATATACAGATGGTTAACAAGTGTTACAAGATCAGCCTCTACCATCGAGTATTTGTGGAGGAGCAGTATCAATACTAGTCAGGGCTCATTTAACGCCATACGTTGAAGAAACAGTCATTTACAATTTGATAAAAGTGGTGTTTTAAATAGTTATACTTACTTGTAGCTTCCCACTCTGATTTGCTTAACGTTCCCTGTAAAACAAATATCACAAGATGAGCAGACAATTTTGGTCGTGACTTATAAGGGTCAAATGTAAAATTCATTAGTGCATATTCCAGGAATTGAATACAATCCCTCAACAATTCAAAAAGTCATTAGTCCATTTTTGCTTCCCACGAGTTTGATTTGAAGATTTATTTCTTTGCAGGTAAAATTCAACAACTTTTTAAATATAAAAGGGCTATTCATTCTAAATTAGTGCAATACTTTCACAGGACTGGAGAATTTTAGCTATGAGGAAAGATTGGATAGGCAGGGATTGTTTTCTTTGGATCAGAGGAGACTGAGGGGAGATTTAATTGAGGTTGATAAAATCATGCCAGCCTAGATAGAGTGGATAGGCTGTTTTCCTTAGCAATTGGTAGAAGGATTAGAGGAGAACTTTTTTCCACCCTCATCACATTTAAAAAGTACTTGAACATGCACTTGAAGTGCCATAACCTACAGGGCTATGGACCAAGAACTGAAAAGTGGGATTAGGCTGGAAAGCTCTTTTTCAGCTGGCACAGGCACGATAGGCCAAATGGTCTCCTTCTGTGCCATAAATTTCTATGATTCTATGACTTATGAACTGCATATGGTAACTAAATTTCAAGATTTTGCTGGTCATCTGCTTTGGAGTCACATTATGTTGGAGGGGAGAAGTTAAACTGTAACTATTCCAGCATTTAAAAACAAACATTCTGCGTGTGGATGTACCTCGAGGTCTGAATAGCACAAGCACCTTGTTCCAAACTATCAGTGTACCAAACACACACAATTGTAGCAATTTATATAAATGGTTAGGTTGCCATTCATACAATGAATCTGAAATCTTAGCAAATATGTGTCTCATTTAATAAAGTTACAGACTCAATGGATCATTCATCAAATACATACGACGTCAATATTTATATAGCACCTCTAAGATAGTCAAACATCCCAAGGTGCTTCATAAGAGTGTTGTAAGACAAAAAATTCGATACTGAGCCACATAATGAGAAATTAGGGCAGGTGACCAAGAGCTTGGTCAAAGAGGTATGTTCTAAGGAGTGTCTTGATAGAGGAAAGAGAGGTAGGGAGACAGAGGCTTGGCAGGGAGTTCCAGAGCTTGGGGCCTAGGCAACAGAAGACATGGCCATCAATGGTGGAGCGATTATAATCAGGGATGCTCAAGAGAGCAGAATTAGAGCGGTGCAGAAATCTCAGAGGTAGGGGGAGGGGGGGAGTGGAGGTAATCACAGAGATAGTGAAACACGAGGGCAGAATATTAGGAAAAGGGGAGGTGCAACGAGACCTGGGTGTCATGGTACATCAGTCATTGAAAGTTGGCATACAAGTACAGCAGGCAGTGAAGGTGACAAGTGGCATGTTGGCCTTCATAGAGAGAGGATTTGAGTATAGGAGCAGGGAGGTCTTACTGCAGTTGTACAGGGCCCTGGTGAGGCCTCTCCTGGAATATTGTGTTCAGTTTTGGTCTCCTAATCTGAGGAAGGACATTCTTGCTATTGAGGGAGTGCAGCGAAGGTTCACCAGACTGATTCCAGGGATGGCAGGACTGACATGAGGAGAGACTGAATCGACTAGACCTGTATTCACTGGAGTTTAGAAGGATGAGGGGGATCTCATAGAAACATATAAAATACTGATGGGACTGGACAGGTTAGATGCAGGAAGAATGTTCCCGATGTTGGGGAAGTCCAGAACCAGGGCTCACAGTCTAAGGATAAGGGGTAAGCCATTTAGGACAGAGATGAGGAGAAACTTCTTCACTCAGAATTGTGAACCTGTGGAATTCTCTACCACAGAAAGTTGTTGAGGCCAGTTCGTTAAGATACATTCAAAAAGGGAGTTAGATGTAGCCCTTACGGCTAATGGGATCAACAAGGGGTATGGAGAGAAAGCAGGAATGGAGTACTGAAGTTGCATGATCAGCCATGATCATATTGAATTGTGGTGCAGGCTCAAAGGGCCGAATGGCCTACTCTTGCATCTACTTTTCTATGTTTCTATAGGGAGGAGCGAGGCCATGGAGGGATTTGAAAACAAGGATGAGAATTTTGAAAATTGAGGCATTGCTTAACCGGGACCCAATGTACAGAGGTGATGGGGACACGGGAAGCTGAGTTTTGGATGACCTCACATGAGGGAACGTGGGAGGCTAGCCAGGAGTGCGTTGGCAAGGTAACAAAGGCATGATGTTTTCAGCAGTGGACGAGCCGAGGCAGGGGCGGAGACGGGCGATGTTACGGAGGTGGAAATAGGCGACCTTCGTTATGCCGCGGATATGTGGCCGGAAGCTCACTTCAGGGTCAAATATGACAGTTTGCGAACAATCTGGTTCAGCCTCAGGCAGATATTATTTTACTTTAGTGTCTTGCCACACTAGGCTCTTGGGGCTAGACTTTCAGTTTATATCCGCCCCTTTAATGCCCATATAAAATCGCCGAGATTCAGTTTATCGCCCATATTTGATAAATGGAAACTACCGTCCTATTATCACCGGCAAAACTTTCTGAACTGCCCGCCCATTTTTTTTTTTTTAAATATAATCTGACGTCATCACTAGTATAACACCCAGAATACTGTTTATAATGAACCTAATGCCCAAATATCACCGATCGCTACTTTTGGCATTTCACCCATATATCGCCCAAAAAGACACTCAAGAAAAACTGCACTCACCGGACCTTAACCCAGCGGTATGGATGCCCGCATTTTGTAAATTGGAGGAAGTTTAATAAAAGGCTGCTTCAAGTTGATGGGAGCATTAAAGTAATTAGTGAGTGATTTTAAGGGCGTTTTAGAATTTTTCCAATCATCTAATCACATTGTGGTCAATTTCAAGTTTACATTGTTTTTTTGAGGACAATTAAAAAATTTTGAAGCCAGATTAGGGCATTTATACTGATAGGGCCTGTAATTTCTCAGCCAGTATTGATGACTACTCACATGTTATATAATAGAGATGAGAGAAGGTTCATTGCAGATCATTGTGCGCCCAAAGAGTTGGCAGTCTGCGGAGGAGATGACGTTACACCCAACGCATTTACAGGGATAAGCGATCATACCTGGACTTGTCCGATAACACTTGCGTTAGAAAGCTGCGCTTCCAAAAGGAGATTAGAGATATGCCAGCTAATTAAGGGAGATCTGCAGCCTACCAGCACCATCAGGACCACACTGCCCGTTGAGGTTAAGGTTACTACAGCACTTTCCTTCTATGAATTAGGCTCCTTTCAGGCCTCAGCTGGCGACATTTTCCTGCATCTCTCAGCACTCCACACATTGCTGCATTAGACAGGTGACTGAAGCCCTTAACACATGCAGGATGGACTTTATAAACTTCCCCATGACCAGGGAGGCACAGAGTGAGAGGGCTTTGGGGCTCTCGAGAATAGCAAACTTCCAAGATGCAGGGAGCAATAGACTGTATGCACATCGCCCTGCGAGCATCTTTACAGGATGCAGAGGTTTACCGTAACCAAAAGGGATTTCACTCCCTGAATGGGTCTCCCCCTCCCTCCCCACAACCTGCGGTCACGCCTCCCTCTACCATTCCCACTTCTCTCCCTCCCCCCCCCCCCCCCCCCCCCACCTCTTATGCTCCCCCTTCTACCCCCACTCACACCAAGTCGTCTTGCAGCAGGGCACCTCGAGCGCTGCTGCAGTTGGGTTGGGGGGGGGGGGGAGGAGATTTAATTCTTGGGCCCCAGGAGAAGAACATAAGAAATAGGAACAGGAGTAGGCCATACGGGCCCTCGAGCCTGCTCCACCATTCAGTAAGATCATGGCTGATCTGATCATGGACTCAGCTCCACTTCCCTGCCCACTCCCGATAACCGCTTATCCCCTTATCGTTTAACAAACTGTCTAAAATGTATTCAATGTCCCAGCTTCCACAGCTCTCCGAGGCAGCGAATTCCACAGACTTACAACCTTCAGAAGAAATTTCTCCTCATCTGTTTTAAATGGGCAGCCCCTTATTCCAAGATCGTGCCCTCTAGTTCTAGTCTCCCCCATCAGTGGAAACATCCTCTATGCATCCACCTGGTCATGCCCCCTCATAATGTAATACGTTGCGATAAGATCACACCTCATGCTTCTGAATTTCAATGAGTATAGGCCCAACCTACTCAACCTTTCCTCATAAGTAAACCCCCTCATCTCCAGAATCAACCTAGTGAAACTTCTCTGAAATGTCTCCAAAGCAAGTATATCCTTTCGTAAATATGGAAACCAAAGAAACGTCTTCCGAGTCAGAAGAAACTGCTTCCTCCTGACTTGCATCTGTCAACATTGGTGGTACGGCACCTTGGGGTGCAGTGCCGTATCCCGAAACCATCGCCTGCTGCATGGCATCGACGCAGTCGGCCGTTCGCTGCATTGCCTCAACCATCTGCCCTATGTCCTCCGAGATTCGCGTAGACCTTTCAATAATCAACCCAATTGCTCGACACAGCCTTCTTCTCCACTACAAACACATCCACTCTCTCACTCAGTCTTCGGCGCATGCGCAGATGACACCTAACCTCTCGAATCACGGGAAAAGTTATTTGCCTGATTTTTTAAAACAACGCGCATGCACAGAACGACTATTGCTATGGAGGTCAGCCTTGCAAGACTGAATATATCGCTATCGCCCATTTCACATTGCTAAGGCTATCGCCCAAATTAAAAAAGGTAAAACTGGCGTTTTTTTTTTTTTAAATGGGCAATATTCCGGCGATCCTGAAAAATAAAACCACTAACGCCGGATATAAAATGGGCGATAGCGATCATAATGGAAAGTCTAGCCCCTTTGGTATCTTCAAAAAGGTAACTCTGCCATGTTACGAATGCACCAGACAATTAAGTTTGGTATTTGACAGAAGTATTTGATCCAACACCTTTTCCAATTCTCAAGTGCGCCAGTACTTCTCCAGATGAGCTTTCTCATGGGACTGGCCAGTTAATTTGCTAGCGGCCTTTCCTGTTAATATATCTTATTCACATTACAGATTGACAGTCACGTTTAGGCTCGCTCAGTCAGTCTCCACTATTTGGACTTTTGATTGGCACGAAGCAAAAATTGGTCTCTGGAAAAATTCAAGTGGTTTTGCTGCACAAAAGGAAAGACTGGGTCGATTAACTAGAACTCATTAAAGTACCAACATGTTCATTTAATTGCTCAAGATAAAAATGAGCAAGTTAAAACTTACAAGCGGCGTTCTTGCTTGCGGATTCTTCAGGTAATTTTCTGCATGCTCATAATCTTCTTTATTAGACCCAAGGCTGCCACTATTCTCTGGAATGGGATATTGCTGCAAAATACACACAAAAATAATATTACAAGGTCACTTAAATAAAATAGTTAACATTTATTATAATTTAAACACATGATCCAGCTTGATCACTACTTCCTCTTTTATTAAAAAATAAACCAGTTACAAATGGAGTTCAGAAAACAAACTCATTAGTGAAGCCAGTGACTTAACTGCTTAGCACTGCTGGGAAAACTTCTATCAGGACACATAGAATCACAGAATTGAACAGCACAGAATGAGACCATTCGGCCCATCGAATCTGCACCAGCTCTTTCGAAGAGCAATCCCATTAGTCCCATTCCCCCTGCTCTTTCCCCATATTACTGCAATTTTATTTTTCCTTCCAGTATTTATCCAACTCCCTTTTGAAGGCTACCATTGAATCTGTATCCACCACCCTATCAGGCAATGCATTCCAAAACCTAACCACTCGTTGCGTAAAAAGTTTTTCCTCATGTTGCCTCTGATTCTCATACAAGTAAGCTGTGTGTTGTGTTTGTGTAAGATCCCACCAACTGCTAATTTCCATCAACAGCAGAAGGTTTAAGAGTGCTCTCACTTCTTAGTCAACATTACAAATGAGCAACTGGATGCATCATTCAAGGGTCCAAACCAACCGACATAAACTACTGCAGCATTAAACATTACATGTACCATACTTGGGAGGGGTGTAATGGTAGAGGACCAAGACAATGGATAGCATGGTGGGAGAAAATAAAAAGGGGAATACTAGAAATCATCTACAGAGAACACAAGAATAGTCCATCAAAAATTACACTATTTTACACGTAGCAACTCTGCATTCTCTGGACTTTGCGACATCTACAGCCACACATTTATAGAGGCTCCAGGCAGAAGTCACACATTTCCCCGTGAGAGGAGAGAGAAGGCACATCACCCTAGAGCCCTCACACTCCGAGAAGCCAGTTACAGAGTCATTGGCAGAGATCTGGAAACAGGTTGTCCAGTTGGACTCGACCAGGGATGGGATGTAGCAAAAGGGAGACCCCATAGAAGAAAAAAACCTCAAAATTATCAGATGCGGTCTCACCCTCAAAAATTAGTAAAATAGACTTGCATATAGTGTCTTTAACGACCACCGGACTTCCTAAAGCGCTTTACAGCCAAAGTAGTACTTTTTGCAGTGTAGTCACGGTTATGATGTAGGAAACGCAGCAGCCAATTTGCGCCCAGCAAGCTCGCACAAACAGCAGTGTGATGATAACCAGATAATCTGTTTTTAGTGATGCTGTTGAGGGATAAATATTGGTCAGGGCACTGGAGAACTCCCCCTGCTATTCTTCGAAATAGTGCCATGGGATCTTATACGTCCACCTGAGAGAGCAGACGGGGCCTCGGTTTAACGTCTCATTCGAAAGATGGCATCTCCAACAGTGCAGCACTCCCTCAGCACTGCACTGGAGTGTCAGCCTAGATTTTTGTGCTCAAGTCTCGAACCCACAACTTTCTGACCCAAAGGGGAGATTTAATAAAAGGTGTTCAAAATCATGATGGGTTTTGATAGAGTAAATAAGGAGAAACGGTTTCCACTGGCAGGAGGGTCAGTAACCAGAAGACACAATTAAATAATTGGCAGCAATGCTGTGGGGGGTGAGGGGAAAGAGATGGGGAAAATTGTTACAATCTGGAATGTGCTGCCTGAAAGGAAGCAGATTCAGTACAGGTTGAACCTCCTTTATCCGGAACCACCCCTCGTCCCGAACCATTCCCAGTCGCTCCGACATGAACAAATTGAAGTCCTTCCTCGCTGCCGACTCCCGCAATCGCTGGCCCGTGATCTATGCCCCCCACCGGCTCTCTTTCTCCTCTCGCGCCCCCTCCCCCACTCTCTTTCCTCCCCCCCCCTCTTTCCTCTCCTCCCCCTCCCTCTTTCCTCTCTTCCCAGCCCCCCGTCCCCAACCACAAGCCAGCCCAGATAGCCCCTTGCTCAGAACCTGTACCAACCAATTTATCATGACCACCCCTCATCCAGAAAAATCCATTATCCACAACAGGCCAAGTCGTGGGGGTTCCGGATAAGGAAGGTTCAACCTGTAGTAACTTTCAAAAGGGAATTGGATAAATACTTGAAATGGAAAAATTTGCAAGGGCTATGGGGGGGGGGGGGGGAAAGAGCCGGAGGGCGGGACTAATTGGGTAGCTTTTTCAAAGAGCCGGCATATGCACGATGGGCTGACCGGCCTCCTTCAGTGCTGTATGATTCTATGATAATGTAAGGTAACACACCAGTGTAGTTCTGAGAGAAATATGCTGTACTTCAGATGAGAAGTTAAATTGAGGCCCTGTCTGGTTTGTCGGATGGAGATGAACGATCACTTGGGACGGCTTGAAGAACAAGAGGTTCATGGTGTGCTGGCTGGCATTCCTCTGAGCAACACTATCAAAAGCAGATTAACCGGTTACTCACTTGATTGCTGTTTGCAGAATAATGCTGTGCACACATATGTCGCATTCGTAACACTCACTGCACCTCAAAGTCATTGGCTGTGAAGCTGTTCCTCAAAGATATGATGGGTACTATAGAAATGACACGTACATCTTTCACGTTGTAACTTATCTTTTTTTTGGATTTGAGATGTGTTAAAATGCAAATTTAATCAAATGAACGGATCCACGGATCCAGTCACCTCCGCCACCCGCACCGATCAGTTTGAATATGCATACACCTGTTTCCAATAAGGGGCCATGTGTTTGAACACAGGTGCTGCAGAAATGGCGACAGAACAACAAACCCACGAATGGGGTTTCTGCCAAAGTTATGGCGTAGAGGCGAGATAATTATTCCCCTAAGTAAGGTTTGAACACTCACTCCTTCAGAGCAGGGATCAAATGATTTCATTAAGTGCAGCGAAGGTTCACCAGACTGATTCCTGGGCTGGCAGGACTGACATATGAAGAAAGAGTGGAATGGCCTGCTTCTGCACCTACTTTCTATGTTTCTATGTTTAATTGGCTTAAGCAGTTTTATGAATGTATTTGTACTATTCGGGAAAGAACGAACATTTATATGGCGCCTTTCACAACATCCCAAAGCGCTTTACAGCCAATGAAGTACTTTTGAAGTGTCGTCGCTGTTGTAATGTGGGAAACGCAGCAGCCAATTTGTGCACAGCAAGCTCCCACAGACAGCAAAATGATAATAACCAGATAATCTGTTTTTAAAGTGATGCTGATTGAAACATAGAAACATAGAAAATAGGTGCAGGAGTAGGCCATTCGGCCCTTCTAGCCTGCACCGCCATTCAATGAGTTCATGGCTGAACATGCAACTTCAGTACCCCATTCCTGCTATAGGGATAAATATTGAGGGATAAATATTGGCCAGGGCACTGGGGAGAACTCCCCTGCTGTTCTTCGAAAGCGTGTCATGGGACCTTGTACGTTCACCTGAGAGAGACAACCTTCTGACCCAAGGTGCTACCAACTGAGCCACGGCTAACCCAATTTATAACAGCACAATGGGCCGAGTGGCATCATACCATAATTCATGAAGTGAATGTTTACAAATGGAACTCCAGCTCTATGTCCATAGAAAAGTCAAAGCTCAAACAGGAGATTGTTGAGCTTTGCAGGAGATACACAAACTGTTTTGAATGAAAATCTAAAGGATCTACAAAAAGGCAGGTTTAACTGCCATGGTTTCAACGAGAGAAATCCTGTCAACTTAATTAACTAAATAAATTCAACAAAAACAAAAATTTATATAGCGCCTTTCACATATTAATGTCCCATAGCACTTCACCGGAACATTATCCAAAATCTGACACCGAACCGCATAAGGAGATATTAGGTCAGGTGACCAAAAGCTTGATCAAAGAGGTAGGTTTTAAGGAGCGACTGAGACGGAGAGAATTTCAGAGCTTAGGGCCTTGGCAGCTGAAAGTGGTGGAGCGATGAAAATCGGGATTGTGCAAGTTACTTCTTTATACAACAACGTGAACAAACTAAAGTACCTGTCGACTTTGGCAACTAAACGGCCAAAAGAAGTGCAATTATCGATACTAAAATATAACGCGCGTGGCTCAATCTTCAGATTTAACACAAGAGTCTGAATTTCATAAAGTTCTGGTTTCTGCTAAATTGCAACTGTTTTGTCACGCAAAGTTTTCTGTATTAACTCCTCACGTCCCCCAAAACAGGGAGTGAAAACGGAGCCTTTCATTCGCCACAGATGCTGGAAAAGTTCTTCAATTTCAACTCCTGATATTAACCACTCGCACACACTTGTGCTGAATCATTGCACCACAAACTTATTTCATTTTATTTAAATATATACACACATTTATAATAACCATTAATAATAGAAAGTCAGCATGACAAAGGCAATAATGCTCATCCAGGGAGATGTGGCCAATTCACGTGTGCACTAGGAGCATAAAACAGCAGGAGGCCATTCAGCCCCTCGAGCCTGATCGGCCATTCAGTTAGATCATGGGCCAATCTGTATCTTAACTCCATCTACCTGCCTCGGTTCTGTAACCTTTAATATCCTTGCCGAACAAAAATGTATCCATTTCAGTCTTGAAATTGCTTATACAAAACGAAGTACAAAGGAATACAACTCTTTCACATCAAAAGGAACAATGCTGCTAATTAAAGATCAAGGGAATAATTTGCTGCAACTATCTTTGAAGCAAATGAAATAGGCAATTTAAACTTCTGCCACTTAGACTTATCTGGACATCGTCACTACAATAGGCCCAGTACTGTACTGGCTAATCACTGTAGCCATCATCTTCGCCAGCTACTGTTTCGCATTACCTCTAAGGACTTCATCTTCTTCAACAGCATTTTATGTTCTGAATTCTGAACTTTGACTTTGAAAAATTCTGCAAAAGTCTTTTTTAAGACTAGCTTCATCTTGTACTTTTTAGCCATCCTAAAAAAGGACAAAGAGTAGTTAGGTAGCTTCTATAACATTACATTGATTGCCACACTAGGAGAGATATTAAAAAGTTGACCAACTGGCTGAGATAGCGGGCAACAATGCATGGCGAGGCCCTTTATTCCTATAATGAGCTCAACTGTTAGTTTTGTTTCCTCACTAACAACTTATATTTATATATAGTGCCTTTAATGAAATACCTGTAAAACATCCCAATGCACTTCCCAAGAGTGTTATCAAAAAAATGCTAAATCTAACACCAAGCCATACAAGGAGATGTTAGGGCAGATGACCAAAAGCTTGGTCGAAGAAGTAGGTTTTAAGGAGTGTCTTAAAGGAGGAAAGAGAAGTGGGAAACAGGAGAGATTTAGGGAGGGAATGCCAAAGTTTAGGACATAGGCAGCTGAAGGCACGACCACCAATGGTGAAGCATTTAAAATCGGGATTATTCAAAAGGCCAGAATAGGCAGAGCGTAGAGGTCTCAGGGGATTATAGGGCTACAGGAGTTTACAGAGATAGGGAGGAGCAAGGCCATGGAGGGATTTGAAAACAAGGATGAGAAGTTTAAATTTTTTTTTTTTTTTTTTTAATTGTTTTAATTTAACACATTGAAATGTTCACTTTGGTATGTTTGTTGCTAGAATGGATGACTATGAACCAATAAAATTATCTTTAGCAAGCCTTTAATCCAGACTGAAATGAATTGGAACATTATAATCCCCTTTAGGGTTAGGGTTAGGGTTAGGGTTAGGGAAACAGGAGAGATTTAGGGAGGGAATGCCAAAGTTTAGGACATAGGCAGCTGAAGGCACGACCACCAATGGTGAAGCATTTAAAATCGGGATTATTCAAAAGGCCAGAATAGGCAGAGCGCAGAGGTCTCAGGGGATTATAGGGCTACAGGAGTTTACAGAGATAGGGAGGAGCAAGGCCATGGAGGGATTTGAAAACAAGGATGAGAAGTTTAAATATTTTTTTTTTTTTTTTTTTAATTGTTTTAATTTAACACATTGAAATGTTCACTTTGGTATGTTTGTTGCTAGAATGGATGACTATGAACCAATAAAATATTCAAAAAATTACTTCAATGCAGCAGCTCTGCTAAATTTAAAAATCTCAAGTCACTCACATAAAAGGAAAAAATATGCACTATATTAGGAGACTGAATTACCAAATCACTAATTATTCTTTACATTATGTCAAAGTCTTTAGCCAAGGGTAAAACAGTTAGAGGATAAAACAAGTGTAAGATGCAAGACAAATAAAAGGTGCTTTTTCTCAAAAATTGAGACTGGCAAACCAAATAATGGGACAAATTACAAAAGAAAGGAAAGCAAGAGAAAAAAAATCTCTTTTCAAAAGAGAGACAACGCTCACATGTATCTCTTCGGCTCAATTAAAGATTGCTTCGAACATTACAAGATCCCTGAAGCCCTTGAAATCTCCCCGATTTCTTCACTCGGAGGATTTGAATCTTTGGAAATCTCTACCCCAAAAGCTGCGGATGCCGAGTCAGAGTATATTCAAGGCTGAGATCGATAGATTTTTGGACTCTAGGGAAATCCCAAGGATATAGGGATAGTGCGGGAAGGTGGAGTGGAAGTCGAAGATCAGCCATAATCTTATTGAATGGCGGAGCAGGCTTCAGGGGCTGCATGTCCTCCTCCTGCTCCTTTTTCTTATGTTCTTATGATTCAGCCGACCTTGAAGGAAGCCACCAAAAAGCTCTGACACACCACCCCCTCCCCAAAAGTGCATGGCACTCATCTTGGCCTTTCCTCTCCCAACAACCTCACTAGGTCACTATTCTAGGGAGTACTGCGTAACAATATACTGAAAATAAAAGTTGTCTGGATGCAGCTACTAATAACATAACAATGAAGTAACATACAATTAGTGTTCTGCTACTTTTGAGATTTAGCTATCTTTAGCACTGCAATGGCAGTATTTGTTTTAGCATAGAGTGTACAAATTAAATTTCCCTGGACCTCACGGTCTAAGGATTAAAGCTTACTGTTGGTGACTGCCACTTTCAAATTAAACCTTTTACTGAAATGGCGCATTAAAAAAATTCTATTTAAAACACTGAAGGTGAAATTTTAGCTAGCTAAAAAAGGTCATAGTCTACAAATTAAGGAAATACAATTGTCTAAAGTTTGTATTCAATTTTTGTAGATGTTACTTTTAGGGCATTTTGGTGCCTTCTACCTCCATACACCAATTGGCCCGGATTTTGCGGTGGGTAATAACAGCAAACGAACAGCGTTCACTCCTATTATCCCTTTGAAACTGACCGCAGCTTCAGGATGTAGCTCACACTCATCCAAATGCGGAAATTCTGAAGTTGCGGTCATTCATAAGAACATAAGAATTAGGAACAAGAGTAGGCCATCTAGCCCCTCAAGCCTGCTCCGCCATTCAATAAGATCATGGCTGATCTGGCCGTGGACTCAGGTCCACTTACCCGCCCTCTCCCCGTAACCCTTAATTCCCTTATTGGTTAAAAATCTATCTATCTGTGACTTGAATACATTCAATGAGCTAGCCTCAACTGCTTCCTTGGGCAGAGAATTCCACAGATTCACAACCCTCTGGGAGAAGAAATTCCTTCTCAACTCAGTTTTAAATTGGCTCCCCCGTATTTTGAGGCTGTGCCCCCTAGTTCTAGTCTCCCCTACCAGTGGAAACAACCTCTCTGCCTCTATCTTGTCTATCCCTTTCATGATTTTAAATGTTTCTATAAGATTACCCCTCATCCTTCTGAACTCCAACGAGTAAAGACCCAGTCTACTCAATCTATCATCATAAAGGTAACCCCCTCATCTCCGGAATCAACCTAGTGAATCGTCTCTGTACCCCCTCCAAAGCCAGTATATCCTTCCTTAAGTAAGGTGACCAAAACTGCACGCAGTACTCCAGGTGCGGCCTCACCAATACCTTTATACAGTTGCAGCAGGACCTCCCTGCTTTTGTACTCCATCCCTCTCGCAATGAAGGCAAACATTCCATTCGCCTTCCTGATTACCTGCTGCACCTGCAAACTAACTTTTTGGGATTCATGCACAAGGACCCCCAGATCCCTCTGCACCTCAGCATGTTGTAATTTCTCCCCATTCAAGTAATATTCCCTTTTACTGTTTTTTCTCCCCCAAGGTGGATGACCTTACACTTTCCGACATTGTATTCCATCTGCCAAACCTTAGCCCATTCGCTTAACCTATCCAAATCTCTTTGCAGCCTCTGTGTCCTCTACACAACCCGCTTTCCCACTAATCTTTGTGTCATCTGCAAATTTTGTTACACTACACTCTGTCCCCTCTTCCAGGTCATCTATGTATATTGTAAACAGTTGTGGTCCCAGCACTGATCCCTGTGGCACACCACTAACCAGCGATTTCCAACCCGAAAAGGGCCCATTTATCCCGACTCTCTGCTTTCTGTTCGCCAGCCAATTCTCTATCCGTGTTAATACATTTCCTCTGACTCTGCGTACCTTTATCTTCTGCAGTAACCTTTTGTGTGGCACCTTATCGAATGCCTTTTGGAAATCTAAATACACCACATCCATCGGTACACCTCTATCCACCATGCTCGTTATATCCTCAAAGAATTCCAGTAAGTTAGTTAAACATGATTTCCCTTTCATGAATCCATGCTGCGTCTGCTTGATTGCACTATTCCTATCTCGATGTCCCGCTATTTCTTCCTTAATGATAGTTTCAAACATTTTCCCCACTACAGATGTTAAACTAACCAGCCTTTAGTTACCTGCCTTTTGTCTGCCCCCTTTTTTTAAACAGAGGCGTTACATTAGCTGCTTTCCAATCCGCTGGTACCTCCCCAGAGTCCAGAGAATTTTGGTAGATTATAACGAATGCATCTGCTATAACTTCCGCCATCTCTTAATACCCTGGGATGCATTTCATCAGGACCAGGGGACTTGTCTACCTTGAGTCCCATTTGCCTGTCCAGCACTACCCCGCTAGTGATAGTAATTGTCTCAAGGTCCTCCCTTCCCACATTCCTGTGACCAGCAATTTTTGGCATGGTTTTTGAGTCTTCCACTGTGAAGACCGAAGCAAAATAATTGTTTATGGTCTCAACCATTTCCACATTTCCCATTATTAAATCCCCCTTCTCATCTTCTAAGGGACCAACATTTACTTTAGTCACTCTTTTCCGTTTTATATATCTACAAAAGCTTTTATTATCTGTTTTTATGTTTTGCGCAAGTTTATCTTTGTAATCTATCTTCCTTTCTTTATTGCTTTTTTAGTCATTCTTTGCTGTTGTTTAAAATTTTCCCAATCCTCTAGTTTCCCACTAACCTTGGCCACCTTATACACATTGGTCTTTGATTTGATACTCTCCTTTATTTCCTTGGTTATCCACAGCTGGTTATCCCTTCTTTTACCGCCCTTCTTTTTCACTGGAATATATTTTTATTGCGCACTATGAAAGAGCTCCTTAAAAGTCCTCCACTGTTCCTCAATTGTGCCACCGTTTAGTCTGTGTTTCCAGTCTACTTTAGCCAACTCTGCCCTCATCCCACTGTAGTCCCCTTTGTTTAAGCATAGTACGCTCGTTTGAGACACTACTTCCTCACCCTCAATCTGTATTACAAATTCAACCATACTGTGATCACTCATTCCGAGAGGATCTTTTTCTAGGAGATCGTTCATTTTTCCTGTCTCATTACACAGGACCAGATCTAAGATAGCTTGCTCCCTTGTAGGTTCTGTTACATACTGTTCTAAGAAACAATCCCGTATGCATTCATTCCTCCGACACTACTAAAAGTGAAAAAGATACTAAGAAATATATATTATATATATAATTTCTTCATTTTTATTTCAGGCACCCCCCCCCCCCCCCCCCCCCCCCACCCTCCCCCTCCTATGAGAGCCCCAAACTTTATTTTGCTCTCTAACCTTTTTTAAAAGTTAGAATAAAAAGGAGCTTATTCACTTTCTGCTGCCCGGTCTGTGAGAAATCTGCAGTGTAACTGGCTGTTAGACAGCTTGTCGACTTCACACAAGCTCACATTGGGGATTCCCCATTAACTTACACCGATTTCATCTGAACATCGGAAAAGCCGAATTTCGACAGATCGTGAGATCCTTGTGGGATGCTTACCTCGGGGCCCGCGGCGAACCCTTTACTTTGCTGCTGACCGCAATTTACGGGCCAACGTATGTAAATTTACAAAGCAGTAAGTGCAGTGAGCCAACTCTGGCAGGCTGGGTTTACTCATTGTGAATTAGGCCCACTTTATTAACATCACAATCCAATCAAATAACTTACTCTTCAAACAGGGGGAAATAAACAAGGAATTCGGGGATATTAACGACTCCTTCCAAGTTAAAGTCATACTGGCAGCCAAAGAGTGGGTATTCACCCTTCTTTTGAAATGTTACACTGTACAACTCGTTTCCAAAGAAGTTGGTATCTGACGCTTCCAGGCGTTTTCTGAGGAGGGAGGAAAAAACATAAATAATGCTAATGCACGAGTAGAAATTGTCATTTAAAAAACAGCATGTTAGAATAATGGTTATAAAAAGCTCAGATCTTCTTAAACTAGATAAAGTACCTGTCCACACAATTTGCATTGTAAAAGGAGAGAAGGACAGATGCAATAACGCTTTGACCGATACGTTAAATTCACTGAATTAAGGATTGGAAAGTAGCTAACATAACTCCAAAGGATCAAGAGCCATAGTTGAAAACTAGAAACATCTGTGGGGGGGGGGGGGTAGGGAAGGGAAGAGAAGGGACTACATTTTGAGAGATCAAGTGGGCACACCACTTGGAAGTATTTGTGAAAGGAGAGTCAAAATGGGTTCAGGTAAGGGTGCTCATGTCTAACCTGTTAAAGGATTTTTTTTTTCAAGGTATCACCAACATGATGAAGAACAAGGTTCCATGTTAGCAAATTGATGCGCAAGGTAAGGAGTCCAGGATTAAGAGACAAAATGTAGTGCTGGACAGAAAACGGACTAAAAAGGACAGGAAAATGGGGTAGCAAAAATTTAAACTTTTCAGGTGGCAAATGTTACAAGTATACTCCATTGAGGTCAGTCTCAGGACCCCAGCTACCTTTAAAAATACTCCAACTTGGATGGAGTATCATATGCAAGATCTTCAAAATTGGTAGATATAAAAATAGGAAATGGGGCTTATAATGATTGAGCAAGATTAAGATTTTGCAAATAACTTTGGAAAATGCTATTAAACGTGTAAAATTGATGTTCCTTTCATTCATTCCCAGGGTGTGGACATCGCTGGCATTTGTTGCCCATCCCTAGTTGACTGAGTAAATGGTGGTGGGTCTTGAATTACTACAATGTCTGTGCGGTGAAGGTACTCCCACAGTGCTGTTAGATAGGGAGTTTCAGGTTTTTGACCCACCGATGACAGTCCAAGTCAAGGTGGTGTGTGACTTAGAGGGAAATTTGAAGGGGATGGTATTCCCATGCACTTGCTGCCCTTGTCCTTCTCTGTGATGGAGGTCATGGGTTTGAGAGGTGCTGCTAAGGAAGCCTTGGCTAGTTGCTGTAGTTCATCCTTAGATAATACACACTGCAGCTACAGTGAAGTGAGTGACTATTTAGGCGAGTGCATGAGGTACCAGTCAAGCCGACTGCTTTGTCCTGGATGTTGCTGAGATTCTGGAGTGCTATTGCAGCTGCAAGTGAGAGCGTATTCCATCACACTCCTGTAAGTGGTGGAGAAGTTTTGGGGAGTCAGGTGGTGAACCATTCGCCACAGAATACTCAGTCTCCAATATGGGAACAAGGAACCAAGTTCAGTACGTAGAATCAGGAAAATTATCCGAGGGTTAGAATTGGGAAATCTATTAACACATCGGAATAGTGCTTGGATGCAGTACAAGAGACAAACAAGATACTGAATTGTATTAGCAGAGGAAATAAGTACAAGTCAAAAGACCCCACCCTGGAGTCTTCAGATCACCTAATCTGAGAAAGGATAGCAAGACAGGAGGACGGTAGAGTTGAGCAACAAAAGACAATTCTGGTTATACAATTTCAATGTGGAAAGGGTGAGGTAGTTGAACTTGTTTTGTCATGTATCCAAACATGTTTACTGCTTGTACTATTACATATGATGTGTCACCAGAGGGCACTACTATGGGAAACTTGTACCCAGCTGTATGGTCATTAAGGTGTGCCACCAGAGGGCACTGCATTGGGAGACTTGTAGGTTACCTGTACAGGTGTGCTAGGCCTCGTATAAAAGGCAGGCCACCATGTGTGATCCTTACTCTGGAGTAACATTAAATGGACCAAGGTTACTACAGTTCAAGTACAATACATTGCCTCGTGGAGTCATTATTAGAGCATCTAAAGACATAACAGTTTTCTTTGGGAAAGAAGTAACTACAAGGTGATATAATTCATGTTTTATGGTTATAAAGTGAACTATTCAAAAACCATTGGTCACCACAGCGAACTATTAAAATACCAATGGACACAAGTTAAAATTTAGCAAGAAGGAAAGCAAGATGCAACTTTGCCCAAAAAGGAGATTTGATAGAGGTGTTTAAAATCATGAAGGATTTAGAGAGTAAATAAAGAAAAAGGTTTCCAATAACTGAAGAGTCGATAGCCAGAGGGTACAGATTTAAGGTGATTTGCAAAAGAACCAGAGGCGATGCGAGAAAAAAACATTATGCAACAAGTGGTTAGGATTTGGAATACACTGCCTAATGGGGAGGTGGATACAGATTCAATAAATATTGGAAGGAGAAAACATTGCAGGGATGAGGAAAGAGGAGAGTGGGACTAACTGGATTGCTCTTCAAAAGAGCCAGCGCAGACTCAATGGGATGAATGGCCTCTTTCTATGCTGTACTATTCGATGATTCTATAAAGGATACACAGCTGTGGAATGGAAGCTGTTGAACCAGACTGTATAAATAAGTTAAACACACAACTGAATGCATTTCTGGAAGTTTGGGTCTAAGTTAGGGTTTCGCCATTCAGTCTTCTTGCCAGTGTGTTCCTCTCACACCCATGTTGCAACATTGGCAAAGACAAAATGGTTTGCATAGATATAAATTCAGACTCACACAAGTTCAAAAGCATTTGGTGTAGTGCCAATGAAGTATCCGCCAGGGCGCAAACGATCACAAGCGTTCTTCAGCATGGTATCCGCCTGTTCCATTGTCTCAAAGGAATAGTGGTAGACAAACTGACAGCTGCAGATATCAAAGAGGACATCAGGATCCTTGTATCTCTCAGTCAGTAACTCCTAAGAAAAAAGTACACCACAAACATTTATATTAAACACACATCTAGACTGAAACCAAACCATAACCAAACAGCAAGCGAGGAACATCGGTTAATAATAAAAATATATTGTTCTTAAACAGCATGTCTTTCCCAAGTTGCTCGTTTGATAGCTTTCCAGTTATCTTGTGCCACACATCATTATCTGTGATCAGTCTTTTTTTAAATATAAACTAAAATCTTTCTGCAGATTTTCCCCCTTACTCCTGGCCCTGTCAATCATAACCAACTTTCCAACTTCCTTGAAATGGACAACATTTAGAAAGCTTGTCAAGGTCTTGGGGCAAGGGCAGAGGGGATTTACTAGAATTACAGGTATGAAAGACTTCAGTTACATGGAGAGATGGGAGAAGCTGGGGTTGCTCTCCTTAAAGTAGGTTATGGGGAGATTTGATTGAGGCGTTCAAAATCAGGAAGAGTTTTGATGGACTAAATAAGGAAACATAGAAACATAGAAAATAGGTGCAGGAGTAGGCCATTCGGCCCTTCTAGCCTGCACCGCCATTCAATGAGTTCATGGCTGAACATTCAACTTCAGTACCCCATTCCTGCTTTCTCGCCATACCCCTTGATCCCCCTAGCAGTAAGGACCTCATCTAACTCCTTTTTGAATATATTTAGTGAATTGGCCTCAACAACTTTCTGTGGTAGAGAATTCCACAGGTTCACCACTCTCTGGGTGAAGAAGTTCCTCCGCATCTCGGTCCTAAATGGCTTACCCCTTATCCTTAGACTGTGACCCCTGGTTCTGGACTTCCCCAACATTGGGAACATTCTTCCTGCATCTAACCTGTCTAACCCCGTCAGAATTTTATATGTTTCTATGAGGTCCCCTCTCATTCTTCTGAACTCCAGTGAATACAAGCCCAGTTGATCCAGTCTTTCTTGATAGGTCAGTCCCGCCATCCCGGGAATCAGTCTGGTGAACCTTCGCTGCACTCCCTCAATAGCAAGAATGTCCTTCCTCAGGTTAGGAGACCAAAACTGTACACAATACTCCAGGTGTGGCCTCACCAATGCCCTGTACAACTGTAGCAACACCTCCCTGCCCCTGTACTCAAATCCCCTTGCTATGAAGGCCAACATGCCATTTGCTTTCTTAACCGCCTGCTGCACCTGCATGCCAACCTTCAATGACTGATGTACCATGACACCCAGGTCTCTTTGCACCTCCCCTTTTCCTAATCTGTCACCATTCAGATAATAGTCTGTCTCTCTGTTTTTACCACCAAAGTGGATAACCTCACATTTATCCACATTATACTTCATCTGCCATGCATTTGCCCACTCACCTAACCTATCCAAGTCGCTCTGCAGCCTCACAGCATCCTCCTCGCAGCTCACACTGCCACCCAACTTAGTGTCATCCGCAAATTTGGAGATACTACATCTAATCCCCTCATCTAAATCATTAATGTACAGTGTAAACAGCTGGGGCCCCAGCACAGAACCTTGCGGTACCCCACTAGTCACTGCCTGCCATTCTGAAAAGTACCCATTTACTCCTACTCTTTGCTTCCTGTCTGACAACCAGTTCTCAATCCATGTCAGTACACTACCCCCAATCCCATGTGCTCTAACTTTGCACATCAATCTCTTGTGTGGGACCTTGTCGAACGCCTTCTGAAAGTCCAAATATACCACATCAACTGGTTCTCCCTTATCCACTCTACTGGAAACATCCTCAAAAAATTCCAGAAGATTTGTCAAGCATGATTTCCCTTTCACAAATCCATGCTGACTTGGACCTATCATGTCACCTCTTTCCAAATGCACTGCTATGACATCCTTAATAATTGATTCCATCATTTTACCCACTACCGATGTCAGGCTGACCGGTCTATAATTCCCTGTTTTCTCTCTCCCTCCTTTTTTAAAAAGTGGGGTTACATTGGCTACCCTCCACTCCATAGGAACTGATCCAGAGTCAATGGAATGTTGGAAAATGACTGTCAACGCATCCACTATTTCCAAGGCCACCTCCTTAAGTACTCTGGGATGCAGGAGAAACTGTTTCTGGTAGAAGAATCATCAGGAGCCAGAAAACACAGATTTAAGATGATGGACAAAATGACCAGAGGTGACTCAAGGAGAAACAAAACTTTACACAGCAAGTTATGATGATCTGGACTGCACTGCCCCAAAAGGGTGCTGGAAGCAGATTCAATAGTAACTTTCAAAAAGAGAATTTGATAAATACTTGATGGGGAAAATGTGCAGGGCTATGGGGAAAGCGCAGGGGATTGGGACTAATTGGAGAGCTCTTTCAAAGAGCCGGCACAGGCACGATGGGCCAAATATATGATTTTAACAATTGAAGATATGTATAAACAAAAATTTATTTAAAGGTGTGATTTGCCACAATAACTGTGTTTAGCAATTAATTCAGAGTTTCAGCCTAGTTAGATAGCTCACCCTCCCCACCCAGATCTAGTCTCCAGATGAGGAAGAGTGTGATGCTGCGGCAAGAGCAACTAATTCGATGACAGATTGCACACATTTGAGTGAATGATTACACAGATTTACTTAGCTGTCAAAGCAAAATTGAGATTTTGACCAACTTCTGTACTGCAGAGGTCTTTTGGAACCATAGAGGTTTAGAGGTTTACAGCTCAGAATCAGGCCACTCAGCTCAGGAATCCAAAACTAATCCCAGTGCCCTATATCTTTCTTCTGTCATTATACACCAGCACATGATCCAAATTATTGAGAGGTCCGTATAGTTTTCTCAATACAAATTAGCAACCGGCCTTTGCTACAAAAGGGTTGGAGTACAAGAGTAAGGAAGTCTTGCTACAATTGTACAGGGCTTTGGTGAGACCACACGGTTTTGCTCACCATACCAAAAGGAAGGATATACTTGCCTTCGAGGCAGTGGAACAAAGGTTCACCAGATCAATTCCTGAATGGAGAGGGCTGTCCCAAGAGGAGACATTGAGTACACTAGGCTTATATTCTCGAGTTTATGTAAGATTTAGCTTGGACGGGAATGAGAATGGCTGAAAGCGGGAACATCATGGTTGATGAGCACCTTTTGTCATGGAATGGGAACCCATCAGTGAGACATTCAGTAAAGTGGCCGAGGTTTCAGGCCATCGAAAGACAAAGGAAAGCTATTTTGACCAGACTCATCGGAGCCACACATCAAGGGACAGCCCAGTTGACAAAGGAACAGGCACAGACTTGAGTTTGTTTTTCAGTAGGACAGCCTCAGACAGGAAGGACAGTTGGACTTTTAGCAGTCTTGCAACTATAAAAGAGAACGGCAGTTGGAAGCCATCTCACTTTCTCCCCCCCCTTCTACGCCTGCTTGCAATGCACAAGGACTAAGCACTCTGTCTGGGACAGAGAGAAGAAACACCAGCGAGCCTTGCTGCTTCGACTGGGAAGTGGATCTTGTGACTGGACTTGAATACCACAGTTTGGTACGACCCCAGAAGATACGCCTCATCGGGAGAAGCAGCAAGTAAACCAGAGGGGTAATTGGTGAGCATTTATCCCAGCCCACGCATCTTTAAGACCACCGCATAGTGTGCCCCTACCAAGCCTTAGGCGTTTTAATGGGGATCATAAGTGTGCGCACGTTCTGTTGGACAGATTTCAGTGGTGCAGTTTTGTATCCAAGCTGGGTGGTTTAGACGTGGGTACTTCACATTACCGGCCTGCTTAGACAGGCCAGGTTATACGGTGTTTGTATAGAAACATAGAAACATAGAAAATAGGTGCAGGAGCAGGCCATTCAGCCCTTCTAGCCTGCACCGCCATTCAATGAGTTCATGGCTGAACATGCAAATTCAGTACCCCCTTCCTGCTTTCACGCCATACCCCTTGATCCCCCGAGTTGTAAGGACTTCATCTAACTCCCTTTTGAATATATTTAGTGAATTGGCCTCAACTACTTTCTGTGGTAGAGAATTCCACAGGTTCACCACTCTCTGGGTGAAGAAGTTTCTCCTTATCTCGGTCCTAAATGGCTTACCCCTTATCCTTAGACTGTGACCTCTGGTTCTGGACTTCCCCAACATTGGGAACATTCTTCCTGCATTCAACCTGTCCAAACCCGTCAGAATTTTAAACGTTTCTATGAGGTCCCCTCTCACTCTTCTGAACTCCAGTGAATACAAGCCCAGTTGATCCAGTCTTTCTTGATAGGTCAGTCCCACCATCCCGGGAATCAGTCTGGTGAATCTTCGCTGCACTCCCTCAATAGCAAGAATGTCCTTCCTCAAGTTAGGAGACCAAAACTGTACACAATACTCCAGTTGTGGCCTCACCAAGGCCCTGTATAACTGTAGCAACACCTCCCTGCCCCTGTACTCAAATCCCTTTGCTATGAAGGCCAACATGCCATTTGCTTTCTTAACCGCCTGCTGTTCCTGCATGCCAACCTTCAATGACTGATGTACCATGACACCCAGGTCTCGTTGCACCTTCCCTTTTCCTAATCTGTCACCATTCAGATAATAGTCTGTCTCTCTGTTTTTACCACCAAAGTGGATAACCTCACATTTATCCACATTATACTTCATCTGAGGGAAATCCTTATTAGCCGGGAAATTGTGTTGGGGAAATTGATGGGATTGAAGGCCGATAAATCCCCAGGGCCTGATGGACTGCATCCCAGAGTACTTAAGGAGGTGGCCTTGGAAATAGTGGATGCGTTGACAGTCATTTTCCAACATTCCATTGACTCTGGATCAGTTCCTATGGAGTGGAGGGTAGCCAATGTAACCCCACTTTTTAAAAAAGGAGGGAGAGAGAAAACAGGGAATTATAGACCGGTCAGCCTGACATCGGTAGTGGGTAAAATGATGGAATCAATTATTAAGGATGTCATAGCAGTGCATTTGGAAAGAGGTGACATGATAGGTCCAAGTCAGCATGGATTTGTGAAAGGGAAATCATGCTTGACAAATCTTCTGGAATTTTTTGAGGATGTTTCCAGTAGAGTGGATAAGGGAGAACCAGTTGATGTGGTATATTTGGACTTTCAGAAGGCGTTCGACAAGGTCCCACACAAGAGATTGATGTGCAAAGTTAGAGCACATGGGATTGGGGGTAGTGTACTGACATGGATTGAGAACTGGTTGTCAGACAGGAAGCAAAGAGTAGGAGTAAATGGGTACTTTTCAGAATGGCAGGCAGTGACTAGTGGGGTACCGCAAGGTTCTGTGCTGGGGCCCCAGCTGTTTACACTGTACATTAATGATTTAGATGAGGGGATTAGATGTAGTATCTCCAAATTTGCGGATGACACTAAGTTGGGTGGCAGTGTGAGCTGCGAGGAGGATGCTGTGAGGCTGCAGAGCGACTTGGATAGGTTAGGTGAGTGGGCAAATGCATGGCAGATGAAGTATAATGTGGATAAATGTGAGGTTATCCACTTTGGTGGTAAAAACAGAGAGACAGACTATTATCTGAATGGTGACAGATTAGGAAAAGGGGAGGTGCAAAGAGACCTGGGTGTCATGGTACATCAGTCATTGAAGGTTGGCATGCAGGTGCAGCAGGCGGTTAAGAAAGCAAATGGCATGTTGGCCTTCATAGCAAGGGGATTTGAGTACAGGGGCAGGGAGGTGTTGCTACAGTTGTACAGGGCATTGGTGAGGCCACACCTGGAGTATTGTGTACAGTTTTGGTCTCCTAACCTGAGGAAGGACATTCTTGCTATTGAGGGAGTGCAGCGAAGGTTCACCAGACTGATTCCCGGGATGGCGGGACTGACCTATCAAGAAAGACTGGATCAACTGGGCTTGTATTCACTGGAGTTCAGAAGAATGAGAGGGGACCTCATAGAAACATATAAAATTCTGACGGGGTTAGACAGGTTAGATGCAGGAAGAATGTTCCCAATGTTGGGGAAGTCCAGAACCAGGGGTCACAGTCTAAGGATAAGGGGTAAGCCATTTAGGACCGAGATGCGGAGGAACTTCTTCACCCAGAGAGTGGTGAACCTGTGGAATTCTCTACCACAGAAAGTTGTTGAGGCCAATTCACTAAATATATTCAAAAAGGAGTTAGATGAGGTCCTTACTGCTAGGGGGATCAAGGGGTATGGCGAGAAAGCAGGAATGGGGTACTGAAGTTGAATGTTCAGCCATGAACTCATTGAATGGCGGTGCAGGCTAGAAGGGCCGAATGGCCTACTCCTGCACCTATTTTCTATGTTTCTATGTTTCTATGTTTCTATCTGCCACGCATTTTCCCACTCACCTAACCAAGTCACTCTGCAGCCTCAGCATCCTCCTCGCAGCTCACACTGCCACCCAACTTAGTGTCATCCACAAATTTGGAGATACTACATTTAATCCCCTCGTCTAAATCATTAATGTACAATGTAAACAACTGGGGCCCCAGCACAGAACCCTGCGGTACCCCACTAGTCACTGCCTGCCATTCCGAAAAGTACCCATTTACGCCTACTCTTTGCTTCCTGTCTGACAACCAGTTCTCAATCCACGTCAGCACACTACCCCCAATCCCATGTGCTTTAACTTTGCACATTAATTTCCTCTGTGGGACCTTGTCGAAAGCCTTCTGAAAGTCCAAATATACCACATCAACTGGTACTCCTTTGTCCACTTTATTGGAAACATCCTCAAAAAATTCCAGAAGATTTGTCAAGCATGATCTCCCTTTCACAAATCCATGCTGACTTGGACCTATCATGTCACCATTTTCCAAATGCGCTGCTATGACATCCTTAATAATTGATTCCATCATTTTACCCACTACTGAGGTCAGGCTGACCGGTCTATAATTCCCTGCTTTCTCTCCCTCCTTTTTTTAAAAAGTGGGGTTACATTGGCTACCCTCCACTCGATAGGAACTGATCCAGAGTCAATGGAATGTTGGAAAATGACTGTCAATGCATCCGCTATTTCCAAGGCCACCTCCTTATGTACTCTGGGATGCAGTCCATCAGGCCCTGGGGATTTATCGGCCTTCAATCCCATCAATTTCCCCAACACAATTTCCCGACTAATAAAGATTTCCCTCAGTTCCTCCTCCTTACTAGACCCTCTGACCACTTTTATATCCGGAAGGTTGTTTGTGTCCTCCTTAGTGAATACTGAACCAAAGTACTTGTTCAATTGGTCTGCCATTTCTTTGTTCCCCGTTATGACTTCCCCTGATTCTGACTGCAGGGGACCTACGTTTGTCTTTACTAACCTTTTTCTCTTTACATACCTATAGAAACTTTTGCAATCCGCTTGAATGTTTCCTGCAAGCTTCTTCTCGTACTCCATGTTCCCTGCCCTAATCAAACCCTTTGTCCTCCTCTGCTGAGTTCTAAATTTCTCCCAGTCCCCAGGTTCGCTGCTATTTCTGGCCAATTTGTATGCCATTTCCTTGGCTTTAATACTATCCCTGATTTCCCTTGATAGCCACGGTTGAGCCACCTTCCCGTTTTTATTTTTACGCCAGACAGGAATGTACAATTGTTGTAATTCATCCATGCGGTCTCTAAATGTCTGCCATTGCCCATCCACAGTCAACCCCTTAAGTATCATTAGCCAATCTATCTTAGCCAATTCATGCCTCATACCTTCAAAGTTACCCTTAAGTTCTGGACCATGGTCTCTGAATTAACTGTTTCATTCTCCATCCTAATGCAGAATTCCACCATATTATGGTCACTCTTCCCCAAGGGGCCTCGCACAATGAGATTGCTAATTAATCCTCTCTCATTACACAACACCCAGTCTAAGATGGCCTCCCCCCTAGTTGGTTCCTCGACATATTGGTCTAGAAAACCATCCCTTATGCACTCCAGGAAATCCTCCTCCATCGTATTGCTTCCAGTTTGGCTGGCCCAATCTATGTGCATATTAAAGTCACCCATTATAACTGCTGCACCTTTATTGCATGCACTCCTAATTTCCTGTTTGATGCCCTCCCCAACATCACTACAACTGTTTGGAGGTGTGTACACAACTCCCACTAACGATTTTTGCCCTTTAGTGTTCTGCAGCTCTACCCATATAGATTCCACATCATCCAAGCTAATGTCTTTCCTAACTATTGCATTAATCTCCTCTTTAACCAGCAATGCTACCCCACCTCCTTTTCCTTTTATTCTATACGTTCTTGAATGTTGAATACCCCGAATGTTGAGTTCCCAGCCCTGATCATCCTGGAGCCACGTCTCCGTAATCCCAATCACATCATATTTGTTAACATCTATTTGCAGAGTTAATTCATCCACCTTATTGCGGATACTCCTTGCATTAAGACACAAAGCCTTCAGGCTTGCTTTTTTAACACCCTTTGTCCTTTTAGAATTTTGCTGTACAGTGGCCCTTTTTGTTCTTTGCCTTGGGTTTCTCTGCCCTCCACTTTCCCTCATCTCCTTTCTGTCTTTTGCTTTTGCCTCATTTTTGTCTCCCTCTGTCTCCCTGCATAGGTTCCCATCCCCCTGCAATATTAGTTTAACTCCTCCCCAACAGCACTAGCAAACACTCCCCCTAGGACATTGGTTCCGGTCCTGCCCAGGTGCAGACCGTCCGGTTTGTACTGGTCCCACCTCCCCCAGAACCTGTTCCAATGCCCCAAGAATTTGAATCCCTCCCTGCTGCACCACTGCTCAAGCCATGTATTCATCTGCGCTATCCTGCGATTCCTACTCTGACTAGCACGTGGCACTGGTAGCAATCCCGAGATTACTACTTTTGAGGTCCTACTTTTTAAATTTAGCTCCTAGCTCCTTAAATTCTTTTCGTAGGACCTCATCCCTTTTTTTACCTATGTCGTTGGTACCAATGTGCACCACGACAACTGGCTGTTCTCCCTCCCATTTCAGAATGTCCTGCACCCGCTCCGAGACATCCTTGACCCTTGCACCAGGGAGGCAACATACCATCCTGGAGTCTCGGTTGCGTCCGCAGAAAGGCCTATCTATTCCCCTCACCATCGAATCCCCTATCATTATCGCGCTCCCAATCTTTTTCCTGCCCTCCTTTGCAGCAGAGCCACCTACGGTGCCATGAACTTGGCTGCTGCTGCCCTCCCCTGATGAGTCATCCTCCCCAACAGTACTCAAAGCAGTGTATCTGTTTTGCAGGGGGATGACCACAGGGGACCCCTGCACTATCTTTCTTGCACTGCTCTTCCTGCTGGTCTTCCATTCCCTATCTGGCTGTGGACCCTTCTCCTGCGGTAAGACCAACTCACTACACGTGATACTCACGTCATTCTCAGCATCGTGGATGCTCCAGAGTGAATCCACCCTCAGCTCCAATTCCGCAACGCGGACCGTCAAGAGCTCGAGGCGGATACACTTCCCACACACGTAGCGCCCAGGGACACCGGAAGTGTCCCCGAGTTCCCACATGGTACAGGAGGAGAATATCACATGGCCGAGCTCTCCTGCCATGCCTTAACCTTAGATACACTTAAATTGGTAATAACAATGTTACAGTTCACTTACTGATATAAAAAAATAAAAGAAAAGCTACTCACCAATCACCAGCCAATCACTTACCCCATTGGCTGTGATGTCACTTTTTGATTACTTTCTACTTCTATTTTGCTTTCTCTCCCGCTGTAGCTGCCTTTTTATAGGCCGCTCCCGCGTCTCACCAACTGCCGCTGGCTCTCGATCTCCCGCTGGGCCTTTTATAGGCCGCTCCCGCGTCTCACCAACTGCCGCTGGCTCTCGATCTCCCGCTGGGCCTTTTATAGGCCGCTCCCGCGTCTCACCAACTGCCGCTGGCTCTCGATCTCCCGCTGGGCCTTTTATAGGCCGTTCCCGCGTCTCACCAACTGCCGCTGGCTCTCGATCTCCCGCTGGGCCTTTTATAGGCCGCTCCCGCGTCTCATCAACTGCCGCTGGCTCTCGATCTCCCGCTGGGCCTTTTATAGGCCGCTCCCGCGTCTCACCAACTGCCGCTGGCTCTCGATCTCCCGCTGGGCCTTTTATAGGCCGCTCCCGCGTCTCACCAACTGCCGCTGGCTCTCGATCTCCCGCTGGGCCTTTTATAGGCCGCTCCCGCCTCTCATCAACTGCCGCTGGCTCTCGATCTCCCGCTGGGCCTTTTATAGGTCGCTCCCGCCTTTTATAGGCCGCTCCCGCGTCTCACCAACTGCCGCTGGCTCTCGATCTCCCGCTGGGCCTTTTATAGGCCGCTCCCGCCTCTCACCAACTGCCGCTGGCTCTCGATCTCCCGCTGGGCCTTTTATAGGTCGCTCCCGCCTCTCACCAACTGCCGCTGGCTCTCGATCTCCCGCTGGGCCTTTTATAGGTCGCTCCCGCCTCTCACCAACTGCCGCTGGCTCTCGATCTCCCGCTGGGCCTTTTATAGGCCGTTCCCGCGTCTCACCAACTGCCGCTGGCTCTCGATCTCCCGCTGGGCCTTTTATAGGCCGCTCCCGCGTCTCATCAACTGCCGCTGGCTCTCGATCTCCCGCTGGGCCTTTTATAGGCCGCTCCCGCGTCTCACCAACTGCCGCTGGCTCTCGATCTCCCGCTGGGCCTTTTATAGGCCGCTCCCGCGTCTCACCAACTGCCGCTGGCTCTCGATCTCCCGCTGGGCCTTTTATAGGCCGCTCCCGCCTCTCATCAACTGCCGCTGGCTCTCGATCTCCCGCTGGGCCTTTTATAGGTCGCTCCCGCCTTTTATAGGCCGCTCCCGCGTCTCACCAACTGCCGCTGGCTCTCGATCTCCCGCTGGGCCTTTTATAGGCCGCTCCCGCCTCTCACCAACTGCCGCTGGCTCTCGATCTCCCGCTGGGCCTTTTATAGGTCGCTCCCGCCTCTCACCAACTGCCGCTGGCTCTCGATCTCCCGCTGGGCCTTTTATAGGTCGCTCCCGCCTCTCACCAACTGCCGCTGGCTCTCGATCTCCCGTTGGGCCTTTTATAGGTCGCTCCCGCCTCTCACCAACTGCCGCTGGCTCTCGATCTCCCGCTGGGACTTTTATAGGTCGCTCCCCTCTCACCAACTGCCGCTGGCTCTCGATCTCCTGCTGGGCCTTTTATAAGCCGTTCCCCTCTCACCAACTGCCGCTGGCTCTCGATCTCCCGCTGGGCCTTTTATAGGTCGCTCCCCTCTCACCAACTGCCGCTGGCTCTCGATCTCCCGCTGGGCCTTTTATAGGCTGCTCCCGCATCTCACCAACTGCTGCTGGCTCTCGATCTCCCGCTGGGCCTTTTATAGGCCGCTCCCGCGTCTCACCAACTGCCGCTGGCTCCAGATCTCCCGCTGGGCCTTTTATCGGCTTCTCCCCTCTCACCAACTGCCGCTGGCTCTCGATCTCCCGCTGGGCCTTTTATAGGCTGCTCCCCTCTCACCAACTGCCGCTGGTTCTCGATCTCCCGCTGGGCCTTTTATAGGCTGCTCCCGCGTCTCACCAACTGCTGCTGGCTCTCGATCTCCCGCTGGGCCTTTTATAGGCCGCTCCCGCGTCTCACCAACTGCCGCTGGCTCCAGATCTCCCGCTGGGCCTTTTATCGGCTTCTCCCCTCTCACCAACTGCCGCTGGCTCTCGATCTCCCGCTGGGCCTTTTATAGGCTGCTCCCCTCTCACCAACTGCCGCTGGTTCTCGATCTCCCGCTGGGCCTTTTATAGGTCGCTCCCCTCTCACCAACTGCTGCTGGCTCTCTATCTCCCGCTGGGCTTTTATAGGCTGCTCCCGCGTCTCACCCACTGCCGCTGGCTCTCGATCTCCCGCTGGGCCTTTTATAGGCTGCTCCCGCGTCTCACCAACTGCTCAATTACACTACCAGGGTGTGTTTTCACTGGGTAAAGGTGTGGTTTAACTTGAATAAAAGCACTGACAGTTGAAACCGAAAAGATCCGTCTATAACTGTATATTACTGTTCACGACTAGAATTCCGGAGTCTAGAACTATTGTAAGAGGGGTGATTTGAAACCACCAGGTGCAAAACCACTTACATTTAGAAGAATGAGGGGTTATCTCATTGTAACATCTAAAATTCTTAAGGGGCTTGACAAGGTAGATGCCGAGAGGCTGTTTCCCCTGGCTGGAGAGTCTAGAACTATGGGTCACAGTCTCAGAATAAGGGATCGACCTTTTAGGACTGAGATGAGGAGAAATTTCTTCACTCAGAGGATTGAATCTGTGGAATTCTCTACCCCGGAGGGCTGTGGAGGCTCAGTCGTTGTATTCAAGGCTGAGATCGATAGATTTTTGGACTAAGGAAACAATTGGGGAAGCGGGCGGGAAAGTGTTGAGGTCAACGATCTTATTGAATGACGGAGCAGGCTCGAGGGACTATGTGGTCTACTCCTGCTCCTATTTCTGATGTTTTGTCATATGCTAATCCAATTTTAAAACCATTAAATTCCAATTTAGTTTAATTCAAATTATGGGATAAAGCACTAAAAGCAAGTGTGAATCAAAGGCAGACTATAAACTGGAAAAGAATGAAAATACAAGGCATTAAAAACCAAAAGGCTATGGGTCACCAGTAATCGGATTATGAACAAAAAAAACAATGGATTATCTAAACAAAACTGGTTCTTCCAGGAGTATTTGATTAGTCATTACTGCTCAATAAAAGGACAATTTTATAGCAATATTATACTTCTAAATCTTTGAAATATCTACATTTATTAAGATTTCCAGAGATGCAAAAATGTAATATAGCAGATTACAGATCTGAAGCACATCAACAGATATCCCTAAATTTGAAGCATTTTACCTTGGTGCAGTCCGCTCTTATAAACTCTGCAGCAAAAAGGTGTTCGTTAGAATAACGTCTGCTTTTCATGTCATCATATCGCTGAATGCACTGTTGCACAGAAACATCAGCAATATCTGTTGAAGGGGGAGGGTGAAAAGAAGTCAAGTGAATTAAGCGTAACAACATTTTTTTATGAATTTTTTACTTCATCATCCAACATCCCTCTCTCTCTCTCCAAATTACTCAGTAAATTTGGTGCTAGAGACAGCACCTCATATAACAGACCAATGCCCAGTCCAGACTGATATAGCACTGGGCAAATTCTGAACCTAATTTATGATGAGGCAATATGGATAAAAAGGGTGTCTCCTTTGCAAAACACTCAAGAAGCTAGACACCATCTAGGACAAAGCAGCCCGCTTGATTGGCACCCCATCCACCAGCACACCACGGTTGCAGTGTGTACCGTCTACAAGGTGCACTGCAGCAACTCTCCAAGGCTTCTCTACAGCATCTTGCAAATCCGCGACCACTACCACCTAGAAGGACAAGGGCAGCAGGCACATGAGAACACCACCACCTCCATGTTCCCTTCCACATCCCACACCATCCTGACTTGGAAATATATCGCTATTCCTTCGTTGTTGCTGGGTCAAAACCCTGGAACTCCCTTTCAGCATCAGTGTGGGAGCACCTTCACCACACAGACTGAAGTGGTTCAAGAAGGAAGCTCACAATCACTTTCTCAAGGGCAATTAGGGACGGGCAATAAATCCTGCCCTCGTCAGTGATGCTCCCTCCTGTGAATGAATACATTTTTAAAAACCTATGAAAATCTTATTTCACAATTTAAATGCTAAAATAGATGCCTTTGAAGTTTAGAAAGACAAATCAAGCTCCATTACACAGGAAGCTAATGAATGGAGGAAGAAATGTATTAAATTGTGGTCAGAATTGATCTCAATTAAAGGAAACTGACTTAAAAAGAATCTAAAAACCAAAATGATGAGGGAACAGAATGAAGGTGGAAAGTTATTATTCAGTAATCAAATCAATTGAACTGTATGCTAACTCAACGCCATTGGATTTAGTAATTGCCAAAACAGTTCCAATTATTTGAAGCCTGAGTGCTGATGACTTGACTCAACACAAGTAGCGAAAGCCTGTTTAGTTAGTTCTTTGACAATTCTTTTTTAAAAAAAGGATTAATATTGGTAAATTTAAATCATTATTAGAACTAAAGTTTGTCACCATGCTCCACGATGACATGCAGGCCGTGATCCTGACCAACGGCTCCACCACAGACCCAATCCACATCTGGACCGGGGTCAAGCAGGGCTGCGTCATCGCACCAACCACCTTCGCGATCGTCCTCGCTGCAATGCTCCACCTCACATTCAACAAGCACCCCGCTGGAGTGGAACTTAACTACAGAACCAGTGGAAACCTGATCAACCTTCGACGTCTCCAGGCCAGATCCAAGACCGTTCCAACCTCTGCCACCGAACTACAATACGCCGACGACGCTTGCATCTGCGCACAGAGACTGAACTTCAAGTCATACTCAACATCGTCACTGAGGCGTACGAAAGCATGGGCCTTACACTAAATATCCGTAAGACAAACGTCCTCCACCAACCTGACCCCTGCCACACAGCACCCAGTCATCAAGATGATCAGCGCGGCCCTGGACAACGTGGACCACTTTCCATACCTCAGGAGCCTATTATCAGCAAGGGCAGTCATTGCCAACGAGGTTCAACACCGCCTCCAGTGCGCCAGCGCAGACCTTGGCCGCTTGAGGAAAAGCGTGTTCGAAGATCAGGCCCTCAAATCTGCAACCAAGCTCATGGTCTACAAGGCTGTAGTGATACCCGCCCTCCTGTATGGCTCAAAGACGTGGAGCGGACACCTCAAATCGCTGGAGAAACCATCAGCGATGTCTCTGCAAAATCCTGCAAATCCCCTGGGAGGTCAGACACACCAACATTAGCGTCCTCGATCAGGCCAACATCAAAGCACTGACGACACTCGACCAGCTCAGTTGGGCAGGCCACATTGTTCACATGCCTGACACAAGATTCCCAAAATAAGCACTCTACTCTGAACTCCTACACGGCAAGCGAGCCCAAGGTGGGCAGAGGAAACGTTTCAAGGACACTCTCAGAGCCTCATTGATAAAATGCAACATCCCCACCGACACCTGGAAGTCCCTGGCCAAAGACCGCCCTAGGTGGAGGAGGTGCATCCGGGAGGGCACTGAGCACAGAGTCTCGTCGCCGAGAGCATGAAGAAAACAGGCACAGGCAGCGGAAGGAGCGTGCGGCAAACCTATCCCACCCACCCTTTCCTTCAATGACTGTCTGTCCCACCTGTGACAGAGACTGTGGTTCCCGTATTTACTGTTCAGTTACCCAAGAACTCACTTTTAAGAGTGGAAGCAAGTCTTCCTTGATTGAGGGACTGCCAATGATGGAGTTAGAATTTGGACATTAGTCAAGTCTTAAAATTAAGCTGTATTTAATTAAATTTATTTTAAAATCTTTAATGTCAAGTCATGCACCAACTCAAAAGATAAAAGCAAAGTGCACAATCCAAATATTTTGTAAACTGCTCAGTTCAAGGCCAATTTTCAAAATGGATTAAGTTTCTTCTCCCACCTCTCCCATTCAAATTACTTACCAACACAAACCATCTTGTGAATTTGTCCTTTTTTCCACTTCAGCAAGTCACCGCCTTTCCCACAACCTAGGTCCAAGACCGCGATGTCTTGCCTACTCTTCTGCTTCACCTTATCAAGATACTCTCCTGCAATAAAAAGCAAGATCTTTGCAATTTACTTCAAAGTTCCTTGGCCTTCATAGGCTCCCTTTTATTAACTATTAGCTTTGTTTTTACCTGCAGACCAAAGGGGTCTGCAATGGGCCATGAAATGACAGCAGAAAATGTTAGACGTGCACAGCAGGAAACCGGATTTACATTTTAACTCTAACTTGTGATCTCGTTCGGATAAATAAATAGCCACATCCAAATTATAAACCCATCTCTCTTTCAGATGCTTGCCTTCCTACTGCACATTTTAATTTCCGATTTCTAATATTTTCCAGTCTATGGTGTAAAATGATCCGCTTGATGACAACTTTACACGCACATAACAAAATTTAGATCACGCAATATAACATTTTTAGATAAATACTTATCACTGGAGTTTAGAAGAATAAGAGGGGATCTCATAGAAACATAAAATTCTGACGGGATTGGACAGGTTAGATGCAGGAAGAATGTTCCCGATGTTGGGGAAGTCCAGAACCAGGGGTCACAGTCGAAGGATAAGGGGTAAGCCATTTAGGACAGAGATGAGGAGAAACTTCTTCACTCAGAATTGTGAGCATGTGGAATTCTCTACCACAGAAAGTTGTTGGTGCCAGTTCATTGGATATATTCAAGAGGGAGTTAGATGTGGCCCTGACGGCTAAAGGGATCAAGGGGTATGGAGAGAAAGCAGAAAAGGGGTACTGAAGTGAATGATCAGCCATGATCTTATTGAATGGTGGTGCACGCTTGAAGGGCCGAATGGCCTACTCCTGCACCTATTTTCTATGTTTCTAAAATACAAACATGATTTGGATGCTTTCTTGTGAATCGCAGATTTGGTAGTCTATTCCAACATGCTTGGCCTATGCGTATTTTATTTTAAGCGTCCTGCAGATTATTTGCACAGACAGGAGTTTCCAACTCTTGAGCTGGACATAAAAGATTCCGAGTGCTATTCTGAAAAAGAGCAGAGGTACCCTGGCCCCAGTGTCATCGTCAATATTTATCCCTCAACCAACCCCTAAAATAGATTATCTGGTCATTATCACATTGCTGTTTGTGGGCCTTTGCTGTGCGCTAATTGGCTGCCATGTTTGCTATTACAACAGTGACTACACTCCAAAAATACAGCACTTTGGGACAATCTGAGGTCGAGAAAGCCACTACATAAATACAAGTCTTTCTTCTTTTCCCCTGAAGGTAGAAATGCAATATAAATCAGAGATTTCAAACATACCAATAAGAACACTCTTGATCCAGTTGTTGAAGTTGCGCAAGTAAAAGATACGACTCTGACTGCGGACTGCTAATCCACATTCTTGGAGCTCATTATAGTGCGCAGCCACTTTACTGCAGTGTCCTTCCTCTATTTTCTGATTGAGACACAAAAATAAAAGTTAGAGATTATAAAAATATGCTTTGCATAATTGTTTGTAGATCTTAACAACTTGTATTTATTGAATGCCTTTAACGTAGCGAAACACCCCAAGGCACTTCACAGGAGTGTTAAGACAAAACGTATGATACTGAGTCACATAAGGAGAAATTAGGGCAGGTGACCAAAAGCTTGATCAAAAAGGTATGTTTTAAGGAGCGTCTTAAGAAGGTGCAAAGAAAAGGTAGAGAGGCGGAGAGGTTTAGGCAGAAAATTCTAGAGCTTAGGGTCTAAGCAATAGAAGATACGGCCACCAATGGTTGACCATGATCAGGGATGCTCAAGAGGGCAGAATTAGAGGAGCACAAATATCCAAGGGCATTGAGGGGGGGGGGGGGGCTGGAGGAGATTACAGAGACAGGGAGGGGTGAGGCCATGGAGGGATTTGAAAACAAGTATGAGAATTTTGAAATCAACGTGAAAAGATTCTTGTTGACATGGGTAGAAAAATTAAACAGCAAAAGGAGTGTAATTTTTTTTAAACCATAAATCAATAGATTTAGAGAATACTTTTTGCAAAACCAACCATGTGGCTAACATTCCCATCAGCACAAGACTTCTACCAGTGACATTTAGGACTTAGCAAAAGGCTTAAATTTCTAGTGCTTACTTAAGATTTGTTTTGTCCAAATGTATTTCCGTGGCTTTAAACAGTGCCAACTGTGGCTCAGTGGGCAGCACCCTCTCCTCGGATTCAGAAGGTTGTGGGTTCAAGTCCCATTCCAGGAACTTGTGCACATAAATCTAGGCTGACAGTCCAGTGCAGTGCTGAGGGAGTGCTGCACTGTTGGAGGTGCCGTTGTGAATGATTAAAATGTATAGAGACATTGAAGTTGAGAATGTGGGAATTGTATAGGGACAGTATAAGCTAACAAAGAATTCATGGAGGAATAGCCATGAGATCTCGGACTCGAGACTGCGAAATGTTACAACACTAACACATATTGAAACAAAACCCACAGCTTGCAGAAAAACCTCAAGGTCTTATTAAATCATGTTATTAACCTGAAACATTAACAGAAGGTCTTTGTTTAAAATCAGACCATACTTAGGTCGGCTTATGATTGGACAAAGGGAAAGAGGGACCAAAAGAGATAGGTTGAACTAGGATGTCACTCTAGCCCTAGCTTGTTATCTTTTGCCGAGAATGTATAACTATTGTCGCTTTACGATGTAACTTCACTTATCCGTAGGGAGTGTGTACGCTCGACCGAGAATGTATATCCTCTGTCTGATAAGTCTTGCCGGCCGGTAAAATAAAGACTGCTTTGTTCAAAGCACAAGAGGTATTCGACTCAGTAATTTTACTGAACCAGATTGAGAGAAAAGAACCTACATTTACACCGTCAAACCAAGGCACCACATGCTCTGTCAGGTGGGCATAAAAGATCCTGTGGCACTATTTCGAAGAGTAGCAGGGGAGTTATCCCAGGTGCCCTGGCCAATAATTATCCCTCAAATCAACATCACTAAAACAGATTATCTGGTTAGCATCACATTGCTGTTTGCGAGAGCTTGCAGTGGGCAAATTGGCTACCACGTTTCCCACATTACAACAGTCGACTACGTTCCAAAAGTAATGTGCTTTAAGGCGTCCGGTGGTTGTGAAAGGCGCTATATAAATCCAAGTCTTTCTATATTTCTTACTATCAAAATGTAAAGTAGATTTCTCACGCACAGAACAGGAATCTATCAGGCATAGGGTTCTCAAAGTGCACAACAGTACATGAAACATGCATTATCATTGGAGGTGTGGTGTCTCAAATTTATTAATGTACCAGAGTGGCTAAAGTCAAAACGTCCACATCCATTCATGGCCGGCTTCGTTCGATGCTACTTTTCCAGATTAATTTCAAAGAGTTGTTGCTGTACGGAACTCCAGTCAGTGTTGATTTTAGCCAATAAAGGTGTTGAACGGAGGGTTTCAAACGAAAATTTAAGCGAAATAAGAACAGAATAGAAGCAGTAAGCCATTCAGCCCCTCGAGCCTGCTCCGCCATTCAATAAGATCATGGCTGATCTGATCTTGGCCTCAACTCCACTTCCAAAGGGCAGAAAACGCTATTGGGAGTTGTGTACAGACCACCAAACAAATAGTGGAGAGGTTGGGGACAGCATCAAACAAGAAATTAGGGATGAGTGCAATAAAGGTACAGCAATTATCATAGGCGACTTTAATCTACATATTGATTAGACTAACCAAACTGGTAGCAATGCGGTGGAGGAGGATTTCCTGGAGTGTATTAGGGATGGTTTTCTAGACCAATATGTCGAGGAACCAACTAGAGGGCTGGCCATCCTAGACTGGGTGATGTGTAATGAGAAAGGACTAATTAGCAATCTTGTTGAGGCCCCTTGGGGAAGAGTGGCCATAATATGGTAGAATTCTTTATTAAGATGGAGTGTGACACAGTTAATTCAGAGACTTGGGTCCTGAACTTAAGGAAAGGTAACCGATGGTATGAGACGTGAATTGGCTAGAATAGATTGGCGAGTGATTCTTAAAGGATTGACGGTGGATAGGCAATGGCAAACATTTAAAGATCACATGCATGAACTTCAACAATTGGACATCCCTGTCTGGAATAAAAATAAAACGGGGAAGGTGGCTCAACTGTGGCTAACAAGGGAAATTAGGGATCGTGTTAAATCCAAGGAAGAGGCATATAAATTGGCCAGAGAAAGCAGCAAACCTGAGGACTGGGAAAAAGTTATAATTCAGCAGAGGAGGACAAAGGGTTTAATTAGGAGGGGGAAACTAGCTGCGAACATAAAAACTGACTGCAAAAGCTTCAAAAGATATGTGAAGAGATTAGTGAAGAGAACAAGATTAGTGAAGAGAACAAGATTAGTGAAGGGAAACGTAGGTCCCTTGCAGTCAGATTCAGGTGAATTTATAATGGGGAACAAAGAAATGGCAGACCAACTGAACAAATACTTTGGTTCTGTCTTTACGAAGGAAGACACAAATAACTTTCCAGAAATATTAGGGGACCGAGGGTCTAATGAGAAGGAGGAACTGAAGGATATCCTTATTAGGCTGGAAATTGTGTTAGGGAAATTGATGGGATTGAAGGCCAATAAATCCCCGGTGCCTGATACTCTGGGATGCAGACTACTTAAGGAAGTGACCCTAGAAATAGTGGATGCATTGGTGATCATTTTCCAACAGTCTATCAACTCTATCAGTTCCTATGGACTGGAGGGTAGCTAATGTAACACCTCTTTTTTAAGAAAGGAGGGAGAGAGAAAAAAAAACAGGTAATTATAGAACGGTTAGCCTGATATCAGTAGTGGGGAAAATGTTGGAATCAATTATTAAAAGATGAAATAGCAGTGCATTTGGAAAGCAGTGACAGGATCGGTTCAAGTCAGCATGGATTTATGAAAGGGAAATCATGATTGACAAATCTTCTCGAATTTTTTGAGGTTGTAACTGGTAGAGTGGACAAGGGAGAACCAGTGGATGTGGTGTATTTGGACTTTCAAAAGGCTTTTGATAAGGTCCCACACAAGAGATTGGTGTGCAAAATTAAAGCACATGGTATTGGGGGTAATGTACTGACGTGGATAGAGAATTGGTTGGCAGACAGGAAGCAGAGAGTCAGGATAAACGGGTCCTTTTCAGAATGGCAGGCAGTGACTAGTGGGGTGCCGTAGGGCTGTGCTGGGACCCCTGCTATTTACAATCTACATTAATGATTTACATGAAGAAATTGAGTGTAATATCTCCAAGTTTGCAGATGACACGAAGCTGGGTGGCGGTGCGAGCTGTGAGGAGGATGCTAAGAGGCTGCAGGGTGACTTGGGCATGTTAGGTGAGTGGGCAAACGAATGGCAGATGCAGTATAATATGGATAAATGTCAGGTTATCCACTTCGGTGGCAAAAACACGAAGGCAGAATATTATCTGAATGGCGGCAGATTAGGAAAAGGAGAGGTGCAACGAGACCTGGATATCATGGTACATCAGTCATTGAAAGCTGGCATGCAGGTACAGCAAGCGGTGAAGAAGGCAAATGGTATGTTGGCCTTCATAGCTAGGGGATTTGAGTATAGGAGCAGGAAGGTCTTACTGCAGTTGTACAAGACCTTAGTGAGCCATCACCTGGAATATTGTGCTCAGTTTTGGTCTCCTAATCTGAGGAAGGACGTTCTTGCTAATGAGGGAGTGCAGCAAAGGTTCACCAGACTGATTCCCAGGATGGCAGGACTGACATATGAGAGATTGGATTGACTGGGCCTGTATTCACTGGAGTTTAGAAGGATGAAAGGGGATCTCATCGAAACATATAAAATTCTGACGGGACTGGACAGGTTAGATGCAAGAAGAATGTGATGCAAGAAGAATGTTCCCGATGTTGGGGAAGTCCAGAACCAGGGGACTTCGTCTAAGGATAAGGGGTAAGCCATTTAGGACTGAGATGAGGAGAAACTTCTTCACTCAGAGTTGTTAACCTGTGAAATTCCCTACCGCAGAGTTGTTGATGCCAGTTCATTGGATATATTCAAGAAGGAGTTAGATATGGCCCTTACGGCTAAAGGGATCAAGGGGTATGGAGAAAAGCAGGAAAGGGGTAGAGGTGAAAGATCAGCCATGATCTTATTGAATGGTGGTGCATGCTCAAAGGGCAAATGGCCTACTCCTGCACCTATTTTCTATGTTTCTATGTTTCCCTGCCGCTCCCCGTAACCATCGACTCCTTTACAATTCAAAATAATTTTTTTCAGAACAGAAACCTATTATCAGGTAACCATGGAAATACATTTGAAAAATATCTGCGGCAAGATGCTCGTACAGGTTTTGAAATGTTTCTGCAACTCATTTTAGAGAGAAGTAATAATCCATGCAGATTTTTATTTTGTATAATATACTTGTTTTTTTTTTGCATGTCAGCAGATGCATTTGATGACATTACTGTTACAAGATGACACCCCTTTAAGCCGCCAGGCTTCTGGTTATCACGCTCTCCATTTAATTCAGCCCATGAACAAAATCAGATTGCCATTTCCAGCCGCTGAAGCTCATCACGTGCATACTTTGGGGGGGTGTGAAGGAGAGCTATTTTCAATTGTAGCAACGCTGCAGTTGATGTAGAATTGCTGTCATACATCTTCATTTAAAAAGTTCAGAATAGAAAGTTATTTCAAAAGGACAAATAAGTAAGGAAACCCAGAATATCCAGAGCGCAAATTTATGCTCGAACTGTATACAACACTAGTTAGACCACAGCTGGAGTACTGCGTACAGTTCAGGTCACCACACTGCAGAAAAGATGTGATTGCACGAGAGAGGGTACAGAGGAGATTTACAAGGATGTTGCCAGGACTGGAGAATTTTAGCTATGAGAAAATATTGGATAGGCTGAGCTTATTTTCTTTGGAACAGAGGAGGCCAAGGGGAGATTTAATTGAGGTATATAAAATGATGAGGGGCCAAGACAGAGTGGATATAAAGGACCTGTTTCCCTTAGCAGAGGGATCAATAACCCAGGGGGCATATATTTAAAGTAATTGATAGAAGCATTAGAGCGAAGTGGAGGAGAAATGTTCTCACCCAGAGGGCAGTGGGAGTCTGGAGCGCACTGCCTGAAAGGGTAGCAGAGGCAGAAACCCTCATCACATTTAAAAAGTACTTGGACATGCATTTGAAGTGCCGCAATGTGCAAGGCTACTGACCAAGAGCTGGAGAGTAGGATGAGTCTGGATAGCTCTTTTTGGCTGGCACAGACACAATGGGCCGAATGGCCTCCTATTGTGCTATAAATTTCTTGGATTCTATGATGCAATCTCATTATGGATGCATGCAGCTCCCACAGTGAACTCTCCATGCCCAGTGTCAGGCTGTATTTCATTCCAATCCGATACAATTACAATGCAGAGGTCCATAATGAAAATAAGACACGATGTCACAAGCCTTTCCTTTATTTAAAACCTAAATAAAGGCAAAGCTATTTTTTTTTTACAAAAAAGGAAGAATGCAACAAAATACAAGATATTCATAAACTTGCAGAATTGCCTTGTTATTGGCAAACTAATTTCAATAGAGACAAGTGCGAGATGGTACATTTTGGTCGGAAGAATAAAGAGGCCACATACTGCTTGGATAATAAAATGGCAGAGGAACAAAGACATAAATTACTAAAAGTAGCGACACACTTTAGTAAGGCCATAACAAAAGCAAACCAAGCACTGGGGGTCATTTCTAGAGGGACAGAATTGAAAAGCAAGGCAGTCATGTTAAACTCATGTACATTAGTTAAATCACACTTGGGAGTACTATGCACATCACTGGTCTTGATATTATAAGAAGGATATATTGGTATTGGAGAAGGTGCAAAAAAAAAAGATTCACAAGGTTGACACCAAAACTGAAAGGACATAACTATCAGGAAAGACTGAAGAGGCAAGGGCTCTTTTCACTAGGAGAGAGAAGGCTCAGGGTTGACCCGTCTTTAAGAGGATAAGAGAGTTTGATAGGGTAGATGTGGAGAAAATGTTGTCACTTATGGGAGAGCGCAAAACTAGAGGTCATAAACACAAGATAGTCACTAATAAATCTAATGGGGAATTCAGGACAAACTTCTTTGCCCAGAGTGATAAAAATATGGAACGTCCAACCACGAGGAGTAGTTGAAGCAAATACCATAGATGCCTTTATGGGGAAGCTGGACAAGTACACGAGGGAGAAAGGAATAGAAGCGTATGCTGATAGGGTGAGATGAAGAGGGGTGGGAGGAGGCTGGTGTGGAGCACAAACACTGGCATAGACTAGTTGGACCTGTTTCTGTGCTGTAGACTCGATGTAACTCTACGACCCAGATTTGCGGTTAGCACAAAGCGATGGCAATCACCGCTGACCTCGAAAAGAAAGCTGCCCACAAAGATCTTGCGATCTCCATCGCAAAAACTTTACTTTTCTCCACCTTAATTCGATTGTAGCCCCGTCAAAACAGGATCCCAGTGTACATTAGCAGTGACATCATCAAGTTGCCTAAGCAGCCAATTACAGTGAAGAATTCTCAGACACTAAACCAGGAAATAAAAAGTACTGATCAATTCACTTTTAAAATGTTTTACAAAGAACAAAATAAAGATTGGGACATAGACATGGAGTTAAGGTAGAAGCTGCAATATAAACTAAACATTTTTTTAAATATTTTAAAAATCGTCATTTTTATCATAAAGTTGCAGTCAGTTTCAGAGGGGTAATGACAGCGAACGCTGATAATTCGGCGTCATTACAATCGAAAATCCCAGGCCTATGTATTCCGCCGACATACAAATAAAAAGAGAGAGACTGTGCTACTACAGGGGTATACCAAGGCACACATTATTTGTAATTAGGCTTGCAAAACCTGCTTCATTTTTTTTTACAACAGACGTGTGTTGAAACAACAGTTTAAATTTAATATCACAAGGGCTTGGGTGGAGTGCATCTTCAAGACCTGCTACTACATGAATTTATCCCAGATAAAAACAATGAAAACCTCTGGTGACTTGTGAATCCAACGTTAAATGAGTACAGGCAGTCTTAAGCCGTTTTCGATGCGATCATTATTTGGAAACAAGTCAGTAACCTTAGTCAAATAAATATATGAATAGCTGCAATGGAAAGTGGAGGGGTTTGCACTGGTACCCCCAAGGATCTATCCTTGGTCCCCTCCTATTTCTCATCTACAAATTGCCCCTTGGCGACATCAGCCAAAAACACGATGTTAGTTTCCACATGTACGCTGATAACACCCAGCTCTAACTCACTACCACTTCTCCCAACCCCTCCACTGTCTCTAAATTGTCAGACTGCTTGTCCGACATCCAGTTCTGGATGAGCAAAAATTTTCTCCAAATGAATATTGGAAACACCGAAGCCATTGTTTTCAGTCCCTGCCACAAACTCCGTTCCCTAGACTCCATCCCTCTATCCAACTTCTGTGAGGCTGAACCACACTGTTCGCAACCTTGGTATCATATTTGATCCTGAAATTAACTTTAGACTACATAACCACCTTTTACACCTCCATAACATCTCCGCCCTTACCTCAGCTTATCCGCTGCTGAAGCCCTCATCCATGCCTTCGTTAACAATTCCAACGCACTTCTGGCTGGCCTCTACCCTACGTAAACTAGAGATGATCCAAAACTCGGTTACCCATGTCCTATCCCGCACCAAGTACCTTTGTGCTCGCTGACCTACATTGGCTCTCCGTTAAGCAAGGCCTCAGTTTCAAAATTCTCATCCTGGTTTTCAAATCCTTCCATGGCCTCAGCCCTCCCTATCACGAATCTCCACCCTGCCCCTCCCCCCAATCACAAGATGTCGGCATTCCCTCCCTAAATTAGCATGGATAGAGGATTGGCTCACGAACAGAAAACAGAGAGTCAGGATAAATGATTCATTCACGGGTTGGCAGTCAGTAACCAGTGGGGTGCTGCAGGGATCAGTGCTGCGACCTCAACTATTTACAATCTATATTAACGATTTGGAGGAAGGGACTGAGTGTAATGTAGCCAAATTTGCAGATACAAAGATAGGAGGGAAAACAATTTGTGAAGAATCAGCAAAGAGATATAGATAGGCTAAGTGAGTGGGCAAACATTTGACAGATGGAGTTTAATGTGGGAAAATGTGAGGTTATCCACTTTTGAGAGAAAAATACAAAAGCAAATTATTTAAATGGAGAGAAGTTACAAAATGCTGCGGTACAGAGGGATCTGGGCATCCTTGCACATGAAACACAAAAAGTTAGCATGCAGGTACAGCAAGTAATTAGAAAGGCAAATGGAATGTTGGCCTTTATTGCAAGTGGGATGGAGTATAAAAGTGGGGAAGTCCTGCTACAACTGTACAGGGCGTTGGTAAGAATACGCCTGGAGTACTGCGTACAGTTTTGGTCTCCTTATTTAAAGGAAGGATATACTTGTTTTGGAGGCAGTTCAGAGGAGGTTCATTCCCGAGATGAAGGGGTTGTCATATGAAGAAAAATTGAGCAGGTAGGGCCTATTACTCATTGGAGTTTAGAAGAATGAGAGGTGATCTTCTTGAAACAAACGATTCTGAGGGGGCTTGACAGGGTAGATGCTGAGGGAATGTTTCCCCTTGTTGGGGAATCTAGAACTAGGGGGCATAGTTTCAGAATAAGGGGCCGCCCATTTAAAATGGAGGTGAGGAGGAATTTCTTCTCAGCGGGTTGTGAATCTATGGAATTCTCTGCCCCAGAGAGCTGTGGAGGCTGGGTCATTGAATGTATTTAAGGCGGAGATAGACAGATTTTTGAATGAGAGTCAAGGGTTATGGGGAGCGGGCAGGGAAGTGGAGCTGAGTCCATGATCAGATCAGCCATGATCTTATTGAATGGTGGAGCAGGCTCAAGGGGCCAAATGGCATACTCCTGCTCCTATTTCTTATGTTCTTATGTAAGGACATCAGCAGCAGAGATGCCATGTTTGGCATCAGCACCTCTGGGTTAAGACAGTAAAACATAAGCCAAGGTTGTAGCTCTTGATCACCATCCGACAATTTCTGCTAGCTCAGCTTTGATGGTTCCCAGAGCCAAATAGCTCTATGACACTCGCTATCTAAACTCAAACAGGAAAAGACAACAGATGCAAGGCCACTGTGGAGAACGTCACCTTTCAGCATGAACTGCTATCTTCAGAAGGAGGGAAGGGAAGAAAGCAGATAGTTGAGCTGTAAACCGAACAATCCAATGTGTGCATTCATATGGGAGATGCACAAGCATGGTGTCAAAACCAGCTGTACTAATATATGTTAAAACAAATGGTTTAGAATCATAGAAATTTACAGTATATAGGTAGGCCATTTGGCCAATCGTGTCTGTGCTGGCCGAAAAACAGCTATCCAGCCGAATCTCACTTTCCAGCTCTTGGTCCGTAGCCCTGTAGGTTACAACACTTCAAGTGCATATCCAAGTACTTTTTATATGCGATGGGTTTCTGCCTCTACCACCCTTTCAGGCAGTGAGATCCAGACCCCCACCACCCTCTAGGTAAAAAAGGTTCTCAACTCCCCCCCTAATCCTTCCACCAATTGCTTTAAAACTATGCCCCCTGGTTACTGACCTCTCTGCTACAGGAAATAGATTCTTTCTATCCACTATCTAGGCCCATCATAATTTTATACATCTCAAATCAAGTGTCCACTCAGCCTCCTCTGCTCCAAAGAAAACACAAGCCTATCTAATCTTTCCTCACAGCCAAAATTGTCCAAATTTGGCAACATCATGAATTTCCTCTGTACCCTCTCAAGTGCAATCACATATTTCCTGTATTGTTGTGACCAGAACTGTATGCAGTACTCTAGCTGTGACATGTGGTTTCTGTCATTTGGACTCCACATTTAGTTGACATCACTGAACTTCAATGCAGTGCCTCAATGCTTCCTTGACAGAGTTGCAGGCTTAACATTTGAACACAAGAAATAGGAGCATGAGTAGGCCATTTGGCCCCTCAAGCCTGAACCTATATTGGATTCAGGTATTTATCTCAACAGAGCAACATTTTACAGTATAGAGCACAAACAGAAACAGTGTGGGCATACTGATCTAATTGCGCAATCCTTTTACCATTCTGTAACCTCTCAAAACTATGCAGCCACCACCCTTTGCCAATGCGGTGTGCCCAGATGTCAGACAATGCCACATTAAGTACAGCAAGATATGCAAGAGCAGCCCTGGAGGAAGGTACTTGAACTTTGCCAAATGGCACAGTTGGAATCAGCAATCACAAGTACGAGCAGGAAATTCAATCTCATCACCTTAGTTGAACCCTGATACAAATTGAACTACCAGTCTATATCCCCACTGTTCCTTATCCGAGAGGAGAGGGTTTTTTTTAGCCAATGCCGAAAGCTCACATCTGTAGAGTCAGTGGATTTTTCAGGAGACAGCAGCATCACAACACATCAATTAACAACACACATTCGACCATTTATCAGTGATTGTGTTCCTATCCTTAACAGTTTTATGAAGCATGCAAGAAAAAAAAACACGGCAAGTTTCTCCACTATAAAAGGTCACCAGAGGTTGCCGGGCACCATCGTTGTTTCAGATCTTCAATACCACTCAACTAAGGGGGGGGGGGGGGGGGGAGGAAAGAGCAGGTATGTGCAGTTAATAAGGTCTGTGGTGAATGAACAAATAGTGTACCCTGTATCTGCATTCCTTCCTGAGATAAACCATTTATAAACTGATGACGCATCCCCCTAACCTTCATAAACTGATGGCACATCTCCCTAACGTTCATAAACTGATGGCGCATCCCCCAACATAAACTGGTCATCCAAAACTCTGCTTCCTATTTCCTAACTTGCACCAAGTCCCGTTCATCCATCGCCCCTGTGCTCGCTGCTCCCGACTGAGCAACGCCTCGGTTTTAAAATCCTTCTATGACCTCAGCCCTCCCTATCCCTTCAATCTCCTCCAGCCCTACAACACTCCGCAATCTCTGACTCTAGCCTCTTGTAGATCCCCAATTTTAATCGCTCAACCACTGGTGGCTCTGCCTTCATCTCCCTGGGCTCCAAGCACTAGAATTCTCTTAGAAACATAGAAAATAGGTGCAGAAGTAGGCCATTCAGTCCTTCGGGCCTGCACCACCATTTAATAAGATCATGGCTGATCATTCCCTCAGTACCCCTTTCCTGCTTTCTCTCCATACCCCTTGATCCCTTTAGCTATAAGGGCCATATCTAACTCCCTCATGAATATATCCAATGAACTTGCGTACTATGCTTAAACAAAGGGGACTACAGTGGGATAAGGGCAGAGTTGGCTAAAGTAAACTGGAAACAAGGACTAAACGGTGGCACAATTGAGGAACAGTGGAGGACTTTTAAGGAGCTCTTTCATAGTGAAAAAGAAGGACGGCAAGAGAAGGGATAACCAGCCGTGGATAACCAAGGAAATAAAGGAAAGTATCAAATCAAAGACCAATGCATATAAGGTGGCCAAGGTTAGTGGGAAACTAGAGGATTGGGAAAATTTTAAGCAACAGCAAAGAATGACTAAAAAAGCAATAAAGAAAGGGAAGATAGATTACGAAGGTAAACTTGCGCAAAACATAAAAACAGATAGTAAAAGCTTTTACAGATATATAAAACGGAAAAGAGTGACTTAAGTAAATGTTGGTCCCTTAGAAGATGAAAAGGGGGATTTAATAATGGGAAATGTGGAAATGGCTGAGACCTTGAACAATTATTTTGCTTCCGTCTTCACAGTGGAAGACACAAAAATCATGCCAAAATTTGCAGGCCACAGGAATGTGGGAAGGGAGGACCTTGAGACAATCACTATCACTAGGGGGGGGGGGTAGTGCTGGACAGGCTAGTGGGACTCAAGGTAGACAAGTCCCCTGGCCCTGATGAAATGCATCCCAGGGTATTAAAAGAGATGGCGGAAGTTATAGCAGATGCATTCGTTATAATCTACCAAAATTCTCTGGACTCTGGGGAGGTACCAGCGGATTGGAAAGCAGCTAATGTAACGCCTCTGTTTAAAAAAGGGGGCAGGTAAAAAGCCAGGTAACTATAGGCCGGTTAGTTTAACATCTGTAGTGGGGAAAATGCTTGAAACTATCATTAAAGGAAGAAATAGCGGGACATCTGGATAGGAATAGTGCAATCCAGCAGACGCAGCATGGATTCATGAAAGGGAAATCATGTTTAACTAACTTACTGGAATTTTTTGAGGATATAACGAGCATGGTGGATAGAGGTGTACCGATGGATGTGGTGTATTTAGATTTCCAAAAGGCATTCGATAAGGTGCCACACAAAAGGTTACTGCAGAAGATAAAGGTACACGGAGTCAGAGGAAATGTATTAGCATGGATAGAGAATTGGCTGGCGAACAGAAATCAGAGAGTCGGAATAAATGGGTTCTTTTCCGGTTGGAAATCAGTGGTTAGTGGTGTGCCACAGGGATCGGTGCTGGGACCACAACGGTTTACAATATACATAGATGACCTAGAAGAGGGGACAGAGTGTAGTGCAACAAAATTTGCAGATGACACTAAGATTAGTGGGAAAGCGGGTTGTGTAGAGGACTCAGAGACTGCAAGGAGATTTGGATAGGTTAAGCGAATGGGCTAAGGTTTGGCAGATGGAATACAATGTCGGAAAGTGTGAGGTCATCCACCTTGGGGGAGAAAAAACAGTAAAAGGGAATATTACTTGAATGGGGAGAAATTACAACATGCTGTGGTGCAGAGGGACCTGGGGGTCCTTGTACATGAATCCCAAAAAGTTAGTTTGCAGATGCAGCAGGTAATCAGGAAGGCGAATGGAATGTTGGCCTTCATTGCGAGAGGGATGGAGTACAAAAAGCAGGGAGGTCTTGCTGCAACTGTATAAAGGTATTGGTAAGGCCGCACCTGGAGTACTGCGTGCAGTTTTGGTCACCTTACTTAAGGAAGGATATACTAGCTTTGGAAGGGGTACAGAGATGATTCACTAGGCTGATTCCAGAAATGAGGGGGTTACCTTATAATGATAGATTGAGTAGACTGGGTCTTTACTCGTTGGAGTTCAGAAGGATGAGGGGTGATCTTATGGAAACATTTAAAATCATGACAGGGATAGACAAGATAGAGGCAGAGAGGTTGTTTCCACTGGTAAGGGAGACTAGAACTAGGGGGCACAGCCTCAAAATACGGAGGAGCCAATTTAAAACCGAGTTGAGAAAGAATTTTTTCTCCCAGAGGGTTGTGAATCTGTGGAATTCTCTGCCCAAGGAAGCAGTTGAGGCTAGCTCATTGAATGTTTTCAAGTCAAAGATAGATAGATTTTTAACCAATAAGGGAATTAAGGGCTACGGGGAGAGGGCAGGTAAGTGGAGCTGAGTCCACGACCAGATCAGCCATGATCTTATTGAATGGCAGAGCAGGCTCGAGGGGCTAGATGGCCTACTCCTGTTCCTTATTCTTATGTTCTTATGTTCTAACTGGCATCAACAACTCTCGGCGGCAGGGAATTCCACAGGTTAACAACTCTGAGTGAAGAAGTTTCTCCTCATTTCAGTCCTAAATGGCCCACCCCTTATCCTAAGACTGTGTCCCCTGGTTCTGGACTTCCCCAACATCGGGAACATTCTTCCCGCATCTAACATATCCAGTCCCGTCAGAATCTTATCTGTTTCTATGAGACCCCCTCTCATCCTTCTAAACTCCAGTGTATGAAGACCCAGTTGATCCAGTCTCTCCTCATATATGTCAGTCCAGCCATTCCGGGAATCAGTCTGGTGAACTTCGCTGCACTCCCTCAATAGCAAGAACGTCCTTCCTAAGGTTAGGAAACCAAAACTGAACACAATATTCCAGGTGAGGCCACACCAAGGCCCTGTACAACTGCAGTAAGACCTCCCTGCTCCTATACTCAAATCCCCTAGTTATGAAGGCCAACATACCATTTGCCTGCTTCACCGCCTGCTGTACCTGCATGCCAACTTTCAATGACTGATGAACCATGACACACAGGTCTTGTTGCACCTCCCCTTTTCCTAATCTGCCGCCATTCAAATAATATTCTGACTTTGTGTTTTTGCCCCCAAAGTGGATAACCTCACATTTATCCACATTATATTGCATCTGCCATGCACTTGCCCACGCACCTAACCTGTCCAAGTCACCCTGCAGCCTCAATTCGTCTATGATTCGTCTAAATCATTAATATATATTTGTAAATAGCTGGGGTTCCAGCATTGAACCTTGTGGTACCCCACTCGTCATTGCCTGCCATTCTGAAAAGGACCCGTTTATTCCCACTCTTTGCTTCCTATCTGCCAACCAGTTCGCTATCCACGCCAATATATTACCCCCAATCCCATGTGCCTTAATTTTGCACACGAATCTCTTGTGTGGGACCTTGTCAAAAGCATTTTGAAAGTCCAAATACACCACATCCACTGGTTCTCCCTTATCCACTCTACTAGTTACATTCTCAAAAAATTCTAGAAGATTTGTCAAGCATGATTTCCCTTTCATAACTTGGATCGATCCGGTCAGTTTTCCAAATGCACTGCTATAATATCTTTAATAATTGATTCTCACGTTTTCCCCACTACCGATGTCAGGCTAACCAGTCTATAATTCCCTGTTTTCGCTCTCCCTCCTTTTTTGAAAAGTGGGGTTACATTAGCTACCCTCGGAACTGATCCAGAGTCCATAGGATGTTGGAAAATGACCATCAATGCATCCACTATTTCTAGGGCCACTTCCTTAAGTACTCTGGGATGCAGACTATCAGACCCTGGGAATTTATTAGCCTTCAATCCCATCAATTTCCCCTACATCATTTCCGGACAAATAAGGATTTCTCTCCGTTTCTCCTTCTCACTGAACCCTCGGTCCCCTAGTATTTTCGGGAGGTTATTCGTGTCTTCCTTAGGTGAAGACACAACCAAAGTATTTGTTCAATTGGTCTGCCATTTCCTTGTTCCCCATTATGAATTCACCTGATTCTGACTGCAAGGGACCTACATTAGTCTTCACTAATCTTTTTCTCTTCACATATCCATAAAAGCTTTTGCCGTCAGTTTTTATGTTCACTGCAAGCTTATTCTCATACTCTATTTGCCCCCTCCTAATTAAAACCCTAGTCCTCCTCTGCTGAATTCTAAATTTCTTCCAGTCCTCAGGTTTGCTGCTTTGTCTGGCCAATTTATATGCCTCTTCCTTGGATTTAACACTATCCCTAATTTCCCTTGTTAGCCACAGTTGAGCCACCTTCCCCATTTTATTCCTAAACATCGCCGCCTATCTCTTTGACCAAGCTTTTGGTCATCTGTCCTAATATCTCATTATGTGCCACGCTGTAACAGTTTGTCAGATAACACTTCTGTGAAGTGCCTTGAAACATTTAACTAAGTTAAAAGCACTATATAAATAAAAGTTGTTGATACCACATTCCGTAATGTTTATAAATGGATGGTGCAAGTTGGCAAAGCAGTAACTTGGTGCAAGATTTATTTAAAGGCTTGTATTTCTATAGAACCTTTCAAGACCACCGGACACCTCAAAAGCATTTTACAGTCAGTCAATTAAGTGCTATTTGAAATGTTGGAAATGCCAATCGGCACATAGCAAGCTCCCACAAACTGGAATGTGATAATGACCAGATAATTCAGGGGGGGGGCGGGGTTTGCAATGTCAGTTGAGGGATAAATATTGAAAGGAAAAGAAAATATTGCAATTATGCCACATCTTTCATGACCACTGGACATTTCAAAGCGCTTTACAGTCAATGAAATAGCATTTCAAGCGCAGTCACTGATGTAATGTGGGAAACGCCAAATTGCACACAACAAGCTGCCACAAACTGCAATGTGATAACAAAAAAAAAATCATCTAGGTCATAATGTTGATTGAGGGATAAATATTGGCCAGGACACCAGGGATAACTCCCCTGCTCTTCAAAATATTGCCATGGGATCTTTTACGTCCACCTGAGAGGACAGACAGGACCTCAGTTTAAGGTCTCATCCGAAAGACGGTACCTCGACAGTGCAGCGCTCCCTCAGCCCTGCACTGGGAGTGTCAGCTTAGGATTTTCGCGCTCAAGTCTCTGGAGTGGGACTTGAACCCACAACCTTCTGACCCAGAGACGGTGCTCCCCATTAGAAAGGGTTGCAAAGTGGATCCGGGGTGGGGTTGGAAGCCGCTGGTGCTGCAGACAGGCCCGGGGAGGGGACACCTTACCCGGTGCTTTCTCCCATCCTCCTCCTCCTGCTGCTGCTCCTTGTCGTCGTCGTCGTGTTTGCGCTTCTGGGGTCTCTTCAGCCCGGCTCCTGGGAGCTCGGTGTCTCCCGGGAACTTGGGTTTGGACTCGGGCTCGGGCTTCTGCTTCTGCTTCTGCTCCTGCTCCTGCTCCTGCTCCTGCTCATCGTCGTGTTTGCGCTTCTGGGGTCTCTTCAGCCCGGCTCCTGGGAGCTCGGTGTCTCCCGGGAACTTGGGTTTGGACTCGGGCTCCTGCTCCTGCTTCTGCTCCTGCTCCTGCTCATCGTCGTGTTTGCGCTTCTGGGGTCTCTTCAGCTCGGCTCCTGGGGGCTCGGGCTCGGGCTCCCGCTCCGTCGAACTGCTCATCTTTTCCTCTCACAAAAGGGTTCTGTTCTGTTTATCGCCGCCGACTTCCCGCTGTTTTTTCTCTTTTAATTTATATTTAGTTTTTTTTTAAATCCTTCAAGCGCGCCCAGTCCACTCTCCGCTTACTTCCGGCTGACAAACGACCTCTGACTCCCCCGCCCCGTCTCCTTTTTTCTACTTCCGGTTCATAGGCGGCGCTGCGGTTGTCATGGAGATCGATTCAGCCTGGGCCCGTTGCCACTGGAGCGCCTCTTCCCCGGGACAGGAGGGTAAGGGACTCGCTCTTTGTTTCAACATACAGACAGATGCATAGTGCCTTGCACATTCTCAGGATTTCCCAAAGCCCTTTACAGCCAATGAAGTATTGTTTGAAGTGTTGGAATGTAGGAAACGCGCCAGACAATTTGCGCACAGCAAGCTCCCACAAACATCATCATCATCATCATCATCATCATAGGCAGTCCCTCGAAATCGCGGAAGACTTGTTTCCACTCTAAAAGTGAGTTCTCAGGTGACTGAACCGTCCAATACGGGAATTAAAGCCTATGTCACAGGTGAGACAGATAGTGGTTGAAGGAAAGGGTGGGTGGGGAGCCTGGTTTGCCGCACGCTCCTTCCGCTGCCTGCGCTTGGTTTCTGCATGCTCTCGGCGACGAGACTCGAGGTGCTCAGCGCCCTCCCGGATGCTCTTCCTCCTCTTAGGGCGGTCTTGGGCCAGGGACTCCCAGGTGTCGGTGGGGATGTTGCACTTTATCAAGGAAGCTTTGAGGGTGTCCTTGAAACGTTTTCCTCTGCCCACCTGGGGCTCGCTAGCCGTGTAGGAGTTCCGAGTAGCACGCTTGCTTTGGGAATCTCGTGTTGGGCATGCGGATGATGTGGCCCGCCCAACGGAGCTTGTCGAGTGTGGTCAGTGCTTCGATGCTGGGGATGTTGGCCTGAGCGAGAACACTGACGTTGATGCGTCTATCCTCCCAGTGGATTTGTAGGATCTTGCAGAGGCAGCGCTGGTGGTACTTCTCCAGCGCTTTGAGGCGTCTACTGTATATAGTCTACATCTCAGCCATGTAGCAGGGCGGGTATCACTACTGTCCTGTAGACCATAAGCTTGGTGCCAGATTTGAGGTGCTGCTCTTCAAACACTCTACTCCTCAAACAGGAATGTGATAATGAACAGATAATCTGATTTTAGTGATGTTGATTGAGCAATAACTATTGGCCAGAACATCGGGGATAACTCCCCTGCTCTTCTTCAAAATAGTTCTATGGGATCTTTTGCATCCACCTGAGAGGGCAGACGATCTCGGTAGTCTGTGCAGGGTTATAGAATCGTAGAATAGTAGAGAGCAGAAGGCGGCCATTCGGCCCCATCGAGTTCGCACCGGCTCTTTCGAAGAACAATACAGTTGGTACCACTCCCTCCTGCTCTTTCCCCATATCCCTGCATGTTTTTCTCCTTCCAGTATTTATCCAGTTCCTTTTTGAAGGCTACTATTGAATCTGTATCCACCACCCTATCAGGCAGTGCATTCTAAATCCTAACCACTCGCTGCGCAAAATATTCTTTCCTCATGTCGCCTCTGGTTCTTTTGCCAATCACCTTATTCTGTGCCCTCTCGTTATTGACCCTTCAGCCATTTGAAACAATTTTTCTTTATTTGCTCTATCTAAATCCTTCATGATTTTTAAACACCTCCATCAAATCTCCTCTTGGCCTATTCTGCTCCAAGGAGAACAACCCCTGCTTCTCTAGTCTGTTCACGTAACTATAATCCTTTATCCCTGGAACCATGCTAGTAAATCTCTTCTGTACCCTCTCCAAAGCCTTGATGTCTTTCCTGAAGCGTGGCGCCCAGAATTGGACACAATACTCCAGCTAGGGAACAAGACATGGCAGCCAATTTGCGCACAGCAAGATTCTACAAACAGCAGTGTTTGGTAAAGGAAGATCAATTTGAAATGCTGTTACATGAGAATGCAAAGAATATTCCCACAAACTATTTCAAAAGAACCAGAGGTGACATGAGGATTTTTTTTTACGCAGCAAGTTGTTATGATCTGGAATGTACTGCCTGAAAGGGCGGTGGAAGCAGATTCAGCAGGAACTTTCAAAAAAGAATTGAAAGGAAAAACAATTACTGGGCTATGGGGAAAGAGCAGGGGAGTGCGACTAATTGGATAGCTCTTTCAAGGAGCTAGCACAGGCACAATGGGCCGAATGGCTTCCTGTGCTCTTATCATTCTATGATTCTATCCTATAACTTGTGCGACAAATCTACTGAAAGTGGAGCATTCTACAGTTAGCGAACCCCCACTCACTCCTGGAGTTGAGCCCATTTTGGATCAAATACTGAGGAAATCATGATTTACCCCGCACCCCGTGTCATGATGTTATCAAAATGTAACCCCAATATGGTCTCCTGCCCCTACTTTTACCTATAAATATCTCTGAGGCTGGATAGTTGTTTTATTCCCTCAACAAGGAATTCTATCCCTTATTCCTATATCACCACAGGGTGGCATTAGTCCACTAGCTAAGTTATTTTTCATTAATAATAGTTCTAAAAGTTAGTTGTTTCAAAATTGTAAAAGATCAAAAAAGAATAGATCAATAGAAAGTGATATGTATGGTACTTGCATACTGTTAACTGAAAACTAGATGGTCCCCTGTTGGGGTTTGGGGAAGAAAGAGTGGGTGACTTGGTGATGGGGTGGGGGGGGGGTGTATGTTGGGATATTGGGGTTTACAACAGGGAGAGTGAGAGAGGAGTAGGAAGAGGGGCATTGGGAGCTGTGGAGAGGGGGTTTGGGGGCTCAGGAGAGAGGCCTGAGGGTAAGGAGGAACAATAGGGAATTGGGGTTGGGAGATTGGGGCTCAGGGGGAGAGAGAGAGAGACACTGGGGAATGGGTTGGGGTGGGGCCCAGTATTTCCTGAAGAGGCTCAATTATTCCCACTTAATTTAATCGATATTTAAGTAGATCCCATAATAAACTCTACAATGTTTCTGGCCACTTCACTCCAGTTATGCTGCTTGCCCATATAAAATCCACCCCTCTGGGCTTCCATGTTCTGGTCTTGAAAACTTGAATTCTTAAAGGTATAATTAACATGTTTGGGGTAATGTTGTAAATTTGCATTTTTAATATATTTTCATATACTTTGTGTTCTATCTTGGGGAAGCATTAATTACTACTGTTTGACACTGCCTTTTGCATAACCTTGTTGCGCACAGCAGCTTCTGACTCAGCAGTGATCACAGTACTCAACATGGGCATTTCAACATCATAGAATCATAGCATGGTTACAGCACAGAAGGAGGTCATTCGGCCTGTAGAGCCTGTGCTGGCTCTCTGCAAGAGCACTTCAGCTAGTCCCACTTCCCTGTCATTTCCCCATAGCCCTGCAAATTTTATTCCTTTAGGTACTTATCCAATTCCCCTTTTTGGTATGGAGAGAAAGCAGGAAAGGGGTACGAAGGTGAATGATCAGTCATGATCTTATTGAATGGTGGTGCAGGCTCGATGGGCTGAATGGCCTACTCCTGCACCTATTTTCTATGTTTTGAAAGCTACGATTGAATTTGCCTCCACCACCCTCTCAGGCAGTGCATTCCAGATCCTAATCACCCGCTGCGTAAAAAAGATTTTTCCTCATGTATCGCCTTTGGTTCTTCTGCCATTCACCATAAATCTGTGTCCTCTGGTTCTCGACCCTTCCGCCAATGGGAACGGTTTCTCTCTATCTACTCTGTCCAGACCCCTCATGGTTTTGAACACCTCGATCAAATCTCCTCTCAACCTTCACTGCTCTAAGGAGAACAACCCCAGCTTCTCCAGTCTATCCACGTAAGTGAAGTCCCTTATCCTTGGAACCATTCTCATAAATGTTCTCTGCACCCTCTCTAAGGCCTTCACGTCCTTCCTAAACTGCGGTGCCCGGAGTTGAACTCAATACACTAGTTGAGGCTGGACCAGTGCTTTATAAAGGTTCTTCATAACTTCCTTGTTATGCCTCTATTTATAAAGCCCAGGATCCCGTATGCTTTTTTTAACTGCTTTCTCAATCTGCTCTGCCACCTTCAACGATTTGCACACATATAACCCTCAGATCTCTTTGTTCCTACACTCCCTTTAGGATTGTACCCTTTCATTTATATTGCATCTCCTCATTCTTCCTACCAAAATGTATCACTTCGCATCTTTCTGCGCTAAATTTAATCTGCCATTTCACCAGCCTGTCTGTCATCTTAAAGTCCGTCACTATCCTCCTCACTGTTCACTATACTTCCAAATTTTGTGTCATCTGCAAATTTTGAAATTGTGCCCTGTACACCCAAGCAAAGTTATTAATATATATCAAGAAAAGCAGTGGTCCTAATATCGATAGATTTAAGAAAGTCAGATGTGTTTACATCTTCGGCATTTGCCGCCAATTTGGAAACTCCCCAGACCCAAATTTTCAGACCCAAGTACACTTCCTTGGACATCTCTGAGGAGACCTGCCTTCATTGTCTGTGCTCCACAAGGATGGTTGTCACCAAGTTATGCCATCTATTGCAGTGCAATCTACAGACAAGATCTGGCACAGGCATGGGTCACTACAGTATTGAAGTTTTACACAACTACTGGTGGTATTTGCCACATTAGTCAAACTTCAGTTCACCAATGTATTAAGCAGGTAGCCTTGTTTACCGTGCGATACACTTTTATCAAGTTCTTCATATAAAAGGAGAAAACAGCACACGAGGTCCCAGAACTGTTACTTGGGGGCAGGCAACCTCAAGGTACAACTCTCCATTGATGGCAGGCATGAATCCATCAAAGCCCCTAGCAACCACTCTGTGGTATAAATGGAAAGGGAAGGCTTTCATTTAGAGGTGTAAGATTTCTAAATCTCTGGCATTAAATTGACAGCAAGACCAATTATTTTAAAATAATTTGGAATAAGTTTATTAAACACACACACATGCAAATAGCCTATCGAACACAACGGCAGTCGATTATCCTATGAACTCGACTTAATTACAACAGATACAATGATGTTACAATAAAAAAGGTATATTTTACTTCCCTCTGGCAAAGCACACAGCCTGCTCCTTTGTCTGTAGGGGAAGGTCCTGCTTTTGCGGTGTGCTTAAGAAAAGAGACAGAGTAATCTTTGGCTTGAGTTTTTATACCTCTTAAGGCCGAAGTTTCTCAGAAAGCCTCAGGATTGGGTCTTCATTCCAGGGCCGTTCTTAATTGATTTCTCCTCATACATGTGTCTGTCTGGAGAGCCAGTGCCATTCCTTGATTAGGTTAATGGCTTTCCAATTAACATCTTTTCTAGTTTGGTGAGTTTCAAAGCCATGCTTCCTTTGTCCCTTGGGCTCTGTCCAGCCAGGAGACATGAACTTGGGGAAGGTATCCATTTTGTCTCTTCAATCTATAAGCTATACTTTTAACATTTATATATATATATATAGAATCAATGTTATCATTACTAAACACTTTTATTCTTACAGACTCCCCACCTTGAGGAGGAAATATCCTTATTGACTCCTCATATGGTTCATCTCCTCAGGGTTCACGTATCATAAACATTGAGAGGGTTCTGATAGTTCTGCTGTTTATGTTTCTGTGAGGTGGATGACCGCTGTATTAAACTTAGAGTGAGAGAGAAACGTGAATGGCCTGACTCGGTCCCCACCTCGTAAGGTGTATGCCACATGTAGGGAATTTACTTATAGTATAATAACATCTCCAGCGGAGACCCTCCCCTTCCCGTATCTTCAGTGCACCATCACTTCTCAAAGCACATTGATGATTGATGATGTTCGTCAGTCATGCTGCAGCTCCCGCTTCTCTATCTTCCCTCGGCTTCAGTTGTGGCGAGTATCATCCCAACAATCATAACGATCCGTATCATGGTCTGTGGGAAACAAGATCAGTGTAGTATTTACTCTTTGGCAGTTTTTAACTGATTAATGTGAAACCATTTCTTGTACTTAACGCCCTTTTTCCCCGGTAACTGAATCAAATCAACCGTGGGGTTGAATCGGTCTATAGTCATATGCAGTCCCCTCCACCTGGGCTCAAAGGCATAGAAACATAGAAAATAGGTGCAGGAGTAGGCCATTCGGCCCTTCGAGCCTGCACCACCATTCAATAAGATCATGGCTGATCATTCCTTCAGTACCCATTTCCTGCTTTCTCTCCATACCCCTTGATCCCTTTAGCCATAAGGGCCATATCTACCTCCCCCTTGAATATATTCAATGAACTGGCATCAACAACTCTCTGCGGCAGGGAATTCCACAGATTAACAACTCTCTGAGTGAAGAAGTTTCTCCTCATCTCAGTCTTAAATGGCCTACCCCTTATCCTAAGACTGTGCCCCCTGGTTCTGGACTTCCCCAACATCGGGAACATTCTTCCCGCATCTAACCTGTCCAGTCCCGTCAGAATCTTATATGTTTCTATGAGATCCCCTCTCATCCTTCTAAACTCCAGTGTATAAAGGCCCAGTTGATCCAGTCTCTCCTCATATGTCAGTCTAGCCATCCCTGGTGAACCTTCGCTACACTCCCTCAATAGCAAGAACGTCCTTCCTCAGATTAGGAGACAGAAACTGAACACAATATTCCAGGTGGGGCCTCACCAAGGCCCTGTACAGCTGCAGTAAGACTTCCCTGCTCCTATACTCAAATCCCCTTGCTATGAAGGCCAACATACCATTTGCCTTCTTCACCGCCTGCTGTACCTGCATGCCAACCTTCAATGACTGATGAACCAAGATACCCAGCTCTCGTTCCACCTCCCCTTTTCCTAATCTGCCGCCATTCAGATAATATTCTGCCTTTGTGTTTTTGCCCCCAAAGTGAATAACCTCAAATTTATCCACATTATACTGTATCTGCCATGTATTTGCCCACTCGCCTAACCTGTCCAAGTCACCCTGCAACCTCTTAGCGTCCTCCTCACAGCTCACACCGCCACCCAGTTTAGTGTCATCTGCAAACTTGGAGATATTACACACAATTTCATCATCTAAATCATTAATATATATTGTAAAGAGCTGGGGTCCCAGCACTGAGCCCTGCGGCACTCCACTAGTCACTGCCTGCCATTCTGAAAAGGACCCGTTTATCCCAACTCTCTGCTTCCTGTCTGCCAACCAGTTCTCTATCCACATCAGTACATTACCCCCAATACCATGTGCTTTGATTTTGCACACCAATCTCTTGTGTGGGACCTTGTCAAAAGCCTTTTGAAAGTCCAAATACACCACATCCACTGGTTCTTCCTTGTCCACTCTACATCCTCAAAAAATTCCAGAAGATTTGTCAAGCATAATTTCCCTTTCATAAATCCATGCTGACTTGGACCAATCCTATCAGTGCTTTCCAAATGCACTGCTATTTCATCCTTAATGATTGATTCCTACATTTTACCCACTACTGATGTCGGGCTAACCGGTCTATAATTACCCGTATTCTCTCTCCCTCCATTTTTAAAAAGTAGTGTCACATTCGCAACCTTCCAGTTCATAGAAACTGATCCAGAGTCGATAGACTGTTGGAAAATTGGCACCAATGCATCCACTATTTCTAGGGCCACTTCCTTAAGTACTCTGGGATGTAGACTATCAGGCCCTGGGGATTTATCGGCCTTCAGTCCGGTCAATTTCCCTAACACAATTTCCTGCCTAATAAGGATACCCTTCAGTTCCTCCTTCTCACTAGACCCTCGGTCCCATATGTAAAGTCCTTACACAATACCACAAATTCACACGAGGCACATTCTATGGACAAGGTCACTCCATGACCTGAACCTTTATTCACAGGACCAAGAAGTGATGAACCTGCATGGGACCTCCCTTTATATGCCTGGATGACCAGGTGAGGAGTGTCTCCCACAAGTTCATCTCCTGTGGTCAAGGTGTGCATTTCTTACGTATATACAGTATTGCAGTATTGTTACATAAAGGTTACATACATGACATCACCTCCCCCTCAACATCATATTGGGATCATAGGTTAAGTCTCTCGGGTGGTCTGCGCTCTCTCGTGGAGCGCCGTAGTTGGGGCTCTGGTTGTTGAGCCTTGGTATGCGTGTCTGTCACCTGCGGTGATTCCGGCTTGTCCGGGCTGACCGCAGGGATTGTGCATGCTGCTGAATGTTCTTGTTGCTCGTTCACTAGCGGTGGTGTGAATACCATCTCATGATCTTCCTCGGGTTCCTCAGTGTCCGTGCTGAACCTTTTTTTTACTTGGTCCAGATGCTTACGGCATATCTGCCCATTGTTAAGTTTAACCACTATGACCCTATTCCCCTCTTTGTCTATTACAGCACCCTCAAGCCATTTGAGCCCCAAAGCGTGATTGAGAACAAATACAGGGTCATCAATTTCTATACATCTCCTCCTTGAATTTCAGTCATGGTACTCGTTTTGGGACTGGCGCTTGCCCTCAACAATGTCGGACAGGACTGGATGAATGAGGGACAGCCAAGTTTTGAGTGTTCATTTCATGAGTAGCTCCGCGGGCGGGAACCCTGTGAGCGAGTGCAGTCGGGACCTATAGGCCAGCAGGAGGCATTGAAGGGAGGGTCCTTGAATCCGGAGCATGCCTTGTTTTATGATTTGGACCGCAAGTTCCGCCTGGCCATTGGAGGCCGGCTTGAACGGTGCTGTCCTGATATGGTTAATGCCATTACCCGACATGAACTCCCGGAATTAGCAGCTTGTGAAACATGGGCCATTATCGCTAACAAGGATGTCCGGCAAGCCGTGGGTCACAAAGACCACGCGCAGACTCTCCACAGTGGTGGATGTCGTGCACGAATTCAAAATGATGCACTCGATCCATTTCGAGTACGCATCAACCACAATGCGAAACATTTTTCCCATGAACGTGCCCGCGTAGTCTATGTGAATACGTGACCATGGCCTGGTGGGCCAGGGCCACGGGCTGAGCGGGGCCTCCCTGGGGGCATTACCTAGCTGGGAACACGTCGTGCACCTGCGAACACAGTGTTCCACGTCTGAATCAATTACCGGCCACCACACATGTGACCTGGCAATGGCCTTCATCAGCACGATGACTGGGTGCTCGCTGTGGAGTTCCCTGATGAATGCTTCTGGGGCATGATTACCCGGCTGCCCCTTAGTAGGCAGTCGGCTTGGAAGGAGAGCTCAACCATCTGTCTGACCTCCTCAGGGCATGCTCCGTGTGCGGGCGCCCAACCCCCAGTCAGGACACATTTCTTAATCAAGGATAGGAGGGGATCTCTGTTGGTCCAGATTTTGATCGGCGGGCTGTGATGGGGGAGCCTGCGCTGTCAAAGGCATCGACAGCCATGACCATCTCACTGGTGGCCAGTGGAAGCCTGCTGAGCGCGTCAGCGCAATTTTCGGTGCCAGGCCGGTGCCGGATGGTGTAGTCATACGCAGCCAGCATGAGAGCCCATCGCTGTATGCGAGCTGACGCATTGGCATTGACAGCCTTGCTGTCTGACAGCAGGGATGTTAACGGCTTGTGGTCCGTTTCTAATTCGAACCTCCTGCCAAAAAGGTACTGATGCATCTTTTTCACCCCATAGTCACATGCGAGTGCTTCCTTCTTAACCATCCCATATTCCCGTTCAGCTTGAGAGAGCGACCTGGAGGCATAAGCCACAGGTTGTAGTTGGCCCTCAGCATTACCCTGCTGCAACACGCACCCAACCCCATAGGACGATGCATCACACGTCAGAACCAATTTCTCACGGGGGTCATGCAGGGTCAACAACTTATTTGAACAAAATAGGTTCCGCGCCCGATTGAAAGCCCGTTCCTGACAGTCCTCCCAAAACCAATCGCAACCCTTACGCAAGAGCTCGTGTAACGGCTCCAACAATGTGCTTAAGTTCGCAGAAAGTTCCCGAAATAGTTCAAGAGTCCCAGAAATGAACACAACTCTGATGTGTTGCAGGGCCTGGGCGCTCGTCGAATCGCCTCCGTTTTGGATTCGGTAGGCCGAATCCCTTCTGCAGCAACCCTCCTGCCCAGAAACTCGACCTCGGGAGCCAAAAACACACACTTAGACTTCTTGAGTCACAGGCCTACCCGGTCCAGTCGGCGTAGCACCTCCTCCAGGTTGTGGAGGTGTTCCTCGGTGTCATGACCGGTGATGAGGATGTCGTCCTGAAATATGATCGTTCCAGGAATCGATTTGAGCAGGCTTTCCATGTTTCTTTGAAAAATCACGGCCGCTGACCGAATGCCAAACGGACACCTGTTGTAAACAAACAGTCCCTTGTGGATGGTGATGGTGGTCAGTCGTTTAAATTCGTCGGCCAGTTCTTGAGTCATGTAGACTGAAGTGAGGTCCAACTTGGTGAACAGCTTGCCACCTACCAGCGTGGCAAAAAAGTCCTCCACTCTCGGGAGCGGGTATTGGTCTTGTAGGGACACCCGGTTGATAGTGGACTTGTAGTCGCCACAGATCCTGACTGAGCCATCAGCTTTTAGGACAGGAACGATGGGGCTCGCCCAGTCGCTGAATTCAACAGGCGAGATAATGCCCTCTCTCAGCAACCTGTCCAACTTGCTCTCAATTTTCTCCCGCATCACATACGGCACAGCTCTGGCTTTGTGGTGCACTGGTCTGGCGTCCGGGGTGATGTGTATCACTACTTTGGTACCTTTGAACGTCCCGACGCCAGGTTGAAATAGTGACTCAAATTGCTGTAGGACCTGTGAGCATGAACTTCGCTCCACAGATGACATGGCGTGCACAGCCCCCCATTTCCAGTTCATCTCAGTTAACCGCTCCTCCCCAACAGTGCCCGGGACAATCCAGAGTGGCAGCCGGTTCACCGATCCATTGTGTGTGACCGCCAACATTGCACTGCCTAGCACTGGAATGATTTCTTTGGCGTACATCCGTAATTGCGTCTCAATGCGTTCTAGTTTGGGTCTGCTGGCTTTGAGTGGCCACAGCTTTTCGAATTGTTGAACACTCATGAGTGATTGGCTGGCCCCCTTGTCCAGCTCCATGTGTAAAGGGATGTCGTTTAATAGGACTTTCATCATCATAGGTGGCGTTTTGGTATATGAGCTGTGAATGTTTGCCGCATGAACCCGCTGAACTTCAGCGTCCATTCATTTGCCCAAGCGTCATCCTGCCTCGCAGACCCCTCATCTGGTTCATCCGCCTCGTATATTAGCCTGGTTACAGGCTATCTGCACATTCTGGCTAAATGGCCACTGAGATTACAATTTCTACAGACGAACTGTTGAAACCTGCAAGTCCTGGCAGCATGTCTGCCCCCACACCTCCAGCATGAACTGAGATTCCCATTGTTGTGAACAAAAGAGCTGTTACAAGGCATTCCTCGCTGATTGTCCCTTTGACTGCTCTTGAGCACCTTGTTAGCGGGTGTCAATGGCCCCATCAACTGGCGGGGTGGTGTAAATGTCCGTTCAGCCTGCCATTGTCTCTGTTGGAGACTTACTCTTGGGTCTATTGCTGTCTGGGGTTTGTCGAACTGCCCTTGCCTGCCTGTGGGGCTCTGTGTCGCGTTTATGATATTGACTCCCTGATCCATCGCCACGTTAGAGGCAGAATTGCGCGCGTATATTATCTTGGTTTCCTCCTCCCCCGCCATAAAAGTCTGAGCCATCAACGCCGCCGCTTCCAAGGTCAAATCCTTGGTCTCAATTAGCTTTCTGAAAATCCCAGCATGACCGATGCGCTCAATAAAGAAATCACTTAGTGTCTCCCCTTGCAGGCGTCTGTGAACTTACAGAGGCTGGCCAAGCACCGGAGGTCCGCAACGAAATCCGGTATACTCTGTCCTTCCCGACGTCGCTGGGTATAGCATCTGTGTCGGGCCATGTGTATGCTGCTCGCCGGTTTGAGGTGCTCACCGATTCGTTTGCTGAGCTCTTCAAAGGTTTTGTTCGCCAGCTTCTCGGGTGCTAGCAGGTCTTTCATGAGCGTGTAAGTCTTAGGTCCACAGCTGGTCAGCAGATGAGCCCTTCGCTTGTCGGCCGCTGCGTCTCCCAGCCAGTCCTTCGTGACAAAACTCTGCTGGAGCCTCTCAATGAAATCGTCCCAGTCCTCACCAACACAGTACCATTCATCTGTGCTGCCGGTGGCCATTCTCTTGGGTCGTTGATTCCCATTTCTCGTTGCCAATGTAAAGTCCTTACACAATACCACAAATCCACACAAGGCACATTCTATGGAAAAGGTCACTCCATGACCTGAACCTTTATTCACAGGACCAAGAAGTGATGACCCTGCGTGGGACCTCCCTTTATACACCTGGATGACTAGGTGAGGAGTGTCTCCCACAAGTTCACCCCCTGTGGTCAAGGTGTGCATTTCTCATGTATATACAGAATTGCAGTGTTGTTACAGAAAGGTTACATACATGACACCCTATTACATCCGGAAGGTTATTTGTGTCTTCCTTTGTGAAGACAGAACTGAAGTACTTGTTCAATTGGTCTGCCATTTCTTTGTTCCCCATTATAAATTCACCCAAATCCAACTGCAAGGGACCTACGTTTGTCTTCACTAATCTTTTTCTCTTGACATATCTACAGAATCTTTTGCAGTCAGTTTTTATGTTTCCGGCAAGCTTCCTTTCGAACTCTCTTTTCCCCCTCTTAATTAAACCCTTTGTCCTCCTTTGCTGAATTCTAAATTTCTCCCAGTCCTCCAGTGTGCTGCTTTTTCTGGCTAATTTGTATGCCTCTTTCTTGGATTTAACACTATCCTTAATTTCCCTTGTTAGCCACGGTTGAGCCACCTTCCCCGTTTTATTTTTACTCCAGACAGGGATGTACAATTATTGAAGTTCGTCCATATGATCTTTAAAGGTTTGCCATTGCCTATCCACCGTCAACCCTTTAAGTAGCATTTCCCATCTAATCTAGCCAATTCGCGCCTCATACCATCAAAGTTACCTTTCCTTAAGTTCAGGACCCTAGTTTCCGAATTAACTTTGTCACTCTCCATCTTAATAAGGAATTCTACCATATTATGGTCACTCTTCCCCAAGGGGCCTCGCACAACAAGATTGCTAATTAGTCGCTTCTCATTACACATCACCCAGTCTAGAATGGCCAGCTCTCTGGTTGGTTCCTCGACATATTGGTCTAGAAAACCATCCCTAATACACTCCAGGAAATCCTCCTCCACCGCATCAGGTTAGCCCAATCAATATGTAGATTAAAGTCGCCCTTGATTACTGCTGTACCTTTATTGCACACATCCTTTATTTCTTGTTTGATGCTGTCCCCAACCTCACTACTACTATTTGGTGGCCTGTACACAACTCCCACTAGCGTTTTCTGCCCTTTGGTATTCCGTACCTCCACCTATACCAATTCCACATCATCTAAGCTAATGTCCTTCCTTACAAATGCATTAATTTCCTCTTTAACCAGCAACTCCACCCCGCCTCCTTTTCCTTTCTGTCTATCCTTCCTAAATGCTGAATACCCTTGGATGTTGAGTTCCCAGCCATGTCTCCGTGATGTCAATCACACCGTATCCGTTAACTGCTATCTGCACAGTTAATTCATCCACCTTATTACGAATACTCCTCGCATTGAGGCACAGAGCCTTCAGGCTTGTCTTTTTAACACACTTTGACCCTTTAGAATTTTGCTGTAAAGTGGTCCTTTTTGTTTTTTGCCTTAGGTTTCTCTGCCCTCCACTTTTACTATTCTCCTTTCTATCTTTTGCTTCTGTCTCCATTCTATTTCCCTCTGTCTCCCTGCAAAGGTTCCCATCCCCCTGCCATATTAGTTTAACTCCTCCCAAACAGCACTAGCAAAAACTCCCCCTAGGACATTGGTTCCGGTCCTGCCCAGGTGCAGACCGTCCGGTTTGTACTGGTCCCACCTCCCCCAGAACCGGTTCCAGTGCCCCAGGAATTTGAATCCCTCCCTGCTGCAGCACTGCTCAATCCACGTATTCATCAGAGCTATCCTGCGATTCCTAGTCTGACTAGCACGTGGCACTGGTAGCAATCCTGAGATTACTACTTTTGAGGTCCTAGTTTTTAATTTAACTCCTAGCTCCCTAAATTCGTCTCATTGGACCTCATCCCGTTTTTTACCTATGTCGTTGGTACCTATATGTACCACGACAACTGGCTGTTCACGCTCCCTTTTTAGAATGTCCTGCACCCGCTCCGAGACATCCTTGACCCTTGCACCAGGGAGGCAACATACCATCCTGGAGTCTCGGTTGCGGCTGCAGAAACGTCTATCTATTCCCCTTATAATTGAATCCCCTATCACTATCGCTCTCCCACTCTTTTTCCTGCCCTCCTGTGCAGCAGAGCCACCCATGGTGCCATGGACTTGGCTGCTGCTGCCCTCCCCTGATGAGTCATCCCCCTCAACAGTACCCAAAGCGGTGTATCTGTTTTACAGGGGGATGACCGCAGGGGACCCCTGCACTACCTTCCTTGCACTGCTCTTCCTGTTGGTCTTCCATTCCCTATCTGGCTGTGTACCCTTTTCCTGCGGTAAGACCAACTCGCTAAACGTGCTATTCACATCATTCTCAGTATTGTGGATGCTCCAGAGTTCATCCACCCGCAGCTCCAGTGCCGCAATGCGGTCCGTCAGGAGCTGGAGGCGGATACACTTCCCGCACACGTAGTCGTCAGGGACACTGGAAGCAACATATACAGGAGGAGCATCTCCTGCCATGACTTAACCCTTAGATAAACTTAAATTGGCAACAACAATGCTAAAGGTTACTTACTGATAAAGAAAAAAGAAAAGCTACTTACCAATCACCAGCCAATCACTTACCCCCTTGGCTGTGACGTCACCTTTCGATTTCTTTCTACTTCTTTTTTGCCTCCCTGCTGCAGCTGCACCAGCTGGGCCTTTATAGGCCTCTCGACGCTCCCCGGACTGCCCGAACTCCTCCAACTGCCTCTATTTTCTATAATTTGGAATTATTACTGAGTCTCCCACCTGGTATTCAAAGGGACGCACTTTCTTGTCAAAGTACCTTTTAATTTGTGTTTTTGACTTCCCCAATTTGGTGGCCACAAATCGATTCATCTGATTGTTGTGATCTACCACTTGTTCCAGCCACTTGGAACTACATGGTTTCATTGGGCCCAAGTTTCCTATATCCTCCGAGCAGCCCGCCTATTTTGTGGAATGAAAAGCGTGCTAAAAACTTACCTTGCGATTCTCCGAGTGCAGCAGACCTGTTCAGCAGTTAGCGTGACAGCGGGGGGGGGGCTACAGCCCTGGACCAAAAAGAGTGCTGGCAGCTGCGCGCGTGCGCAGTAGCTTCTGGCCCTCTCAGCACGTCCTGTCTCCGGGCGAGCCGATCCCTGGCCGAAGGGACGTCGCAATGTTCGCCGCCCCTATCCCGAGCCGAGTGGCCTGCCTGCCTCACCGCGCCTCCACTGCACTTACCTCCTCAGCGGGTGGGGGGGGAGGCCCGCCTGACCGACCAGCACCTCTTCGGCGGCAGGGCCTGCCCGAACTACTCCCCGGCGGCAGGGCCCACTCAAACTCCTCCCTGGTGGCGGGCCCCGCCTGACCAGCAGTTCTTCGGCGGCAGGCCTCTCCCGAACTAGTCCCAGTGGCGGTCCTCGCCCGAACACCTCCTCGGTGGCCCACCCGACTAGCTCTTCAGCAGGCTGTTGGAGGACTCCCGGTGCTCCCGAATGGATAGGTGCTGCAGTAGGTGAGTAGAAACTTTTAATATTTTATTTATTGATTGATTTTTTTTAAAATTTTTTGATTGATTTATGGATTGATTTATTTATCATTTATTATTGATGATGGCTCTTTATTGGTAAAAGTGAAGTGTTTAATGCTTTGGAAAATCCCCTAACTTCCCTCTAACTTCCCTTCCGCCCAACCCGCCCCCCCCCCCCCCGCCCCGCCCCCATCTCTGGCTACCTGCGCCTAATTCTAAAGTGTACGCAAGGTTTTTCTGAGCGTACAAAAGTCGACACTTACTCCATTCTAGGTTAGTTTGGAGTAACTTTTCGCTGTCTAAACTTGCAAAACAGGCGTAAGTGGCTGGTAACACCCCCTTTTGAAAAAAAACTGAACTAAAACGAAACTAAACTAACTCACTAGAACTGGAGCAAACTAAATGCTGAGAATTGCGATTTCTAAAATGTTCCAAACTAAACTAGTTGCTCCAAAAAAATAGCAACTCCAGCTGAAACTTGGACCCATTGTCAGGGGACTCATCCCTGTCAGTGTTAGCTGGCCTGGCGTTCTCATGCACCTCCCTGTCATGTCCTGATATGGAGAGACCCATTGTGAGGTGTGCACCTCATTGCCATTAAGCACATTGGCAGCATATTAGCCCATTGAGTGGGGTGGTCCACGCACAATTTTGTTAACATTAACTTGAGGGTCCTGTTCCCCCTTTCGACCCCTCCGGACGACGGGGGGTGGTGAGCAACATGTAATTTGTGTGCTATCCCCAACATTTCCTGCAGGTGGGCAAAAATTTTACCGGTAAAGTGTGAACCTTGATCGCTGTCCACTTGTACTGGTACTCCCCACCTACAAAACACATGATTCAATAGTGTTTTGGCTGCCGTGATTGCACTGTTGGAGCGGCAGGGGAATGCTTCGATCCATTTAGTGAATTGATCCACCACCACTTGGGCATGCTGAAAATTGCCTTGCGCCTGTGGAAGTGGCCCAATGAAGTCTATCTGGAGGTGAGTCCATGGCCCTTGAGGTGGGGGTGTGCTTTGAAGCAAGGCTCGGTTAGTGCATGCGGGAGGATTGTGCTGCAGGCACGGTAGGCATCGTGCCACATATTGGTTGATTGTTTTTCTCATGGAAGGCCACCAAGCTGTAGATGCTACCTTATAGAAGGTTACCAAGGCTGAATAGTGCCCCGCTGTGGGGTGGGAGTGAAAGAGGGAAGCAGTTTCTGACCCATCTATGGTAGAACACATACCATCGGGCAGGCGTTTGGCTTTCTTTTGAACATTAGCAACTGCTCATTTGAGTCAGGGGCAGTGGTTAGTATGGGAGCCCAGGCTGTCGGTTGCTGCTACAGTGATTTTAAATCTAAGTGATCTGTTGGGGAGGCCTTGCTAACAGCATTGCAGGGCTCAACAACTATATCCTCTATCTCCCCATCAATCGCAGCGTCCTTGTCTGCTCTGCCTGCTCTGGAATTTTCCTCACTATGTGGACCCCCTTTTCTATGGGCTGCTACCTTTCCTCTGAAGCACGGTTGGGATTGCTATGACTAGAGCAGGCGTAACCAGGGCCCATGGACCAGGACCTTACCGTCTATCGTACAATAGTCATTTTTGTGGTATAGGGGCAAGGAGAGCATGGTGTTTAATCTGACCAAATATTCACGGGTCTATCTGAGGTTTCCTTCACAGCGGTTAGAAGTGCAGTGATTTCTGCATATTGTGAAGACTGTTGCATCTTCGCTGGATGGTTCTTCCTGGCAATACCACAGCATAACCGGTCTGGGGGGATCCCTCAGTGTGATATGAGGACCCATCGATGTAGACGTCTGGGGCACCCTGTATGGGCTCTTTCTGCACAGGATGAGTCTCAAAGTTAATCAGGGGTAACGGACACTCATGCGGGTCCCCCTCATGGATCAGAAATTGTGGCAGCAAGGTGGTGGGTTTGGAAATTGTATCAATGTCTCTTTCCATAAATTCCAATGTCCATTGCTGAGGCGCTGCGAGGAAACTAGCAAATCTGCAGGTTTCATCAGTAGTTTCAGAGGTGTGTGTCCACTGTGCAGAATTGTAGCCTGTAACCCAGTAATAAAAGTAAAGTGATGTACCGCCCAGAAGACGGCCAGTAGGTGGCGCTCGCATGTGGTATACGTCTTTTCTGCACCCTGCAGGATTTGAGACACATATGCAATTAGCTGTAATCGATCAACTCGCGTTTGGCACAGAACTACAGTGAGGCTTTATTCTGTGGCCCTGTCCTCAAAGTGAAAGGACTGCGTGGGATCGGGAGGGATCAGACATGCGGCCTGTATCACTGCAGTTTTTAATTTAGCCACGGACTGGGTGTAAGCATCAGTCCATGCCGGGCATATGTCATCACCCTGCAGTTTTATCAAATCATACAGGGGCTTTGCACACTTTGCAAAGCCTGGAATAAAGTTCCTTTGGTATCCCACCAGACCCAAGAATGATCGGAGGGCTGTTTTGGAAGTGGGTAATGGCAGTCGCTGTATTATCTCCACCTTGTGAGAGTCGGGTGACGATCCCTCTGGAGAAATGAACACTCCTAGAAAGGTGACCCGTTCTTTTACTAATTGAGCCTTACGGGGATTAACCTTTAGTTCTACCTGAGCCAACAATGTCAACAGTTCATGCAAAAGGGACAAATGCTCCTCCATGCTGTCAGTTGCCAGCAGAAGGTCGTCTACGTACTGTAGCACGCAGGTAGGGCGGGAAAAGTCTTTTAAAACTGCAGCCATTCTTTTGTGGAAGATCGTGGGGGCATTCTGGACCGTCTGATGCAGGCATGTCCAGTTGTAGCTCTGTTCCTCAAATATGAATGAGAATTTGTACTGGTCCTCCCTTTTAACAGGGATACTCCAGAATCCATTGGCGATGTCGAAGGTCGAGAATTACTTTGAACCAGCAGGAATTTGAGATAATATGGTGGGAGTTTCTCTTACTACCGGTGAGCAGGCTGATGCTACAGAATTTAACTTTCTGTAATCAATAGTCAGTCAGCAACTGCTATTAGGCTTTTTAACCGACCATGTGGGTGAAAGTGCCTGTCCTAACAACACCCTGCTCGACTAGGAATTTTATGGTGTCTCGGATGTAAGGGTGACTCTCCCTTGGGATGGGGTACTGTTTAATGAATGAGTCGGGGGGGTCCCTCAATGGACTCTTCGCCTGCCATTTTTCCATAGTCATGCTTGCATGTGGCGAACACCGCTAGGTGTTCCTGAATTAGTTTTGTCACAGCTTCATTTTCACTTCCCGGAGGGTTATACTCGAAATGGCTTTTTAATAGCAAAAACCGAGTGAGCATTTGAAATTTCTATCACTTTCGCAGTATCTTTCAATCCCATCCAAACACAGTCCCGATTGTAATCTATTACCGCGCCATACTGATAAAACACATCAGTCCCAAAAATTCCCCTTCCGTCGGGGGTGGTCATCAGCTTCGGCACTGAGACCTTACAGGTGAGGCCTCCCAACTGAAGTCAGTGGCCTTCCCTGTATATGCGGTGGTTGTATCACCATTAAACCCTTTAAGGGTCATACAACCCTTGCCCGCTGCTGCATGACGTTCAGGGTATGGGGTGTGGGTGATGGTAACGACTGAGCTAGTATTGATAAGCATAATCTGCTGCCGACCCCCTTTGAAGACAACAAGGACTACTGGTGTTCCGCTACCATCACATCGGAACCCCACTTCCGACCAATCTTTGAGGGCCGAACCCTATCATAGGGTGGATCCTTGAAGGGGTCTCTCTAATGAGTGTGCATCGGCGATTGTGTGCACTGGTAAATGATTTTGCATCCCCCCCCCCGTGGCAATTTGGGTTTGTATAAGGGTTATCAACTGGTCCAATCGTTGATCCGTCCCAGAGGGCTTGGATTCGTCCCTCGGGAGGTATCTATGCGTTGCACCATGGTCCGGTGCCTGTCTGGATCTGCTGTAGTCTTTTGTTAGGTGGCCTACCTTCTTACAATTAAAGGAGTAACACCTAGATCCCTCCACCGTTGACACTGGTTGATTTGCACTTGATGGTGACTGCACCTTTAACTGATCTTTTACCACCTCCCAGGCTATTTGAGCACTGGCCTCTATATTTGTCCACTGATTGGTGGACCGCATGGCTATGCCCAGGGTGGTTTTAACTAAGAGTGGAGTTGGGTCAGAAACATCAATTTAAATTGTTCCTGATTCTTTCCTACTGCAGCATTTGCAAGTGCCTGGTTCTGGGTATGTTCATAGATATCATACAGGCGATTACTGAAGGCTCTAGGGGTCTCTTCTGGGCACTGCTTGGTCTAATTAAGCAGAGCCACTAAGTTTAACTTTTGGATCTCTAAATAGTTTAGGATCTCGGTCATGACTGCATCGGCCGCTGTGCTAGGCTGGAGGACTGTGTCTGGCAGATTACCTTTTAGGGAAGTGGAACAGGCCAAGAGAAGGACACGTGTTAAGTCTCTCTCTTCTAACTCGAGGTGACTTCTCCTGAAATTTGCTCACCTCCTATTAACTCCCAGTGGGTCATCCCCATCATTAATGAGCCCCAACTCGTGGCTACTTACCGTGGCGTCAGCACCAGATATGGGCCGTGAGTCGGTATGGTTACTGGTGATGTGACCATGCACATTACGTCGTAAAGAAGTGGTTATACTGCTACGTTTGGCCCTCGTGTTTCCAAGGTATCCCATTCTACACCCCCTCCTGGGGATTATACTGACTGCCTTCCTCTCCCCAATCTGTCTCCCACTTGTCTCCTTCTCTTGTCTTTATTATGACTCCCTGTGTTACTGCGGATACCAGGGCCTGCTGCTCCCCTAACTTACTTTTTAACCTCGCTATTTGTAGTTGGCACCGGGAGTGGCCTGCCTCCCTATGTGGCTTCTTAATTACTTCCCTTGATGCCCCCCTAGCATCTTCTACCTCTTGCCGGGAGCACCAAGTTTTCCAATTTGTATATTTTTTTAACTCAAATTTGTTTTCATTCGTTTCAACGACAGCTGCTGTGGCATTTAAATTTAAAAGGCTTTAAAAGCTGCCTGTTTGGCCCCTCTTTCTAATTGCCTAATACGGTTTAATTGATCAATTTCTTGTCTCAAATGCTGTATATCTCCCTCTTTTAACTGCTGAATAAGTAGTTGAAGGCCTTCTTCCTTTTGTTCTTTTATATTTTGAATCTCTTTTTCGTTTAGTCGAACCACTTTTACTTGCGATTCTTTAAAATGTTGTATCTCTTTTGCCCTTCGGGTTTTTAAATCTTGTATCTCTTTCCTTAAATTTTGAAACTCTTTTGCATCTTTCCTCATTAATTTCTCATCTCTCTGAGCACAGTAATGTGCGATGTATGCCAAGAGACCATTTACCTGTTTTGGCCTTCGCTCTCCTTGATTTACTTTCTCCTGGATAAATGCCACGAGCTCCCCAAAGGACGCATGTTGGCCCTTACAGAAGTACACTGCCTGTGCCTGTAACTCTTGTATGTCCTTTAAGAGTACCTTTTTGTATACTTTCTTCTTATCGACTACATGTATATCTTTTGCTTTTTTTTTACATGACCGATCCTTTCACCCTGTATCTTTTGAATTTAACTACTGGTGAGGCCCCACTTAAACAGTTCCAACTATCGAGACGACTGCTCCTTACGACGCAACTTCTCCCGATCTGTTTAAAAATTTATAGTTTACACTTCGCAACACAGTTTAGAATCGCAACTCCCGAGATTTCCAATTGTTCAGAAGAATGATCAAAAGCTATCTCGACAGATCCCGGCCAAGCCCCCAATTTTGTAAGATTTCTAAATCTCTGGCGTTAAATTGACAGCAAGACCAATTATTTTAAAACAATTTGGAATAAGTTTATTAAACACATACACATGCAAATAGCCTATCGAACACAACAGCAGTGTATTAGTATCCTACAGACACTACTTAATTACAACAAATACAATGATGTTACAATAAAAAAGGTATAAAATGTATACTTTACTTCCCTCTGGTAAAGCACACGGCCTGCTCCTTTGTCTGTAGGGGAAGGTCCTGCTTTCACCGTGCGCTTAAGAAAAGAGACAGAGCAATCCATGGCTTGAGTTTTTATACCTCTTAAGGCCATAGTTTCTCAGAAAGCCTCAAGATTGGGTCTTGGTTCCAGGGCCATTCCTGATTTGCATCTCCTCATACATGTGTCTGTCTGGAGGGCCGGTGCCATTCCTTGAATAGGTTAATGGCTTTCCAATTAACATATTTTCTAGTTTGGTGAGTTTCAAAGCCATTCTTCCTTTGTAACTTGAGCTCTAGAGAAGGAATCCATTTTGTCTCTTCAACAATGCAGTCTTTCCATATACTCTACACTTTTAACATATCAGAATCAATTTTATCATTACTAAACACTTTTATTCTTACAGTGGGTGTCCGACCACAGGAGCAGAACAATGGGGGTGAATGAGCAATACCCCAGCAGTAGCCACGATGGCTTCATTTTGCGGCAGTCAACAGTGCCAGTCCTTTTTCAAGATACAGACAGACTGGACAACCGGCCACTTGGGACTATCCCCTGGTGCCCTGCCTATCAACACCAATGACGAACCCTCCCTACATTAATTTCTCTTTCCCTTCCAAATCCATAACACCCATTGTCTGAAAAGAAATGTGAAGTGGCTCAGGGCATTACCTTTTTTCGGGTTGAAGACCCAATTGTCCGGTTCAAACAGAGATTCCAGTGTCTCAACAGATTAGGCCAGGTACTATTCTACAGCCCTGAAAAAAATGTCCAAAATGATCAGTACCGGCTCAATCTTGCATCATTTTGCACTACAGCAAGTGGAAATCCTTCAGCTAGACCAATGGGAGGGCGAACCTCCAGCCATGGCAGAGAAGTAAAATGATGAAGAAGGGAAGAGGAAAAAGGTGAAACAGCCAAGTAGAGCGATTGATGGGACTGTCTCTTAAAATCTGTAAAGGTGATCAAGTCCGTTGATCTTCATAACTCATAAACATGCTCCACCTTGTCAGCACTGCCTCTACTAATAGCTTTGCCTGTATCCTGCCAAATGCAACATTAATGTGTCATTCATGACAATAAATCAACCCAGAACTTTAGAAAGAAGGTGTAACCTTTATTTTTAAGCTCTTGCAATGTCCTGTATATGTCCGGCAATGTTTTCTTCCCTACTGCTTGCCCTTAGTGAGAGTGTATGGTATGTGTCATCACATATCTACTATCATACTTCTGGTAAGCATTAGCTAAGTGGAAGGAGTAAATGCAGTGGCAACCTACTGCTCTAAGTTGGGCCTCTTGACACAGTTCTGATGCAAGTACCTCTTTCTGCTGGATCATGTATCTTTTTTTTCATTTATTTATTCATGGGATGTGGGCGTCGCTGGCAAGGCCAGCATTTATTGCCTATCCCCAATTGCTCTGTGGTGAGCCGCCATCTTGAACCGTTGTTCTTTGTAACAGTTTGGTACAACTGAGCAGCTTGCTAGGCCGTTTCAGAGGGCAGTTAAGAGTCGCCCAATTCGCTGTGGATCTGGAGTCACATATCGACCAGCTCAGGTAAGGACAGCAGATTTCCTTTCCTAACAGACATTAGTGAACCAGATGGGTTTTTATGACAATCCGGTAGTTTCATGGTCACCATTACTGATACTAGCTTTTTATTCCAGATTTATTTAATTAAGTGAATTTAAATTCCCCAGTTGTTGTGTGGGATTTGAACTCATGTCTCTGGATCATTAGTACAGGCCTCTGGCTACTAGTCCAGAAACATAACCACTATGCTACCGTTCCTGGGCATCTGATGCTAGCACATCGGCTCTTGCACTGGCTGGCTGCTTCTTTCCATTAAAAGCCATTATCCATATTCTGAAAGGGGTGACTGGATTATGCAAATGTAGCAGCACACTGAGAGGCAATTCCATCATATGTGCCTCTGCCACGCCCCAGCTACTGAGTGTCACAATTGACCAGGGATCTGTGTGGGAATTGAACCTCAGCCACATTTAGGAATGCAAAGCCTGCCATCCAGGTTCTCTCAAGCCCATCCTCTAACCTCTCAAGGCCCGAAGTGAAAGCCTTCTGTAAATTGGACCCCAAGTCTTGAGAGCCAGTCACAGCATCAGCAAACAAAATTGTATTTGGTTCAAGGACTTAGCTGGAGCTGTCCATGGAGCTGCCATTCGCTCCAAGGTAGACTGTAGATACCAAATCCCTCTCACACGCCTGCACAGTTGTCAGAGCTGCACCTCTGTAGTGTCTCCATCATCCCATGTCGAGAGCTTGGAAGATTCTCCAAAGAACTATATGAGGTGCTCTTCCTTACTAAAAATAAGTTTTATCTGTAAGCAACCCCATCAGGTACAAATCTAAAATAAAGGAATGTTTTTCTCTGCATCTTTCATTTTGTGGTTGCCGTTCTGCAGCCACCACTTCCTCCTCACTGGTGCTGGGTGCCTCATTTGCTGCTCCCGCAAACCCTCTCTCTGATTCCCCAAAGTGAATGTTTCTGTGCTGGTAGTTGAGGAGTCTTTGATGGGTGCTTGTGATGGATCAGCTTCCTCTTCATCCCTGCTGCGTGTTACTCACCATGCATAATAGGTCAGAGTTGGAGTAACGCAGAGTTCTCGGAGGGTTGTCTGGATCGGAGGAGGTTAAATAGATAGAGAGGGCCGAGGCTGTGGAGAATGAGAATTTTAAATTTGAGGTTTTTATGAACCAGGAGCCAATGTGGATCGGTGAGTACAGGGATAATGGGTGAGCGGGACTTGGTGTTTTCAAAAAAAGGGACAAGTCCATTGCGGAAACTACAGAGGAATCTCCCTGCTGTCTGCCACTGGGAAAGTCATCGCAAGAATTTTCCTCAACTGTCTTCTCCCTGTGGAAATCACGATGCGGATTCCTTCCACTCAGGGGTACAACGGACATGATCTTCACTGCTCGACATCTACAAGAGAAATGCAGGGAATGGCACCAACTCTTGTACATGGCTTTCTTTGACCTCACAAAGGCCTTTGACACTGTCAACTGTGAGGGACTATGGAGCGTCCTCCTCTATTTCGGCTGCCCCCAAAAGTTTGTCACCATCCCCCGCCTGCTCCACGATGACATGCAAGCCGTGATCCTGACCAACGGATCCACCACAGACCCAATCCACGTCCAGACCGGGGTCAAGTAGGGCTGCATCATCGTGCCAACACTCTTCTCAATCTTCCTTGCTGCAATGCTCCATCTCAACAAGCTGGAGTGGAACCAAATTATAGAACCAAAGGGAACCTGTTCAACCTTCGTCACCACTAGGCTAGATCCAAGGTTGTCCCATCCTCTGTCATCGAACTACAGTATGCAGACGACGCTTGCGTCTGCGCACATTCAGAGGCCGAACTCCAAGCCATCGTCAACATCTTCACCGAGGCGTACGAAAGCATGGACCTTACACTAAACATACGTAAGACAAAGGTCCTCCACCAACCTGACCCTGCCCATACAGCACTGCTCCCCGGTCATCAAAATCCACAGCACGGCCTTGGACAATGCGGACCATTTTCCATACCTCGGGAGCCTACTATCAGCGAGGGCAGACATCAATGATGAGGTCCAACACCACCTCCAGTGTGCCAATGCAGTCTTCGGTCGCCTGAGGAAGAGAGTGTTTGAAGACTAAGGAGGACACAAACAACCTTCCGGATATAAAAGGGGTCGGAGGGTCTAGTAAGGAGGAGGAACTGAGGGAAATCCTTATTAGTCGGGAAATTGTGTTGGGGAAATTGATGGGATTGAAGGCCAATAAATCCCCAGGGTCTGATGGATTGCATCCCAGAGTACTTAAGGAGGTGGCCTTGGAAATAGCGGATGCATTGAAAGTCATTTTCCTACATTCCATTGACTCTGGATCAGTTCCTATGGAGTGGAGGGTAGCCAATGTAACCCCACTTTTTAAAAAAGGAGGGAGAGATAACGGAATAATTATAGACCAGTCAGCCTGACATCGGTAGTGGGTAAAATGATGGAATCAATTATTAAGGATGTCATAGCAGTGCATTTGGAAAGAGGTGACATGATAGGTCCAAGTCAGCATGGATTTGTGAAAGGGAAATCATGCTTGACAAATCTTCTGGAATTTTTTGAGGATGTTTCCAGTAGAGTGAACAAGGGAAAACCAGTTGATGTGGTATATTTGGACTTTCAGAAGGCTTTCGACAAGATCCCACACAAGAGATTAATGTGCAAAGTTAAAGCACATGGGATTGGGAGTAGTGTGCTGACATGGATTGAAAACTGGTTGTCAGACAGGAAGCAAAGAGTAGGAGTAAATGGGGACTTTTCAGAATGGCAGGCAGTGACTAGTGGGCTACCGCAAAGTTCTGTGCTGGGGCCCCAGCTGTTTACACTTTACATTAATGATTTAGACGAGGGGATTAAATGTAGTATCTCCAAATTTGCGGATGACACTAAGTTGGGTGGCAGTGTGAGCTGCGTGGAGGATGCTATGAGGCTGCAGAGCGACTTGGATAGGTTAGGTCAGTGGGCAAATGCATGGCAGATGAAGTATAATGTGGATAAATGTGAGGTTATCCACTTTGGTGGTAAAAACAGAGAGACAGACTGTTATCTGAATGGTGACAGATTAGGAAAAGGGGAGGTGCAACGAGACCTGGGTGTCATGGTACATCAGTCATTGAAGGTTGGCATGCAGGTACAGCAGGCGGTTAAGAAAGCAAATGGCATGTTGGTCTTCATAACGAGGGGATTTGAATACAGGGGCAGGGAGGTGTTGCTACAGTTGTACAGGGCCTTGGTGAGGCCACACCTCGAGTATTGTGTACAGTTTTGGTCTCCTAACCTGAGGAAGGACATTTTAGCTATTGAGGGAGTGCAGCGAAGGTTCACCAGACTGATTCCCGGGATGGCGGGACTGACCTATCAAGAAAGACTGGATCAACTGGGCTTGTATTCACTGGAGTTCAGAAGAATGAGAGGGGACCTCATAGAAACGTTTAAAATTCTGACGGAGTTAGACAGGTTAGATGCAGGAAGAATGTTCCCAATGTTGGGGAAGTCCAGAACCAGGGGACACAGTCTAAGGATAAGGGGTAAGCCATTTAGGACCAAGATGAGGAGGAACTTCTTCACCCAGAGAGTGGTGAACCTGTGGAATTCTCTACCACAGAAAGTTGTTGAGGCCAATTCACTAAATATATTCAAAAGGGAGTTAGATGAAGTCCTTACTACTAGGGGGATCAAGGGGTATGGCGAGAAAGCAGGAATGGGGTACTGAAGTTGCATGTTCAGCCATGAACTCATTGAATGGCGGTGCAGGCTAGAAGGGCCGAATGGCCTACTCCTGCACCTATTTTCTATGTTTCTAAGACAGGACCTCAAATCTGGCACCAAGCTTATGGCCTTCCTATACGGCTCAGAGATGTGAACCATATACGGTAGACACCTCAAAGCGCTGGAGAAGTACCACCAGCGCTGCCTCCGCAAGATTCTGCAAATCCACTGAGAGGATAGATGCGCCAACATCGGTGTTCTCGATCAGGCCAACATCCCCAGCATCGAAGCACTGACCACACTCGACCAGCTCCGTTGGGTGGGCCACATCGTCCGCATGCCCGACACGGATTCCCAAAGCATGCGCTCTACTCGGAACTTCTACATGGCAAGCGAGCCCCAGGTGGGCAGAAGAAACGTTTCAAGGACACCCTCATAGCCTCCTTGATGAAGTGCAACATCTCCACCAGAAGGAAGTCCTGGCCCAAGACTGCCCTAAGTGGAGGAAGAGCATTTGGGAGGGCATTGAGCACCTCGGGTCTCATCGCCAAGAGCGTGCAGAAATCAAGTGCAGACAGCAGAAGGAACGTGCGGCAAACCAGACTCCCCACCCACCCTTTCCTTGAACCACTGTCTGTCCCACCTGTGACAGAGACTGTAATTCCCGTATTGGACTGTACATTCACCTGAGAAATCACTTTTAGAGTGGAAGCAAGACTTCCTCAATTTCGAGGGACTGCCTATGATGATGATGATGGTGATGGTTAGAATATTAGAGTTTTGGAGGAGCCGAAGTTTGTGGAGAGTGGAAGATGGGCAGCTGACCACGAGAGCATTCAAATTCCGGCCTCCCCGGCTTTTCCGATCTGTCAAATTCCAGCTCGACAGATCCTTCGCATCTCAAGAGCGAGGACATTCGTATGGGCAAGATTGCGGTATTTACCCATAACCTGCCCGGCAAATGTCCTGAAAACTCTTGCACCTGATAAAAGCAGGCGCATAGCCTACCTTTACAGGTGTAAGAGTTTTAAAACACACACAAACATAATAAAATAAAATTTTAAAAACACATGGTAAGTTTATTTTAAACCATAATTTTAAAAACTTTTTTAAAAATCGGGAAAATATTTTTTTTTATAAGACATAAATAAGTTTAATTTAAATTAATGTTAAATATGTGGTGTATTTTTCTATTTTTTATTAGAGTTTTGGGTGTTGGGAGGGTTTCTCAATCATAATAATAGGAACTCCAACTTAAGGAGTTCCCATTATTATGAATGAGAAAATATTGTACTTGGATTGGCTGCCCAGAGTCATGTGACTACAGCTCCAGCTCTACGGACATCCCGACGTGCACGCGCTCCGACGCGTAGCGAGTGATGGCCTCAGGACCGGGATCTTTCATGGGCGCAGCAGGAACAGGTAAGTACGCATCTTTTTTCCCTATTTCAGCTGATCGCCCGCGGGAAGCAGCTGACCTGGATTTCTAGGCCATCGAATGAGGCTTCCAGCAGTAGATGGGCTGAGGCAGAGGTGGAGAAGGACAATGATATGGAAGTAGAAATAGGTGGTTTTCTGATGGAGAGGCTATGGGGTCAGAAGCTCAGCTCAGGACCACATAGGCTGAAAACAGTCTGGTTCATCATGAGACAATGGCCAGCGAGGAGAATGGAATTGGTGGCGAGGAAACAGAGTCTGTAGCGGAGGCTGAAGATAATGGCTTTGTTGTTCCCAGTGTCATTGGAGGAAATTGCAGCTCATCCAGGACTGGATGTCAGAGAAGCAGGCTAACAACACATAAGCATGGGAGAAGTCGATCGAGGTGGTGGTGAGGTAGAGCTGAGTGTCATCGGTGTAAGCGTGGAACCGATGTCAAGTCTGCTGATGATGGCATAGAGAGGCAGCATGTAAGTGGGAAATAGGAGGGGGCCAAGGATAAATCCTTGGGTGACTTCAAGGGTAAAGTTACGGGGACAGGAAAAGAAGCCATTGCCAGAGATTCTCTGGCTACAACTGGATAGGTAAGAGTCAGCATTCTATTTAAATCTTAATTCCGATTATATAATTCTACATAATAAAACCAAAATAAATTAATAGATTGTAACAAAATTCTGTACTCTCACAAATTTACTATCAATCAAAGAGGGAGATATCTATGTAGAGAAATCGCAAATACGTTCATTATAGACTTTCTTTGCTAATTACAGCAAAATCATAAACATATTCCAAGGGAAACAAGCATATATATTCGAATATAAGCAAGGACAGTCAAAAACTTCCTCTAAATAGTTCTCACATTGGCAAAAATGGAATTTACCTTTGGGAGTTAATCATGTGAAATAAAAACCACAAAAAAATGTAAAGACTTTATTTGGAAGATTGTTCATTCAGTAGAATAAATAAATGGAAATGTACATCTCCATATTTTTGTTGTAACAGATATGATTACACAAATATTTACAGCTTGCGTCGGCAAAGTACAACAGTTAATTGCTTACCGTGTCATAGTAAGAGTTCGGAAACCACTACGTGTGATACGATCAAAGAAAATGGGGAAAATGAATATGAGGAATAGAAATATTTTTCCCAGTAAACCAGAACCTGGTGGCATTCATCGCAGAACAATGATAAATCATGCATACGTTTCATTATCACGTCCATGTAAATATTATTACCCAAAGCTACTTTTAAGATGTCATTTGACTGATCTTTAATTACATTGAAACGTTTTCTCATATTGTGCTTAAGTCAACGGTGGCATGTTTGTAAATTTGTGTATTTCCCTTGAAACTTGAACTGAACATGAACTCACGGTTGTCTGTCGACACAAATGTAAATGATCGTGGAGCCTGGATGTTCAGTTCTTGGAATTTTACAAATTTGCCCTTCTCGGTTTCCCAGCGGTAGACCTGGGTGAAGGAGTAGTCGCTCCCGAGAATGGCATACTGCCAGTTGTTTATTCGGAGAGGTTGGAACACCATGGCACCGCGGGATGGAAAGGTCTGCCTCTCCACAAATCTGGAGGCCTCCCATTTCATTATTTTGGAGTCACCTATGAACCTGGTTAGGCAAATGTAGAGGTCACCCTTGACTTCGAAATGTTTCACTGCGTACACATCCTCCATGTCAGGGATATCAGTGCGCCACACAAACTCCTTCTGGCTCTTGCTCCACTGAAAGATGACAGGACGCTGGGAGCTACTTGACAAGATCAAGTGTGGCTTATTCGCTATTTCGAGGTACTCCACATCCGTGTCTCTGAACCAAGAATGCAGACTCTGATGGGAGTAGAATCCATTCCCATTCCATTTATACACCGTGGTTGAGCCAGCCTTGGATGTGTCTGCAATGACAAAGTACCATTCTCCTTCTATTTCAAATGTCTCAATGTCATTCGGTTTTCTGATTTTGACATTGTCTATGTCTTGCAACTTGATGAACTTGTTGGCAAAACCATCCCTTTTGTAGATGTGGGAGCCGCCAAACAGCTGGGCCACAACGACAAACAGCTGAGCATCGATGATCAGCGGTTTGCAGAACACAGTAGAGCTGCCTGCACCAGGAGAAAGAATGTTAGCTATTCATGTGCAGAGAAAACACAGTTGTAATCATAGTTAGGGCTGTTCATTTTTGTCAAATCCAAAGTTGGACAAAGGGCACTGGGGAAGTGTCTCTGGATGGGCTAATACTTAAAAAATTATATTAATAGGAACTTGCATTTATATAGCGTGTTTATCACAATAAAATATCCTAGGAGCGTTATCAGACAAAATTTGACATCGAACCACATAAGGAGATATTGGGACAGGTGACCTTGATCAAAGAGGTAGGTTTTAAGGAGCGTCTTAAAGGAGGAACGAGAAGTCCCATCCAGGACAAAGCTGCCCGCTTGATTGGCACCCCATCCACTACCTTAAAAATTCACTCCCTCCACCACTGGTGCACCGAGGCTGCAGTGTGTGCCATCTACAAGATGCACTGCAGCAACCCCCAAATCTGCGACTCCTACCACCGAGAAGGACAAGAGCAGCAGGCACATGGGAACATCATCGCCTGCAGGTTCCCCTCCAAGTCACACACCCTCCTGACTTGAAAGTGTATCGCCGTTCCTTCATCGTCGCTAGGTCAAAATCCTGGAACTCACTCCGTCACAGCACTGTGAGAGTGCCTTCTCCACACGGACTGCAGCTGTTCAAGAAAGCGGCTCACCGCCACCTTCTCAATGGCAATTGGGGATGGGCAATAATTGCTGGCCTTGCTAGCGATGCCAACATCCCATGAACGAGTTTTAAAAAGAGACAGAGAGGTTTAGGGAAGGAATATTGACCTTGGGGCCTAGGCAGATGAAGGCATAGCCACCAATGGTAGAGCGATGAAAATTGGGAATGGGTAAGAGGCCAGAATTGGAGGCAGAGATCTCGAACTGCCAGCCCTAAAGCTGAACAAGTTGTAACACTGATTATTGTTTCAGAGAACTGACTATCCCTACCAATAATGTTGTCATAGTTTCGGAAAACCAGCTCCACGTGATCCCATTCAAAAAAGCTGCACTTCCCCACGACAGGCTGAGCGATGGCGATATTGACATCATTCATGAAATTGAAGGTTTCGATTGAAAGGGACTGAAATGGTAAGGACTGGTCAACGGCAAATTCTGAGAGATTAAAAAGGAAAGGAAACAGTTGGGGTTAATTAACATGAGCACATAATTAGGAGCAGGAGTAAGCCATACGGCCCTTCGAGTCTGCTCCACCATTCAATGAGATCATGGCTGATCTTTGACCTCAACTCCACTTTCTGGCCTGATCTCTATATCTCTTGATTCCCTTAGAGTCCAAAAATCTTTTGATCTCAGCCTTGAATATAGTCAACGACTCAGCATCCACAGCCCTTTGGGCTAGAGAATTCTAAAGATTCACAACTCTCTGAGTGAAGAAATTCTTCCTCATCTCAATCTTAAATGGCCAACCCCTTATCCTGAGACTGTGCCCCCTAGTTCTAGACTCTCCAGCAGGGAAAATATCCTCTCAGCATCTACTCTTGTCAAACCCCCTCAGAATTTTGTATATTTCAATGAGATCATGTCTCATTCTTTTAAACTCCAAAGAGTATAGGCCCAATATACTCAATCTCTCCTTTTATAGGACAACCCTATCATCCCAGGGATTACTCTCGTGAACTTTTGTTGCACCGCCTCTAAGGCATATATATCCTTTCTCAGATAAGGAGACCAAAACTATGCACAGTACAATAGGTATGGTTCTCACCAAAGCCCTGTACAATTGTAGTAAGAATTCCTTACTCATCTCCGTTTTAAATTGGCAACCCCATATTCTGAAGCCATGAGGGGAAACATCCTCTCTGCATCTACCCTGTCAAGCCCCCTCAGAATCTTATATGTTTCAATGAGATCACCTCTCATTCTTATCAACTCCAATGAATATAGGCCCAATCTGCTCAACCTTTCTTCATAAGACAACCCCTTCATCTCAGGAATCAAACTCGTGAACCTTCTCTGAACAGCCTTCAATGCAAGTATATCCCTCCTTAAATAAGGAGACCAAAACTTTACGCAGTACTCCAGGTGTGGTCTCACCAAGCCTTGTACAGTTGTCGCAGGACCTCCCTACTTTTATACTCTATCCCCCTTGCAATAAAGGTCAACATTCCATTTGCCTTTCTAATTACCTACATGCTAACTTTTTGTGTCTCGTGTACAAGGACTCTCTGTATTGAAGCAGTTTATAATCTCTCCCCATTTAAATAATAATTAGCTTTTTTATTTTTCACATTTTCCCACATTATGCTCCATCTGCCAATTTATTACCCACTCGCTTAACCTGTCCATATCCCTTTGCAGGCTCTTTGTATCCTCCTCACAGCTTACTTTCCCACCTAGTTTTGTATCATCAGAAAACTTGGATACATTGCACTTGGTCCCTTCATCTAAGTAATTTATATTGATTGTAAATAGCTGGGGTCCCAGCATTAATCCTTACGGATCCTATTAGTTCCAGCCTGCCAATCGGAAAATGACCCGTTTATCCCTACTCTGTTTTCTGCCCATTAACCAATCCTCTATCCATGCTAATATATTACCCCCAAATACCAAGAGCCCTTATCTTGCGTAGGCGTCAATTAGATTTCACCGTTTTAATCCTGATAAAGAGGTTTCCTGCAATCACCTGTAGTTATGCAGTCGAATTTCTTCAGTAAGTGGTTATTAATTGCATCACCCTGATACCCCATCGGGCTGGCACAGGAGATCTGATCAATTGTTGCATTTGTGCTGCTTAACCATTCCACCAGCCATTTCAGTTTGCAGTCACAATGAAAAGAATTCCCTCGAAGATCTCTGCAAAGAAACATAATTCCTATTGAGAAATTGCCTTTGAAGATTCGCAGCTGATGGAGCAACATCATTCTTCCTGTTCTTGAAAACAGATACTTTACGCATTATTAAAATGCCAGGCATAAAAGCTCACAGCTGTCGTATCCTTGTATTCCAATATCTCAAATAAACTTAAACTACTTTTCAAAACTTTTCGATAACTAAACTTGCTGTGTCCGTTAAAAATATTGCAAAGTTAAAAAAGCAATTCCAAAGTAACTCCTTCATGTCTTGTTTAATCCTAATGCTAGTGAACGAACAGGCGCTGTTTTCTGCTTACCAAACCTGATTATGCCGAGGGAATATTAAATATAAAGATGCATCATCAACACATTCGTGGACATTGCAGGAATCAACTCCTTTTTTGTCAGTGTCTTAGCCAAACTTCAAAGAAGAAATATTTCTTCTTTTTTGAATTGAAAAGAGCAGGAGTACTAATTAAGTTTTAGTGAAGCAGTAAGCATGGACTTCTACATCATGGTGCCTGCACTCTTTCTGTTCAACGATAGAGAATGTGATACAATTGCTATTGGTAGGAAATATTCAGTGGGGAAAACTGAAATAAATGACAAATAGATTATTGTGTATATGTATTAAAAATACTTTTTGATAAATCGTTGTGCTCATTACAACAGTAACTACACCTCAGAAGTACTTAATTGGCTGTAAACTACTTTGAGATATCCGGAGGTCATTAAAGGCGCTATAGAAATGCAAGTCTTTCTTTCATTGCGCACTCTATTTCAACTCAGTATCAAGCATTCCTAATTCAGGTACGTCACAGGTAAATGCAAAGTAATAATCTGCCTCAACAATATGATTTATTCCTAACTTTACTGCACCTTCATGTCCTTTTCTATCTCCCGCTCCAACCACCCATCGAGTGACATTTCCAATTCAGCGCACTAGACCAACCCCTACAGTAACTGAGCTGATCTTACTTAGTACAGCTTCGATCTGAAGACAGAGAAGACATTTATCCCATTACTGACCTGGGTTTGAACCCAAGACCCAAAGGTGACAGGACAGTGAACCAACCTCCTGCATCATACAGTACACACACCCCATCCACCTAACCTGGCCAAAAAAAAACTTTTATTTAGGTGGAACTATATTAATAAGTTACACATCCTTATATCTTATAAATTGGGGCAAAGTTCCAGGTGAATTGGATGCACCAATATCAACCTCCAGCCAGTGGAAGTTGCCTGGATTAAGCACTCTCAACCAAAAGGTGCATTTACCCATAATATGCCTTGCTTAATGTAAGATACACCTTGCTTAATGTAAGAATGCTTGATGCTGACACTGGGCATTGATGAGTATTCTGGAGCCTGTCTCAATTCAACATATCCTTTCTTCAAAATTGATTTTTTTTCCTGATCGATTTTGCCTGCTATTGTCCAAAGCTCTCTTGTTTAATGTTATTTTTTTTTAAATATAAAAGTAATGACTTTTTTTTTTCAAAATTGTCACTGGCAATGAATACACATTTTATAACTGTAATTAAAAGCACTTACCTCTATGTTGTAAGTGCCTCCGGTTAAATTCATCCAGACATTAGAACTACTTGGCTAATGCCCAACGGTCCCAATGGACTGTGAGAGGAAGTCCCGCGAGGGCATTCTCGATGCAAAAGTAATTCATTCTCAATATTATCAGAAAAATTATGAGTAAGCTGTACATAAGGTCACGAAGAAAGGCTTACTCAACAGATATTAATCGACTGAGGTTCAACACTAAAATAGAATGCCTTTCTTTGTATTGTCACACTTGCAGGAGAAGCAAAGGAGATGTTACAGTCAGCAGTCGAAGGTGAGAAATGCATGAGTGAGCCTGACTCCACTTTGTCAATTCTCTTCCACATCTTCTAAAGGACTCCTGGTGAGGTGAATCCCCATAAACAGCATGTGCAAGGAGCTCCGACAATTTATCATTTAAATTCAAAATCATTGGCTGCACAAGTCATCAGTTGACCAGGACCTACCTCGACGCCTTAAAAAACACAGCGCCTGGCTGGAAACTGCAGCTGCGATATCCTGCTGGGTATGGGGCACTTGTTTGAAGGGGGCACGTGTTTGAAAGTGTTTGGTGTGTTCCCCCCACAACCCCCTTCCCTCCCACCGCCCTTTAATCAAGGGGCACTTGATTTAATTGATTACAACAAAAGAGGTGTAGAGCTGCTGTACCCCTGGAGATAGAGCACGCGATGTCCACCGGTACGCTCAATGCCTTCCGCGAGAGGTGGGCGCCGGAGGGACTGGAGTGCATCAGTGTATCATCACCCCCGGCAAACAAATTTTAATTTGAGTTTTTTTTTGTCTAAAATGCAATTTGTTTATTGTGCCTGTTTTAGTGTTCCCCCCCACCCCCCCTCCCCTTTTAGCCAGGGGGCACTTGTATAATTTGTGTGTTGGTGCCCTCAAAAAAACAAGGGGGCACCTAAAAACTTTTTGGAGTGTGCCCCCCCCCCCATTTAATAGGGGGCACTTGTTTAAAGTATTGCAACTAAAATAGTTGTATGAGTGGGAATATTAGCGAATCAATGTTCTATCTAAGCTGCGCGGCCGCGCACCAATCGCAAGGTCCCGCGCTGGCCGCTCACCAGCCCCTGCCACTGGAAGAGATACCGCGCATGCGGGCCCGCACTGGGAATTTAACAGACCCGCGCACAAAAGACAAAATTGGAGGGAACATTGAATAGGAGCCAATACTAATCAGCCGACAGGTTCAGTGCTAAGTGCATCAGGTGACCTGCCGGACTCAGCATGAAAGAATGCAGCAGAATCTAAAACAGGCAGCCTATATCCAGCCAGCCATCCTTTGATTTCTGCCCCCTACAGAGATCGAGGAAGAGGAAATCCCAGCAGAGCCAGGTACAATAATATACTGAAACTGGTGCAGACTGCTCCTACTTCCAGTCCATAATAGTCGCCATCAATTTCCTCCCCAACTTAAGCTAGTCAAAAGCTACCTGCAACCCTCTCTCCAAGAAATACCCAGGCTGTCTCCCGGTGAGCAGATGACTGCACAACACTGACCAATAAAGCGTAAGCACGGACCAAACCGTGAGATAGTTTACCCCAAAGTACACTCAGGGCCAGTTGAAAGAAATCCAAGCCGTACCAAGCTCAGCAGCTAACATGACTGCAGCTCTGCCATTCCCAGAATAATACCACCAACGATGTCTCCGCAAGATCCTACAAATCCCCTGGGAGGACAGACGCACCAACGTTAGCGTCCTCAACCAGGCCAACATCCCCAGCTCTGCTGGGCAGGCCACATAATTCGCATGCCAGACACGAGACTCCCAAAGCAAGCGCTCTACTCGGAACTCCTTCACGGCAACTGAGCCAAAGGTGGGCAGAGGAAACATAAGAAATAGAACAGGTGTAGGCCAGATGGCCTCTCGAGCCTGCTCCGCCAATCAATAAGATCATGGCTGATCTGATTATGGACTCATCTCCACTTCCCCACCCGCTCCCCTTATCCCCTTATCGTTTAAGAAACTGTCTATCTCTGTCTTAAATTTATTCAATGTCCCAACTTCCACAGCTCTCTGAGGCAGCGAATTCCATGGATTTACAACCCTCTGAGAGAAGAAATTCCTCCACAACTCTGTTTTAAATAGGCGGCTCCTTATTCTAAGATCATGCCCTCTAGTTCTAGTCTCCCCCATCAGTGCAAACATCCTCTCTGCATCCACCTTGTCAAGCCTCCTCATAATCTTATAAGTTTCGATAAGATCGCCTCTCATTCTTCTGAATTCCAATGAGTAGAGGCCCAACCTACTCAACCTTTCCTCATAAGTCAACCCCAGAATCAACCTAGTGAACCTTCTCCAAACTGCCTCCAAAGCAAGTATATCCTTTCGTAAATATGGAAACCAAAACAGCACGCAGTATTCCAGGTGTGGCCTCACCAATACCTTGTATAGCTGTAGCAAGACTTCCCTGCTTTTATACTCCATCCCTTTTGCAGTAAAGGCCAAGATACCATTAGCCTTCCTGATCACTTGCTGTACCTGCATACTATCCTTTTGCACAAGTACCCCCAGGTCCCGCTGTACTGCGGCACTTTGTAATCTTTAGCCATTTAAATAATAACTTGCTCTTTGATTTTTTTTCTGCATGACCTCACACTTTCTGACATTACACTCCATCTGCCAAATTATTGCCCACTCACTTAGCCTGTCTATGTCCTTTTGCAGATTCTTTGTGTCCGCTTCACACATTGCTTTTCCTCCCATCTTTGTATCATCAGCAAACTTGGCCACGTTACACTCAGTCCCTTCTTCCAAGTCGTTAATATAGATTGTAAATAGTTGGGATCCCAGCACTGATCCCTGCGGCACCCCACTAGTTACTGGTTGCCAACCAGAGAATGAACCATTTATCCAGACTCTCTGTTCTCTGTTAGTTAGCCAATCCTCTATCCATGCTAATATATTACCCCTAACCCTATGAACTTTTATCTTGTGCAGTAACCTTTTATGTGGCACCTTGTCAAATGCCTTCTGGAAGTCCACATCCATTTGCTTCCCCTTCATCCATCCTGTTCGTTACATCCTCAAAGAACTCCAGCAAATTTGTCAAACATGACTTCCCCTTCATAAATCCAAGCCGACTCTGCCTGACCAAATTTTGCTTTTCCAAATGTCCTGCTACTGCTTCTTTAATAATGAACTCCAACATTTTCCCAACCACAGATGTTAGGCTAACTGGTCTATAGTTTCCTGCTTTTTGTCTGCCTCCTTTTTTAAATAGGGGCGTTACATTTGCAGTTTCCCAATCTGCTGGGACCTCCCCAGAATCCAGGGAATTTTGGTAAATTACATCCAATGCATCCACAATCCCTGCCGCTAGGATGCAAGCCATCAGGTCCAGGGGATTTATCCGCCTTTAGTCCCATTGGCTCTGAAATTCCGATGTCCCAGGTCTACGAAGTTCCTACGGACCCGGGAAGGCATCGGAAAAGCCGGGTTTCAGCGTGCAATGCACATACGCTGAAAACCGGCTTTTCCGATCTGTCAAGTTTCTGACTTGACAGATCTCGCACATATCAGGAGCGAGGACACTTGCAGGGCAAGATTTCCGATAATTACGAATATCTTGCTGTGCAAATGTCCTTTTAAAATCTGGCGCCTGAAAAAGTAGGCATATAGCCTACTTTTACAGGTGCAAGTGTTTAAAAATACATAAAAACATTAAAGTTAAATTAAATAAACACATATGCAAACATACTTTATTGTTAAAAAAAACCCTCCCCACTACGGTCAGTTTATTTTATGGCATCTTTAAAAAAAAGTCGGGAAAATATTATTTTTTATAGGAACTTTAAATATGTCGTGTATTTTTTATTGATTTTTTTTTGTGTGCTTGGGACGGTGGGGGGATCTCATTCATAATAATGGGAACTCCAACTTACGGAGTTCCCATTATTATGAATAAGAAAATACTGTACCTTGATTGGCTGCCCAGAGCCATGTGACTACAGCTCGACCCCTGCGCACGTCCCAATGTACATGCGCTCCAATGCGTAGGAGTGAAGGCCTCACTCGAGTGAAATTCGAGCGGGCGCAGCAGCAGGTAAGTGCGCAGTTTTTTACCTTTTTCTTTAGTTTGCCCATGGGAAGACCTCTAGCGGAATTTCAGGTCCATTATCTTACTGAGTACCACCTCCTTCGGTGATGATGATGATGATGATGATTGTGATTGTGTTAGGTTCCTCCCCCCCTATAGAGGGGAAGCTACAGGATTGTTTAATTGAAGATGACAAGCCAAGTGGAACGAAGAGCCCAAGGGGTCGAAATTGCCCTGTTTTGAGACACCGTTAGCGCCTCCGGGCGTTAGCAGAGGCGCTGCCACGGTAGTGCACGCCCCGGGCCGCCGCGCAACTGCCAGTGACGTCATCACCGTGCGTGCCGACCCCTTTCCGCCCTGCGGCAGAAATTGGCCAGCGACCTGCGAGGCTGCCGTTAGCGGTGTCAACGCCAGCCTCACGGGTCACGAACCGGGCCGACCTCTGCTCGTGGGACGGAAGTTAAAGGGGAGGTGGGGACGGTGCAGTACCGCCAGCTTGGCGGTTTTGCTGACTTACTGGTCGGTCCGACTTCCCTTGCGTGCTCCGGGCCGCCATCGTGCAGCCCGGCACTCCGTTCTGGGTGACGGGCTGTGGCCACCCTGGTAGCCCGGTGGAGTCCATCAGAAGCCTGGCAGAGTAAGCAGCGGCCCTCCCCTTTAACCGAAGGACGAACCCTTATCCTGAGATCATGCCCCCCTCTTACCCCCCCCCCCCCCCCCCCCGAGTTCTAGACTCTCCAGCTAGGGGAAACAACCTCTCAGCATCTACTCTGTCAAGCCCTCTCAGAATCTTATATATATATCAATGAGATCACCTCTCATTCTTCTAAACTCCAGAGAATATAGGCCCATTCTATTTAATCTCTCCTTATAGCACAACCCTCTCATTCCAGGAATCTATCTAGTCAACCTTCGTTGCACCGACTTCTTCCCTTGCGTGCTCCGGGTTGCCATCATGCAGCTATATCCTTCCTTAGGACATCTTCCAAGCAGAGCAGATGATGCATAGATGGAACTATGAAAATACTGTACCAAGCTTGAATCCCTATTGTGTTACAATCGGCGCCTGGAATTTCTGCAGGGCTTCTCCCAATCTCCTACCATAACCACGGTAGAAGATTGGCGAAAACCCCAGTGAAACAGTATAAATAGCCATTTATTACATTTCTGCACGGTCTCCTCCGATCTTGCACCAAAAGTACGGTGATAGGTCAGGAAAACTTAATGAAAATTCTACCATCTAGTGAGACCCTACACTGGGAGTGTATGCTCACTATATTTATGGTATGGTTTTTGTTGGTATCTTGCCACACTACGTGCTATACTTGGCTGATCATTCACCTCAATACCCCATTCCAGCTTTCTCTTCATACCCCTTGATCCCTTTAGCTGTAAGGGCCATATCTAACTCCCTCTTGAATATATCCAATGAACTGACATCAACAACTCTCTGCGGTAGGGAATTCCACAGGTTAACAACTCTCTGAGTGAAGAAGTTTCTCCTCAGTCCTAAATGGCTTACCCCTTATCCTTAGACTATGTCCCCTGGTTCTGGACTTACCCAACATCGGGAACATTCTTCCTGCATCTAACCTGTCCAGTCCAGTCAGAATCTTATAAGTTTCTATGAGATCCCCTCTCATCCTTCTAAACTCCAGTGTATAAAGGCCCAATTGATCCAGTCTCTCCTCATATGTCATTCCCGCCATCCCGGGAATCAGTTTGCTGAACCTTCGCTGCACTCCCTCAATAGCAGGAACGTCCTTCCTCAGATTAGGAGACCAAAACTGAACACAATATTCCAGGTGAGGCCTCACTAAGGCCCTGTACAACTGCAGTGAGACCTCCCTGCTCCTATACTCAAATCCCCTAGCTATGAAGGCCAACATACCATTTGCCTTCTTCACCACCTGCTGTACCATGCCAACTTTCAATGACTGATGTACCATGACACCCAGGTCTCGTTGCACATCCCCTTTTCCTGATCTGCCGCCATTCAGATAATATTCTGCCTTCGTGTTTTTGCCACCAAAGTGTATAATCCACATTATACTGCATCTGCCAAGTCACCCTGCAGCCTCTTAGCATCCTCCTCACAGCTCACACTGCCACCCAGCTTAGTGTTATCTGCAAACTTGGAGATATTATACTCAATTCCTTCATCTAAATCATTAATGTATATTGTAAATAGCTGGGGTCCCAGCACTGAGCCCTGCGGCACCTCACTAGTCACTGCCTGCCATTCTGAAAAGGACCCGTTTATCCCGACTCTCTATTTCCTGTCTGCCAACCAGTTCTCTATCCACGTCACTACATTACCCCCAATACCATGTGCTTTAATTTTGCACACCAATCTCTTGTGTTGGACCTTGTCAAAAGCCTTTTGAAAGTCCAACCACACCATATCCACTGGTTCTCCCTTGTCCACTCTACTAATTACATCCTCAAAAAATTCTAGAAGATTTGTCAAGCATGATTGCCCTTTCATAAATCCATGCTGACTTGGACCGATCCTGTCACTGCTTTCCAAATGCGCTGCTATTTCATCTTTAGTAATTGATTCCAACATTTTCCCCACGACTGATGTCAGGCTAACCGGTCTATAATTACCCGTTTTCTCTCTCCCTCCTTTCTTGTCTAAAACATGTTGGGGTCGAATTTCTACAGGTAAAATATTGGCAGATAGCCCGGTGAATGGAGTGTGATGGAATACACCACCAACACTCAAGAAGCTCAACACCTTCCAGGATAAAGCTGCCCACTTGATTGGCACCCCATCCACCACCTTAAACATTCATTATGAAATGGAAATCATGCTTGACAAATCTTCTGGAATTTTTTGAGGATGTAACTAGTAGAGTGGACAAGGGAGAACCAGTGGATGTGGTGTATTTGGACTTTCAAAAAGCTTTTGACAAGGTCCCACACAAGAGATTGGTGTGCAAAATCAAAGCACATGGTATTGAGGGTAATATACTGACTTCTTCAGTAGCACCTTCCAAACCCGCAACCTCTACCACCTAGAAGGGCAGGGGCAGCAGGCTTATGGGAACACCATGACCTGCAAGTTCCCCTCCAAGTCACACGCCTTCCTGACTTGGAAATATATTGACTGTTCCTTCGTCGTTACTGAGTCAAAATCCTGGAACTCCTTCCCAAACAGCACTGTGGGAGTATTTTCACCACAAGGACTGCAGCGGTTGAAGAAGGCGGCTCACCACCACCTTCTCAAGGGCAATTAGGAATGAGCAATGAATGCTGGCCTTGTGGCCAACACCCACATCCCTTGAACAAATTTAAAATAAGAAATGGCATAAGTGACCTTGCATGCCATCTGACTGGAGTTAGCACCGATCGTTCGTCAAAGTGAAGGGATTGGGGGAACCCCTGCAGAAAATCTGCCACCATGCCTATGCCCACAAAATACGACACATCTTTTAAATGCTGTAAACTCACAATCTCCTGGATTCAGTAGATGTCCTACAAAATTATGGTACTAGGAACCTGGGTGGGGGGGCGGGATGAAATTGGTGGTTATGAGGGGAGACCTAATTGAGGTGTATACTCATCATAGGTGGTCCCTCGAACGAGGATGACTTGCTTCCACGAGTTCACAGGTGTTTCGATGAAGGACCTGATGTTCCAGTCCTGAACTCCAATTGAGGGGGTGGAAGATGCTTGTGCGTGGATTTTTTTAACGTGGGGTGGCCGTTGCACACCAGCCACTACACGGGCTTGACAGAGCTAGGTCTTGGTCCAGTGGCAAGGATTAATTAAGACGACTGGAGACCTGCTCTGCTGCACGGACCTAGCGTGCACAAGTATCGCAGTGTGGGCTGGCCCGTGCTGCCCCAGGGCCCTCGGCTCTTCTGGGCCCCGTACCCTCAACTGTCGCACCTCCGCCACGATCTCTCGCCATTCCTCCGCCATAAACATTCACCGCATCTTGCCACAAATACTCGCCGTTCATCCACCCCGACCTTCCAACTCCTCTGTACCTGGGCCCTGCCGATGTTCCTGCCCACGCTTCAAAACGGCGACCGGGGTTTGATGACATCATCCAGGTGAATACTATGAGGGGCCTAGATAGAGTGGATAGGAAGGATCTATTTCCCTGAGCAAAGGGGTCAACAACCAGGGGGCATAGATTTAAAGTAATTAGTAGGAGGTTTAGAGGGGATTTGAGGACAAATGTTTTCACCCAGAGGGTGGTGGAGGTCTGGAACTCACTGCCTGAAAGGGTGGTAGAGGCAGAAACCCTCATCATATTTAAAAAGTACTTGGATGAGCACTTGCAGTGCCGTAACCTACAAGGCTATGGACCAAGAGCTGGAAAGTGGGATTAGGCTGGATAGCTCTTTGTAGGCCGGCGTGGACACGGTGGGCCAAATGGCCTCCTTCTGTGCTGTAAATTTCTATGATTCTATGACTATGATATTTGACAGTAACGCATAGCAGGCAATAGCGAATCGCCAGTCCACTTTACACAATGGAAAAGGGAATGCGAGGGACAGCGGGTAAAATGGGCTGCTTATTTGTTATCGCCCATGTTGTACCAATTTCACCTCCCTCCCTCCTGACATAGAAATGCGGAAGTTGCAATCAGTCATTCACTGCGCCAACACTGGCTGTGCTGTGTCCTCCGCCCCCTGTTGAATACCCCATTAAATGGTAGGCCTTGTTGGATTAGGTATAACTGGGGTTTTAACAGCATGTTGACTGCTCAACAAACATTATGGCCCTGAAAAACTCATTTTAATTTTGTGGAGTGTCATATTTCTCTATTTTAATAAAAATTACAATTTTAAAAAACTTTAATATATATATTTTTAAAATTTATTCATCATTTTTTGTTAGGTTTACATTTTCCCCATTGCTCCACTATAACATTTTTTTTAAGTTAGAATAAAAGAAGCTTATTCACTTCCGGGTTCCCAGTCCGTGAGAATATTGCATTGTGATTGGCTGCTTAGACAGCTTGTTGATGTCACAGCAGCTTGCATTAGGGATTCCCCATTAACTCACACTGATTTCAACCGAACGTCAGAAACGGCAAACTTCTCACCAAGAGGCCACAAGATCTTTGCGGGAAGTTTTATTTCGGGGCCAGCGGCGAAAGTCTTTGCTTTGCCGCTGACTGCAAATCGCGGGCCGGTATGTCTTAGTATTTAGCATAAATGCTTGCAATTCCATTAGATCAACAACACAAACAATCATAATTACAGATCATTCTTACACAATAGTCAATGCATCCAACCCTTTGAATACATCCTTTGGAAGTGCCTTAAGGTTGTTATTTGCCAAGCTTCTGTCAAAACATAAATGGAGAAATTCTGTTAGTGCGAATTTTTGTTTGACATTACCTTTGGCTATAACTTGTGGTGTTCTGTCTGATAAGTTCAAGACTGGCCTGCAGCAAGGCCAGCTTGGATCCCTGTTTTATACACATTACAGAGGAGCCAACATCAAAGGAACTCTTGATAAGATCTGATCCTGCTTCAGATGAACACGTGTTAATCCATATTCACTGTAGATTTCAACCCTACTCACCATACCTCAGTAATCTGTTAACCATATCATTGTATGAATGTGAGCTCCATGGGTGCAAATCAGAGAGACTCGTTTTCAACATGCAGATAACATCATAAATTCATTCTATTTATTTGTATATTTTTATAACTTTAATATATTGTCAGTTCAACATTTTTAACAAAGGTCTAATGTTCATGCTGTAGCTCTGAAAATTTTTCTTCAGTGTCCTAAGAATCTTTCCCTAGTGTTACATCTTAGAATAATCATAAACATGCATGGCTTGATACCGCTAATGCAGTTATAAGATGGTGGGAAAGGTGGTAAGTGAGAAACTGCTTGGGATTTGTAATATTTAAATCTACAGGGATGCTATGTGTTATCAGGATCTGGTAAACATTCAATATAGCAATCAAATGCTGGTTCCAAATTGAGATATCATAGTTCTAAGAGCGTATTCCAATTTATTAGAGACATGAGCACTAATCCATTTCAGTCACACTTCAGTGCAGTACTGAGGGAGTATTACACTACCGGAAGTGCCATTTTTCGGATGAGATATTAAACCGAGGCCCCGTCTGCTCTCGTGGGTGGACGTAAAAGATCCCACGAAGGAAAGCAGGGGAGTCCTCCTAGTGTCCTGGCCAACATTTATCCCTCAGTCAACATCACTTAAAAAAAACGTTTAATTGGTCATTGATATCATTGCTGTTTCTGGGATCTTGCTGTGCCATATTTCCTTACATTACAAGAGTGACGTCAATTCAATTAGAAGTACTTCATTGCCTGCCCACCATGACTGAAGTCACACCTGACCAACCGCACACCCCACCCCACCCCCGCCGCTCCAGTGACTGCAGATACAGCTGACCCCCCCCCACCCCAACCCCCTGCCGCTCCAGTGACTGAGCTCACACCTGACCTCCCCCCATGACTGAGGTCACAGCTGACCAACACCACCTCCCCCCCGTCCCCCCAGTGACTGCAAATACACCTGACCCCACAGCCCAAGTGACAGAGGTCACACCTGGGTTGCACACACTGCCCGGGGGGGAGGGGAGGGGGGTCGGGGGGACTCACTGCCCGGGGGGGTACACTCACTATCCGTGAGCGGGGGGAGGGGGGGACACTGCCGGGGGGGTGGGAGGAGGGTGGGGAGAGTACACACTCTGTCCGGGGGGATAGACTTACTGCTCAGGGGTACACTCACTGCCTGGGAGCAGGGGTGGGGGGTGGGGAAAGTATACCCACTGTGCCCGGGGGGTACACTTCGAGGACAAGCTTTGTGAAGCAAGGATTCCTCTGGGGACATTGTTTGCCCAGGTACACAGTGCTTCATCCAGGGACTATCCCCGAGAAACAATGACGCATGGTCAGCCTCGGTAAAGCACTTTGTGACATCCTGAAGTCATGCAAGGTACTATATAAATATGAGCTGTTTCTTTCATTAACATTGTATTTTTCCTTCCTGCTGGTAACACTGTTTTATTTAGAGCTCAGGGCTAGTCATCAACTGGGTCTCTGACGCTTATGCAAACCAATCACTGTAAGCATATCCAAACCAAGCTAGAAAGAAAGAACTGGGATTTATATAGCACCTTACCTTTCAGTAATGTCGAAAAACGCTTCACATACCATTAATTATTTTGAGGTGCTGTCACTGTTGTTGTACAGGCATATGAGGCAGCCATTTTGTACATGGTAAGGTCCCACAAATAGTATTAATTAGTTAATATGTCGCTGTTTAGAAAAACTATTCTTCAAGTAGTGCCATGGGTTCTTTAATGTCCACCTGAACAAGCTGATGAGACCTCAGTTCAATCCAAATCTACTAAGAAATCCACACACATGTAGACTTTCAGTTTGCCCTTTATGGCGGATAGAAATTGGACCTCATTTTGGCCATTTTACAGGCATAAAATTGGTGAAATGAGGACCAATTTCACGGAACAATGTCCCGTGCTCAAGGATGCCTGAAAGATGTTTGATGTGATATTGGGTCAGTCTATTTTGCAGGCATCACTCAGGCGTTAGGTCCCTTATTTATGTAGAGGGGAGATGAGGAGAATTCTTTTTACGCAGCAGGTTGTTATGATCTGGAAGGGTGGTGGAAGCAGATTCAATAGTAACTTTATAAAGGGAATTGGAGATATACTTGAAAAGAAAAAAAATTGCAGGGCTCTGGGGAAAAAGTGGGACTGATTAATAGTTCTTGCAAAGGGCCGACACAGGCACGATGGGCCGAAGGGCCTCCGACTGTGCTGTATGCTCCAATGAAATGAGGGACCTATCGCCTGTTTTAGGCCTCATTGCAAAAATTGGATTGTGATGAGCTGAACAGGCTCCAGGCTGACCTCATCTACTTTCTATAATTTGAGATGTCTTCCACTCACAGGAATTTATCCAGCTTTCTTTTGAAGGTCTGTAGTAAATCCATACCCACCACACGTTATGCAATCAATTCCTGAGGTTGATGAGCCTGTGAAAAGAAGTACATCCTGGCATCTAACCTATGTTTTCTTATTTTTGTACTGATGCCCCACCTCATCCCCCTCCTCCTATTCTCCCTACCCAGATCAAATAACCTCTCCACCTGAACTGAATCTATTCCCGTCATCACTTTAACGACCTCAGTCATAGTTCCTTAAAGCCTACATTTTTCCAATGAAAAAGGACCCAGTTCCCCGAGCTTGCACTGATAACTAAGAGCCTGAAGGCTAGCTGGTTCTCCTCTGGACCTTCTCCAGTGCCTCAATATCCCCCATGAGGAGAACAAAATAGGGCACAGTATTTTAGATTTGGCTGTACCAAGATTTTGTATAAGGTACCATATTTCTAGTTTCTTAGGGGGAGAAATTGCACAGCATCTCGTTTTGGACGCTAACTTTTGTGGAAGTGCAAAAGTATCGTCGGGCGCTATGCGAGGGACTGTGACGCGAGCTTCCGGGTTTAGCGTTCTAGGAAGGAAGTGGAGTGCTAAATCAAACACTACCACTTCCCTTGGAGCACTAAAGCCGGCAAGAGGGGCGATGGCGGTGCAGTGCCGAGGGCACCGTTGCCGGGAACGGAGGCTCCTTCCTGTTATGTATGTATGTAAACCTCACCAATATGTAAGACTTGCCACTAGGGGGCACACCTGTGGGAGACCTAAGGGTCACCTGTGCACCCTGGGGCAAGCAAGTATAAAAGGTGATTCACCAAGCTGCTTCCTCACTTGGAGTCTGAATGAAGAGATTAAGGTCACAACAGTTTGAGCTTGCAATACAGTCCTGTGTATTTATTCTGAACACAACACCTCCCTCCCGTAGAGGTGAGGGCCATCGCTGCAGGCTCTGCATGGAAAGGAGGTCCCTCGACGCTGATGACAGCCGCGACCCGCGACGATCAGCCCCAAGCACTCTAACAGAGTGCAGAGCCGATTGATCGCGGCGGAAGAAAATGCTGAAAAAAGGACGTAGGGGATCAATAAAAATTGTTATTTGTCGCAACCAGCACCACCATTAAATACCATTCCCCAAGCGGCCGGTCTTCCTGACAACACCACCTGCAGCTGTCAGTGCTGTCGTCCGGCGATGCTGCGGGGGACGGAACCGAAGTGCGTGTCCGGGGCGATGCACAGCACGATGACGTCACAATCACCAGGCGCAGAACATCGTGGCGCTAGGGTTTACCGCCAACCGTGGGCTGCGGTACTCTCACCACGCCAGGTTGCAAAGCCAGTAGCGCCCCCTCGGAGGCACTAACGGGAGAGGCAAAGGAGGCAAATTTCTCAGCTTTAGTTTTCTATTATTTTGTGTATGCAGACAGCATATAAGAACATAAGAAATAGGAACAGGAGTAGGCCTTACGGCCCTATATAATTCGAGCTATCTTACAGCACTGTGATCACCAGCACGCACTGCTTGTAGGTCTCTCGATAGTTCCGAGGACAAGGCTTTCAACTGAAAAGAGCAGCTTGCATGTGTGCCCTGCTGAGTTTGGATATGCATCTATGAAACTGTTGGGTAGTCTTATTGTGCCAGGTTCCTTAATGTATGCCATATTTTTTCGCATCAGTTTCTACATCCCTTCTTGTGAGCCCTGGAGAACCAAAGAGGGCAAGCCTTCCCCACATATTCACTTCACCAGCAATAAAACGGAGTTGTGTTACTCCGTTGCTAACCCACAGACCTTTGGAAAGGCTGACAAATAGGCTCCCACCCTCCCTCACCCCATATGGCCACTTACCTTGACATTTTCCATGCAACCCTTAAAGGATGTTGTCCTGCTCTCTTCCCTCGTCCATGTGTTGTTACTGGGCTAATGTATGCAGGTATCACATTCTAATCAGTTCAGCAGTCTGACCTTGCAAACTGAGATGAGACCAGGCCAATCCACCGGTACGCTCGCAGCCTTCCGCGAGAGGTGGGCGCCAAAGGGACTGGAGTGCATCATCACCCCCGGCAAATAAATTTTAATTTGATCATTTAAGTTAAAAGTTTAATTTGCCGGCTTTAGTGCCCGCCCCCCCCCCCCCCCCCATTTGGCCAGGGGGCACTTGTATAAATTGTGTGTTGGTGCCCTCAAAAAAAAAGGGCACTGAAAAAACTTATTTTGGTGTGTGACCCCTCCCACCCCCCCTTGTAGGAGGCATTTGTTTAAAGTGCACAACTAAAATAGTTGAGACCGGGCCAATTCACTGCAGCACGCATTGCACTTGAGGAATAGCAGTGCTGCTGCCATTGTCTGAGGATGGCAGAAATGGCTCCATAATTCTTAGTGGTATGGTAGCATAGTGGTTATGTTACTGGACTAGTAATCCAGAGATGTGAGTTCAAATTCCACCATGGCAGCTGAGGAATTTAAATTCAGTTAATTAAATAAATCTGGAATAAAAAGCTCATGGTGACCATGCAACTATCAGATTGTCATAAAAACACATCCAGTTCACTGATGTCCTTTGGGGAAGGAAATCTTGCCGTCCTTACCCGATCTGGTCTATATGTGACTCCGGACCCACAGCAATGTGGCTGACTCTTAACTACCCTCGGAAATTGTTATGTATTTGACCCCTTGTAACCTGTATGACACCTGATCACCAGAAGGCCCACCTGTTGGGTGCCCAGCATCCCTTGGGTGCACAGTATATAAGCAAGCCACCCACGAGGTACCTGCACTCTGAAGTCTTATTAAAGGAGCTAAGGTCACACTTGCTCATTGTACACGGTATTCAGTTTCATCCTTTATTGTGAGTGTACCAGAAATGGCCTAGCAAGCCACTCAGTTGTATTAAGACCTTCTCAAGGGCAATTAGGGATGGGCAATAAATACTGGCCTTGCCAGTGATGCTCACATCCTGCAAATGAATAAAAAAATTCACTGCACTGAAATTAAAACTCGTGTCCTTTTCTAATTCATGTTTTCCACCATCTCACTATGACGCTTCCCTGAGGTTTCTCTTCCTCCAATAATTATAAAAGCAAGTTTGGTGTTATCCAATTACAACTTCTTGATTCATCTTGCTTTCTGTCCTATTCTTTTCAACCTTGCACTTTGGGCCTTGGTCCGACGTCAAGATTGCCCAGTAAAAAATAGCACATAGCTCAATGAGGAAATTTAAGGCAGCAATACAATTTCTATCCATAGATAATAATTATAATCTACTCACTCATAGCCCTTGTAGTTTGCAATGTCATTTAAAGCTCTTCATTGGATTAGTGCCTTATAATTGCTAAGAGTATCCATTACACAATATAATACCAACCAACATACTGGTAAAAGGGCAAAAGCTATGCCGGCTTGTGACTATCCCAGAGAGTGTTCTAGAAAGCTCAACTGCATGGGATCACTGTGATTTATTTCCTTTGACTGAGACAGAGCTCTGCTATCTCCCTTGGGAAACCTCCAAGATTGACGTCGTAAAATAACCGTGGCCTTAATTACTGCTATTGCATAATTTCTTTTTCAGCCTACTTCACAAATCCGACTAAAAATAGCCTCCATTGGCAGTGTATAGGCCTCCTATACTGGGGATCTGGAGTTCCAATTCCAAACCTGACTGTGAACTGCACTGTTTCTTAACAAGGCTGTCGGATAAAATGACAGGTATTAATGAAGCATCCTTGTCCCAAACTTGATCAAAAAATCATCAGGTAGTAGTATCTATTTCACCCCTTTAGTGATTATTTGCAACCATGGTAAGGTTCCACAATGGAGTTGATACTAGATCAATTGTTCATTTTAAATCGGAGATTGATAGTTTTCTGTTAACCAAAGGTATTAAGGGATATGGTCCAAAGGCGTGTATATGGAATTAGGTCGCAGATCAACCATGATCTCATTGAATGGCGGAGCAGATTCTGGGGGCTGAATGACCTCCTCCTGTTCCCATGTTCCTATATTGACTGTTTTCATTGGAATTTTTATACTCCATGCCCTAACAATTTGAATTTATTTCTCAAACGTGAATATTAGAGTTGTTACGATCTGGAATACCCTGCCTGAAAGGGCAGTGAAGCAGATTCAATAGTAACTTTCAAAAGAGAAATTGGATAAATACATGGAAAGGGAAACCATTGTTAGGCTACGGGGAAAGAGCAGGGGGGAGTGGGACTAATTGGATAGAAACATAGAAAATAGGTGCAGGAGTAGGCTATTCGGTCCTTCGAGCCTGCACCACCATTCAATAAGATCATGGCTGATCATTCCCTCAGTACCCCTTTCCTGCTTTCTCTCCATACCCCTTGATCCCTTTAGCCGTAAGGGCCATAACAAACTCCCTCTTGAATATATCCAATGAACTGGCATCAACAACTCTCTGCGGTAGGGAATTCCACAGGTTAACAACTCTCTGAGTGAAGAAGTTTCTCCTCATCTCAGTCCTAAATGGCCTACACCTTATCCTTAGACTATTTCCCCTGGTTCCCCAACATCGGAAACACTCTTCTTGCATCAAACCTATCCAGTCCTTTCAGAATCTTACATGTTTCTATGAGATCCCCTCTCATCCTTCTAAACTCCAGTGGATACAGGCCCAGTCAATCCAATCTCTCCTCATATGTCACTCAAGCCATCCTGGGAATCAGTCTGGTGAATAGCTCTTTCAAAAGAGCTGGCACAGGCACAATGGGCCGAATGGCCTCCTTCTGTGCTGTATGATTCTTTGATTGACTTAATGCTCTTTATTTAATTCTTCAAACACAGAAAAAACAAGAGTTTGTGACGTAAATTAATGAAAATATTACTAGGCATCCCATTGCAGCAACCACAACTGGTTTAGCTGCCTCTGAAATCAATGCAAGTAAGCATGGCAACTCTTTCGCCATTTACCTATTTACCGAAATATCTCTTCTACCTATCTACTTATATGTGCTTGGATCTATTTTGTTACAGTGATCCAAAATACATCAACATTACCCAAATGATAATTTGGCCCAGTGCTGGATTACAGAATCGTAGACGAGTACAGCACAGAAGGAGGCCATTCACCCATCGAGTCTGCGTCAGCTCTTTCGAAGAGCAATCCAGTTAGTCAAACTCCCCCCTACTCTTTCCCCATATCCCTGACATATTTTCTCCAAGTATTTATCCAATTCCCTTTTGAAGGCTGCTATTGAATCTGTATCCACCACCCTATCAGGCAGTGCATTCCTAATCCTAACCTCGTTGCATAAAAAAGTTTTTCCTCATGTCGCCTCTGGTTCTTCTGCCAATCACCTTACATTCACAGCAGATAAGATCACCATGCTGACGTCATAGTAAAGGCTCCACCACTTTAAGACTTCAGGATGTATGGCATATATATATTTTTTTAAATGTCCATGAATGGACGTACTCATGAAGGATTGGGAGACCAGAATCATTATTGCAATTTTTTTCCCCCCCCCAGCAACAAAATCAATTTCCCTCATTTTCAGCCCTCCTATATTTTCTATCCTCACTCGCACCATGTACCATTCTCCCATACAAACATAGAAACATAGAAAATAGGTGCAGGAGTAGACCATTCGGCCCTTCGAGCCTGCACCACCATTCAGTATGATCATGGCTGATCATGAACTTCAGTACCCCGTTCCTGCTTTCTCTCCATACCCCTTGATCCCTTTAGCTGTAAGGGCCACATCTAACTCCCTTTTGAATATATCTAATGAACTGGCCTCAACAACTTTCTGTGGTAGAGAATTCCACAGGTTCACAATTCTCTGAGTGAAGAAATTTCTCCTCATCTCGGTCCTAAATGGCTTACCCCTTAGCCTTGGACTGTGACCCCTGGTTCTGGACTTCCCCAACATCGGGAACATTCTTTCTACATCTAACCTGACCAATCCCGTCAGAATTTTATATGTTTCTATGAGATCCCCTCTCATTCTTCTAAATTCTAGTGAATATAATCCAGTCTTTCTTCATATGTCAGTCCTGCCATCCCGGGAATCAGTCTGGTGAACCTTCGCTGCACTCCCTCAATAGCAAAAATGTCCTTCCTCAGATTAGGAGACCAAAACTGTACACAATATTCAAGATGTGACCTCACCAAGGCCCTGTTAACTGCAGTAAGACCTCCCTGCTCCTATACTCAAATCCCCTAGCTATGAAGGCCAACATGCCATTTGCCTTCTTCACCGCCTGCTTTACCTGCATGCCAACCTTCAATGACTGATGTACCACGACACCCAGGTCTCGTTGCACTTCCCCCCTCTGCTCGCTGATCTGCATTGGCTCCCAGTCCAGCAGCACAACCCACAGATCAAATATCAGTGAAAGAAATACACCGATTTCAGCACAGCAGAAACAAGACATGATTGGCAGCCATTATTATTTTAGGACTGATTACTCCTTTTTCTCAAGAACATTTGTAGTCAAGGTACTTGGATCGCATATTAAGCATATAGATTATGCTGAGTGAGAAAGGATATACTTACAAGTGAATTAGAGACTTAAGTCCTCGAAAAGCATGCTTTGCGATGGACTGGATTTTGTTGTTTTCAACAAACCTAGGAGTAAAATCAGCATTTCAGTATTCTTAAGTTAACGGTGCTCGATTACGACACAGTGTGATTGTGTCCAGATGTGCATCTACTTACAAGTATTCCAGTTGAGAAAGACCAAGGAAGGCATCATCCCCAACAGTTTCAAATGAGTTTGAGGTGAACAAACTGTTAGGAAAGTAAGAATCAAAACAATAATCATTTATCCTCTTTAGAAAATATCTAACATTATTATTGATACTGACAATATTTATGCAAATTTTCAATCACACGGTTTAAGCTGGTCGATTTTGCCTGAAATGGTGTTTGTTTTTATTCATTCATGGGATGTGAGCGTCGCCGGCAAGGCTGGCATTTATTGCCCATCCCTAATTGCCCTCAAGAAGGTGGTGGTGAGCCGCCTTCTTGAACCGCTGCAGTCCACGAGGTGAAGCTCCTCCCAGTGATACAACCATGCGGCTTGCTAGGACATTTCAGAGAGCAGTTAAGAGTCAACCACATTTGCTGTGGGTCTGGAGTCACATATAGAATTATAGAATTATGGAAAAATTACGACGCAGAAGGAAGCCATTCAGCCCATCGTGTCCGTGCCGGTCGAAAAAGAGCTACCCAGCCTAATCCCACCTTTCAGCACTTGGTCCGGAGCCCTGTCGGTCACGTCTCTTTAAGTGCACATACAAGTACTTTTTAAATGTCATGAGGGTTTCTGCCTCTACCACCCTTTCAGGCAGTGAGTTCCAGACCCCCATCACCCTCTGCATGAAAAAGATTTTCATCATCTCCCCTCTAATCCTTCTACCAGCTACTTTACATCTATGCCTTTTGATTATTGACCCTCCGCTAAGGGAAATAGGTCCTTCCTATTCACTCTTATCTAGGCCCCTCATAATTTTATACACCTCAATTAAATATCCCCTCAGCCTCCTCTATTCCAAAGAAAACTACCCCAGCCTATCCAATCTTTCCTCACAGCTACAGTTTTCCAGTCCTGGCAATATCCTGGCCAGACCAAGATAAGGACGGCAGATTTCCTTCCCTAAATGACATTAGTGAACCAGATGGGTTTTTACAACAATTCGATAGTTTCAAGGTCACCATTACTGATACTAGCTTTTCATTCCAGATTTATTTAATTAATTGAATTTAAATTCCCCTGCTGGGAGTGTCTCTGGATCATAAGTCCAAGCCTCCGATTTACTAGTCCAGCAACATAACCACGATGCTACCATAGCCACGAAGCACATGCAATTAGTAACTTCAGAAGGGAATTGGATATATACTTGAAAAGGAAAAATGTTAGAAGTTATGAGGAAAAAGCAAGGTGGAGCCAGACTAATTGGACAGCTCTTTCAAAAGAGCCAGGACTGGCACAATGGCCTCCTTCTATACAGTAAGATCTTTATGCCCAATAAGGTGAGTCAGGTCAATGCTAGGAATAGAATACTTTCAACATTTTGAAACAAAGGGTCAACATCAAAGACATCCAGATTAGCAGGGGCAAAGATTCAGCTAAAGGTATCTGTATCTTTCCACATCAATGTACTTTAAACATAACATTACTGAGCACCCTTACTGCATCAATATGACACTGTCAGTTTCTGAGTCAGTGTGACCTTTCTGATTGAGCTGCCAATAAAAGAAAGAAAGACTGGCATTTATATCGCGCGTTTCATGACCAGCGGACATCCCAAAGCGCCTTACAGCCAATGAAGTACTTTTTGAAGTGTAGCCACTGTTGTAATGTAGGAAAGGCGGCAGCTAAATTGTGCACAGTAAGCTCTCACAAACAGCAATGTGATAATGACCAGATAATCTTTTTAAGTGATGTTGAATTAGGGATAAATATTGGCCAGGACACCGAAGAGAACTCCCCTGCTCTTCTTCGAAATAGTGCCATGGGATCGTTTACATCCACCTGAGAGAGCAGTCTTGTAATGTATTTGCTTCATGGGTTCTTTGCTTAAGAATTCATAGCAACTCATTGTTATTAAGAACTAGTTCGTTTATTAACAATCACACTATACATTACCAATTCATCCACTAGGCGCATAACTGCATACCTCATCGTGGATGACCTAGACCCAACTGACTGAGGTTTTATTGAGTCTTGTGAACATAACATAACTGACTAAACCACTCACTGTGCAACAGCTCTACAACTATTTTAGTGCAAAACTATAAATCAAGTGGCCCCTTATTAAAAGAGCAGTAGAACCGACAAATTAAACTTTGGACCATTAAACAAATCAAATCAAAATTTGGTTACCGGGGGGTGATGATGCACTCCAGTTCCTCCGGCACCCACCTCTCGCGGAAGGCCACGAGTGTACCGGTGGACACCGCGTGCTCCATCGCCAGGGACACCCTGACTCGGATGTAACCATGGAAGAGAGGCAGGCAGTCGGGCTGACCGACCCCCTCGACCACCCGCTGCCTGGACCGGTTGATGGCCACCTTGGCCATGCCCGGGAGCAGTCCTACGAGGAGGCGTTCCGACCTGCCCGCTCCCCTCCGCACAGGATGCAACAGCTGTACAACTCTTTTAGTTGTGATCAAATAAACAATTAAATCAAGTGTTCCCTGATTAAAGGGGGTTTGGGGGGGACACCAAACATTTTCAACCAAGTGCTCCTTTTTTTTTGTTTTTTTGCTTTTTGTTTTGGGCACTAAAAAAACATAAATTTTACAAGTGCCCCCTGGCTAAAAAGGGGGACACTAAAACTGTCAATTAAACAAATTAAACATTAAACAATAATAATCAAATTAATATTTGGTTGCCGGGGGTGATGATGCACTCCAGTCCCTCCGGCGGCCACCTCTCGCAGAAGGCCGCGAGCGTACCGGTGGACACTGCGTGCTCCATCTCCAGGACACCCTGGCTCGGATGTAACCGCGGAAGAGAGGCAGGCAGTTGGGCTGAGCGACCACCCGCTGCCTGGACCGGTTGATGGCCACCTTGGCCATGCCCAGGAGCAGTCCTACAAGGAGGCCTTCCGACCTGCCCACTCCCCTCTGCACAGGATGCAACAGCTCTACAAACCTGTGAGCATACTCATAGGTGCATACATTACAGGTCTCATATGAATGTTCACACCTCCAACAGTGCAGCACACCCTCAGTACTGCACTGCAGTTCCATCCTAGATTTTTGTGCTCAAGTCTCTGGAGTGGGACTCAAACCCACGACCTTCTGACTCAGAGGCGAGGGTTCCTCTGAGCCACAGCTGACAACTGATAATTAAGCGCAAAACTAATGGCAAGTTAATTGGCGGCCAGTTTCCCCTCTCCCCTTCTTCCCACAGAAGGAATGCCTCATCTAAGTGGTAGTGCCAAGAACTGACCAACTCACCCAGGTAAAATCAAGTGATAAGCAGCATTGAACCCCAAACCTAGTTACCACAGGCAGTAATACAACTTACCATCATTCGGGTAAAATATAGAAACATAGAAAATAGGTGCAGGAGTAGGCCATTCGGCCTTTCGAGCCTGCACCACCATTCAATATGATCATGATTGATCATTTTTGCAACTTTAGTACCCCATTCCTGCTTTCTTTCCATACCCCTTGATCCCTTTAGCCGTAAGGGCCATATCTAACTCCCTTTTGAATATATCTAACGAACTGGCCTCAACAACTTTCTGTGGTAGAGAATTCTACAGGTTCACAATTCTCTGGGTAAAGAAGTTTCTCCTCATCTCGGTCCTAAATGGCTTACCCCTTACCCTTAGACTGAAACCCCTGGTTCTGGACTTACCCAACATCGGGAACATTCTTCCTGCATCTAACCTGTCCAATCCCGTCAGAATTTTATATGTTTCTATGAGATCCCCTCTCATTCTTCTAAATTCCAGTGAAGTTAGTGATTCAATGCTGCCAGCAGGGACCAGCATTTGAAAGGCGTGTAGGTCGGAGAATCAGCACTATTGTGTTGTAGCTCTATCACTGACCTTTCTTCCCTCGAGCAGTTACTCTAATGTGTCCACTTTTTCAAGATTTAAAAAAAAAATTATTTTGTGTTTTTACAGATGTGACCTTTTGTTCACAGCATAGTGCAGAGTGATTATGTTACTGGACAAATAATCCAGCGGCCCTGACTAATGAGTTCAAATCCCCCACGGCAGCTGGGAAATTTAAATTCAAAATAATTAAATCAATTCGGAATTTTTTTTAAAACTAGTATTAGTAATAGTGACCATGAAACTACCAGATTGTCATAAAAACCCATCTGGTTCACTAATGTCCTTAAGGGAAGGAACTCTCCCATCTTTACCCAGTCTGGCCTATATTGCTCTATGAGGAGAGATTGAGTAGACTAGGCCTATATTCCCTGGAGTTTAGAAGAATTGAGAGGTGATCGCATTGAAACATATCAAAATCTTAAGGGGCTTAATAGGGTTAATGCTGAGAAAATGTTTCCCCTGCCTGGAGAATTCCGATCACGGGGGGGTCACAGTCTTAGAATAAGGGGTCGGCCATTTAGGACTGAGATGAGGTTGTGAATCGTTGGAATTCCCTACCCCAGAGGGCTGTGGAGGCTCAGTCGTTGTCAAGAAAAAGGTCAATACATTTTTGGGAACTAAAGGAATTAAGGGATATGGAGATAGTGCGGGAAGGTGGAGTTGAGGTAGAAGATCTTGTTGATTGGCGGAGCAGGCTTGGATAGTCAAATGGCCTACTCCTGCTCCGATTTCTTATGTTCTTATGTTCTTATATGTGACTTCAGACACAGCACTGTGGTTGGCTCTTGACTGCCCTCTGAAATGGCCTAGCAAGCCAGTATTCAAGAAGGCAGCTCACCACCACCTTCACAAGGACAATTAGGGATGGGCAATAAATGCTGGCCATGCTGGCGACGTCCACATCATGTGAATGAATAAAAAATTGTAACAGGAAGCCGTCATGGGCAATTTTAACAAGGATGGACATCGCACGAATTTGACCCTGCAGGGAGCACAGAAAGATTGAAGAAATTGTACTGAAGTGTCAACAGGTAGCTCATATATTTCTTGCAGCCTGATACATATTTAAAGCAGAAAGCTTGCTCCAGAAATGATGGCTACCTACATTTGAACTTTCAAATGATGAAACTGTCCAGAGTTATGTACAGGTTACCTCCTCCCCACCCACCCATCCACCATTCCCCCCATCCCCGCCACTTCCCCTCAATTGCATGATATTTCATTTTTCTATTTGCTTACATTATTATGCGATGGGATCCTTGCCTTTATTAATAGAGGAATAGAGTATAACAGCAAGGAAGCTTTGCTGAAACCTTTATAAATCACTGGTGAGGCCTCAGCTGCAGCAATTGTGTTCAATTCTGGACACCATACTTTAGGAAGGATGTCAAGGTCTTGGAGAGGGTACAGAGGAGGTTTACCAGGGATGAGGGACTTCAGTTATGTGGTGAGATTGGAGAAGCTGGGATTGTTCTCCTTAGAGCAGAGAAGGTTAAGGGGAGACCTAATAGAGGTATTCAAAATTATGAGGGGTTTTGTTGAAGCGAGTAAGGAGAAACTGTTTCAAATGGCAAGTGGGTCGGTAACCAGAGGTCATAGATTTAAAATAATTGACAAAAGAACTGCAGGGGAAATCAGGAGAAATTATTTCACACAGAGGGTAGTTATGATCTGGAACGCATTACCTGAAGGAGTGGTGGAATCAGATTCCATCGGGACTTTCAGAAGGCCCATTGGACATGAATTTGAAGAGAACTATTTTGCAAGGTTATGGGGGGAAAGATGGGGTGTGGGACTAAATTCGACAGTTTTTTCAAAGAGACAACACAGGCAAGACGGACCAAATGGCCGCCTTCTGTGCTGTAAGATTCTATGATTCTAACGTGGGTAAATGGAATTAAGATACAGATCTTTATGATCTAATCGAATGGTGGAACAGGCTTGAGGGGCTGAATGGCCTATTCCTGTTCATATATTCCCAAGTTCCTGTGGGTGCATGAAGGTCACTCGGTTGTTGATGTAAGTGCTCCAAGCACATCGAAGTTGAAATCTCAACTTACAGGGCAAGACAGGGCATAACTGAAGAGAGAAGATATGCATGGGAGAGGGCCCCATAACATTAAGCCCTAGAATTCCTTCAAGTTATTGGTGATCATTGATATGCTGTGTCGTGTAGGGTAGGACTTGGTTCAGTAGTAGCACCCTCGGCTCTGAGTGAGAAGATGGTTCAAGTCCCACTCCAGAGACGTGAGCACATAATTCCAGCTTGACACGTCAGTTCAGTACTGAGGGAGTGCTTACAGAACTACTGACGTGAATACAAGATTAGAAAATTTCAAAATATTAAAGATTTAAAGATAATTTTCCTACATAATGGTAGGTGGATTAAACTCCCTCAAAAAACTAATGCTACGCCAATTAAAAAGGACATCAATTAGTATCTAGGTCTTGAGATGCAGGTAACCAAAAACATTATGGTCCTCTTCTTTCGGCCTATAAAAACATCATCTAATTTTCCCAATACCCAGAATACTACTTCAACATAAATCAGGCTGCAATAACCAAAGGATATAACTTTCAATTAATAAACAGTACAGGGAAAAAAATTTGTGCCTCCCATTGGTGCTGCTAATGACTCCCGCTAAATTCGGCGGGAGTTTAGCGGCGGCGCTATGGCGATGCGTCCCGATCTCCTGCACCCGGAAATCGTGACGTCATTGCCGAGCATATCGACCCGTTAGCGCCCCAGACCATAAATTGGGTTTCTCCCCCTGAAGCTGCACCGGGCGATGACAGCGACAGCTTCAGGGGACGTGTACCGGGCGGCCGGCTGCTACCAGGATGCAATTTAAAGGGGAGGTGGCTGGCTGCTGCTGAAACAAGTCTGGCGTTTTGCTTCCCGCTCCGGTTGGGCTTTGGCCGCATTGTCGGTGCCACGATCGCTTAGCCCGCCCTCTGCTTGAGTGCCGGGCTGATCGCGCAGCACTTCCACTCCCCAGTGGTCCAGGTAGGAGGGTTCCCAATATGCAGAGTATGCAGCTTGGGCCCTTCCCTTTAATTCAGGAAAGAGCCCCTCGTACACGGCAGCAATCCGCGGTCCGTGCGACCCGCTCCACTTCCTTTCAGGGCGGTAACCCGAATTTAGCACGAAAGGCGAGACTTCTGCGCCTGATGCAAAGTCTCACCCTTTGCGAGTGTTACTGCCCCCAAACTGGGCGATATCCAATTTCCAGGCCAGTATATTTAAAACATTTATTAGGAATAAATGTCTTTATTCAAAATGAGATAAATGTTTGGAAAGCTAGGGTAATAGACACCAAGACATTGAAAGACTTGCATTCATATAGCGCCTTTCACAACCTTCGGACATCCCAAAGTGCTTTACAACCAATGAAGTACTTTTTAAAGTGTAATCACTGTTATAATGTAGGAAACGCGGCAGCAAACTCCCACAAATAGCAATGTGATAATGAAGATAATCTGTTTTTGTTACATTGATTAAGGAACAAATATTGCCCAGGACACCGGGGATAACTCCCCTTCTCTTCTTTGCAATAGTGCCATGGGATCTTTTACGTCCACCTGAGAGATCAGATGGGTCCTCGGTTTAATGTCTCCTCTGAAAGACGGCATCTCCGACAGTGCAGCACTCCCTCAGCACTGCACTGGGGTGTCAGCCTAGATTTTTTGTGCTCAAGTCTCTGGAGTGGGACTTGAACCCACAACCTTCTGATTCAGATGAGTGAGTGCTACCGACTGAGCCACGGCTGACATCAAACTAAGTTAGAAGCTAGGCTGAGAGTGTTAAGATACTAGCTGGTCTGAATGGCTTTTTCTTGTCCTATTATTTGAATTTTAAAAAAGAAATCTAATGGAACTTAATTGAGTAGATTTTCATGTGGCTGTCCCATGCCCCCAGCCCCATCACTGGACAGGAGTGCATCCACAGTATACTATCCCTTTCCAGTCCCTGGCATTTTCTAATTCGGGACTAGTTATCTGGGTGGGGAGAAACCTTCGGTACAGAACTATCTCCCCTGTCGGGCTCAACATCAGTGGAAGGGTCAAGCAACTGAGGCACAGCTTAAGCCTACAGAGGCATGTTGAATCTTGGAGGTTCGAGTGCATGTCAGTGTTTGGCCCCCGATGGAGCGCATCAGCAAAGAAGGTCCTCAGGGTACAGGGGTTGGGGGGGGTGGAATCTTCCAACCAAAAATAAAGCCCGGCTGAAAGTCTCTTTTCTACCCCCAGGAGCTGTCACACACCGTCTAGTCAGCAGGGATTCAGAGGGTAGGGTCCTGAAAATGAAGTGGGAAGCTCGATGTGCACTCTCCCTCATCCACATTGCTCCAACCGATCTGTGCCTAGGGCAGGCCACAGCCACGATAAACCACCGCCTCCCGTCACCCCCCCCCTACCCGCCCCTCCATTCCGCACTCCTATCCCCTGGACAATTCTAGAGCTGTGCAATGCCATGTCTCTGCTCCTTTCCCTTCACTGTTACGTATGAGAAAATGGGTGTTACCTGGGTATTTTTTTTATTTGTTCTGGCAGGAAAAAGAGTGGGAGAGCTATAGTGGTAGGGGATTCTATTGTAAGGGGTATAGATAGGCATTTCTGCGGTCACAATCGAGACTCCAGGATGGTATGTTGTCTCCCTGGTGCAAGGGTCAAGGATGCCTCGGAGCGGCTGCAGGGCATTCTGAAAAGGGAGGGTGAACAGCCAGTTGTCGTGGTGCATATAGGTACCAATGATATAGGTAAAAAGCGGGATGAGGTCCTACAAGCTGAATTTAGGGAGCTAGGAGTTAAATTAAAAAGTAGGACCTCAAAGGTAGTAATCAGAGTGCTAGTCAGAGTAGAAATAGCAGGATAGCTAAGATGAATACGTGCTTGAAGAGTGGTGCAAGAGGGAGGGATTCAAATTCCTGGGACATTGGAACCGGTTCTGGGGGAGGTGAGACCAGTATAATCCGGATGGTCTGCACCTGGGCACAACCGGGACCAATGTCCTAGGGGGAGTGTTTGTTAGTGCTGTTGGGGAGGGGTTAAACTAATATGGCAGGGGGATGAGAACCTATGCAGGGAGGCAGAGGGAAATAAAATGAGGGCAGAAGCAAAAGATAGAAAGGAGAATAGTAAAAGTGGAGGGCAGAGAAACCCAAGGCAAAAATCAAAAAGGGCCACATTACAGCAAAATTCTAAAGGGACAAAGAGAGTTAAAAAGACAAGTCTGAGGGCTCTGTGCCTCAATGTGAGGAGTATTCGTAATTAGGTGGATGGGGATGTGAGGAAGGACTTTTTTACGCAGCGAGTGGTAATGACCTGGAACTCGCTGCCTACGAGGGTGGTGGAAGCGGAGATGATCAATGATTTCAAAAGGAAATTGGATAGGCACTTGAGGGAAATAAGCTTGTAGGGCTACGGGGATAGAACGGGGAATGGGATTGACTGGATTGCTTTACAGAGCATGGAGTCGATGGGCCGAATGGCCTCCTGTGTCGTAATGACTCTATGACGTACGTATGAATAAATGCTTGATGAGGATATAGTCATATTCAGGTGGGATGATCCCCGTAGTCAGGAGCACGCCTGGAAACATTGTTCAGACACAAAGAATGCCTACTTGGAAAGGTGCCAGAAGGCCGTGAAGGAAACAAACCGAAAAGCCAAGCAAAGCTGTTTCTCTTTACAGAAATTCAGCAAGCATAAACATAATTTCTATGATTACTACTCGCTATGTAGCTTGTCCTCACCCTGCAGGAAGATACCCATCCTTCTCTGGTGTTATAAATCAGGGGTGTCTAAAATGTATATAGTTATGCACACGATGCTGTGTTTACATGATTGTATTAGAACTTGAGACAAAAAGTTTCTTCAGACTAGTATTAGAATAACTAGATAGATGCTTAGAATCTGCTTATGTTTTTAGTTCCCTGCTGATGTTATCGCATTTTGCATTGTATATGACCTTGTTTCCAGGCGAGCTATCTGCTGTTTGTATGCTAGGAAAGTTGTTTCATGTATCTTTAATTTGACCAACTAAGGCCCAACACCTATGTTTCTTCCATTATCGCTCATAACCATATTATAAAGCTAAGCTAGGATCTTGACTTTGTTTAACAAAACTGCTTTAAAATGTGTAAGTTAACCAGTGTGTGAGAATGTCTTTGGGAATTTAATGATTCGTTCCACGGTACAATAGTTTGGAATGAAATAGTTTGTTTTGCATAGCTAAAGCTACTTGAACAGCATGAACATAAATAACTGATTAGCAGCTACGAACATCTGAACGCCAAGAATGGCATGTCTGACTCCAAACTTGGGAGGATAACAACATAAGAGATCAGAAGAATTCCAATGGAGGAACCTTCAGGATGTACAAACAAGAAAAAGAGAATTGGCAAAGAACATGAAACTCTTTAGAGGAGGGCTTTCATCCCAGAATTGAGACAAAGAACTCGATGTGCCATTGGGTACTGAATTTTTCAGGGAGCCTCAATAGGTTAAAAGGTCTTGTCAATATTCAATCTGAGGCCCACCCCTAAAAAGAGAATAAAAGAAACACCATGAGGGCTTGAACACACAGACGATGAAGGGGAGAGCCATACAAGAGTTGGGCTGGTTGAACTTCCGAGAGAACTTCCATGCTCACTGAAGTTAACACTCTTGGAGTTTCTAGACGAGAGGAAGAAAGGCCGTAAGATAGAGAACTGTTCGCACCGCCAGCCATCTGTTTGATCGGGGCCGGTACCAGCTGCTTGTCACGGTCGTTTGTTTTTGCTGTATAACTATGGGGTACTGAAGTTGCATGTTCAGCCGTGAACTCATTGAATGGCGGTGCAGGCTTGAAGGGCCGAATAGCCTACTCCTGCACCTATTTTCTATGTTTCTAACTAGTGTGCTATATTACGTCTTAAACTCTGATTAAACACAATATACCCATCATATTGGTTTGCAGTCGATCCTGATTATTTGAAAGACCAGCGATAAGCTAAGATCAACAAATTGTCTAATCTTTACACTGGCATCTCCTCACACACCACAGCTGACACCAGGAAGTCAGAAGAGTGGGAATATGAATTGGTGTATAGGCATCGTAGAGAAGAGAGGAGACAGCCTGCCTCATTCCGGCAGGATGGGCTAAATATATTCAACGACCCAGCTTCCACAACTCTCGGGGGCAGAGAATTCCTCTGAGAGAAGAAATTCCTCCTCACTAGTTTTAAATGGGTGACCCCTTATTCTGAAACTATGCATCCTAGTTCTAGATTCCCCCATGAGTGCTGCATCTACCTTGTCGAGCCCACTCATTATCTTACATGTTTCAATAAGATCACCTCTCATTCTTCCAAACTCCAATGAGTATAGGCACAGCCTACTCAACCTTTCTTCATAAGTCAAACCCTTCATCTCAGGAATCAACCTAGTGAACCTTCTCTGAACGGCCTACAATGCAAGTATATCCCACCTTAAATAAGGAGACCAAAACTGTACTCAATACTCCAGGTGTGGCCTTACCAATACCATGTACAATTGCAGCAGGACTTCTCTGCTTTTATACTCTCTCCCCCTTGCAATAAAGGCCAACATTTCATTTGCTTTCCTGATTACTTGCTGTACCTGCATACTAACTTTTTGTGTTTCATGCACAAGGACCCCCAGATCCCATTGTACTGCAGCACTTTGCAATTTTTCTCCATTTTAATTATAATTTGCTTTTCTATTTTTTTCTGCCAAAGTCGATAACCTCACACTTTCCCACATTATCCTCCATCTGCCAAATTTTTGCCCATTCACTTAACCTGTCTGTATCCCTTTGCAGGTTTTTTGTGTCCTCCTCAAACTTGCTTTCCCACTCAGCAGCAAACTACGCTACATTGCACTCGGTCCCTTCATCCAAATCATTAATATAGATTGTAAATAGTTGAGGACCCAGCACTGATCCCTGTGGCACCCCACTAGTTACTGTTTGCCAACCAGAAAATGACCCATTTATCCCGACTCTCTGTTTTCTGTTAGTTAGCCAATCCTCTATCCATGCTAATATATTACCACCAACCCCGTGAACTTTTATCTTCTGCAGTAACCTTTTATGTGACACTTTATTAAATGCCTTCTGGAAATCTAAATACACCACATCCACTGGTTCCCCTTTATCCATCCTGCTCGTTACATCCTCAAAGAACTCCAGCAAATTTGTCAAACATGATTTCCGTTTCATAAAACCATGCTGACTCTGCTTGACTGAATAATGCTTTTCCAAATGTCCTGCTACTGCTTCCTTATTAATGGACTCCAGCATTTTCCCAACTTGTCTATAGTTTCCTGCTTTCTGTCTGCCTCCTTTTTTAAATAGGGCCGATACATTTGCGTTTTTTGAATCTGCTGGGACCTCCCCAGAATCCAGGGAATTTTGGTAGATTACAACCAATGTATCCACTATCCCTGCAGCCACTTCTTTTAAGACCCGAGGATGCAAGTCATTAGGTCCAGGGGACTTGTCCACCTTTAGTCCCATTATTTTACCGAGTACTTCTTCTTTAGTGGTACTGATTGTTTTAAGTTCCTCACTCCCTATAGACCCTTGATTATCCATTATCTGGATGTCCTCTACCGTGAAAACCGATACAAAATATTTGTTCAAAGTCTCTGCCATTTCCTTGTTCCACATTATTAATTCCCCAGTCTCATCCTCTAAGGGACCAACATTTACTTTAGCCACTCTCTTCCTTTTTATATACCTGTAGAAACTCTTATTATCTGTTTTTATATTTCTTGCTAGTTTACTTTCATAATCTATTTCCCTTTATTATTTTTTTAGTAGTTCTTTGCTGGTTTTTAAAAGTTTCCCAATCCTCTGGCCTCCCACTAATCTTGGCCACTTTGTATGCCATTGTTTTCAATTTGATACCATCTTTTATTTCCTTAGTTAGCCACGAATAGTTATCCCTTCTCTTAAAGTCTTTCCTTCTCATTGGAATATATTTTTGTTGAGTTATGAAATATCTCCTTAAATGTCCGCTACTGATCATCAACTGTCCTACACTTTAATCTATTTTCCCAGTCTATTTTAGCCAACTCTGCCTTCATACCTTTGTAATCTCCTTTATTTAAGCTAAGGACACTGGTTTGAGATCCGACTTTCTCCCTCCAACTGAATTTGAAATTCTTTCCCAGAGGAGCCTTTACTAGGAGATTATTTATTAATCCTGTCTCATTACACAGTACCAGATCTAAGATAGCCTGCTCCTTGGTTGCTTTTGCAATGTACTGTTCAAGGAAACTATCCCGGATATACGCTATGAACTGTTCCTCAAGGCTACCTTGGCTAATTTGATTTATCCAATCAATATGAAGATTAAAATTGCCCATGATTATTGCCGTATCATTATTTCATGATTTATACTCCGTCCAACAGTGTTGCTATTGTTAGGGAGCCTGTAGACTACCAGTAACTTCTTCCCCTTATTCCTCATCTCCACCCAAACTGATTCTATATTGTGATCTTCTGAGCCAATATAATTTCTCACTACTGCACTGATCTCATCCTTTATTAACAGAGCTACCCACCTCTTTTTCATTTCTGTCTGTCCTTCCGAATTGTCAAATACCCCTGAATGTTTCGTTCCCAGCCGTGGTCATCTTGCAACCGCGTCTCTATAATGGCTATCAGATCATCCCCATTTATATTTATTTGTGCCGTCAACTCATCTATTTTGTTACGAAAGCTGCGTGCATTCAGATAAGGGGGTCAGCCTTGGTTCATTGGATAGCAGTCACACCTCTGAGTCAGAAGGTTGTAGATTTAAGTCCCACTCCAGAGACTTGAGCACAAAAATCGAGGCTGACACTCCAGTTCAATACGGAAGGAGTGCTGCACTGTCGGAGGTGCTACCTTTCGGATGAGACATTAAACCAAGCCCTGTCTGCCCTCTCAGGTGGACGTAAAAGATCCCACAGCACTATTTCGAAGAAGAGCAGGGGAGTTCAGGCCAATATTTATCTCTCAACCAAAATACTACAGGTTATCTGGTCGTTATCTCATTGCTGTTTGTAGGAACTTGCTGTGTGTTTTCTCCAACAGTGGCTATGCTTCAAAAAGTGCTTTATTGGCTGTGAAGTGCTTTAGGACATCCTGAGGTCATGAATGGTGCTGTATAAGTGCAAGTCCATTCCTTCATATAGTGGTAAAAATGGGCCAGTTGGAGAATCTAGTTACCATAAGCAATCGTCCCACCTCTGACTACCGACAAGGGGTAGGTAACACCCATGACTCCAAGTCCAATATGAGGTGCACTAAGAGGTTGTCTTTAGCCATAATTATAGAGGATAATTTTCAAATTATTTATCAGAATACTGCTATATACTATTGAGCAGTACTGCCTCGGATCTGAAATACTTTATTTTAAAGAAATTTCAGTTTTTACAATGCATTCCTCAACCTAACCTCCGAAGAATTCTTTAATGTAATCCTGCCCTGTTACAAATGTTGCTGCAGTAATACTACTGCAGTCCTTGTAGGGTTGAGAAGCTAAAGATATATGGTTCCTTTGTTGAGTTTGGATGCGGTACCGCAGATATTTCAATGTCCCTTTTCTCTCCAAATATGACAAAATTATTGGGAAGAATGTCATTTCTCCACTGTATTCTGTAGATCTCATCATCAAGATCTGAGCCAAAACTGATGTTATTTTAATATTTGAAGATTGATGAACATATAAACAAAATCATTACTCCTGAAAGGTCCTCCTTGTACAATGTAACAACACTTATTGCGCTTATTGCTTTCAATGTTCCAATGCAGATGTTTGTAAATAAATATAGGTTATTTTTCCTCGGTTTTTTTGTCATTACACTACTGTTAAAGCTGTTTAAGTCAGGCTTGTTGATTATTTTACCACCTCCAGTGTAAATCTCAGTGTGAATCTCTTCTTGCCTGTGACAGGGGAGGCAGTGAATAACAAACTGCTGCAACATAAAACATGCTGGCATGCTCTCCGAAGGCTGTTTGCCCGCAACAAGATGCGAAGGGAAATAATATTGGGGGTGGAGGTTGGGAGAGAGACTTCAGCGTCTTACTGAATAAACATAGAGAACGAGGTTTAATCTTACAGTAGCTGTAGGGATGGTATGTTTGAGAAGCTGCCTTCTGGGATTTCACTGAAGTTAGACTTCACAAATGATCTGTAAACAGAATGCATCGATTAAAATGCCAGAATCTTGAGCCCCGTCCCACTCAATCCAATCACGTACATTGTGGACCAACATATCATTCGACTACAATATCTAAATATCCCACAGTACAGTTTGTAAATTTGGCAATCTGCATTCACAATAGATGGTGCGTGACAAGTTTACAACATAGGTGAGAATGATCCTCGCGTCAGTTCGTGTTCTGCCAGAATAATCATGCACCATTATATAATAAAACGCAGTTAAGCTCCCCTTTAGACATGTACAATTGTATATCGCAGATAATAGTACTTACAAGGAGACTACACCGGGAGGAAAAGTGTGAGGAATGGATTTGCTATTTGCACACAAAGCACTATCTTTCGAGCAACTGCATCCCGCAGGACATCTAATTTGTTTAGACGGTTTTTTTGCTTCAATTAAGAGCAAGAGATAAATAATCCACCAGACCAGGAACAATCTGTTTGTGGTTCTAGTGGCATTTCCCATTCTTCAATACACACTCGGTGCAGCCGCGGCAAAGAATATCCCAGATCATGAACTGGTCCTTGCAGTTGGCCTTACTCGGTGCTTCTGAAGCCAAACTCTCTTCCTCTTGTGCCTGCACTACGTTTGAACTGCAACTGACTCATATTCCGCTAGTGCAGCAGTGCTCTTCATGGAGTGGACTGCTTCCATTTTACCAAGGTGTGCTCGGGCAATCTTTTCATTACCGGTGACAGTGCACAACCTCGAAGCCTTTTTATGTTTTATTTTCAATCTCGCAATCTTCCTTTGCCTTTTATCGAACCGGGTTATCCTATTTACATTAGCATTTTATATATATTTTTTTTTCAAAATGTCATGCAATCCACTGTGGACCCTTTGGAATAAAATGGAACATGCTGAAGTCCTTCTGGGAAATTAAAAAAGGCAATATTATGGATGGATGGACCTCCCTTCCCCATACACTGATCGTCGACTGTATGGCTGAGTGAGGTGCAGTGGGAAAAAAATTAATGGAGCATCTTGCAAAACGATGTAATTGGGAACAGCTATGAAGAGCATACTGCACCATTACTACAGTTAGTGTAGAACCCCTTTCAGTAGGAATTGAATTTATATTTACAGAGCTTTCTGAGAAATTATTTCATTATATAAGCTAACAAATTCATGTGCAATATTCCACTCTATCTGATTAAAATATATACATTAATTCCCCGGTAATAACATTTGAATTGTCATAGATTACAATTGTAGTACTTGTAAAAATCCAATTCTGTATTTTAGCTTTTAAAACCTTCAAAGCTATATTTAGGTTTGAATAGAGACAGCTCGGACTAATTTTAATCTGTATTGCTGCGTGCAAAGCTAAATTTAATGCAGCATCTTGTGAGTTGCATGCACAATGACACATATGCAAAGTAATTTCTATTTTTAGCAACAATGCTAACAATGTGACACAGAGGATGGATGCTGTGCTGACAAGCGGAACAAGCCAGTATTCAAGTCTTTCCCACTTGAATCCGTGAGCAGAAAGCACAGGAGAGAGGCGAGCAAAGCTCTCACATACTTCTCACAAAAGCAAAACACTGCGGATGCTGGACATCTGAAAAAGAAACAGAACATGCTGGACATACTCAGCGGGTCAGGTAGCATCTGTGGAGAGAGTAAGGTCATCCACCTGAAACGTTAACTCGGTTTCTCTCTCCACAGATGCTGCCTGACCTGCTGAGTATTTCCAGCATTTTCTGTTTTTCTCTCACATATTTCTTATGGCCAGCATTGGTTGAGGACTGACAGCAGGTTGTCCATACGCTATGCACTCCAGAAGTAATTCATTGAGTGAAGCGCTTGGAGACATTTTGATACGATATGATGCTATATAAAAGTCTACATAAAAAGATAAAGGACATGCATTTATATAGCGCCTTTCGCAATCTCAGGGTCTTGAACGCACTACCTGAAAGGGTAATAGAGGCAGTACTTGGATATGCATTTAAAACATAGAAACATAGAAAGTAGGTGCAGGAGTAGGCCATTCGGCCCTTCGAACCTGTCCCATCATTCACTAAGATCATGGCTGATCATTCACCTCAGTACCCCTTTCCTGCTTTCTCTCCATATCCCTTGGTCTTTTGGTCTTTTAAGGGCCATATCTAACTCCCTCTTGAATATATCCAATGAACTGGCATCAACAACTCTCTGCAGCAGAGAATTCCACAGGTCAACAACTCTGAGCGAAGAAGTGACCTGCAAGGCTATGGACCAAGAGCTGGAAAGTGGGATTACGCTGGATAGCTCTTTTTTGGACGGCACAGACATGATGGGTCGAATAGCCTCCTTCTGTGCCGTACATTTCTATGAGGTTGTTCCAAAGTGCTTTACAGCAAATGAAGTGTCGTCATCATTGTAACGTAGAAAACCAATTTGCAAATAGCAAGCTTCCAGAAACAGCAATGTGATGATGACCAGATAATATTTTAGTCTGTTGGTTGAGGATAAATATTGGCCAGGACATCAGGAATAACTCCCCCGCTCTTCTCATAAATAGTGCCATGGGATCTTTTATGTCCACCTGAGATGGCAGACAGAGCCTCAGTTTAATATCTCATCCGACAGATGGCACCTCCACCTCCGACAGTGCAGCATTCCCTCAGTACTGCACTGGAGTGTCAGCCTGGATTTTGGTGTTCAAGTCTCTGGAGTGGGACTTAAACTCACAACCTTCTGACTCAGAGGTGAGAGTGCGACCCACTGAGCCACGGTTGACACAAACAATTTGTATTTATATAGCACCTTTAATGTTAAGAAATGTTCCAAAATGCTTCACAGAGGAATAATCAAAAAGTGGACACTGAACCAGAAAAAGGAGATATGGGGAAGGGCTGGAGGGGGCCCAAAAGCTTGAGCAAAATGGTGGGTTTTAAAGAGGATCTTCAAGGAGATGGAAAGGTTGTAGCTTTTTTATCACCCTATCAATCTGGATAGTTCTTTGTCGGCTGCCGCGGACACAATGGGCTGAAATGGCCTCCTTCTATGCTGTAAATTTCTATGATTCTATGATTAGCTTGGGAATGTTGTACAGCACAGAGAACCCCAGCAGAATGAATAAATAAAACGCAAAAAAAAAGAGCATAGAAATGGAAAGTATAGAAGTCAGGGGCAGTTGAAAATGGCAGGGTAGCAGCAACTGCCCCTTGCATGCCCAAGATCCACCTTATCTAATCTTCTAGCAGGCCTGTAAATGGATGACCAACAAACCCGCCCGAAACAGGTGGGCGGCTGCCTGCATATGCAAATCAGGGCTCCTTCGCTGGTGGTTGGACCCCGTTTGCAAGTTTTATGTAGAAATAGGCAGAGCATGTTGTAAGGTTCTGCAAAACCAACCACGGAGACATGTGACAGGGAGAATGGGAAGATGCCATGTTTAAAATGACCAACTGCAGCCAACAGCCTGTAAACCGCGGAGGATGATGGGACTCTGGCCACCCTGTACAGTAACAGACAGTGTTGCAGGGGCACAGAACCAGACGGGGGATGAGCCAGCTACCGTAAGGGGGAAGAGTGTACATTCAGTTCTTCCAGGAAAATGGATACAAGGAATTTTATATTTTAAAAGGACATTTCTCCAGCTTTTCGTGTAAAACCCTCACAGAAGAGGCAACATGTCCAGGCAAAATCTCCACAGTAATACACAAGGCAACACAAAGGGTATCAGTTTGAATAATTAAACAAAAGCCCTCAGGTCTGACGCAATCATTTTGGCCAGCCCAGACAGAGTGGCACCTCTGTCGAGATAGTGAACAATCATCTTCATTCACCCCATCAGTGGGCGACAGGATACAGGAGGTGTGGCCAATCTCCCATTCCAGACAGATCGATACACATCGAACTGCCATTCACACCCCATTTTATTCAAGGAAAACCCAAGACAATGGCATGCAGTTTTAGCGCGAAGATGAACGGACTATAAGAAAAGCTGCAAAAACACACAAGGAGGTTTTGGAGGTTGGAGGTTGGAGTCAGCTTTTGCATTGTGTCGTAGAGTTGAGTTAAGAAGGTGGGAGTCAGTTTTTGGTGTGGTTGAGTTGAGTTAAAGGGGAGTTGAGTCAGCTCTTCACAGGGCCCTCGCTTTGGGGAAGGCATGCTTAACTCCAACAGCTTTTTGCTTAGGAGCCAACCGAGAGGCAAATAGAAGAAACCGACGCAACATCGAGGAGGAAAACCGAACCGACCAACAACGTAAAACCCACCCCAGAGGGACCCCGAGCTGAAATAAGTGCCCCCAGAACCCTGGAGTTGATAGGATTGAGAGTGTAGCCCAAACCCCCTCACAGACTCAATTTAGGATAGGAATTGGTAAGAAGGGTGGAAGTGGGAGGTGTGGTTGTGTGTGGGTGGAATGTTTCAACCTCTTATCTTCCTCTTCCCTGTTGCGAGAATTTTTCGTGTTGTTGAGTGAGATTGTGCCATTACTGTGATTTATGACCTCTTCCTATGCCCTCTATCTGTGTGTTTACTATTCTAAATAAACAACATTAGCCATTTTAACATAAGATGCACTCTTACCCACTGTGTCTGGTGCCTCATTACTCACCCATCCTCATAAACCACACGTACAGAACCCCAGGAGAGTGTGGATTCGAACCCACACCCCAAGCTCCCCTTACAATGCGCTGAGTACACACTCCATCATTTGTACGTAGAGTTTCCGCTAATGTGCATTGAAATCTTTATTTTGAACACTTTGGGCTGGATTTTCATCTGATTTACACCCCATTTAGTGCCTCGGCGGGTCGCAAAAATGATTTTTTTTTTGCCCTGCATTAGTGTTTGCGACTGGAGACCAGACCAGAAGCGCGGGAAGAAAAAAATCATTTGCACGTGCGCGGAATGGCCGATTTGTTTCAGCTCCGGAACTTTCAGCTCCGGCACACAAAGTGTGTGGTACAACGCTGGAGTTCACTGTAAGAATAACTGTTTATTAATTGATTCTGTGTATGTATAAATATTAAAAGTGTAGATTATGCAGAAAGGCCTGTTTGTGTTGAGATAAAATGGAAGCCCACAGATTGCCAGCATGGGCTAAGTTTTGTAAGAAATAAAATGAAAGCCCCCAGATTTGCCGCATGGCTTTTGTGTATTGGAAAGCCATTTAAACTAATCAGAGATGGCTGAGCCAGACCAGACAGCCACGTGTGTGAGGAGAGCCAATAAGGAGCTGTCCTGGAACCAAAGTCCAATCGGGAGGCTTTCTGAGGGCAATGGCCTTGAGGAATATAAAAAACACAAGCCAGGAACTTTTCTCTCTCTTCTCTCCCTGCTGGACACATGACAAAAGACCTCCTGTTGAAGACCAGCCAAATCAGCATGCCATGTGTTCAAACCAGCCAGCCAAAGGGACGTAACGTATATAACTCTTTATTATAACCTCATTGTATCTCTGTTGTAACTAAGGTAGATCTGTTGGATATTTAACGACTGCTGTTAAATGTATGTGTGTGTTTATAATAAACTGTGCCAATTTTAAAGAGAATCGTCTCATTGTCAAATGTAAGCCCAACAAGATTTAGAAATCTTACATCATGCTAACGCTCCTCGTGAACTTTCATTCGTCGAAAGTTGCAAGCTCTGGCGCTAACGTTAACCCTGCATTAAATTTTGACTCCGTCGCGAATTGCGCCTGGAAATGGGCGAAAACGGAAAAAGCAAAAAATCCAGCAGCTTGGCTTCTTAAACAGATTTGTGTGCACCTTTGGAAGTGGCTTAGCGAGTTGTAGTGAATGGTGAGAGATAAGGGCACCTCTCTCCCCCCATCTCCCCCCCCCCCCCCCCCCCCCCGCAATGGTGATCAGTGTGAAAGAAACGGCTTGGACATTGTAGGGATGCTTTCTGGTGTTGGTGTGGGGTGGTGCTAACCTTGCACATCATGCGGCAGCCAGGGTATACAGAGTCAACAGAAGTAAATCTGCCCATGGTGAGGCCTTCCCTGGCCTCCCGGGCAATGTGGTCAGGTGCTGATGCCCTGTGTCCTGTGCAGCATCAGTTGATTGTGAAGAAGGTTGGTGTTGTTATTGGTGCTGCTGGTGTGTCTGGTGATGCTGGTGTTGGGGCTGATCATGGTGGGATTCTGAGGACCCAGGTGAGTTTTTTTCCAAGGGCACCAATGCTGCTGAAATAGATGGCAACTGAAGTTGAGATAACTGAAGCGATCTGTCAATGGTGAGAGGTTGCTCCAAGGAGGTGACACTGGATAGGCAATTAACTCCAAACACCTCCTTGGAGCAACCTGTCATAATTGACAGATCGCTCCAACCTTCCTAAAGCTCATGTGTGTTTCAAACCCTGAAAGCTCCAGCCTCTAACATTGGAAAGTGAACAGCTGTGAAATGGTAGCTTTTATATCACTTTTGCAACCGTCACCTATTCAGCGCAATGGAGAGTCATTGAAACCCGATCTACTTACCTGACCTGATCCCTGAGCGCCATGAAACATAGAAACAGAGAAAATAGATGCAGGGGAGTAGGCCATTCGGCCCTTCGAGCCTGCACCACCACCATTCAATAAGATCATGGCTGATCATGCAACTTCAGTACCCCATTCCTGCTTTCTCTCCATACCCCTTGATCCCTTTAGCCGTAAGGGTCACATCTACCTCCCTTTTGAATAGCTGGAAAAATGGTAAGTAGATAGTAAAATGCTGTTTAAGTATCTTTAACCAGCCTCTTCATTGAATATATTTAAGGTGGAGATAGACAGATTTTTGAACGATAAGGGTTATGGGGAGTGGGCAGGGAGGTGGCGTTGAGGCCAGGATCAGATCAACCATGATCTTATTGAATGGCAGAGCTGGCTCGAGCGCCAAATGGCCTACTCCTGCTCCTATTTCTTATGTTCTTATGTTATGTTCTTAACTATTTCAATTGGCTCACCTGCTGCTTAGTGCCGGGTCTATAAAGCGCAGGCAGATACGGCATTTGGGAACTGACACGGAGGCGAATTCAGAGTGGACTTCCAACCCGCTGTCAATCTTTTAGACTTTGACAGCAGAACTGCCTCCGAACCCGCCCTCTGAGCGCCGGCAAAACCCAGGCCAATATAACTCTGTGGGGCAAGACATGTGCTATGCACTGGTAGATTTCTGGCACCCAATGATGACCAGGGTGAACGAACCCTCCCCCAGCAGATACCTCAATGGACCAGAATTACTGCACCCTGCAGCTAGCCAGCCAAGCAGATCCAGGTACAAGGAAAGGGATTGAACACTAGCCAGCTCATAATAAGGGATTCACCCCATCAGGCACAAACATGTCAAAACAGGATTGTGCAGGTTAGTATTGCCTTTTACTAAAAATAAAGAGGAAGTGGTCACCTTACATAGAAGTTACATCACAGAAACAGGCCATTCAGCCCAACTAGTCTATACCAGTGTTTATTCTCCACACGATCCTCCTCCCACCCCTCTTCATCTACAGCGGAGAACAGCTGTGACTCAGTGAGTAGCACACGTGCCTCTGAGTCACAAGGTTGTGGATTCAAGTCCCACTCCAGGGACTTGAGCACGTGAATCTAAGCTGACACTCCAGTGCAGTGCTGAGGGAGTGCTGCACTGTCGGAGGTGCCATCTTTTGGATGAGACGTTAAACCGAGGCACCAACTGCTTTCTCAGGTGGATGTAAAACGTCCCTTGGCACTATTTTCGAAGAAGAGCAGGGGAGTTATCCCCAGTGTCCTGGCCTTCAATCAACATAACAAAAAGCAATGATCTGGTCATTATCACACTGCTATTTGTGGGAGCTTGCTGTGTGCAAATTGGTTGCTGCGTTTCCCACATTACAACAGTGATTTGCATATCCAAATACTTTTTAAAGGCAATGAGGGTTTCTGCCTCTACCAACCTTTCAGGCAGTAAGTTCCAGACCCCCACCACCTGCTGGGTGAAAACGATTTTCAACTTCCCTCTAATCCTTCTATGCCTCCTGGTTTTTGACCCCTCAGCCAAGGGAAATATGAAAACAAACCTTGCCTATCCAATCTTTCCTCATAGCCAAAATTCTCCAGTCCTGACAACATCCTTGTATATTTCCTTTCTTTCCTCTCTCCTGCGATCACATCTTTCCTGTAATGTGGTGACCAGAACTGCACGTAGTTCTCTAGCTGTGGCCTAACTAGTGCTTTATACAGTTCAAGCATAATCTCTCTGCTCTTATATTCTATGCCTCAGCTAATAAAGGAAAGTATCCTGTATGCCTTCTTAACCAACTTATCTACCTGTCCTGCTGCCTCCAGTGATCTGTGGACATGCACTCCAAGGTCCCTTTGCTCCTCTACACTTCTCAGTATCCTACCATTTATGGTGCAATCCCTTGCCTTGTTCGCCCTCCCAAAATACATTACCTCACACTTCTCCAGATTGAATTCTATTTGCCTCTTTTCTGCCCACCTGACCAGTCCATTGATATCTTCCTGTTGTCTACAGGAGTACAAGGCATTCTTGAACTGGAAACAACAACACAACGCGAGGGCAAGAAAGCAGCTCGAAAGATGGCTGAAGGCCGAGGTCCAACATAAAACTCGTGACCTAAAGAACAGATGTTGGATGAAAAAAGCGCAGGAGATCCAGCAACTAGCCGACAACCACGATGTGCGTGGATTCTTTAACACAGTCAAGACCACCTACAGCCCAAGCACCCAAGGTCCTACCCCACTGAGAGCCAAGAATGTAGAGGTACTCATCAAGGACAGAGAGGCAGTCAGTACCCGCTGGTAGGAGCACTTTGAAGATCTCCTTAACCGAGACTCTGTCTTCAACGTGAGTGTCCTCGACTCCAGCCCGCAGCATGCTACCCACCACCACCGCAGCACGACCCCAGCCTGGCATGAGGTTGAAAAGGCCATCAGACAACTGAAGGACAACAAGACCTCAAGAGCAGATGGAATCCCCACCGAAGCACTAAAGCATGGCGGAGAAGCACTATTGGCGCGAATTCATGAACTCGTTTCTCTTATTTAGAAGGAAGAGACAATGCCAGGGGATCTCAGAGACGCTGTAATCATGACCAAGAAAGGTGACAAGTCCGATTACCGTAATTACAGAGGAGTTTCCCTGCTGTCGGCCACAGGGAAAGTCATCGCAAGAATCCTTCTCAATCGCCTTCTCCCAGCGGCTGAAGAGCTCCTCCGAGAGTTGCAATGCGGATTCCACCCACTAAGGGTACAATGGACGTGATCTTCACCACGCGTCAAATTCAAGAGAAAGGCAGGGAGAAGCACCAACCTCTGTACCCTTAGTGGCCTTATTTGTCCTCATAAAGGCCTTCGGCACTGTCGATCATGAGGAATTATGGAGTGTCCTCCTCAAATTCGGCTGCCCTCAAAAGTTCATCACCATTCTCCACCTGCTTCACGATGACATGCAAGCCGTGATCCTGACCAACGGACCCACCACAGACCCAACACATGTGCAGACCAAGGCTATGTCACCGCACCAATGCTCTTCTCGATCTTCCGTGCTGCAATGCTCCATCTCACCCTCAGTAAGCTACCCGCTGGAGTGGAGCTAATCTACAGAACAAACGGGAAATTGTTCAACCTCCGTCGCCTCCAGTCCAGATCCAAGGTCGTCCCATCCTCCGTCATTGAATTACAGTCTGCAGACGACACTTGGATTTGCGCAAACTCGGAGGTCGAACTCCGAACCATCGCCAACACCTTCACCAAAGCAAACATGAATATGGGCCTTACACTAAACATCCGTAAGACAAAGGTCCTCTGCCAACCTGCCTCCACCACACTGCCCCCCGATTATCAAGATCCATGACAAGGCCTTGGACAACGTGGACCATTTTCCATACCTCGGGAGCCTACTGTGAACAAGGGCAGACATCTATGATGAAGTCCAACACCGCCTTCAGTGTGCCAGTGCAGCCTTCAGTCGCCTGAGGAAGAGGGTGTTTGAAGATCAGGACCTCAAACCCGGCATCAAGCTCATGATCTACAGAGCAGTAGTGATATCCGCCCTCCTATATGCTTCAGAGACATGGACTATGTACAGCAGGCACCTCAAAGCACTGGAGAAGTATCACCAATGCTGCCTCCACAAGATCCTGCAAATCCATTGACGGGATAGGCGCACCAACGTCAGTGTTCTCGCTCAGGCTAATATCCCCAGCATCGAAGCTTTGACCACTCTCGATCAGCTCCGATGGACAGGCCACATCGTCCGCATGCCCGATACTAGACTTCCAAAACAAGCGCTCTGCTCAGAGCTCCGACACGGCAAGCGAGTCCCAGGTGGGCAGAGGAAACGCTTCAAGGACACCCTCAAAGCCTCCTTGAAAAAGTGCAACATCCCCACCGACCCTTGGAATCCCTGGGCCCAAGACCACTCAAAGTGGATGAGAAGCATCCGGGAATGTACCGAACACCTCGAGTCTCTTCGCCGGGAGCACGCAGAAGCCAAACGCAAACAGCTGAAAGAGTGCACGACAGCCCAAGCACCCCACCCACCCGTCCCTCCAACCACCGTCTGCCCCACCTGTGACAGAGACTGTAGGTTCCGCATTGGACTCATCAGTCACCTGAGAACTCATATTAGTGTGGAAGCAAATCATCCTCGACTCTGAGGGACTGCCTAAGAAGAAGAAGCCATCTTTCTCACTATCAACCACACTGTAAATGTTTGTATCATCTGCGTACTTCTTAATCATGCCCCCTACATTGAAGTCTAAATCATTGATAGATACCACAAAAAGCAAGGGACCTAGCACTGAGCCCTGTGAAAGTCCACTGGAAACAGACTTCCAGCCATAAAACCACCCGTCGACCATCACCCTTTGCTTCCTGCCACTGGGTCAATTTTGGATCCAAGTTGTCACTTTCCCTTGGATTCCATGGGCTTTTACTTTTTTGACCAACCTGCCATGTGGGACCTTATCAAAAACCTTGCTACAATCCATATACACTACACCAAGTGCACAACCCTCATCGACCCTCTTCATTACCTCCTCAAAAACTTCAATCAACTTAGTCGGACATGACCTTCCCTTAATAAATCCATGCTGACTGTTCTTGATTAATCTGTGACTTTCTAAATGATGATTTATACTATCCCTCAGAATTTTTCCCCATAATTTTCCCACCATTGAGGTTAGGCTGGTATAATAAGGGATCACCCCATCAGGCACAAACAGGTTAAACTAAACTTTTTACTTTTTTGACCAACCTGCCATATAGGATCTTATCAAAAACCTTGCTAAAATCCATGTAGACTACATCAAATGCATTACCCTCATCGGCCCTCCTTGTTACCTCCTCAAAAAATTCAATCAAGGAGGAGTGGGACTAGCTGACGTGCTCTTGCAAAGAGTCGGCTCGGCTCGACAGGCCGAATGGCCTTCTTCCGTGTCATTCTATGATTCTGTGAATCACGTTAATCAGACACATTTTTCTTTCTTTTAAAACAGGATTGCGCAGGTCAGTATTTCCTCTTTTTACTATAAATAAAGAGGAAGGTAACTTTACATAGAATTACATCGAATGTACAGCACAGAAACAGGTCATTCAGCCCTACTGGCCTACATAGAGTTTATGCTCCATCTGAGCCTCCTCCCGCACTTCTTCCTCTAACCCTATCAGCATATTCGTATGCTTCTTTCTAGCTCATGTGCATCTCTAGCTTTCCCTTAAATGCATCTACTCCCTGTGGTAGCGAGTTCCACAATCTAACCACTCTCTGGGTAAAGAGGTTCCTCTTGAATTCCCTATCGGATTTATTGGTGACTATCTTATATTTATGGCCCCTAGTTTTGGTCTCCCCCACAAGTGGAAACATCTCGTCTATGTCTACCGTATCAAACCTATCAAACATCTGTCAGGTCACCCCTTCAGCCTTCTCTTTTCCAGAGAAAAGTGTCCCAGTCTGTTCAATGGGTAAGCCATTTAGGACCGAGATGAGGAGAAATTATGAACCTGTGGCATTCTCTACCACAGAAAGTTGTTGAGGCCAGTTCATTAGATATATTCAAAAGGGAGTTAGATGTGGCCCTTATGGCTAAAAGGATCAAGGGGTATGGGGAGAAGGCAGGAGTGGGGTACTGAAGTTGCATGATCAGCCATGATCATATTGAATGGTGATGCAGGCTCGAAGGGCCGAATGGCCTACTCCTGCACCTATTTTCTATGTTTTTATGTTTCAGTCTTTCCTGATAGGTATAATCTCTCAAATCTGGTACCTGTTAAATTCTGCGAATTTAGCTGAGAAGACTATAATTTTATGATCATAACATGCTTCTTTGCTGGCTGTGCTGTATTTTATTTTCACTGGCATTTTGCTCGATCTAGGTCAGGCCCCATGAGGTCTGGGAATTACAGAAAGGAACTCAATTATCCATCAAATGCACAATTTTCCAGGCTTTAACACAGCAGAGTTAATCAAAAATATCAGCCTGTCAGAGCCATGAAAAATGCTTGTTCTGAAACTCAGCTCATGCTTGACTAATGGAAGCTGCACCACACTAACAGAACATTTTATTGTATCCACCTAGTGGCTGAGTGCTTTATGAGTTCATGTCCTAGTGATTTAACAGATAAGACATCAGCCGCACACAACACATACCCCTCTCCGTATCAGAAATAAAAAATTGCGAATGTTAGAAATAGGAAGTAAAATACTCCCCTCCTCAACCTACAGTCTGGCATGTCTTACTGAGGCATGCTAACATTATTCACATTTATAGAATCATACAACACAGACATGGACCACCGTGTCTGTTCCATCTCTTTTAAAGAGCTATCCAATTAGACCCACACCCCTGCCCTTTCCCCTTAGCCCTGCAAATTTTTCCTTTTCAAGTAAATATCAAATTCCCTTTTGAAAGTTATTGTTGAATCTGCTTCCATCCTTTCAGGCAGTGCATTCCAGATCATCATAACGCACTGTGTAAATTTTTAACAACTCGCTGCATTAAAAAAAATTCTCCTTATCTTGCCTCTGGCTCTTTTGCCCATTACCTTAAATCTGTCTCCTCTGGTTACTGACCCTCCTGCCAGTGCAAACAATTTCTCCAAATTAACGCTCTCAAAACCCTTCATATTTTTGAACACCTTAATAAATCTCCCCGCAACCTTCTCTGCTCTGAGCACAATTGCAGCTTCTCCAGTCTCTCCCCATAACTGAAGTCCCTCATCTCTGGGATCAAGCTAGAAACTCTCCTCTGCACCCTCTCCAAGGCCTTGACATCCTTTCTAAAGTGTGGGGTCCAGGAAAGGACACAACTACTCCAGCTGAGGCCTAACCGGTCATTTATAAAGGTTTAGCATAACTTCCTTGATTTTGGAAGGCTGCAGAATAGTTTTCTCCATGGGATTCTGTTCTGATTTATTTGTTGCAGAAGGAAGAGAGGGACCTGCAGGCAAGCAAGGATACCCACCTCATGAGGCAACATCACAGAAGACCGAGGCCTTCAAACCCCAGGATGTTTAGCCCCAACAGATCATCCCTCGATATATCCATGGAGTTGTGTGTCAGGAGGCCTCAGTGTTCTGTGAGTTGTGTGCAAATGTTCCTGGACCTGACACTTGCTCCAGCATGTACTGCATTGTAGAGAAGTGCTACAATTGATGGCACTGGAATCTGTTGTTATGCCTACCATCTGACACACATTTTCTGAGAGTCTTTCATATGGCTCTGAGACTTTTCAAGCATTTGCCTTTTTCATAGAAGGACCCCTGAGATCATCATCTAAATGCTCAATTAGCAGAGTCTGACATTTTCTCAACCTTCACTCAAGAACATTAGACTCCAACTCCAATACTTCATCTTCTGGCTTCCTTGTGAGTTGTGAATCACCCTAGGTCAATAGTTCATCTAAATTGTCTGTATCACCCCAGTTAACCAATCTAGGCTGGTCAGTACAAGTGATTGGGTTCATAATGGAGTGAGACAATTTTCGTTGGCAGTGCCAGATGTTGAAGGTTCTAGCATTGGTTCCTTCTCCCTCTCTCTGCAGCATCTTTCTTGCTTCAGATATTGTGCAGAGAAGGCGAGAAATGTGGTGACTTTCCTGCTATGCAGTGTTAGCCTCAAATAAGGGTCTCCTCAAACTATAAGCCTCAAGACAGAGAAACCTCATCTGATCTTTGGCTATCAGCGCTTAACACAAATCATCTGTGGGAGCAGGCCCCTCCCATCTTTCCAACCCCCTCGAGCATTATCTGAGTGATTCCCAAGATTTCCATTGTCTGCTCCTCCCACGGTAGCCCATCCATCTCAGGAATTGTGTACAGTCTTTTCCTGCATGACAAATAAATCCTTGTTATTGTCAGTGACAGACTGCTTAATTTAACAACTATTTGAGAATGATCATCTCTTCTCTTATGGAATTCTTACAGAAATAGGAAGGCTTCAATGGGCATGTATTGCAGGATGGTGTTTCCATTTCATTGAAATCTTCCCTGTGCAGGTGTCTCTAGAGATGGTTGAATGCACAGTAAATGTTGGTCGTTTAGAGGACGAGACCAGGGAATGACTAATGGGGAACATGGAGATGGCAGAAACTCTGAACAAATATTTTGTATCAGTCTTTATGGTAGAGGACACTAACAATATTCCGACAGTGGATCGTCAAGGCGATATAGGGGGGGAGGAACTTAACACAATCACAATCACTAAGGAGGTGGTACTCAGTAAGATAATGGGACTAAAGGTAGATAAATCCACTGGACCTGATGGCTTGCAACTTATGGTCTTAAGAGAAGTAGCGGCAGGGATTGTGGATGCATTGGTTGTAATTTACCAAAATTCCCTGGATTCTGGGGAGGTCCCAGCAGATTGGAAAACTGCAAATATAATGCCTCTATTTAAAAAAGGAGGCAGACAAAAAGCAGGAAACTATAGACCAGTTAGCCTAACATCTGTGGTTGGGAAAATGTTGGAGTCTATTATTAAAGAAGCAGTAGCAGGACATTTGGAAAAGCAAAATTCGGTCAGGCAGAGTCAGTATGGATTTATGAAGGGGAAGTCATGTTTGACAAATTTGCTAGAGTTGTTTGAAGATGTAACGAACAGGGTGGATAAAGGGGAACCAGTGGATCTGGTGTATTTGGACTTCTAAAAGGCATTTGACAAGGTGCAACATAAAAGGTTACTGCACAAGATAAAAGTTCATGGGGTTGGGGTAGCATGGTTAGAGGATTGGCTAACTAACTGAAAACAGAGAGTCAGGATAAATGGTTCATTCTCTGGTTGGCAACCAGTAACTAGTGGGGTGCCACAGGGATCAGTGCTGGGACCCCAACTATTTACAATCTATATAAACGACTTGGAAGAAGGGACTGAGTGTAATGTAGTCAAGTTTGCTGACGATACAAAGATGGGAGGAAAAGCAATGGGCGAGGACACAAAAAATCTGCAAACGGACATAGACAGGCTAAGTGAGTGGGCAAAAATTTGGCAGATGGAGCATAATGTTGGAAAGTGTGAGGTCATGCACTTTGGCAGAAAAAATCAAAGTGCAAGTTATTATTTAAATGGAGAAAGATTGCAAAGTGCTGCAGTACAGCGAGACCTGGGGGTACTTGTGCATGGAACACGAAAGGATAGTATGCATATACAGCAAGTGATCAGGAAGGCCAATGGTATCTTGGCCTTTATTGCAAAGGGGATGGAGTATAAAAGCAGGGAAGTCTTGCTATAGCTATATAAGGTATTGGTGAGGCCACACCTGGAATACTGTGTGCAGTTTTGGTTTCCATATTTACGAAAGGATATACTTGCTTTGGAGGCAATTCAGAGAAGGTTCACTAGGTTGATTCCGGGGATGAGGGGTTTGACTTATGCGGAAAGGTTGAGTAGGTTGGGCCTCTACTCATTGGAATTGAGAAGAATGAGAGGTGATCTTATCGAAACGTATAAGATTATGAGGGGGCTTGACAAGGTGGATGCAGAGAGGGTGTTTCCACTGATGAGGGAGACTAGAACTAGAGGGCATGATCTCAGAATAAGGGGCCGCCCATTTAAAACAGAGATGAGGAGAAATTTCTTCTCTCTGAGGATTGTTAATCTGTGGAATTCGCTGCCTCAGAGAGCTGTGGAAGCTGGGACATTGAATAAATTTAAATAGATAGTTTCTTAATGATAAGGGAGCGGGCGAGGAAGTGGAGCTGAGTCCGTGATCAGATCAGCCATGATCTGATTAAATGGCGGAGCAGACTCGAGGGGTCGTATCGCCTACTCCTGCCCCTATTCCTTATGTTCTTATAATACCCTTAGATTTGGGAATGCAATTTTAGGGTAAATATAGGTCTACTGCCTGAAACATTGGAAATATACATTGCTTGCAGCCTTCAAACTTACCTTTGTTCTTCTTATGTGGTCATTCAATCTCATCCTGCATTAGAGAGGGGTCCTGGGGGTTGGGGATTTGTCATTCGCTACCTGTGCCACTTTCTTCCACAAGCTCCTGGGTGCTTTACTGGCATATCTCTTGTCACCTATTCCTACTATTCCATTCTCCTGCGTCTGTGCCGACTCTCAGTTAGAATAATGTTAGGATCACTCTCTGAGAAATTTGATCCATTAGTGCAGGGTCGCGATAGGGGTAATGATAACCAGAGTGTAACAGGAAGAGAGAGAGTGTATAAACATAAGAGTGCATCAGAAAATAGAGTCAGAGTAGGAAGAAATGGTAAAAAGACAAAATTAAAAGCTCTTTATCTGAATGCACACAGTATTCATAACAAGATAGATGAGCTGAAACATAGAAACATAGAAACATAGAAAATAGGTGCAGGAGTAGGCCATTCGGCCCTTCGAGCCTGCACCACCATTCAATAAGATCATGGCTGATCATTCCCTCAGTACCCCTTTCCTGCTTTCTCTCCATATCCCTTGATCCCCTTAAGCGTAAGGGCCATATCTAACTCCCTCTTGACTATATCCAATGAACTGGCATCAACAACTCTCTGCGGCAGGGAATTCCACAGGTTAACAACTCTCTGAGTGAAGAAGTTTCTCCTCATCTCAGTCCCTTATCCTAAGACTGTGTTCCCTGGTTCTGGACTTCCCCAACATCGGGAACATTCTACCCACATCTAACCTGTCCCGTCCCGTCAGAATGTTATATGTTTCTATGAGATCCCCTCTCATCCTTCTAAACTCCAATGTATAAAGGCTCATTGATCCAGTCTCTCCTCATATGTCAATCCTGCCATCCCGGGAATCAGTCTGTGAACCTTCGCTGCACTCCCTCAATAGCAAGAACATCCTTCCTCAGATTAGGAGACCAAAACTGAACACAATATTCCAGGTGAGGCCTCACCAATACCCTGTACCAACTGCACCTCCCTGCTCCTATACTCAAATCCCCTAGCTATGAAGGCCAACATACCATTTGCCTTCTTCACCGCCTACTGTACCTGTATGCCAACTTTCAATGACTGATGAACCATGACACCCAGGTCTCGTTGCACCTCCCCTTTTCCTAATCTGCCGCCATTCAGGTAATATTCTGTCTGCGTTTTTGCCCCCAAAGTGGATACCCTCACATTTATCCACATTATACTGCATCTGCCATGCATTTGCCCACTCACCTAACCTGTCCAAGTCACCCTGCAGCCTCCTAGCGTCCCCCTCACAGCTCACACCTCCACCCAGTTTAGTGCCATCTGCAAACTTGGAGATATTACACTCAATTCCTTCATCCAAATCATTGATGTATATTGTAAAGAGCTGGGGTCACACTAGTGGGCGGCACTCCACTAGTCACTGCCTGCTATTTTGAAAATGACCCGTTTATCCCGACTCTCTGCTTCCTGTCTGCCAACCAGTTCTCTATCCACGTCAGTATATTACCCCCAATACCATGTGCTTTGATTTTGCACACCAATCTCTTGTGTGGGACCTTGTCAAAAGCCTTTTGAAAGTCCAAATATACCACATCCACTGGTTCTCGCTTGTCCACTCTACCAGTTACATCCTCAAAAAATTCCAGAAGATTTGTCAAGCATGATTTCCCTTTCATAAATCCATGCTGACTTGGACTGATCCTGTCACTGCTTTCCAAATGCGCTGCTATTCCATCCTTAATAATTGATTCCAGCATTTTCCCCACGACTGATGTCAGGCTAATAATTACCCACTTTCTCTCTCGCTCCCTTTTTAAAAAGTGGTGTTACATTAGCTACCCTCCAGTCCATAGGAACTGATCCAAAGTCGATAGACTGTTGGAAAATGGTCACCAATGCATCCACTATTTCTAGGGCCACTTCCTTAAGTACTCTGGGATGCAGACTATCAGGCCCTGGGGATTATCGGCCTTCAATCCCATCAATTTCCCGAACACAATTTTCCGCCTAATAAGGATATCCTTCAGTTCCTCCTTCTCACTAGACCCTCGGTCTCCTAGTACTTCCAGAAGGTTATTTGTGAAGACAGAACCAAAGTATTTCTTCAATTGGTCTGCCATTTCTTTGTTCCCCATTATAAATTCACCTGAATCCGACTGCAGGGGACCTACGTTTGTCTTCACTAATCTTTTTCTCTTCAAATATCTATTGAAGCTTTTACAGTCAGTTTTTATGTTTTTATGTTCCCGGCAAGCTTTTCTCGTACTCTATTTTCCCCCTCTTAATTAAACCCTTTGTCCTCCTCTGCTGAATTCTAAATTTGCTTTTTCTGGCCAATTTATATGCCTCTTCCTTGGATTTAACACTATCCTTAATTTCCCTTGTTAGCCACGGTTGAGCCACCTTTCCCAGTTTTATTTTTACTCCAGACAGGGATGTACAATTGCTGAAGTTCATCCATGTGATCTTTAAATGTTTGCCATTGCCCATCCACCGTCAACCCTTTAAGTATCATTTGCCAGTCTATTCTAGCCAATTCATGCCTCAAACCATCGAAGTTACCTTTCCTTAAGTTCAGGACCCTAGTTTTTGAATTAACTGGTTCACTCTCCATCTCAATAAAGAATTCCACCATGTTATGGTCACTCTTCCCCAAGGGGCCTCGCACAACAAGATTGCTAATTAGTCCTTTCTCATTACACATCACCCAGTCTAGGATGGCCAGCTCTCTAGTTGGTTCCTCGACATATTGATCTGGAAAACCATCCCTAATACACTCCAGGAAATCCTCCTCCACCACATTGTTACCAGTTTGGTTAGCCCAATCAATATATAGATTAAAGTCACCCATGATAACTGCTATACCTTTATTGCATGCATCCCTAATTTCTTGTTTGATGCTGTCCCCAACCTTACTACTACTGTTTGGTGGTCTGTACACAACTCCCACAAGCGTTTTCTGTCCCTTGGTATTCCGTAGCTCCACCCATTCCGATTCCACATCATCCAAGCTAATGTCCTTTCTTACTATTGCATTAATTTCCTCTTTAACCAGCAATGCCACCCCGCCTCCTTTTCCTTTCTGTTTCTCCTTCCTAAATGTTGAATACCCCTGGATGTTGAGTTCCCAGCCTTGGTCACCCTGGAGCCATGTCTCCGTGATGCCAATTACATCATACCCGTTAACTGCTATCTGCACAGTTAGTACGTCCACCTTATTCCGAATACTCCTCGCATTGAGGTACAGAGCCTTCAGGCTTGTCTTTCTAACACTCTTTGCCCTTTTAGAATTTTGGTGTAATGTGGCCCTTTTTGCTTTTTGCCTTAGGTTTCTCTGCCCTCCACTTTTACTTTTCTTCTTTCTATCTTTTGTTTCTGCCCCCATTCTACTTTCCATTGTCTCCCTGCATAGGTTCCCATTCACCTGCCATATTAGTTTAACTCCTCCCCTAGCAAACACTCCCCCTAGGACGTAGGTTCCGGTCCTGCCCAGGTGCAGACCGTGCGGTTTGTACAGGTCCCACTTCCCCCAGAACCGGTTCCAATGTCCCAGTAATTTGAATCCCACCCTTCTGCACCTCTCCTCAAGCCACGTATTCATCTGAGCTATCCTGCGATTCCTACTCTGACAAGCATGTGGCACTTGCAGCGATCCTGAGACTACTACTTTTGAGGTCCTACTTTTTAATTTAGTTCCTAGCTCCCTAAATTCGTTTTGTAGGACCTCATCCCGTTTTTTATCTATATCGTTGGTACCGATACGCACCACGACAACTGGCTGTTCACCCTCCCTTTTCAGAATGCCCTGCAACCGCTCCGAGACATCCTTGATCCTTGCACCAGGGAAGCAACATACCATCCTGGAGCCTCGGTTGCGGCTGCAGAAACGTCTATCTATTCCCCTTAAAATTGAATCCCTTATCACTATAGCACTCCCACTCTTTTTCCTGCCCTGAAGGCACAAATAAAAGTAAAGGGATATGATCCGATAGCCATTACAGAGACGTGGTTGCAAGGTGACCAAGGCTGGGAACTGAATATTGAGGGATACCCTGTATTTGATATTTCGGAAGGATAGGCAGAAATTAAAAGGAGATGGGATAGCTCTGTTAATAAAGGATGAGATCAGTGCAGCAGTGAGAAATTATATTACAGTTTCCTGTTGGCAAACAGTGACTAGTGGGGTGCCGCAGGGATCGGTGCTGGTTCCTCAACTATTTACAATCTATGTTAATGACTTTGATGAAGGGACGAGTGTAATGTAGCTAAGTTTGATGATGATATAAAGATGGATGGGAAAGCAATTGTGAGGTGGACACAAAAAATCTGCACAGGGATATAGACAGGCTAAGTGAGTGGGTAAACATTTGGCAGATGGAGTATAATGTGGGAAAATGTGAGGTTATCCAATTTGGCAGAAAAAATAGAAAAACAAATTATAATTTAAATGGAGAAAAATTGCTAAGTGCTGCAGTATAGAGGGACCTGGGGGTCCTTGTGCATGAAACACAAAAAGTTAGTATGCAGGTACAGCAAGTAATCAGGGAGGCAAATGGAATGTTGGCCTTTATTGCAAGGGGGAGAGAGTATAAAAGCAGGGAAGTTCTGCTACAACTGTACAGGGTATTGGTGAGGCCACACCTAGAGTACTGCATACAGTTTTGGTCTCTGTATTTAAGGAAGGATATACTTGCATTGGAGGCTGTTCAGAGAAGATTCACGAGGTTGATTCCGGCGATGAGGAGTTTAACTTCTGAAGATAGGTTGAGTTGGTTGGTCCTGAACACATTGGAGTTCAGAAGAATGAGAGGTGATCTTATCGAAACACATAAGATAATGAGGGGGCTCGACAAGGTGGATGCAGAGAGGATATTTCCAACCATAGGGTAAACTAAAACTAGGGGACATAGTCTCAGAATAAGGGGCCGCCCATTTAAAACTGAGATGAGGAGGAATTTCTTCTCTCAGAGGGTTGTAAATCTATGGAATTGTCTGCCCCAGAGAGCTGTGGAGGCTGGGTCATTGAATATATTTACGGTGGAGATAGACAGATTTTTGAGTGATAAGGGAATAAAAGGTTATGGGGAGCGGGCAGGGAGGTGGAGCTGAGTCTATGATCAGATCAGCCATGATCGTATTAAATGGCAGAGCAGGCTCGAGGTGGCCTACTCCTGCTGCTATTTCTTATGTTATGTTCTTATATTGGTTCAGAAGATCAAGATGTAGAATCAGTTTGAGTGGAGATAATAAATAATAAAGGAAAGATGTCACTGGTGGGAGTAGTCTATAGACCACCTAACAGTAGCTACACTGTAGGACAGCGTATGTCAAGAAATAATGGAGGCTTGTAAGAAAGGTACGGCAATAATCATGGTCGGTTTTAATCTGAGTGTGTACGGACCCAGGAAGGCATCGCAACAGCCAGTTTTCAGCGCACAATGCACATGCGCTGAAAACTGGCTTTTCCAAGATCCTTCATCTGAGATAAATGCAATGGTATCTCGGCAGCCAGCACATTCACAGGGGCAAGATTGCGGTATTTACCCTTATCTTGCCCAGCGGATGTCCTGAAAACTCTTGCACCTGATAAAAGCAGGCGCATAGGTGTAAGAGTTTAAAAAAAAATAAAAAAACATAATAAAATAAAATTTTTAAAAACACATTTTATTGTAAAAAAAAAAGCCTGCCCACTACAGTAAGTTTATTTTAAACCATAATTTAAAAAAATCAGAAGAATTTTTTTTTCTAAGACATTTAAGAACATAAGAACAGAAGAATTAGGAACAGGAGTAGGCCATCTAGCCCTCGAGCCTGCTCCGCCATTCAACAAGATCATGCCTCGGTGTTGTTTACAATGTTTTCCCCCAGATCGGGGGGCACGGTTTAATGTTTTTTCTGTTAACTCCTAAAAGAGTTTCATGGCTGATCTGGCCGTGGACTCAGCTCCACTTACCCGCCCGCTCCCCGTAACCCTTAATTCCCTTATTGGTTAAAAATCTATCTATCTGTGATTTGAATACATTCAATGAGCTAGCCTCAACTGCTTCCTTGGGCAGAGAATTCCACAGATTCACAACGCTTTGGGAGAAGAAATTCCTTCTCAACTCAGTTTTAAATTGGCTCCCCTGTATTTTGAGGCTGTGCCCCCTAGTTCTAGTCTCCCCGACCAGTGGAAATAACCTCTCTGCCTCTATCATCTCTATCCCTTTCATTATTTTAAATGTTTCTATAAGATCACCCCTCATCCTTCTGAACTCCAACGAGTAAAGACCCAGTCTACTCAATCTATCATCATAATGTAACCCCCTCATCTCCGGAATCAGCCTAGTGAAACGTCTCTTTACCCCCTCCAAAGCTAGTATATCCTTCCTTAAGTAAGGTGACCAAAACTGCACACAGTACTCCAGGTGCAGCCTCACCAATACCCTGTACAGTTGTAGCAGGACCTCCCTGCTTTTGTACTCCATCCCTCTCGCAATGAAGGCCAACATTCCATTCGCCTTCCTGATTACCTGCTGCACCTGCAAACTAACTTTTTGGGATTCATGCACAAGGACCCCCAGGTCCCTCTGCACCGCAGCATGTTGTAATTTCTCCCCATTCAAATAATATTCCCTTTTACTGTTTTTTTTTCCAAGGTGGATGACCTCACATTTTCCGACATTGTATTCCATCTGCCAAACCTTAGCCCATTCGCTTAACCTATCTAAATCTTTTTTCAGCCTCTCTGTGTCCTCTACACAACCCGCTTTCCCACGAATCTTTGTGTCATCTGCAAATTTTGTTACACTACACTCTGTCCCCTCTTCCAGGTCATCTATATATATTGTAAACAGTTGTGGTCCCAGCACCGATCCCTGTGGCACACCACTAACCACCGATTTCCAACCTGAAAAGGACCCATTTATCCCGACTCTCTGCTTTCTGTTAGCCAGCCAATTCTCTATCCATGCTAATACATTTCCTCTGACTCCGCGTAACTTTATCTTCTGCAGTAATCTTTTGTGTGGCACCTTATCGAATACCTTTTGAAAATCTAAATACACCACATCCATCGGTACACCTCTATCCACCATGCTCGTTATATCCTCAAAGAATTCCAGTAAATTAGTTAAACATGATTTCCCCTTCATGAATCGATGTTGCGTCTGCTTGATTGCACTATTCCTATCTAGATGTCCCTCTATTTCTTCCTTAATGATAGCTTCAAGCATTTTCCCCACTACAGATGTTAACTCAACCGGCCTATAGTTACCTGCCTTTTGTCTGCCCCCTTTTTTAAACAGAGGCATTACATTAGCTGCTTTCCAATCCGCTGGTACCTCCCCAGAGTCCAGAGAATTTTGATAGATTATAACGAATGCATTCCGCCATCTATGCATTTCATCCGGACCAGGGGACTTGTCTACCTTGAGTCCCATTAGCCTGTCCAGCACTACCCCACTAGTGATAGTGGTTATCTCAAAGTCCTCCCTTGCCACATTCCTGTGACCAGCAATTTTTGGCATGGTTTTTGTGTCTTCCACTGTGAAGACTGAAGCGAAATAATTGTTTAAGGTCTCAGCCATTTCCACATTTCCCATTATTAAATCCCCCTTCTCATCTTCTAAGGGACCAACATTTACTTTAGTCACTCTTTTCCGTTTTATATATCGGTAAAAGTTTTTACTATCTGTTTTTATGTTTTGCGCAAGTTTACTTTCGTAATCTATCTTTCCTTTCTTTATTGCTTTCTTAGTCATTCTTTGCTGTCATTTAAAATGTTCCCAATCTTCTAGTTTCCCACTAACCTTGGCCACCTTATACGCATTGGTTTTTAATTTGATACTCTCCTTTATTTCCTTGGTTATCCACGGCTGATTATCCCTTCTTTTACCGCCCTTCTTTTTCACTGGAATATATTTTTGTTGAGCACTATGAAAGAGCTCCTTAAAAGTCCTCCACTGTTCCTCAATTGTGCCACCGTTTAGTCTGTGTTTCCAGTCTACTTTAGCCAACTCTGCCCTCATCCCACTGTAGTCCCCTTTGTTTAAGCATAGTATGCTCGTTTGAGACACTACTTCCTAACCCTCAATCTGTATTACAAATTCAACCATACTGTGATCACTCATTCCAAGAGGATCTTTTACTTGGAGATCGTTTATTATTCCTGTCTCATTACACAGGACCAGATCTAAGATAGCTTGCTCCCTTGTAGGTTCTGTAACATACTGTTCTAAGAAACAATCCCGTATGCATTCTATGAATTCCTCCTCAAGGCTACCCCGTGCGATTTGATTTGACCAATCGATATGTAGGTTAAAATCCCCCATGACTGCTGCCATTCCTTTTTCACATGCCTCCATTATTCCCTTGATTATTGCCCGCCCCACCGTGAAGTTATTATTTGGGGGCCTATAAACTACGCCCACCAGTGACTTTTTCTCCTTACTATCTCTAATCTCCACCCACAATGATTCAACATTTTGTTCATTAGAGCCAATATCGTTTCTCACAACTGCCCTGATATCATCCTTTATTAACAGAGCTACCCCACCTCCTTTCCCTTCTTGTCTATCTTTCCGAATTGTCAGATACCCCTGTATGTTTAATTCCCAGTCTTGGCCCCCCTGCAACCACGTTTCTTTAATGGCCACCAAATCATACCCATTTGGAATGATTTGTGCCGTCAACTCATTTATTTTATTTTGAATGCTGTGTGCGTTTAGGTAGAGTCTTTTAATACTAGTTTTTAAACCATGATTTTTAGTTTTGACCCCTCCTGCAGCCCCTTTATATTCATACATATTGTCCCTTCCTATCACCTTGTGGTTTACACTTACCCCAGTGCTGCTCTGCTCTGTTGCCTCCTGCCTTTTGCATTCTTTCTTGGGGTCCTGTTCATCTGAGCTCTCACCCACTCTAACTAGCTCAGAGCCCTCTCCTGGGTTCCGAATACTCCTTGCATTGAGGCACAGAGCTTTCATGCTTGCCTTTTTATTACACTTTGACCATTTAGAATTTTGCTGTACAGTGGCCCTTTTTGTTTTTTGCCTTGGGTTTCTCTGCCCTCCACTTTTACTCATCTCCTTTCTGTCTTTTGCTTTTGTCTCCATTTTGTTTCCCTCTGTCTCCCTGCATTGGTTCCCATCCCCCTGCCATGTTAGTTTAACTCCTCCCCAATAGCACTAGCAAACACTCCCCCGAGGACATTGGTTCCGGTCTTGCCCAGGTGTGGATATCTGAACGGAATATATGGAATTAAGGACAGTAAAGTAAACGGGATATATGAAAATGTATAAGCCATGGAAGAATAGCTGGGAGAATGTCAGATTGCAAATAGTGCAACATCAGCATAACTAACAATCTGTCTCAAGGTTTCAAGTCACTAATCCTGCCAATAATATATAATTGTAACATGAAATACATCTGCAGAATTGCAAGGTCTCAGTAAATAGTCACACCATTAGATTGAAACATTTGGAGGCAATACTTGAGCTTTCAAGAAGAACATCTCATATAGATTGACTAATGAGTGGCTGAGTTAGACTGTCAATCCATTTGTATTTTGTTATCTGATTTCAAAACTGTATAACTGTTAACGCTTTACGATGTAACTTCACCTATCCGTAGGGAGTGTGTACGCTCTATCCAGAGAGTATATCTTCTGTCTGATAGGTCTTACTGGCCGGTAATAAAGACTGCTTTGTTCAAAGCACAAGAGGTATTCGACTCAGTAATTTTACTGAACCAGATTGAGGTAAAAGAATCCAGAAATTAACATTTGGTGTCAGAAGTGGGATCTCAACGGACGACTGCCGAAAACTTGCGAATTAAGAGCCAGACTAGCCTTGGACGAGACGAGGGGAAAATGGCCACTGGAGTGAGTATGATTTCAATACTGCTCCAGTTTCCCCCGGTTTCAAAAGTCTGAGGAAAGTTTAGCCACTCGCTGGTTCTCAGGTAGTGTCTGAACGAGATCCAGGACAATCTGGTGAATACCTTTCAAACTTAGAATAGGGATAGAGATAGGGAAATTGTGCGATGATGCAAACCAAGCGGCGACTTGGAAAGATAGTTAGAGCTAGATAGGGATAGATGATCAATCATGGATCCAAAAAAAATTTAATAGGAAAGAAAAGAGACTCTTGTGAATGTCTGTTTAAATGAGAAATGCTTCTGTGACTTTTACTGTAAAAAAAAAAGCCGGGGAGTTGTGGTTTGTTTTATCTCAAACAGAATGAAAGTTTGTTTTAACCCTTCGTAGTGTTGTCCTGTATGTGGGAAGTTTAAGAGTGTGAACCTTATTGAATTACGTATATTCGGATGATAAGTTGCGGAGCCAGGAAATGCCCAAAGGATAGATTTGTTAAAAAGAGAAAAATTACATGGTCCCGGTGGTTAAAAAAAAAAGAAAAACTTGTTGAAAGAAAACATTCAGAGAAGGCACAGCAAAACAACTGAGATGGATTTAAAAGGATTTAAAAAAAATTATATTAAATAACACGACCTTGAGGCTGGAACAATTGAGATAACGAAAAGCAGTCCACAGCCTACGTGCCAGACTTCTCTCTAGTTATAAAAAAAAGTAACGTACTAAATAGGTGCTGAAAGAAAAAAAATGTTCTGAGATTTTAAATTATGAAAAATATAAAATCACTCCTGTCCAGTTGGCAGAAAAACTCCATTAAATTAGGGCTTTCATTGACTGATTGAATTTAAACTGCGCAGTAACGTCAAAGGATAGGGAAATTTGGAGACTAAAATAAATTAATTGAGGCTCATAAGAAATCAAAATTAGAAAATTAGGCTCACAGGGAATAAAATGGGGATTTAAATAGAGGATAGGTGTTCAACTCAGGTACGACGTCGACCTTGTATATCACTTGGCCCGTCTAGGCTCTGATTGAATTTAAAAAAAAACCCCGCAGCAACTCGGAAGGTAGGGCCGACGCGAACGCGCGGCCGAGAGAAGGGCCGAAGCGAACGCGCAGCGACGTAAACGCGCAGTGAAGCGAACGCGCAGTGACGTCAACGCGCAGTGACGTAGACGCGCGGTGACGTAAACGCGCAGTGACGCCGACGCGTAGTGACGCAGAGGCGCAGCAACGCGAATCGCGAAAGTCAGTGCTAATGGCAGTAAGTCTGTAAGTCTTAAAGTGTTTAGAGTTTTAAGTTTAGTATTAAGATCGCGCGGCTATGCGGACCGTGCGGTGATGCGGGTAATTTTGTAGATCGTGCGGCTATGCGGACCGTGCGGTGATGCGGGTAATTTTGTAGATCGTGCGGCTATGCGGACCGTGCGGTGATGCGGGTAAGTGTTAGAAGTCTTTGTCTATTTTGTAGATCGCGCGGCTATGCGGACCGTGCGGCGATGCGGGTAAGTGTTTGAAGTAAAGTTAAAGTATCTTAACTCGCGCGGCGACGCGAGCCACGGGTCGACGCGGATTGCGCGGCGACGTGAACTGCGAGGCAACGCGGATTGCGAGGCGACGTGAACTGCGAGGCAACGCGGATTGCGGGGCGACGTGAACTGCGAGGCGACGTGGTAGTTTAGTATTAAGATCGTGCGGCGACGTGGACCGTGCGGTGATGCGGGTAAGTGTTAGATTTGGAGTTAGTTAAAGTCCGTGTTAGTTCTGTAAAGTCTGTGTCTATTTGTAAGTTTGTTTAAATTGCACGACGACACGAACGCGTAGCGACACAGTAATACGAGGGGCAGTGTGAAAATGGGAAATCAGTTAGATAAAACCACGGATGCGGGTAGTCCGCTACAAAAGTTATGTGAGGAATTCCCTGAAAGAGCTGATGACTTTAGAAAATTATCAGGAGCCCTGAACAAATTATTAGGAGATGACCAGTGGCCTCTAAGTGACACTAGAAGCGTAGAGGTAAAAATAAAGCACAGGGATTAATTTGGAGAAGGGGACGAGGAAAAGGGGATAAAAAAAATTTAATTGCAACCTGGCGACATTATTGTCAGAAATTAAAAGATGCATCACTTCTATCGAGTTGGCAAACAATGCTATTAAATTAGGACTTGCATTGACAGAGGGAACACATGTTAAAACTGTAGACGTCTTTAAAAAAAAAGAATGAATGTGCGCACGAGAAACTTGCTAAGAGATCCTCTGGGACCTCTGAGAAAGGTATTGATCAACTACAAGTTAAAATGGCTGGCTTTGTGTTAACCGAGGCTGATGATGAAATTGATGAGTGGCCACTGACTCAGCGCCCAACGGCGCCTCCCGCACCCCCTGGCCTCTTGCTCCAGTCCTCTTCCCAACACCCTCCACCTAACACTCCGGTAAAAAGAGTTAGGAACAACCACATATCACCAAAGCAACAAACCCAAACTGACTCCTCATCCTCTGATAGCGATTCGGATCCCCAGTTTACAAGCAATATAGCCGAAAGGACCAGATCTCACACTCGAAAGGGCAGAACTATATCTCAACATCACAAACAGTCCCGTAAATCTTCTAGTCAACCAGTCCAAGTTGTGAAAGACATAGCAAACACCCCCGCCGATCGAGACGCAGAACTGTCAAGCAGTCAGACAGCTCTGAAACATCCACCGGCCTAGAAATGATTTCCAAGATCCCAAAGTCCCGACACCAATTCCCTGTCAGACCAATGCCAAACCCTGATGCACAACAAGCTGCAGACCACCTCTCTATAGATGTCTGTGATCTTCAAACAACTATTTGATTGCTCACGCTATCCGGACAGATGGAAAGGGCAGTTAGATATTATTGGCAGAAAAAGAAAGGGGAGGGGGGAGGTGCGCCCCCAACCCGGGTCAAAACTGAATACGTGACTAGAAAGGAAGAGCCATCTCGGGAGGAAGGATCAATAGAACCGCAGTGTTGCATACAGGATTGGATGGATAAGCAAGGATACGGTTATACTAAACAACCAAACGGCCCGAGCCCTGCTAATAAACCTCCCTATTGTCCCCGGCATGGTATGGGAAGAGGCCGGGACTGGGTAAGAGGAATTGACTGTTTTAATTGTGGGCAGGAAGGACATTGGAATAAAAATTGCCCCTACCGTCAGCATGGAAAAGGAAGAGGAGGAAGAACAGGGGGGCAAGGGGGGAGAGGAGGATCTTACACTAACTTCTCCCAGAACAACCCCTTTGGTCAATTGTCCCCCGATTGACTACGCAGCTTGATTGTGCAGGGATCCTCCCCGGACGACGAACCCATTCTGAATGAGTGGCAACCCTTTTTGATAGATACGGGAGCCTTCATGTCTTCTGTACAATCAAAGCTTAAACTCCCTGCTTCTACTGAAACACAGGAACTTTCAGGATTCCTGGGACAAATCTCGACATTCCCAGTGTCAGAACCGGTTAAAATGGGTTACCAGGAAGAATCGGTGGAACATCGAGTTGTTATCACAACCAATCTGGACTGTAACTTGATGGCTAGAGACCTCCTTTGCAAATTCCAGTTGCATTTGGAGTGTGGAGATAATGGGATTATTGTAAAACAGGAAACCCTTAAGCGGCAGTATTATACCACTAGAACCCCTCAGTGGTGGTCTCTGGACCTGCCGCAGGCACCCTGTCACGTGACCCTAGCATACGATCCCAGTGGAAAGAATCAGGACCTGCAGAACTTTTATCAGGATCACGAAGGGGAAGTGAAGGGAATTCTATTAAGGGCTAGAGTGACTGGACTGGAAAGAGAGGCAGATTTTGTGGAAGTGGATAAGAATCTGTGGAAACAGCCCCTAACAATGGCACCGCATATTGCTCGTGAAGTATTAGCCCCTCACCATGCTAAGGATTTGGGAGTTATGGTACGCAAGGCCATAGATGAGGCTGACCCTACCAGCCGGGATGTGCAAATAAATCATGGCCGAACAGTCCAATTTAATGGGGACCCCGAGAAAGTATTAACAACTCTATGGCATCATACTGGCTTGGACATACCTGACTATGTGGATCCTCATGTGTGGGCAGAGGACCCCTCCGAAGTGGGTTATACTCCCATTAATTGAGATCCCAGTGCAGGGCAATGTGGACTGGCCCTCTATCCGACAGAACCCACTGAAATCACAGGCAATCCTAAACTGACTTTTCGGCACTGTACTGCAATTAATCCGGCCTGTTTTCTTACTGAGCCACCCCAAGATGAGGAAGAACCCAGTCATGATTGCTTATCTTTAATTTAAGAGGCCACATCAGTCAGGGAAGATTTAGTTGATGGAAGATCCAGACTGTATTCTTACTGAGCCACCCCAAGATGAGGAAGAACCCAGTCATGATTGTTTATGTTTGTTGACGGAAGTACTTCTATTAATCCAGAAGATACACGAATCTCAGGATACGCCATAGTAAACCAGGAGAATCAGGTCTTGGAATCTGCTGCTTTGAAACCGCCTATTCTGCTCAACAAGCTCAACAATTCGCCCTCACCCAAGCCTGTATCTTGGCCAAAGATCTCAAAGTCAATATCTATACCGACTCTAGGTATGCCTTTGGGGTGGCGCATGATTTCGGACAATTATGGAAAAATAGGGGATTCCTAACCTCACAGGGGAATGAGATATCTCAAACAGCTAGTATCTGATTTGTTGCAAGCCCTCATGTTCCCCAAACGCATTGCCATTGTACCAAGAGGCCAAACAGGCCTCTCATGACCAACAGATGGTAGTGCCCAAAATTATGAGTCAGACTAAAAATCCTGCAAAGGATAAGTTAGCCTCGGAAAAACCAATGCCAACCATCCAAGATGTTATAAAAGCACAGGGGGACGCTCCTGAAAAAGATAAACTGTTGTGGAAATATTATGCATGTACTTATGACAATGTTTCTAAACTCTGGACCACTCCCGCGGAACAGACTTGCATGTCTGACGAGTTGGCCTCATGGGTTATAGAATGTCTGCATTTTGCTACTCATTGTGGAGCAAGGGCAACAAGTGATACACTTTTGGCTACTTGGTGGCACCCTAAACTCCAGGCGCTCACCCAGAACATCAGTAGTCGTTGCCTGGTTGGCCAGCAACATATTCCAGGGAAGGGAGTCCCCTGTGATTGGGGTAAAACGCCCCTACCCGAAGGTCCCTTTGAGATATTTCAGTTGGACTACATTGAGTTGCAAAAAGTTTAGTGTTACAGATATGTGTTAGTAATAGTAGATGTGTTTAGCAGATGGATTGAAGCCTACCCTAACCTGGACGATAAGACTCAGACTGTTGTTAAGGTGTTAATGAGGGAAATTGTTCCTAGATATGAGATCTCAGCTAGACTGATGACCACCTATGTTCTTTCTCTGACTCAGGCTCTGCGACTAGTTCACAACCAGGTTCAAGATGCTCACCTCGACCTCCCAGTTTTACCCGAATAGTCCCTCGTGGCACCAGGGAAGTATGGATTCGGAAGGGATTAGAGCCACAATAGGAGGGGCCTTTTTAGGTGTCACTCACTACCCCCACTGCAGCCAAGGTTGAGGGGAAAAGTGTCTGGGTTCACCTGCACCACTGCAAGCTCATCACCATTTAAACAAATTTTGCTGGTTAGTCTAATTCCTGTTTCTGTTCCAGATCTCCTCCTCCCTATAGCTGAACAAGGCAGTTGAAGGAGGATCAGTTTGGCCAAATACACTGAGGGAGACCTGAAGGGAAACGTGAAAACAGAACTCTTTTTATCAGCTAAATAATTGGACTATTTATAAGATGAGACTGTGTCTGTATGCTACTGTCTGCATAATAGTGTTGATATATGACAGTTTTGGTGCACGGGAAGGAAGACAAAGGCGAGAGCTCCATGTAAACACCTTTTTGTATATGTCTTACGTTTATGCGGAAAAAGGGCACTTCACTAGATGCTGGGTGTGTTCACATATCCCTATACATTCCAAAGGGGGAATTCCTTTGCGCACCGTTCCCCTGACCCTAACTGAGACTGTTAGATGGATTCAAAGAAACGATATTGGAACAGGTAGCTCACCGCACTGCTGAGGCTCTGGAGGGCATCACAGCTGAAATGGTAGCGATAAGGACCGTAGCATTCCAAAACCGAATGGCCCTCGATTACCTGTTAGCTGAGAAAGGGGGAACGTGTGCCCTGATAGGATCTGAATGTTGCACTTACATTCCTGATAGTTCAGAAAACATAACCCACCTTGCCGATCACATAAGGAGGGAGGTGAAAAAGTTATCCACACCAGTAAAAGAACTTAGCAGGTTTGATTGGTTTCTGGGTGGATCTTGGAGATCCTATCTAATACATGGCGCAATTGTTCTCATCATAATAATTACCTGCTGTTTGATTGTTGGTTGCCTTAACCTCTGCTGTAAAGCAATGACAAGGTTAGCAGACCCTCTTGTGGTCAAGGGTTCCCGGGTTATGATCCAACAAACTAGAGAACTACTCAACAATGCAATACTCATAGAATGATCCTAAATGTTATCATAGAATGATAAAAGGGGGGATGTGGATATCTGAACGGAATATATGGAATTAAGGACAGTAAAGTAAACGGGATATATGAAAATGTATAAGCCATGGAAGAATAGCTGGGAGAATGTCAGATTGCAAATAGTGCAACATCAGCATAACTAACAATCTGTCTCAAGGTTTCAAGTCACTAATCCTGCCAATAATATATAATTGTAACATGAAATACATCTGCAGAATTGCAAGGTCTCAGTAAATAGTCACACCATTAGATTGAAACATTTGGAGGCAATACTTGAGCTTTCAAGAAGAACATCTCATATAGATTGACTAATGAGTGGCTGAGTTAGACTGTCAATCCATTTGTATTTTGTTATCTGATTTCAAAACTGTATAACTGTTAACGCTTTACGATGTAACTTCACCTATCCGTAGGGAGTGTGTACGCTCTATCCAGAGAGTATATCTTCTGTCTGATAGGTCTTACTGGCCGGTAATAAAGACTGCTTTGTTCAAAGCACAAGAGGTATTCGACTCAGTAATTTTACTGTCTCCCTGCATTGGTTCCCATCCCCCTGCCATGTTAGTTTAACTCCTCCCCAATAGCACTAGCAAACACTCCCCCGAGGACATTGGTTCCGGTCTTGCCCAGGTGCAGACCGTCCGGTTTGTACTGGTCCCACCTCCCCCAGAACCGGTTCCAATGCCCCAGGAATTTGAATCCCTCCCTGCTGCACCACTGCTCAAGCCACAAATTCATCTGAGCTATCCTGCGATTCCTACTCTGACTAGCTCGTGGCACAGGTAGCAATCCTGAGATTACTACTTTTGAGGTCCTACGTTTTAATTTAGCTCCTAGCTCCTTAAATTCGTCTCGTAGGACCTCATCCCTTTTTTTACCTATATCGTTGGTACTAATGTGCACCACGACAACTGCCTGTTCACCCTCCCTTTTCAGAATGTCCTGCACCCGCTCCGAGACATCCTTGACCCTTGCACCAGGGAGGCAATATACCATCCTGGAGTCTCGGTTGCGGCCGCAGAAACGCCTATCTATTCCCCTTACCATTGAATCCCCTATTACTATCGCTCTCCCACTCTTTTTCCTGCCCTCCTGTGCAACAGAGCCAGCCACGGTGCCATGAACTTGGCTGCTGCTGCCCCCCCCTGATGAGTCATCTCCCTCAACAGTACTCAAAGCGGTGTATCTATTTTGCAAGGGATGACCGCAGGGGACCCCTGCACTACCTTCCTTGCACTGCTCTTCCTGCTGGTCTTCCATTCCCTAGCTGGCTGTGGACCCTTCACCTGCGGTGAGACCAACTCGCTACACGTGCTACTCACGTCATTCTCAGCATCGTGGATGCTCCAGAGTGAATCCACCCTCAGCTCCAATTCCACAACGCGGTCCTTCAGGAGCTGGAGGCGGATACACTTCCCGCACATGTAGTCGTCAGGGACACCGGAAGTGTCCCTGAGTTCCCACATGGTACAGGAGGAGCATATCATGTGACCGAGCTCTCCTGCCATGACTTAACCCTTAGATACACTTAAATTGGGAACAATAATGCTAAAGTTTACTCAATGTTATAGAAGAGAAAAAAGAAAAACTACTCACCAATCACCAGCCAATCACTTACCCCCTTGGCTGTGACGTCACCTTTCTATTTCTTTTTTGCCTTGTCCCTGTTGCTGTACAAGCTGGGCCTCCTCCTCGATGCTGCCCAAACTCCTGAACTCGCGGCCTTTTTATCGGCCTCCGACCCCGGACTGTCGCCTCCTTTAATTAACTTTAATTTCAATTAATTTAAATTATGTGAGGTGCGTTTTTTTATTTTTTATTATGGTGTTTAGTGTATTTGATTTTTTTTACTCATTAATAGCAATGAGAACGCGTAGATATTAATGAGAATGCTGTGGAATGCTGTACCTGATCGGTTGTGCAGTCACACATGACTGCACCTTCTGCGACCGAACCTCGAGGACGGGAGCACACTTCGCAGCGTGGTAAGAGAAGGCCTCCCCACCGGAATCCCAGGAGCCTCCGGGACCACCAGGTAAATTCAGAAAAATTCTCCGGTCGGAGGCATTCGTTCGAAAGAGGCCTCCGACCGGAATTTCAGGGCCAATAAAGAGAGACAAGATAGATTATGAGAGTAAACTAGCAAGAAAGATAACAGCTTCTACAGGTATATCAAAAGGAAGAGAGTAGCTGAATTAAACGTTGGTCCCTTAGAGGATGAAATTCACAGGCATCTTCTACATCCTGAAGGTTGGTTCAGGACCTGGAATATTAGGTCCTTCATTAAAACACCTGTGAACTCATCCTTTTTTAGCGTTTCGAGGGAGTGCCTATGATGACGATGAGAGAATGAGACTGAGGAATTAATAATGGGAATCAGGGAAATGGCAGAGACTTTGAACAAATATTTTGTATCAGTCTTCATGGTATAAGACACCAAAAGCATCCCAATAATAATAATCAAGGGGTTGTAGGGAAGGTGGAACTTAAAACAATCACTATCACGAGAGAAAGAGTACTCAGTAAACTAATGGGACTAAAGGTGGACTAGTCCCTTGGACCTGATGGCCTGCATCCTAGTGTCTTAAAAGTAGCTGCAAAGATAGTGGATGCATTGGTTGTAATCTACCAAAATTCGCTGGATTCTGGAGAGATCCCTGCAGATTGAAAATCCACAAATGTAATGCCCCTATTTAAGAAAGGAGGGAGACAGAAAGCAGGAAACTATAGACCAGTTAGCCTAACACTGTCTTTGGGAAAATGTTGGAGCCCATTATTAAGGAAGCAGCATCAGGACATTTTTAGAAAATCATAATACAGTCAAGCAGAGTCAGCATGGTTTTATGAAAGGGATATCATGTTTGACAAATTTGCTAGAGTTCATTGAGGATGTAACGACTAGGGTAGATAATGGGGAACCAGTAGATGTTGTGTACTTGGATTTTCAAAAGGCATTCGATAAACTGACACATTATAACAGTGACTTTACTCCAGCACTTTGAGACGTCCAGTGGCCATGAAAGGCGCAATATAAATCCAAGTCTGAATTTTCTTTTCACATAAAAGGTTATTGCACAAGGTAAGAGCTCACGGAGTTGGGGCAATATATTGCCAAGGATAGAGGATTGGCTAACTAACAGAGTTGGGATAAATGGGTTGGCAAACTGTAACTAGTGGGGTGCCACAGATATCAGTGCTGGGGCCTCAACTATTTACAATCTATATTAATGACTTGGATGAAGGGACCGTGTGTAATGTAGCCAACTTTGCTGATGATACAAAGATAGGTGGGAAAGCAAGTTGTGAAGAGGACACAAAGAATCTGCAAAGGAATAAAGATAGGTTAAGTGAGTGGACAAAAATTTGGCAAATGGAGAAAATGTGAGGTTATCCATTTTGGTAGGAAGAATAAAAAAGCAAATTATTATCTAAATGGAGAGACTACAAAATGTTGCGGTACAGAGGGATCTGGGGGTCTGAAACACAAAAAGTAAGGATGCAGGTACAGCAACAATTAGGCAGGCACGATGTTTCCCCTCGTGGGGGAATCTAGAACTAGGGGCATAGTTTCAGAATAAGGGGTCGCCCATTTAAAATGGAGATGAGGAGGAATTTCTTTTCTCAGAGGGTTGTGAATCTTTGGAATTCTCTACCCCAGAGAGCTATGAGTTGGGTCATTGAATATATTTAAGGTGGAGATAGACAGATTTTTGAACGACATGGGTGTCAAGGGTTATGGGGAGCGGGCAGGAAAGTAGAATTGAGGCCAAGATCATATCAACCATGATCTTATTGAATGGCGGAGTAGGCTCGAGGGGCCAAATGGCCTACTCCTGCTCCTATTTCTTATGTTCTTATGTTCCAGATTTCTTCTTGAAGAGCACTGGAGCTTAAAATCCTGCATGCTGTGCCCTTAAGCGCTTCCTCCCAACACAGGCCCCAAGTATTTTCCGATCCTCCCAGTGTAAGTTGCGAACTGCTGGTGGGAAACATGCCTGTATCCTGCCCAGCAATATTGAAATGAGTTGGTCATGGAATTTCCAACAGGGTCACTGTTGGGGCTGTTGAACAAATGGGCAAACCACTCCTTCACACTTATAGCAGAAGATCACGGACTCAGAAAGTCAGGATCAAATTATATGCCAACAATATTTTGCTTTACATCTTCAAAGCTTTGATTTCTTTGTCCAGTGCTTTTTAATAATCGCTCAAATGTCTGGTGCATTCGCTACCAAATCAATGCTGCTGAAAGTGAAGCCACGCCTATCTGTGGAACATTACCAGAGGAAATTTATTCCAGCTTATCTGTTTGTCAGGATCTTAAAAGTTCCGAGTATGGAGGAGGGCACAATATCCATACAAAACCCAGCCAAACGTTAATTCTTGGGATCTGGAGCACTGGCCCACTCTTCCCATCTCATCGCTGTCACAAGTACAGTATTAAAATGGCTTAAATTCTTCGATTGGAAACATTTATTTTGAATGTTTCCTGTTAATCATTCCTCTTGCAACAACAATTCAATTGAACCTTCACCAAATATATTTGGATGGTGAAAAAAGCTTGGAGCTAACTCAAAATAATCTTTGCAGCACAGATATCTAGAAACCTCCATTTCTAACTTAAAATTCCTATTACTGGGCAGCCCAACTCAACCCAGAATGATTTAAAACAACAACCAATGATGGTTTTACAGGAATCTTGTTGGGACAGACAAGCCAAGTTTTTAACCTTGTCTCTATCATAAAGGGGCAGCTTCCTGCATGATGTACAACCTGTTTATATGATATACAATCATAGACATTTGAAGCTATCTTTTAGGGACAAACCAAATCTGCAGAGTCTGGAATGCAGATTGAAAATCTAAGCAGATAAAAATGTTGCTCAGCTGATCTCAAATAACCCAATTAAGCCTACTTAACAACTAGCCATAGAATTTAAGCTGGATAAATCTCTCTTCAAATCCCGAGGTATATGACAGCTCCTTTTACAAAACTGTATAGGGATATTCTATCTATTCCAGGCTCATTCTTCATAAATAACAGAGACAAAACCACATAAAACTAGTATTGGAAAGTCCACAGATTACAACAACAACTTGAATTTATATAGCACCTTTAACGTAGTAAAACGTCGCAAGTCGCTTCACAGGAGCGTTATAAGAACATAAGAAATAGGAGCAGGAGTAGGCCACCTGGCCCCTTGAGCCCGCTCCCAAATGTAATAAGATCCTGGCTGATCTGATCTGATCATGGACTCAGCTCCACTTCCCTGCCCGCTCCCCATAACCCTTATCGCTCAAAAATCTATCCATCTCCGCCTTAAATATATCTTCAATGACCCAGCCTCCACAGCTCTCTGGGGCAGAGAATTCCATAGATTTACAACCCTCTGAGAGAAGAAATTCCTCCTCATCTCAGTCTTAAATGGACGGCCCCTTATTCTGAGACTATGTCCCCTAGTTTTAGTTTCCCCGATGAGTGGAAATATCCTCTCTGCATCCACCTTGTCGCGCTCCCTCATTATCTTATATGTTTCGATAAGATCACCTCTCATTCTTCTGAACTCCAATGTGTATAGGACCAACCTACTCAACCTATCTTCATAAGTCAACCCCCCTCATCTCTGAAATCAATCTAGTGAACCTTCTCTGAACAGCCTCCAATGCAAGTATATCCTTCCTTAAATACAGAGACCAAAACTGTACGCAGTACTCCAGGTGTGGCCTCACCAATACCCTGTACAGTTGTAGCAGGACTTCTCTGCTTTTATACTCTACCCCCCTTGCAATAAAGACCAACATTCCATTTGCCTTCCTGATACTTGCTATACCTGCATAGTAACATTTTGTGTTTCATGCACAAGGACCCCCAGGTCCCTCTGTACTGCAGCATTTTGCAATTTTTCTCCATTTAAATTATAATTTGCTTTTCTATTTTTTCTGCCAATGTGGATAACCTCACATTTTCCCACATTATACTCCATATGCCAAATTTTTGCCCACTCACTTTGTTATGTCTTGAAGAGTCAGACCAGATACTGCAAGCCCAAAGTAAGGTGTGACCATAGTCCTTTATTACAGAGCTCAGAGTGCCTCTCCAGCCTGTGAGGCCTCCTTATATACAGGTGCTCCCAAGGGATTGTGGGATCCCTTGGGACTCCTGGGGATAAGCCCTCTGGTGGTTAGACATGGTATTTACAGGTTTACATACATAATAACACTTCCCCCCCTCCCCCCCCAAAGTCAATAGTGTAACTATTTACAATGTGAGTCGATCTGGGGGCCTTCCTTTCCCTGGTTGATCGTCTCGGTGCAAATGCTGGCTTTGGTGAGTCGTTTGTTGGGCCCTCACTGGGCTGCTGCGCAGCTGGCCTTGCTGGGCTGCTGAGGGTGGTGAGTCCTGCTGGGCTGCTGTGGGTGATGGGTTCTGCTTCGTGGTCAACCGCTGGGTCAGTTGCCACTTGTGTGTGTACTGGAGGGTCAAAAAAGATGGCGTCTATTGTGGGTTGTTCTGGATAGTCCGTAAATCAGAGTTTGGTTTGGTCCAAGTGTTTCCTGCAGGTGAGTCCATTTGAGAGTTTGACCACAAACACCCTACTCCCCTCTTTGGCCAAAACAGTGCCAGGAAGCCACTTGGGACCTTGTCCATAGTTCTACACAAATACAGGATCATTTATCTCAATTTTGCGTGACACATATGCGCGATCATGATACGTATTCTGTTGAAGCCGCCTGCTCTCTACCTGTTCGTGTAGATCAGGGTGTACTAACGAGAGCCTTGTCTTAATGCCCTTTTCATGCGCAGTTCAGCGGGAGGGACCCCAGTATGCGAGTGGGGTCTTGTGCGGTAACTAAGCAGAACTCCGGATAAGCGAGGCTGCAGTGAGCCTTCAGTCACCCTTTTCAAGCTCCGCTTGATTGTTTGAACTGCTCGTTCTGCCTGGCTGTTGGACGCTGGTTTAAATGGGGCAGATGTGACATGTTTGATCCCATTGCAGGTCATGAACTCCTTGAACTCGGCACTGGTAAAGCACAGCCCATTGTCACTTACAAGGCCTTGCGTGGCAAACATGGCCTGTAGGCTTTCAATGGTGGCAGCGGACGTGCTTGCCGACATTATCACACATTCAATCCATTTGGAGTACGCATCTACAACCACTAAGAACATTTTTCCCAAGAATGGGCCTGCATAGTCGACATGGACCCTGGACCACGGTTTGGAGGCCCAGGACCATAAACTTAGTGGCGCCTCCCTGGGTGGATTGCTTAACTGTGAACATGCATTACATTTGTGCACGCAGGACTCTAAGTCTGCATCGATACATAAGAACATAAGAACATAAGAATTAGGAACAGGAGTAGGCCATCTAGCCCCTCGAGCCTGCTCCGCCATTCAATAAGATCATGGCTGATCTGGCCGTGGACTCGGCTCCACTGACCCGCCCTCTCCCCGTAACCCTTAATTCCCTTATTGGTTAAAAATCTATCTATCTGTGACTTGAATACATTCAATGAGATACTGGGCCACCACACGTGGGATCTGGCTATCGCTTTCATCATTACGATGCCTGGGTGGGTGCTGTGGAGATCACTGATGAAGGTGTCCCTGCCCTTTTTTGGCACCACTACCCGATTACCCCATAGGAAGCAGTCTGCCGGTATAGACATTTCATCTTTTTGCTGCTGGTGCGGCTTTATTTCCTCCTGCATCTCTAGCGGGACACTAGACCAGCTCCCGTGGAGCACACAGTTTTTTACTAAGGACAGTAAGGGGTCCTGGCTCATCCAGGTTCTAATCTGTCGGGCGGTAACAGGTGATTTCTCACTTTCGAATGCTTCCTTACCATGACTAAATCTGTGGGCTGTGCCATTTCCACCTCTGTGGTGGGCAAAGCAGCCGACTGAGAGCATCGGCACAGTTTTCTGTGCCTGGCCTGTGGCGGATGGTATAGTTGTATGCGGACTACGTGAGCACCCATCTCTGGATGCGGGCCGATGCATTCATATTTATCCCTTTGCTTTAAGAAAAGAGAGATATAAGCAGCTTATGGTCGGTTTCCAATTCAAATTTGAGCCCAAACAGATATTGATGCATTTTCTTTACCCCGTAAACACAAGCTAACGCTTCCTTTTCGATCATAATGTAGGCCCTCTCGGCCTTAGACAGACTTCTGGATGCATCAGCAACCGGTTGCAATTTCCCAAAATCATTAGCTTGTTGCAATACACACCCGACCCCGTACGACGACGCATCACATGCTAGTACCAAACGTTTACATGGATCGTACAACACAAGCAATTTGTTTGAACATAACAGCTTCCTAGTTTTCTCAAAAGGCATTTTCTTGGCTTTTACCCCATACCCATTCATCTCCTTTACACAGTAAAGAGGGCAGGGGTTCTAACAATGTGCTAAGACCCGGTAAGAAGTTACCAAAATAGTCCAGGAGTCCTAGAAACGACCGCAGCTCCATCACGTTCTGTGGTCTCGGTACGTTCTTAATTGCCTCTGTCTTCGAATCGGTGGGCCCGATGCCGTCTGCCGCGATTCTTCTCCCCAGGAACTCCACTTCAGGCACCAGGAAAATGCACTTCGAGCATTTTAGCCTGAGTCCCACATGATTAAGCCGACTAAGAACCTCCTCCAGGTTCTGCAGGTGCTCGATGGTGTCCCAACCTGTAACCAAGGTGTCGTCCTGGAAGACCACGGTGCGCGGGACCAACTTCAGCAAGCTTTCTATGTTCCTCTGGAATATCGCCGCGGCTGATCGAATCCCAAACGGGCATCTGTTGTAAATGAAGAGAACTTTGTGTGTGTTGATGAAGGTGAGGCCTTTCGATGATTCCTCCAGCTCCTGCGTCGTGTAGGCCGAGGTCAAGTCCAGCTTTGTGAACGTTTTCCTTCCCGCCAGCGTCGCAAATAGGTCGTCTGCCTTCAGTAGCAGCATTGATCCTGCTGTGAGAAACGATTGATAGTTACTTTATAATCACCACAGATTCTGACGGTGCTGTCTCCCTTGAGGACTGGAACAATCGGACTGGCCCACTCATTGAATTCGATCGGCGAAATGATGCCTTCTCGTTGCAGCCTGTCCAGTTCGATCTCCACCCTCTCTCTCATCATGTACTGCTCTCGCCTTGTGATGGATGGGTGGTGCCCCCGGAATCAAATGGATCTGCACTTTTGCTTCTTGGAACTTCCCGATGCCTGGTTCGAACAGCGAGGGAAACTTGTTTAGGACCTGGGCACATGAGGTGTTGTCGACAGACGAAAGCGCTCGGACGTCGTCCCAGTTCCAGCGTATCTTTCCCAGCCAGCTCCTGCCAAACAGCGTGGGGCCATCGTCCGGTACCACCCAGAGTGGTAACTCGTGCACCGCTCCATCGTAGGAGACCTTTACGGTAGCACTGCCAATTATAGGAATCAGTTCCTTTGTGTACGTTCTCAGTTTAGTACGAATGGGAGTCAGGACTAGCCTTGAGGCCTTGCTGCACCACAATTTATTGAAAGTTTTTTTGCTCATTATTGACTGGCTTGCGACCGTGTCCAGCTCCATGGACACCGGGAGTCCATTTAATTCAACCTTCAACATTATCGGGGGACACTTTGTGGTAAATGTGTGCACCCCATATACCTCTGCCTTCTCGGTCTGAGGCTCTGGTTCGTCGTGATCCACCCATGGATCTGTCCTCCTCTGCAACATGGTGGTTTGTAGGATTAGCAGGGTTAGCAGCTCTCCTGCAATTACGTTGGAGGTGTCCCATTGTTCCACGGCCCTTGCAAACGTGTCGTTTAAAGCGGCATGAATGGAAACGATGATCACCCCTGCAGCGCCAACAAGGTGTTAATGGCCTTGCATTCATCACCCTTGATGGTGGACTCTGAGTCATCTGCGGACGTGCAGCTGCAGGCATATAAGTCCTGCCCTGTACATTTCGGTTCGAAAACAACATTACTTTGTTTACAGTACTTGCAGCAGCACTCGTATGCTGAGAAATTTGTTTTGTATTGTCACTGGTGGCGATAAACACCTGGGCTATCGCTATGGCTTTACTCAAGGTTGGGGTCTCTACAGTCAAGAGTTTGCAAAGTATTACTTCATGGCCAATGCCAAGTACAAAGAAGTCCCTGAGCATGTGCTCCAAGTGCCCTTCATATTCGCAATGTCCTGAAAGGCGCCTTAGCTCGGCGATGTAGCTCGCCATTTCCTGGCCTTCAGACTTCTTGTAAGTGTAGAACTGATACCTCGCCATCAGAACGCTTTCCTTCGGGTTTAGATGCTCCTAGACCAGTGTGCACAACTCATCGTACGACTTGTCTGTGGGTTTCGCTGGAGCGAGCAAATTTTTCATGAGGCCATACGTTAGTGCCCCGCAAACAGTGAGGAGGATCGCCCTTCGTTTGGCTGTGTTCACTTCTCCTTCCAACTCGTTGGCCACAAAGTATTTGTCAAGTCGCTCCACGAAGGTTTCCCAATCATCTCCCTCTGAAAATTTCTCCAGGATGCCCATGGTTCTCTGCATTGTTGCGGTGGGGTTCATCATTTGTATCTCGTCGCCAGTTGTTATGTCTTGAATAAAGAGTCAGGCCAGATACTGCAAGCTCACAGTAAGGTGTAACCATAGTCCTTTATTACAGATCTCAGAGTGCCTCTCCAGCCTGTGAGGGCTCCTTATATACAAGTGCTTCCAAGGAAGTGTGGGAATCCTTGGGACTCCAGGGGATAAGCCCTCTGGTGGTCAGACATGTTATTTACAGGTTTACATACATAACACACTTAGCCTGTCTATATCCCTTTGCAGATTTTTTGTGTCCTCCTCACAATTTGCTTTCCCACCCATCTTTGTATCATCAGCAAACTTGGCTACATTATACTCGGTCCCTTCATCCAAGTCATTAATATAGATTGTAAATAGTTGTGGACCCAGCACCGATCCCTGTGGCACCCCACTAGTCACTGTTTGCCAATTGGAAAAAGACCCATTTATCCCAACTCTCTGTTTTCTGCTAGTTAGCCAATCAAACAAAATTTGACACCAAATCACATAGAAAAAAAGACTTGTATTTATATATTATCTTTCATGACCGCCGGATGTCCCAAAGCACTTCACAGCCAATTAAGTACTTTTTAAGGTGTAGTCACTGTTGTAATGTAGGAAACACGGCAGCCAATAAAGGCACAGCAAGCTCCCACAAATAGCAATGTGATAATGACCAGAAAATATGTTTTTGTTATGTTAATTGAGGGATAAATATTGGCCAGAACATCAGGGATAACTTCCCTGACCTTCATCAAAATCGTGACATGGGATCTTTTATATCTATCTGAGAGAGCAGATGGAGCCTCAGTTTAACAACTCATCCAAAAGGGGCACCTCCGACAGTGCAGCACTCCCTCAGTACCGGACTAGAGTGTCAGCCTTGATTTTGGCGCTCAAGTATCTGAAGTAGGACCTTAACCCACAACCTTCTGATTCAGAGGCGAGGATGCTACTAACTCATCATCATCATAGGCAGTCCCTCGGAGTGCTTCCACTCTAAAAGTGAATTCTCAGGTGACTGAGGAGTCCAATGCAGGTCCTACAGTCTCTGTCACAGGTGGGGCAGACAGTGGTTGAAGGAAAGGGTGGGTGGGGAGCCTGGGTTGACGCATGCTCCTTCCGCTGTCTACGCTTAGTTTTTGTTTGTTCTCGGCGATGAGACTCGAGGTGCTCAGCGCCCTCCCGGATGCTCTTTCTCCAATTTGGGTGGTTATGGGCCAGGGATTCCCAGGAGTCGGTGGGGACGTTGCACTTTATCAAGGAGGCTTTGAGGGTGTCCCTGTAACGTTTCTTCTGCCCACCTATGGCTCGTTTGCCGTGAAGGAATTCCAAATAGAGCGCTTGCTTTGAGAGTCTTGTGTCTGGCATGCGGAAAATGTGGCCTGCCCAACGGAGCTGATCAAGTGTGGTTAGTGCTTCAATGCTGAGGATGTTGGTCTGGTCGAGGACGCTAACGTTGGTACGTCTGTCCTCCCAGGGGATTTGTAGGATCTTGCAGAGGCATCGTTGGTGGTATTTCTCCATCGACTTGAGGTGTCTACTGTACATGGTCCATGTCTCTGAGCCATACAGGAGGGCGGTTATTACTACAGCCCTGTAGACCATGAGCTTGGTGGCAGTTCTGAGGTCCTGGTCTTCAAACACTCTCTTCCTTAGGTGACCGAAGGCTGCACTGTTGCACTGGAGGCGATGTTGGACCTCGTCGTCAATGTCTGCTCTTGCTGACAGTAGGCTCCCGAGGTATGGAAAATGGTCCACGTTGTCCAAGGCCTTGTGGTGGATTTTGATAGTCGGGGGGCAGTGTTGTGTGGCGGGGTCAGGTTGGTAGAGGACCTTTGTCTTACAGATGTTTAGCATAAGGTCCATGCTCTTGTACGCCTCGGTGAAGGTGTTGACTGTTATGTCTGCAGATGCTCTGATAATGGCTCCACGAGGCAATATATTGCACTTGAACTGTAGTGACCTTAGTCCATTTAATATAACTCCAGAGTGATCATCACACATGGTGGCCTGCCTTTTATACTAGGCCTGGCACATCTGTACAGGTAACCTACAAGTCTCCCACTGCTGTGCCCTCTGGTGGCACACCTTAGTGACCATACAACTGGTGTACAAGTTTCCCAGTAGTGCCCTCTGGTGGCATATCATCTGTAATAGTACAAGCAGTAAACATGGCCCTTAGTGCAAATCGCCTTCATACAATGACTGTGCTCTGGGCTTAGCTCTATCGGGTTGACCCTTGGAGGGTCGATTTCACCTTGGGTGAGTAGGTGGTGTTTCGTTGGCAATAGAGGTGCTGGTGATTTCTGTTTGTGAGTCCATGACCACTCCATTCTCTCCCCCGCGCCCCACATATAGATTATGCCGGTGGCTCATTACATTCATATACATTCAAGTCCAGAAAAAAAATTAGCATTTACATCATTACATTTGTGGTACAGTTGTGAGGCAAGTACATTTGACTGGTGAGATACATTCTTGATACGTAGTTGGAATCAGTGCTGGTGTCTGCACCGGTGCGTGAGGACAAGGTAGTTCCAGAACTGCTGGGTGGTGTCCAGGTAGTCTGGTGGTGGCGCGGTGCCCAGTGCTGGCAGTGGGAACCCCGTTGGCTCGAGCTGCCTGCTCTCGGGGCCTTTGCCGTAGCTCCTAGAGTCGGGCAGGTTCACAGATGCCTGTGACCTGCCAGCCCTTTCCTTACGCCCCGGGTTGCTGCTGCTCCCTGAGGGGCAGTCGTCTAGCAGTGCGCAGGGAACTGCTGACTCACTTGCCTGGGCATTATTTGGTTTGGGATCCTGGCTGGTCCCGGTCCCATCTGGGAGGACCGTTGCGGGTGACTTTTCGTTCCCGGGTGTAGTCTTGGTGGCGATAGGATCTGGGGGCTGCGCCTTAGAGCGGTTTGCTCTTTCAGGCTCGTGGCGGGTTGGTGCCATTAGATGCCTGAGAGGTGGAGCCGATCAGGGGCAGAGTATTGATACCGATGCCGTTGCCCTCCTGAGATCGCTTGCTCTGCATATTAGCTGCTTGTGGCCACACTCTGTGGTGCATCACTCTGGTCCCAGGGATGCAGGCTACAGCAGTGAGTAGCCCGCTGGACCTGTGTGCTACCGATGGATGTTTGCCTGCTACATTATCTGAATACAATTGAAATCCTACATCGCACAACATTTCATTACTCATTGTGGATAAACTGGAGCTCCGATCGCAATCGCACGACTTTTCTTTGCTTATTGCATGTATAAAACTTTGATCATTAATTACAAGCTTTACATTTAACTCACAGTTGCTATTACATTGACTGAGAATGTGGAACTGTCCCTTTAAGTGTGGTGGGTTGCAGGCCTCCTTTAAGAGAGCCTTGCTATCTTTACCCCAGTCCTCTTCTTCGCTTGGTACCACGTGTTGCTCCATCAGCGCTGCACCTCATGGTCTGGCCGCCGCCATCTTTTTCTTCAGCGCTTCACCTCGTGGTTTGGGCGCCATCTTTTTTTCATTCACGATGTCGACTGCTGTGATCTTCTTCTCCCCGGGTTCTGCCACCGATGTTGGGAAGTCGCCTTCGGATCCGATTTTCTTCCTCCGGAGTCCTGCCACTGGGGCCTGGAAAGTGTGTTCGGGTCGTCTCAGCTGGATTATCTCCATGCAGTCGTACTGAGCGGTCTGTGCCTCAGGTGCTGTGCTGGTCTGCTCTCTGGTGCCGGATCCAACCTCCGGTGGGGGCTTGCTTTGCCTCTGAGCACGGGGGACGTCGATCACTGGAGGAGTGAAATCTTCCCAGCTCCAATGGATCTTCTCCGTTCATCTTCTTCCGAGTAGCGTTGGTCCATCAACTGCAACAATCCTCAGTGGTAACTTGTGCACCGTGTCATCATGGAGTACCTTTACATCCGCACTACCAACGACTGGGATAAGTTCATTGGTGTAGGTACGCAGCTTTGCCTGAATCGGCAGCAACTTGGGTCATTCAGCTTGATTGTCCCATAGCCTCTCAAAGGCTTCTTGATTCATTACTGACTGGCTCGCCCCCGTGTCCACTTCCATCAAGATTGGAACGCCATTTACTTCGACTTCCATCTTCAACCAGGAACATTCTGTGGTGGAGGTAAACATACCATATACCTCATCATGGGGCTGAGCTGCCTTTCTGACCATCTCTTCACAATCCGCGCTGGATTCATGGCCATCTGCAGACTCTTCATCAACATAGTGAGTCATATTTATTTAACACATTAGCTGGAGGTGGCTCTTTGTGCTGCAGCCTTTACACACATCGTCCTTAAAACGGCACTGGTGAGCCCTGTGATTCCCTCCGCAACACCAGCATGGTGCTACTCGATTAGCCCCCCTCAGCGGACTCTGAGTTAAGGGACTCGGGGGCCTGTTCTCTCTCCCCTGAGGAGATTCACGTTCTACAGTCCTGCCTCTAAAAGGCGCCAGTCTGTGTACAGTACTTGCCGGGTTTGAGTCCTGAGGATGAGTCATCCGCCTAGAGCTGCAGGTCGAGGTCATGAATGCTTGGTTCATGATGATGGCCTTCTGCAGTGTGACTGTGGTATCCGCAGATAGTAGCCTGTGAAGAAAGCCCTCATGGCCGATTCTGATGACAAAGATATCCCGCCGCGCTTCGGTGAGGTGGTCGCTGAAATCACAGGTTGCCGCCAGCCTCATGAGGTCTGCAGCATATTTCGTAATTTCCTGGCCTTCAGTGGGTATAAAACCGGTGTCTGGCTGTGAGGATGCTGGCTTTGGGTTTGAGTTATCCTTGGATCAGCATTACAAGCTCCTAGTACATCTTGGTCATTGTCTTCGCTGGTGCCAGAAAGTCCCTGACGAGGCCATAGATGGTGGGGCCACAACTGGTTAGCAGGATAGCTCTGCGCTTATCAGCCATTGCTTGCCAAGTCGTTTGCTGTGAAGAAATGGTCGAGCCTCTCTGCAAAGGACTCCCAATCATCACCATCGGCGAACTGCTGCAACGTACCAAGGTTAGCCATTTTCGCGCGAAGGTCCGTAATCTCATCGCCAATTGTTATGTCTTCAGATGCTCTGATAATGACTCCACGAGACAATGTATTGCACTTGAACTGTCGTGACCTTAGTCCATTTAATATAACTCCAGAGTGATCATCACACATGGTGGCCTGCCTTTTATACTAGGCCTAGCACACCTGTACAGGTAACCTACAAGTCTCCCAATGCAGTGCCCTCTGTGGCACAGCTTAGTGACCATACATCTGGTGTACAAGTTTCGATAGTAGTGCCCTCTGGTGGCACATTATATTAATAGTACAAACAGTAAACATTTCTGGATGCATGACATTGACGATGGCTTGGAGTTCGGCCTCCGAGTGTGCACAGACGCAAGCATCGTCTGAGTACTGTAGTTCAATGACAGAGGATGGGACGACCTTGGATCTGGCCTGGAGGCGGCAGAGGTTGAACAGATTCCCACCTGTTCTATAATTTAGCTCCACTCCAGCGGGGAGCTTGCTAAGGGTAAGATGTAGCATTGCAGCAAGGAAGATCGAAAAGAGAGTTGGTGCGATGATGCAGCTTTGCTTGACCCCGGTCCAGACGTGCATGAATTTTTTAGCACAGTCAAGAACACCTATGGCCCAAGCACCCAAGGCCCTACCCCACTGCGGGCCAAGAATGTAGAGGTACTCATCAAGGACAGAGAGGCAGTCAGTGCCCATTGGAAGGAGCATGTTGAAGATCTCCTTAATCAAGACTCTGTCTTCTACACGAGTATCCTCGACTCCATCCCGTAGCATACTACCCACCATCATCGCAGCACAACCCCAGCCCAGCATGAGGTAGAAAAGGCTATCCCTCAGCTGAAGAATAACAAGGCAACAGGAGCAGATGGAATTCCCGCCGAAGCATTAAAGCATGGCGGAGAAGCACTGTTGTCACGAATACATGACCTTATTTCTCTTATCTGGAAGGAGGAGAGCATGCCAGGAGATCTCAGAGACGCTGTAATCGTGACCATCTTCAATAAATGTGACAAGTCCAACTGCAGTAACTACATAGGAATCTCCCTGCTGTTGACCACAGGGAAAGTCATTGCAAAAATCCTCCTCAATCGTCTTCTCCCTGTGGCTGAAGAGCTTCTCCCAAAGTCGCAATGCGGATTCCCTCCACTAAGGGGTACAACGGACTTGTTCACCCACAACAACTGCAAGAGAAATGCAGGGAACAGCACCAACTCTTATATATGGCCTTCTTTAACCTCACAAAGGCCTTAGATACCTCAAATCGCTGGAGAAATACCACCAACGATGTCTCCACAAGATCCTGCAAATCCCCTGGGAGCACAGACGCACCAACATCAGTGTTCTCGATCAGCCCAACATCCCCAGCATCGAAGCACTGACCACACTCAACCAGCTCCGATGGGTATGCCACATTGTTCACATGCCCGACACAAGACTCGCAAAGCAAGCGCTCTACTCGGAACTCCTGCACGGCAAGCGAGCCCCAGGTGGGCAGAGGAAACGTTTCAAGGACACCTTCAAAGCCTCCTTGATAAAGTGCAACATCCCCACCAACACCTGGGAGTCCTTGGCCAAAGACCGCCCTAAGTGGAGGAATAGCATCCGGGAGGGCGCTGAGCACCTCGAGGCTCGTTGCCGAGAGCATGCAGAAAACAAGCGCAGGCAGCAGAAGGAGCATGCGGCAAACCAGTCCCACCCACCCTTTCCTTTAACCACCTGTGACAGGTACTGTAATTCCCGTATTGGACTGTTCCGTCACCTGAGAACTCACTTTTAGAGTGGAAGCAAGTCTTCCTCGATTTCGAGGGACTGCCTATGATGATGATTGGGGATAACTCCAAACTTTTAAGTTGACAAGCTACTATGGTTCTACATAAGTAAACAAGCCAAAGGTGGGCAGCGGAAACGCTACAAGGATACCCTAAAAGTCTCCCTGGTAAAATGCGACATCACCACTGACACTTGGGAGATCCTGGCCAAAGCCCGCCCGAGGTGGAAAAAGTGCATCCAGGAGGGTGTTGAGCTCTGACGAGGTCAAGCGCAGGCAGCGGAAGGAGCGTGCGGCAAACCAGGCTCCCCACCCACCCTTTCCTCCAACAACTGTCTGTCCCACCTGCAACAGAGACTGTAATTCCCGTATTGGACTGTTCAGCCACCAAAGAACTCACTTTGGGAGTGGAAGCAAGTCTTTCTCGATTCCGAGGGCTGCCTATGATGATGATTGGGGATAACTCCAAACTTTTAACTTGACAAGCTGCCATGGTTCTGTATAAGTTGAGCTCAACTTCACTGGGCTTCTGAACTTAGTTGACTTTTTTTCCTGCTGGTACTGTATAGCGCCCCCTATCGCTCACTGCCTGTGCAACATCGCTTACAACATTGCCGACTCCAGTGAACACGTGGAGCCAGTCAATCAAGGAACGAGACGGGCGGGTCTCGGCGCGGTGCATTGTGGGAAGTGTAGTCCTCCGGCCGCGGCCTGCCGCCAGAGTGCGGCCGGCCAAGCACTACACGACCCAGAGTTCCGCGCGGTCACGCGGCCCCACGCACGCGCGGTGGGTGGCGGGGCAGCCGCCATCTGCCTTTGCCGAGCGGAGCGTGGAGTCGGACAGAAGCGGCCGTGGGGGGAGGAGAGAGAGAGGACACAAATAAACCTCCTCTCCGGAAGGTGATGTGGGTTTGAATTACGGGTAGCAGAGGAGAAGGGTGGAATGTGAAAAAGAGAAGGCAAGGCGGGGGTGGCGTGCGTAACTCCCTCCCGGAGGGCGGCCGGGGCCCGAGTTAGGTGGCGATTGGAGCAGCGGCCGGAGGGCCCGGCCACAGTGGCTATGGCACTGCATCAGCAACTCAGAGGCCTTGCACTGCCCAGAAATATGGGTTCAAATCCCATCATGGCAAATCCCTGAAGGAATTTAAATTGTTAATTCAATTCATTTTGAATTTTTTGTTTTAAAAAGCTACGGTGACTAACACACAAAATAGGTGCAGGAGTAGGCCATTCGGCCCTTTGAGCCTGCACCACCATTCAATAGGATCATGGCTGATCATTCACCTCAGTACCCCTTTCCTGCTTTCTCTCCATACCCCTTGATCCCTTTAGCTGTAAGGGCCATATCTAACTCCCTCTTGAATATATCCAGTGAACCGGCATCAACAACTCTCTGTGCTAGGGAATTCCACAGGTTAACAATTCTGAGTGAAGGAGTTTCTCCTAAAAAGTAAACTCCACGTCAAATTGTCGGTCTGGAGCGGGGCATTGGTTAAAGTACCTGTAGGGTGGAAGACCCAAGTTCCTAGGTACAGGGTCATGTGTAAGTGGAAAGGATTGGGTTTAGTAATACAAAATGGAAAGTCAAACATATTCTATTGAAAGCAAAAGGATAGTGTTAGGAATGTGAAATGACTGAAATGGATGCAAATAGTAGCCAAGGACTGAGAAAAGTTTCTCTAACACTTCCCTGTTTTCCTTCTAGTTCTTCACCAGAAATTGTTAGTCTGGAAACTTAAAAATGCATAGGTACTTCTTTCATGTCCCTTTAGGGAAGAAAATCTGCCATACTAACAGACACAGGTTTTTGAACGATAAGGGGTTATGGGGAGCGGGCAGAGAAGTGGAGCTGAGACCATGATCAGATCAGCCATGATATTGAATGGCGGAGCAGGCTTGAAGAGCCAAATAGCCTACTCCTGCTCCTATTTCTTTTGTTAATTGGTCTGGCCAATATGTGACACCAGACCCACATCAATGTGGTTGACTCTTAACTGTCCCTCTTTAATGGCTCAGCAAGTCACTCAGTTGTCAAGAAGGCAGCTCACCTTTTAAGAACATAAGAAATAGGAGTAGGCCATAAGGCCCCTCGAGCCTGCTCTGCCATGCAATAAGATCATGGACTCTGCTCCACTTCCCTGCCTGCTCCCCATAACCCCTTATCCCCTTATCGTTTAAGAAACTATTATTATTAGGCAATTAGAGATGGGCAATAAATGCCAGTGATGCCGATATACTGTGAATACATTTTTTTTAAATGTCCTTTAGGGAAGGAAACATGCTGTCTTTACCTGGTGATGCCAAACTCACAGCAATGTGGTTGATTCTTAACTGCCCCCTGTTGTACCAAACTGCTACAAAATTAACTGCAGTTCTTCTCAAGGGCAATTGGTGGGTGATAAATGCTGGCAATGCCCATATCCCTTAAAAAAAATAAAACAATGTCTACAATGCCCTTTATAACCCAACAGGTATGGAGCAGGGCATTGATTAAAGTATCTGTAGGGTGGAAGACCCAAGACCCAATATTTTTTTAAGGGATGTGGGCATCACCAGCATTTATCATCCACCAATTGCCCTGGAGAAGAACTGCAGTTAATTTTGTTGCAGTTTGGTACAACAGAGGGCAGTTAAGAATCAACCACATTGCTGTGAGTCTGGCATCACCTATAGGCCTGACTGGGTAAGGACAGCATGTTTCCTTCCCTAAAGGACATTTTAAAAAAAATGTATTCACAGGATATCGGCATCACTGACATTTATTGCCCATCTCTAATTGCCTAATAATAATACAGGGTCTCGTGTAAGTGGAAAGGATTGGGTTTAGTAATACAAAATGGAAAGTCAAACATATATTCTATTGAAAGCAAAAGGATAGTGTTAGAACATAACATAAGAATTAGGAACATAGGCCATCTAGCCCCTCGAGCCTGCTCCGCCATTCAGCAAGATCATGGCTGATCTGGCCGTGGACTCAGCTCCACTTACCAGCCTGCTCCCCATAACCCTTAATTCTCTTATTGGTTAAAAATCTATCTGTCTGTGATTTGAATACATTCAATGAGCTAGCCTCAACTGCTTCCTTAGGCAGAGAATTTCACAGATTCACAACCCTCTGGGAGAAGAAATTCCTTCTCAACTCGGTTTTAAATTGGCTCCCCCGTATTTTGAGGCTGTGCCCCCTAGTTCTAGTCTCCCCGACCAGTGGAAACAACCTCTCTGCCTCTATCTTGTCTATCCCTTTCATTATTATAAATGTTTCTATAAGATCACCCCTCATCCTTCTGAACTCCAACGAGTAAAGACCCAGTCTACTCAATCTATCATCATAAGGTAACCCCCTCATCTCCGGAATAAGCCTAATGAACCGTCTCTGTACCCTCTCCAAAGCTAGTATATCCTTCCTTAAGTAAGGTGACCAAAACTGCACGCAGTACTCCAGGTGCGGCCTCACCAATACCCTATACAGTTGCAGCAGGACCTCCCTGCTTTTGTACTCCATCCCTCTCGCAATGAAGGCCAACATTCCATTCGCCTTCCTGATTACCTGCTGCACCTGCAAACTAATGTGAAATGGATGCAAATAGAAGCCAAGGACTGAGAAAAGTTTCTCTAACACTTCCGTGTTTTCCTTCCAGTTCTTCACCAGAAATTGTTAGACTGGAAACGTAAAAATGCAGAGGTACTTCTTTCAGGCAGTCCTCTGGCACTCGAAACGGGCTTGCCATGCCCGACCATGTATCACTCACATATTTCCAGCTACGTGTGGGAAAATGCCTCGTACTATCCCACACCACGGGCAACCCCTGCACACGTCACGTCCAGTCATTGCCGCAGAACAGAGAAGGCCGAATCTGCAGGAAGAACCGTTATCCACACAGCACAAGGGCGTTGACCAAAGCAAATCACAGGAGCCCAAGACTTTGCCAGGGAGCGACCCACAGCAAGATAACGTGTCGGACTCGGTTCAGGAAACATACTTTTCCGATGCAAAACTGACTCCGGAGGCAGCCGCTGTGGAAACTGATCCCCTCCAGGACCATTCAATTGGGCTCTTTCAGCGGTTCAAAAAGACACTCAAACAGTATGGGAAAGTCATGGTCCCAGTGCATCTGTTCACGTCCAGTATATGGTTTGGGACATTTTACTATGCAGCAATCAAGTAAGTAAGTTGCAAGTTATGTTCACCCATGGGTTTTAAGCTTTCAAAAAATCTCTAGGTTGGAAACAGCTATTTATTGGAACCATCCTCCAAAATCTAGTTTTGTAAATTGTTTTTTTCTAAATTGCTCTGAGAATTTTATTAATTTATTGATTGTTAAAGCTAATGGGATTATGAGTTTATAATCTGCCTGACCCAGAATCGGCGCTGTAAGCACCTCTGCAGTGAGACATAATTAGGAGCTGGAGTAGTCCATACCACCCCTCGAGCCTGCTTTAACATTCAATAAGGTCATGGCTGATCTTCGACCTCAACTCTACTTTCCCGCCCAATCTCCATATCCCTTGATTCTCCTAGAGTTAAAAAATCTATCGATCGCGGCCTTGAATATAGGCAGTGACTCAGCGTCCACAGCCCTTTGGGGTAGAGAATTCAAAGATTCACGACTCTCTGAGTGAAGAAATTTCTCCCCATCTCAGTCTTAAATAGCCGACCTCTAAGTTCTAGACTCTCAAGCCAGGGGAAACAACTTCACGGCATCTACCCTGTCCATCTCCCTCAGAATCTTGTATGTTTCAATGAGATCACGTCTCATTCTTCTAAATTCCAGAGAGTATAGGCCCAATCTACTCGACCTTTCCTCATAGGGCAACTCTCTCGTCCCAGGGATCAGTCTGGTGAACCTTCGTTGTGCCACCTCTAAGCCTCAGATAAGGAGACCAAAACTGTACACAGTACTCCAGGTCACCAAAGTCCTGTACAATTGTAGTAAGACTTCCTTACTCTTCTACTCCAACCCCCTTGCAATAAAGACCAGCATGCCATTTTCTTTCCTACTTGTTTGCTAACTCTGTTTCCTATACAAGGTTATCTAAATTTCTCTGAACATCAACATTTCATGGTTTGTCACCATTTAAAAATATTCTGTTTTTTTATTCTTCTCACTAAAGTGAATAATCTCACATTTCCCCACATTATACTCCATCTGCCACCTTACTGCCCGCTCACTTAACCTGACCATATCCCTTTGCAGGCTCTGTCCTCCTCGCAGCTTACTTTCGCACCTAGTTTTGTATCGTCCGTAAACTTGGATACATTACACTAGGTCCTCTCATCTAAGTCATTCATATATATATATTATATAAATGTAAATAGTTGAGGCCCAAGCACTGATCCTTGTGATACCCCACTAGTCACACCCTGCCAAAAGAAAATTACTCGTTTATTCTTACCGTTAACCAATCCTCAATTCATGCTAATATTACCCCCAACCTCTTATGTGGCACCTTATAAAATGGCTCTTGAAAATCCAAATACAGGTGCAGCGTCCCAAATCCAGAACCCTCAGGACCGAGGCCTTTCCGGATTCCACGTTTTTCCGGACTTTGAATCGTCTTTCTGATGTCACGAATCTGGAAACACCTGAGCCCAGGTTGAAGTACTTCCAGATTTCGTAACGTCAGAAATGGGGTGGGGTTAGGGTTAGAGTGGCTCACTGAGGAGCTGTTCAGACCACCAGCCCCGTTGATGAGGTCGTCGGGCGGGGCCCCGCCGCGGGGGAGGGGCTGGTTGGGCGGGGTCCCATTGCTGAGGAGGGGCTGGTCGGGTGGGGGCCTGCCGAGGAGGGGGAGGGCTGGTTGGGCGGGGCTCTGCCACGGGGGAGGGGCTGATTGGGTCGGGCTCTGCCGCGGGGGAGGGGCTGGTTGGGCGGGGTCCCATCGCTGAGGAGGGGCTGGTCGGGTGGGGGCCTGCCGAGGAGGGGGAGAGCTGGTTGGGCGGGGCTCTGCCACGGGGGTGGGGCTGATTGGGTGGGGCTCTGCCGCAGGAGAGGGGCTGGCCACATGGGGGCCTGCCGAGGGGGGGGGGGGGGTTGGCCGCGTAGGGGCCCGCTGAGGAGGGGGGAGGCTGGCCGCGTGGGGGCTCCGCACGCGGGGGAGGGGCTGGTCGGGTGGGGTCCCACCGAGGGGGGTGGCTGGCTGCGTGGGGGCCCGTCGAGGAGGGGGGGCTGGCCACGTAGGGGCCCGCTGCAGTGGAGCTATTTGGGTGGGCCGGCGAGGAGGCTCCAAGGTAAGAGCGAGGCCCGAGGTCGGGCGGCGGTGGCGGGACCAGATTCCGGAACATTTTACAGATTCCAGGCGACCCTTCCACCAGTCAGTCCGGATTCCAGAACTCCGGACTTTGGACGCTGCACCTGTACACTGCTTATATCCACTGGTTTCCCCTTGTCTACCCTGCTATTTATAATCTCAAAAATCTCTTTAACAGATTTGTCAAACACAATTTCCCTTTCATAAATCTGTGTTGACTCTGCCTAATCAGGTTATTCCATATCATCATAACTCGCTGTGTTTTAAAAAAAAATCTCCATGTCACCTCTGGATCTTTTGCCAATCACCTTAAATCTGTGTCCTCTGGTTACCCACCCTGTTGCCACTGGAAACCGTTTCTCTTTATTTACTCTTATCAAAACTCCTCATGATTTTGAACACCTCTGTCAAATCTCTTAACCACCTCTGCTCTAAGGAGAACAACCCCAACTTCTCCAGTCTCTCCACATAACTGAAGTTTCTCATCCCTGGTACCATTCCAGTAAATCCCTTCTGCACCCTCTCTAAGGCCTTTGACACCCCTCCGAAAGTGCAGTGCCCAGAATTGAGGCCTAACCTGTGTTTTATTAAAGTTTAGCATAACCTCCTTGCTTTTGTACTCTATGCCTCTATTTATAAAACCAAGTATCCAATATGCTTTTTAACATAGCTTGCCCTGCCACCTTCAAAGAACTGTGTACGTACACCCTCAGGTCTCTCTTCCTGCAGCCCCTTTAAAATTGTACCGTTTAGTTTATATTGTCATAAATAAATTGATCTGGTGAGTTGGCAAATTCTGATCTTTGTTGCTCATGGTGAGGCATGGTGGGAAGTGGGCAGAGAACAAGATCTGGCCTCCTTATGGTTGCGTGTCAGGGGAACAGAACCCAAAATGTCTCTCTTGTACTGTCATTTTCTACACTCCCTGTGTGTTCTTGCCACTTCCCTCACTGGACAGTTTTTGTGCTCTCAGGTCCATCTTAGTTTTATGAGAACAAAGAAAAGAAAGACTTGCATTTATATAGCATCTTTCACGACTTCAGGACGTCCCAAAGCATTTTACAGCCAATGAAGTACTTTTGGAGTGTCGTCACTCTTGTAATGTGGGAAACGTGGCAGCCAATTTGCGCATAGCAAGCTCCCACAAACAGCAATATGAAAATGACCAGATAATCTGTTGATTGAGGGATAACTTTGCCGGGACACCGGAGATAACTCCTCTGCCCCTCTTCAAAATAGTGTCATGGAATCTTTTACATCCACCTGAGAGAGCAGACAGGGCCTCGGCTTGCCGTCGCATCGGAGAGATGGCACCTCCAACAGTACAGCTCTCCCTCAGCACTGCACTAGTGTGTCAGCCTATATTTGTTTGCCCAAGTCCTTGGGAGTGTGACTTTAACCCACAACCTTCTGACTCAGAGGCAAGAGAATCAGAGCCCCGGCTGACAGTTAAAGCATTTAAGAGAAAACTAGCACTCGGTACTTCTGAGACATGTCGGATTAATGGATGGAGAATATCAGGCTGGGAGGGTGTAATTTCTCCGGGCCTCTGGCATGTGTCAGGAGCACACAAGCCAGAAATGTACCTGCTGGAGCATTTAGTGCGTTTTCTCACTGATGGGAGGAGATTTTCAACGCTGCCGAGAGTAATACTGGTGGTCGAGCCGCCCTGTTCTGCCACCCGCCCACATTCAATGGTAATGAAAGACAGGAGGTTTCTATAACAGGCAGGCGATCCGCAACACCTGCTTTATACCCGGACAGCAAGTTGAAAATCTGCCGCTTATTCTTCAATAAACACAAATGACTTCAATAGTCAGTAAATTCGGTTAGTCAAGATTTATGTATTTAAAAAATGGTTGAGATTTTTTAAAACTGAATTTTTGACACATATGGAGGTGGCTTTAAAATCAAAACTCTTAATCTTCAAACCACATTTGCTCTACTTACAACTGTCTATCTGTAAGATGTTCATGGTAGAAAACATAATTTGTCAGTACATTTGAACATCGCTTGCCCAAAAATACAAGCCGGAAATTTCCTTGGCGTTGCTGGAGTTGTGTGTTTGTGCTGCAACATCCGTTGGCGTAGCAGGGAGTAACTCCAAGTTACAGACCTCCAGCTCCAATTTGTTTCAATAGTATTTTTGGGAAAAGTGCCCAACTCCAATCCTCAGCAGATGAGGAGACGCACGCCCTCTGCCTTGCAACTTGTCCCTTCGCACAGATTCTGTAAGCTCTAGCTGGTTAGAACGTGGAGGTCAAAACATCCAGTCCACGCTCAGGCTTTCGAGACAAGCTGTACGCTCTTGGCAGTAAAAGCTTTTAAGGCATAAATGGGCGATTTAAAATGTAATCACATGACTTTCTTGACATTTTTATTTTGTTTAAAATCTTACTTTAAAAAAATACATAAATATAAAACAAAAGCCAGACAAAAATGTTGATTAAACATTTTGAATGGTTCAATTGGTTCATGAATTGTGACTTTGAAAGTTGACGCAACAAAATGGGGAAATAATGACCAACAAATTTACAATTCGAAAAGTTGACCATGTGACCAAAGATTATGACCACGTTTGTCTGGCCTATACGTGACTCCAGACCCACAGAACGTAAGAACATAAGAAATATGAGCAGGAGTAGGCCATTAGGCCACTCGAGCCTGCTCTGTCATTCAATAAGATCATGGCTGATCTTCTACCTCAACTTCACTTGCCTGCACTATCCCCATATCCTTTGATTCCCTTAATATCCAAAGGTCTATCAGTCTCTGTCTTGAATATATTCAACGACTGAGTCTCCACAGCCTTCTGGGGTAGAGAATTCCAAAGATTCACCACCCTCTAAGTGAAGAAATTTCTCCTCATGTCCTAATTGGCGACCCCCTTATTCTGAGACTGACCCCTGGTTCAGCCAGAGGAAACATCCTCCCTGAATCTACCCTGTCAAGCCCTGTAAGAATTGTGTCTGTTTCAATGAAATCACCTCTCATTCTTCTAAATTCTAGGGAATATAGACCTAGTCTCCTCAATCTCTCCTCATAGGATAATCCCCCATCCCAGGAATCAGCAATGTGGTTACTCTTAACTGCCCTCTGAAACATAGAAACATAGACATAGAAAATAGGTGCAGGAGTCGGCCATTCGGCCCTTCGAGCCTGCACCGCCATTCAATAAGTTCATGGCTGAACATGCAACTTCAGTACCCCATTCCTGCTTTCTCGCCATACCCCTTGATCCCCCTAGTAGTAAGGACTACATCAAACTCCTTTTTGAATATATTTAGTGAATTGGCCTCAACAACTTTCTGTGGTAGAGAATTCCACAGGTTCACCACTCTCTGGGTGAAGAAGTTTCTCCTCATCTCGGTCCTAAATGGCTTACCCCTTATCCTTAGACTGTGACCCCTGGTTCTGGACTTCCCCAACATTGAGAACATTCTTCCTGCATCTAACCTGTCTAAACGTTTCTATGAGATCCCCTCTCATTCTTCTGAACTCCAGTGAATACAAGCCCAGTTGATCCAGTCTTTCTTGATAGGTCAGCCCCGCTATCCCGGGAATCAGTCTGGTGAACCTTTGCTGCACTCCCTCAATAGCAAAAATGTCCTACCTCAGGTTAGGAGACCAAAACTGTACACAATACTCCAGGTGTGGCCTCACCAAGGCCCTGTACAACTGTAGCAACACCTCCCTGCCCCTGTACTCAAATCCCCTCGCTATGAAGGCCAACATGCCATTTGCTTTCTTAATCGCCTGCTGTACCTGCATGCCAACCTTCAAAGACTGATGTACCATGACACCCAGGTCTCGTTGCACCTCCCCTTTTCCTAATCTGTCACCATTCAGATAATAGTCTGTCTCTCTGTTTTTACCACCAAAGTGGATAACCTCACATTTATTCACATTATATTTCATCTGCCATGCATTTGCCCACTCACCTAACCTATCCAAGTCACTCTGCAGCCTCACAGCATCCTCCTCGCAGCTCACACTGCCACCCAACTTAGTGTCATCCGCAAATTTGGAGATACTACATTTAATCCCCTCGTCTAAATCATTAATGTAGAATGTAAACAGCTGGGGCCTCAGCATAGAACCTTGCGGTACCCCACTAGTCACTGTCTGCCATTCTGAAAAGTACCCATTTATTCCTACTCTTTGCTTCCTGTCTGACAACCAGTTCTCAATCCATGTCAGCACACTACCCCCAATCCCATGTGCTTTAACTTTGCACATTAATCTCTTGTGTGGGACCTTGTCGAAAGCCTTCTGAAAGTCCAAATATACCACATCAACTGGTTCTCCCTTGTCCACTCTACTGGAAACATCCTCAAAAAATTTCAGAAGATTTGTCAAGCATGATTTCCCTTTCACAAATCCATGCTGACTTGGACCTATCATGTCACCTCTTTCCAAATGCGCTGCTATGACATCCTTAATAATTGTTTCCATCATTTTACCCACTACTGATGTCAGGCTGACCGGTCTATAATTCCCTGTTTTCTCTCTCCCTCCTTTTTTAAAAAGTGGGGTTACATTGGCTACCCTCCACTCGATAGGAACTGATCCAGAGTCAATGGAATGTTGGAAAATGACTGTCAATGCATCCGCTATTTCCAAGGCCACCTCCTTAAGTACTCTGGGATGCAGTCCATCAGGCCCTGGGGATTTATCGGCCTTCAATCCCATGAATTTCCCCAACACAATTTCCCGACTAATAAGGATTTCCCTCAGTTCCTCCTTCTTACTAGACCCTCTGACCCCTTTTATATCCGGAAGGTTGTTTGTGTCCTCCTTAGTGAATACCGAACCAAAGTATTGTTCAATTGGTCTGCCATTTCTTTGTTCCCTGTTATGACTTCCCTGATTCTGACTGCAGGGGACCTACGTTTGTCTTCACTAACCTTTTTCTCTTTACATATCTATAGAATGAGTTTTAAATTTCTCCTAGTCCCCCGGTTCACTACTATTTCTGGCCAATTTGTATGCCACTTCCTTGGCTTTAATGCTATCCCTGATTTCCCTTGATAGCCACGGTTGAGCCACCTTCCCTTTTTTATTTTTACGCCAGACAGGAATGTACAATTGTTGTAGTTCATCCATGCGGTCTCTAAATGTCTGCCATTGCCCATCCACAGTCAACCCCTTAAGTATCATTCGCCAATCTATCCTAGCCAATTCACGCCTCACACCTTCAAAGTTACCCTTCTTTAAGTTCTGGACCATGATCTCTGAATTAACTGTTTCATTCTCCATCCGAATGTAGAATTCCACCATATTATGGTCACTCTTCCCCAAGGGGCCTCGCACAACGAGATTGCTAATTAATGCTCTCTCATTACACAACACCCAGTCTAAGGTGGTCTCCCCCCTAGTTGGTTCCTCGACATATTGGTCTAGAAAACCATCCCTTATGCACTCCAGGAAATCCTCCTCCACCGTATTGCTTCCAGTTTGGTTAGCCCACTCTATATGCATATTAAAGTCACCCATGATAACTGCTGCACCTTTATTGCGTGCACCCCTAATTTCCTGTTTGATGCCCTCCCCAACATCACTACTACTGTTTGGAGGTCTGTACACAACTCCCACTAACGTATTTTGTCCTTTGGTGTTCTGCAGCTCTACCCATATAGGGCCCAAGTTTCCACATGATTCACGCCTGATTTTTAGGAGCAACTGGTGGAGAACGGACTATTTTAGAAATCGCAATTCTCCACATTTTTTTTTCTGCAGTTCTAGTTAGGTAGAACAGTTCTAGTTTAGAACAGAATTTTTTCTTCAAAAGGGGCCGTGTCCGGCCACTGACGCCTGATTTGAAAGTTTCCACAGTGAAAATGTACTCCAAACTAAAGTAGAATGGCGCCAGTGAAGATTTTTGTAGAACTGAAAAAACCTGTTCTACACATTAAAAAATCAGGCGCAGGTTACAAATTAGGCGTCCAGAACGAGGTGGGGGGGAAGGGAACTCATTAAATTCGACAATAAATCCTTATTTATATTTCTACAAATATTATACAAATAAATCCAACCTGAATAAACATTTATAAGCCAAGAAAAGATTAAATAAACCATCTTCCTACCTGTGTGAAAGTGCTTCAGCCAGGGAGAATTCTGCAACTGTTCGTGCTGCTGAGCAAGAGAGGGAGGGGGAGGGAGAGGGAGAGAGGGAGGGAGAGGGGGAGGGAAGAGAGGGGGGGGGGAGCGGGTGTCGGGTCTGGGCGGGAGGGGGGGGAGGGAGCAGGTGTCGGGTCGGGGGGGAGGAGGGAGCGGGTCGCGGGGGGGAGCGGGTGTCGGGGCGGGGGTCGAGGGGGGGAGCGGGTCTCGGGTGTCGAGTCGGGTCTGGTCGGCGCGGGGGGGGGGGGGGGGCGAGTGTCTGGTCGGGCGGGGAGCAGGAGCTGGCCGTGGGAGGAGCCTCATTCACGCAGCCCCAGTGAGGCCATTGGGCCAGGGCTAGGGGCTGCGTGCTTCGGGCCCCTCCCACACAGTTCGGCGCCTGGAGCTACTGCACTTGCGTGCCGACTGTAGCGCGCATGTGCAGAGGTCCCGGCACTGTTTTCAGCGCAGGGACCTGGCTCCGCCCCCCCCCCCCACAGCTCGTGCCGGCTGCGCCGAGTGCCACAGGACCTGTAAGTCGGTGGAGAATACCGAGGATTTTTTTAGGCGCCGTTTTAGGCGTGAAAAACGGCGCCCAGCTCGGAGGGGCGCCCGTTTTTTTTCTTGTGGAAACTTGGGCCCATAGATTCCACATCATCCAAGCTAATGTCCTTCCTAACTATTGCATTAATCTCCTCTTTAACCAGCAATGCTACCCCACCTCCTTTTCCTTTTATTCTATCCTTCCTGAATGTTGAATACCCCTGGCTGTTGAGTTCCCAGCACTGCTCATCCTGGAGCCACGTCTCCGTAATCCCAATCACATCATATCCGTTAACATCTATTTGCACAGTTACTTCATCCACCTTATTACGGATACTCCTTGCATTAAGACACAAAGCCTTCAGGCTTGTTTTTTAACACCCTTTGTCCTTTTAGAATTATGATGTAGTGTGAAATGACCTAGCAAGCCACTCGGTTGTCAAGGCAGCAATTTGCCACCTTCTCAAGGGCCATTAGAGACGGGCAATAAATGCTGGCCTTGCCAGTGAAGCCCACATCCAATGAATAAACAAAAATGGAAATATATGCCCTACCCAAGATTTAATAAAATACATAGATATATGCAATCAAACCAAATTGTCATTGAATAAAAATCGTAACTAGCAGTAAAAAATTTAAATTTTTACAAAGTTTTCTTTCCTCCCCTTCCACCGTACCAATCAGTACAACCGATGCTCCACGAATTGTACTCGGAATGGTCCTGCTGGATGGCGAGTACCCTGTATCAATAAAACCAGGCATTTAAGGGCCCAAGTTTCGCGCCGCGCCTAGAACGGCCCAGTCCCGACCTGGACGCCCGTTTTTCGCGCCACAAAAAAAACCTCCGTATTCTCCACCTCCCTGCAGGTCCTCTGGCCCTCGGCGCAGCGCAGCAGGAGCTGTAGGGGGCGGAGCCAGGTCCCTGCGCTGAAAACAGTGCCAGGACCTCTGCACATGCGCGCGCATGTGCAGTAGCTCCAGGCGCCCAAAACTGTGTGGGAGGGGCCCGAAGCACGCAGCCCCTAGCCCTGGCCGAATGGCCTCACTGGGGCTGCGTGAATAAGGCTCCTCCCACACCCAGCTCCTGCTTCCTCCCGACCCGACTCCCGCTTCCCGCCTCCCCCTCCTCCCCCGGACCAGACACCGACCCGACTCCCGCTCCCCCCCACCCCCCGACTCCCGCTCCCCCCTGCCCCCGGACTGGATCCAACCTGACCTCCCTCTCCCCGACCTGACCTCCCTCCCTCCCTCTCCCTCCCTCCCTCCCCCCGAACCGGAGGGCTCCCGGCGCTGCAGTCGGTAAGTAGAAAATGTTTTATTTATTGATTTTTTTAAAAATTATTTCTTATTAATTTTTTTTGATTGATTTATTGGTTGATTTATTGATGTATTTATCATTTATTATTGATGATGGCTCTTTATTTGTAAAACTGAAGTGTTTAATGTTTGTAAACTTCCCTTTAAACCCCCCCACCATTCCCTACGCCTGATTTGTAACCTACGCCTGATTTTCTAAAGTGTAGACAAGGTTTTTTCGAGCGTACAAAGATCTTCACTTACTCCATTCTAAGTTAGTTTGGAGTAAGTTTTTACTGACAAAACTTTGAAAACAGGCGTAAGTGGCCGGACACGCCCCCTTTTGAAAAAAAAATTCTGTTCCAAAGTGAAACTGTTCTAACTGACTAGAACTGGAGCAAACTAAATGACGAGAATTCCGATTTCTAAGATACTCCGTTCTACACCAGTTGCTCCTAAAAATCAGGAGCAAATCATGTGGAAACTTGGGGCCTAAGTGTGGAAGCCTCACTGAATTTATCTAAAAATATTCTGGTCAGTCGACTTCATCTGTATTCACACACAGTCTTAGTGCTTTTAGGGGGGTTGAGGAGGAGGAGAGAGGAGGAGGCATACTTTCATGCATAATGGATAAAACAACTTGGACATTGGACAGAAAGTTGGCCTGATATTGTGAAGCTACAGAAGTGACTGGCCGAGAGCCTATCCGATGTCAAAAGTTCCTAGTTCGTCTCAGGTGGATGTAAAAGATCCCCTGGCACTATTTTGAAGAAGAGCAGGGGAGTTATCCCCACTGTCCTGGCCAATATCTATCACTCAATCAACATCACAAATAAACAGATTATCTGGTCATTATCACATTGCTGTTTGTGGGAGCTTGCTGTGCACTGATTGGCTGTTGCGTTTCCTACATTACAACAGTGACTACACTCCAAAAATGTAATTGGGTGTACAGCGCTTTGGGACGTCCGGTGGTCGTGGAAGGTGCTATAGAAATGCAAGTCTCTTTTTCTTGTATAGGTCGATCAAACCAGTGATTTGAAGCAAAGCTTTGATTTGGAATATTAAAAGTTCTTTGCAATTGTCTCATTGTGCAGCATCCTTCTCCAGTCAGGAAGGGGACATTTACTCCCAAGATTGGAAGCACAGCCAGAAATTGCACTTTGGTCTTCCTTGGTGCCTGCCCCAATTAACATTTTTCATTTTTGTACCGAATGACAGAAATCTACAGTGGCCCATTCGGCCCGTCGGACCTGTGCTGGCCATTTGAAAGAGCTGCCATGCTCAGTCCCACGTCCCTGTATTGTCCGTAACCCTGTAAGTTCCTCGTCCCGAGGTACACGTCCAAATCCCTTTTAAAATTATTTATGGAATTATCTTCCACCACCTTTTAATTCCAGATCTTGACAACTCAGTGAAAAAAATTCTCATCTCCCCTCTAGATATTTTGCCAAATCATTTTAAATCTGTGACCTCTGGTTATTGACCCACTCACCAGGGGGAATAGTTTATCTCTCTCTGCTCTATCAACACCTCTCATCATCTTGAAAACCTCTATTAGTTCACTTCTTAACTTTCTCTGTTCCATGGAGAACAGTCCTAACTTTTCCAACCTCTCCTCATAACTGAAGTCCCTCATCGCTGTTAACAACCTGGGTGACCCTCCTCTGCACCCTTTCTAAGGCCTTTACATCTTTCCTGAAGTTTGGTGTCCAAAAATGTCCAGTTTTGGCTTCCATATTTACGAAAGGATATACTTGCTTTGGAGGCAGTTCAGAGAAGGTTCACTCAGTTGATTCCGGGGATGAGGGGGTTGACCTATGGGGAAAGGTTAAGCAGGTTGGGCCTAAGCAGGTTGGGCCTATACACGTTAGAGTTCAGAAAAATGAGAGGTGATCTTATCGATATATAGGATAATGTCTTGCTACAGCTATAGAGGGTATTGGTGAGGCCACACCTGGAATACTGCGTGCAGTTTTGGTTTCCATATTTATGAAAGGATATACTTGCTTTGGAGGCAGTTCAGAGAAGGTTCGCTAGGTTGATTCCTAAGATGAGGGGGTTGAATTATGAGGAAAGGTTGAGTAGGTCGGGCCTCTACTCATTGGAATTCAGAAGAATGAGAGGTGATCTTATCGAAACGTATAAGATTATGAGGGGGCTTGACAAGGTGGATGCAGAGAGGATGTTTCCACTGATAGGCGAGACTAGAACTAGAAGGCACGATCTTAGAATAAGGGGCTGCCCATTTAAAACTGAGATGAGGAGAAGTTTCTTCTGAGGGTTGTAAATCTGTGGAATTCGCTGTTTCAGAGAGCTGTGGAAGCTGGGACATTGAATAAATTTAAGACAGAAATAGATAGTTTCTTAAACGATAAAAGAGATAAGGGATTATGGGGAACGGGCAGGGAAGTGGAACTGAGTCCATGATCAGATCAGCCATGATCTTATTGAATGGCGGAGCAGGCTCGAGGGGCCGTATGGCCTACTCCTGCTCCTATTTCTTGTGTTCTTATGTTTATACTCCAGCTGAGGCCTAACCAGTGATTTATGAAGTTCTGTGTTGTCTTCTGAGCACTTTTTAAAATATCTAACATTCCTCTTTAATCAAAAGCCCCATTATTAATCTTGTTTGTGCATTATTCCAGTTGACTGAGCTGTCCAATGACATGTTCAGTAACTGCTGCTCATTAAATATTTACAAATAATAGTTTTCATCAACTGAATTGTCCTCTTTTAAAAAATAATAGGTCACGCAGTATTTGGATTGTCAGTGACACACAGCACCAGAATGTGGGCTTATGCCAAATGTTTAGCGCCGGTTGTCGCAATGTAGGTCAGGCATTCCACTGCACAAAATGGGACCAATTAAAGGGATAGCCATCTCTTTCCCCCCCCACCCCCGCCCCAGTGACTCTTGCACAGTTCTGAGCACCCAAATCGGGTATAGATGACCATCCTTGTCATTTGATGTATATTTCCCAGTAACACACAGTTTAAGAGGATTACTTTTTAAAAAAAAAGAAAATTGGAAATAAATTAATTACATTCAAAAATTGCGTTTACGAGTAGCTCTGCAGCCTGTGCGTGGTACTTGCATTGCGGTGATCAGTGAACTGCTGTCATCATCATAGGCAGTCCCTCGAAGCGAGGCTGACTTGCTTCCATGCCAAAAAGGAATGAGCTCACAGGTGTTTCAATGAAGGACCTAATATTCCAGGTCCTGAACTACATCCTGAAGGGTGGAAGATGCCTGTGCGTGAATTTTTTTAATGTGGGGTGGCCGTTGCACACCAGCCACCACACGGGCTTGACAGAGCTAGGTCTTGGTCCAGTGGCAAAGACCTGCTCTGCTGCACGGACCTAGTGCGCACACATATCGCAGTGTGGGTTGGCCCTTGCTGCCCCTGGGCCCTTGTATCTTCTGGGCTCCGAACTCTCCTGGTCCCCAGTGACTTCCTTCTACAAACTCTTGCCGCTTCTTCGCCCCTCCTGCTGTGTCTGCCCGCACTGCAATCAGCGATGGTCTTACAGGCCGGGACCCGCCGATTTCCGGGCTGGGTCTCCAGTGTCTCTACAGTCCATAAGAGTCTCTACTGCTGTATTTATTTAGTAAATGCATTATTGAAAGTAGAATGGAGTTTTCTTTTTTTTTTAAAGACACATTAGATGCTGATAAAAAAAAACGTATTTTTATTTTCAGAGGTGTTAATGTGGTTCCGTTTCTCGAGTTTATAGGAGCACCCAAAACTATAATACAAATTTTGAGTCATTCTCAGAGTGGAAATGCACTGACTGCTTATGCATTGTATAAGGTGAGTAATGTGTTGAATTGTGCAGGGCTATGCATTGCTGGTAACGTATTGATATGCTGTACTACATAGTATTTACAGCACAAACAGGTTATTCCCCCCACCCTTCCTCATCTAACCCCATCAACATAACCTTCGATTCCTTTCTCCATCATGTGTTTGTCTAGATTCCTCTTAAATGTATCTGTGCTATTCACCTCAACCACTCCCTGTGGGAGTGAGTTCCACATTCTCACCACTCTCTGGGTAAAGAAGGTTCTCCTGGATTTATTAATGGCCCCAAGTTCTGATCCTGCCCACAAGTGGAAACATCGTTTCTATGTCTATCCTATCAAACCCTTTCGTAATAAATCTATCGGGTCACCCTTCAGAGAAAAGTGCCCCAGCCTGTCCAATCTTTCCTGATAGGTATAATCTCTCAGTCCTGGTATCATTCTAGTCGCTTTTACATCTTCTCCAGTGCCTCTATATCCATTTTATAATATGGAGACCAGACTGAGTTTATCATTTTTCTAAATCAGGGTACTGTTTGGGTTTTATTTTGTTACAACAACATAACAACTTGTATTTATATAGCGCCTTTAACGTAGTAAAATGATCACAGGAGCGTATCAAAAAGAATTTGTTGTTAGTGTGTGTGATTGGAAAGGATTTTGATCTGTTAAGTGGCTGGGCAGACACATGGTGAATGAAATGTAATACTGATTAAAGTACTTCATTTTGGAAGAAGGGATAAGAAACCAGTGTGTACAAAGGAGATAATCTAGCTTACATTGTGGGACTTTGAGAGATAGTCGAAAGTGACAATACCTTGTTACTTTCAATGTCCAGTGTGGAGAAGCATAACCAGATCGCTGGCGTATGGTGGGGGGAGGAAGGAGCAGTAATGTGCACTTTGGCGCCCTTCACACTGCTGTGCATCAGCTCCCTACATTATGGGATGCTTAAGCCTGTTCGTTGACCCGTGTAAGGCATATTAAGAGTCCGTGTGCCTTTTGTGCACTAGGCTCATTAAGTTCTGTAATAAAAAAAAATGGAAGTAATGCTGTGCACCACAGTGTTCCCAGCACCTGACCAAATCACATCTCCTTTCAATTTTTTATTACAGTATATTGCTGTTTTGTTGATCAGTTTGCCTGTTACTGATTCACTGCCTCCTGTGCTACCTTATTGAAGCCAGGTGAAAGTTACTGGAATCTCGCCGAGAGCTGTTTAGAACTTACCAGATCGGTTCCTGTTTTGCCAGGGAGCAGTAATTGCTGATTTGAGAGGGGCTGTGGGTCTTCCTCTATTTGCAGGTTGAAGAGGAGGATGAAGATAACATTCCCGACCTCTGCATCTGCATCTCGGGCTGCTCGCTGATCTACCATCACTCCTGCAGCCACACCTGAGAAACAAAGTTTTTATTCATTCACAGGATGTGGACATCGCTGGCAGTGTCAGCATTTATTGCCCTTTGATACAACTGAGTGGCTTGCTAGGCCATTTCAGAGGAGCAGTTAAGAGTCTCACATTGCTGTGGGTCTGGAGTCACATATAGGCCAGACCAGGTAAAGACAGCAGATTTCCTCCCCTAAAGGACATTAGTGAACCCGATGAGTTTTTAATGACAATTCCATAGTATCACCGTTACTGATACTAGATTTTTATTCCAGATTGGTTTAATTAAATTTAAATCTCCTAGCTGCTGTGGTGGGATTTGAACTTGTGTCTCCGAATCAAAGCACCAGGCCTCTGGTTCATTCGTCCAGTAACATAACCACTATGCTACCATACCCATTAATACCAGGAACAGCTCTCAGTTGCTGTCAAGGTGACCACAGCCGTGATTGTTCTAAGCCACTGGGTCTTTCCAAGCTACAGGAGGAGATAGCTGTCAAATCTCCCAACTTTGAGTAGAACTTGTATTATGGAGGGGAAAGAAGCCTTGTTTTGCTGGGTCCCACAATTTTTCAACTTTCCCATTGAAACCAGGCAGCAGCAACATCTGGCTGGATTTCCCAAAGTGCTGAGCATTGTTGGTGGCATTCACATGAGTCTATCCCCAATAAACAGAATATATTTCCACTCCAATCCAGTGCAGCTCTCTGTGACCAGTAGTAATTGAGTTGTGCAAGTGCTACTCTGGAGATGGCATGATCAATTTATGGTAATCCATGGTATCATTATTCACCCAAGGTATGCACTGACTGGGAAACCCGTAGACAAGAAATGAAATGCTGTGGATTGCGGCATACTGTGCTACCAGAATCTTGATTGATCGTGCCATCAGCATCCTGAAGCAAATCAGTTAGGATACCGATACTCGGAGTGTAGCCTGGTAGCGGTGTCTAAAATTATTGCAACCTGCTGTATTTTACACAGTTGCCCTGAAAAAGAGCCCTTACTGGAGAGCATACACAAGACTTTAAGGAAGTTATAGTTTTGTGAAATTAATACTCGACCCCCCCCCCCCCCAGTAAAACTCATGGATATCTGATGATACAATCTACACTTAGCAATTCCTGTTTTTGGCTTTTATTATCTCTGGCTAGCAGTGACTTTCATAGAATCATAGAAATTTACAGCACAGAAGGAGGCCATTCAGCCCATCGTGTCCGCGGCAGCCGCCCGAGCTATCCAGCCTGATCCCATTTTCCAGCTCTCGGTCCGTAGCTCTGTAGGTTACGGCACTTCAAGTCCATATCCAAGTACTTTTTAAATGTGGTGAGGGTTTCTGTCTCGACCACCCTTTCAGACAGAGAGTTCCAGACCCCCACCACCCTCTGGGTGAAAAAATTATCCTCAAATCCCCTCTAAACCTTCTACCAATTACTTTAAATCTATGCCCCCTGGTTGTTGACCTTTGCCAAGGGAAATAGGTCTGTCCTATCCACTCTACGCCTCATCATTTTACACACCTCAGCCTCTGTTCTAAAGAAAACAAACCCTAGCCTAACCAATCTTTCCTCGTAGCTAAAATTCTTCAGTCCAGGCAGCATCCTGGTAAATCTCCTCTGTACCCTCTCTAATGTAATCACATCTTTCTTGCAGTGGGGTGACCAGAACTACTCTAGCTGTGGCCTAACTAGTGTTTTATACAGTTCAAGCATAACCTCCCTGCTCTTGTATTTTATGCCTCGGCTAATAAAAGCAAGTATCCCATATACCTTCTTAACTACCTTATCTACCTGGTCTGCTACCTTCAGGAATCTGTGGACCTGCACTCCAATGTCCCTCTATACTTCTCGGTCTCCAAAAATTTATTGTGTATTCCCTTGAGCCATTTCAACCCTTCATCTTTACAGGATCTGACTTTATAAATCTTCTGTAATTTCTACTGTAAATTAATATATATTTTTTTTAACTTTTCTGTTTTGTAGCTTGCCACCCCAGCCAGGTACACGGTCACTTTGGGAGGAACATCCTTTGCAGTTAAGTATCTCCGCTCCTGTGGTTACCTGTCAACGCCACCTCCAATGAGGGAGTATATACAAGATAGAATGGAGGAAACTAGGGAGCGATTTTCAGAAAAAATGGAAGAAACAAAAGAACTGTTTACTGAGAAAATACAAGAAACCAAAGACATGGTCTCCTTCAGGAAGAAAAAAGAATAAATCTGCAGAGGACAAGCTTTAAAAAAAATTAAAATTCCAGCCGTTTTAAATTTGAAAACATCTATCACCTCTTCTGATTTTGAAGTGGAGATAGTGTAGACTTTGTGAAGTAACACTGTAAACGTTTGCTATCTAGAAATTGCCAATGGTTTGTTGCAGTGCAAAGTACTGTTAAAACTCTTTCCCAACAACTAGATAATTTGGGGTGTAACATTTTAATAACACGGGGTGGGAGGGGAACTAACAGTGGAGTTGCCTCTCAACAGATTTCCTATATCCAGTGGTGTAAGGAGAAAAGAAAATATTCTTGTACTGTAGCTTCTAAATAGACTGATTTAACATTAGAATATTCTAAAGTAGTTCAAGACTCTGGTGGTTGTGTACTGTAACACCTTTAAAACAATTTCAGTCACTCAATGTCTGGATTGTCTGCTGAAGAAATTCTACTGTGTGTAATGTGGCGACTTCAAAAAAAATAAAATCCAATCACTTCTAATACGAATCGCACAAAAATAAGTTGTCACATTTCATGGCTTTGGGTGTTAGTTACTTTTGAGTTGCAGCCTGAAACTGGCCAGCAAAGTTCCCTGAACAAAATAATTCAACTCTGACCTCATCAATGTTTACTTTATAAAAGGGACACTTACCCACTTTAACAGAATAATACATGGTGCATTATTACATGGTGTGACACTCCCGTCCTAACTATATTTCAAGGGTACAATTTCTTCTTGTTCATGGAGGGAAGAATCAACTAACAAGGCTGTACCCGATTTGATTATCAATTCTAATTTTGAAAAATCTTTTGACAATTGCAGATTTTATCTTCACTTATGTTCATGTTATATAAATGGAAATATTTTGTACAAATACTTAAACTGAATTTTGGCCTTACCAAATTCAGTCTCGAGTGGCTGCAAAAGGTTTGGTGTAGTTATTATTGAGGATTACTGTCTCTTGTACATAACCAAGCGTTTGAAGAACAAAATAATCTGCCTACTTTGAAATTCAGCCATTGGTTGGTGATGTGTTCCATGCTGGCCTGTAAATTGCTCTTCAAGCGGAGGGAAGCTCGGTAGAGCTGTATCAATTTAACCCAGAATCACTCCTACATCTGCCTACTTGAAACTCCAAAATTTTGAGATTGTATATCCACCGCTGTACATAATCCGTTTAAATTGTATCTTAATATATCAGCTGTAACTTGCCAACATCCATTTCCCGAATATCATAATGAGACTTGAATTGAACTGCAGTGGTTCATTAAGATCATTTAATCTTTATAGTTGATTTAATATGATTTATTCATTAATAAACAAATTAGAAAATTCATCAATTATTTGCTCTTTTTGTTTTACTCCACTACCTTGGGTAATTTTTTAAAAAAGGTTTTCTTGCTCCCGAATGGTGCAGAAAGTATCTGCACTGAGAAACACAGTCCAGGAAGGTACCAGAGGTGATCCCCGTTTTTTGCGGAGGTGGGTGAACTCAGCCAGGAAAACAGCTGGATAAGAACATAAGAAATAGGAGCTGGAGTAGGCCAATTGGCCCCTCGAGCCTGCTCCGTTATTCATCATGTCTAATCTACCTCAACTTCACCTTCCTGCATTATCCCCATATCCCTGAATTCCTTTAATTCCCCAAAAATATATCGACCTCTGTCTTGAATATGCTCCACGACTGAGCATGCACAGCCTTCTGGGGTAGAGAATTCCAAAGATTCACAACCCTCTGAAGAAATTTCTCCTCATCTTAAGTTCTAAATGGCCGACCCCTTATTCTGAGACTGTGACCCCGTGTTCTAGACTCCTCGGCCAGGAAACATTTTCTCAACATTAACCCTGTCAAGCCCTATAAGAATGTTGTATATTTCAATGAGATCACCACTCATTCTTCTAAACTCTAGGGAATATCCGAATACTCTATTCAATCTATCCTCCTAGGGCAAATGTTTCTATGTTTCTAATCCCCTCATTCCAGGAACCAGTCTAGTGAACCTTCTTTGCACTCCCTCTCAGGCACATATGTCTTTCCTTGGGTAAAAAGACCAGAACTGTACACAGTAGTCCAGGTGTAGCCTCACTAACGCCCTGTATAATTGTAGTAAGACTACTCTTGTACTCTAATCCCTTTGTAACAAGAGCTAACATACCATTTGTTTTTTCCATTGCTTACTGTACCTACATGTTAACTTTCTGTGAATCATGTACAAGGACACCCAGGTATCTCTGAATGCAAACATTTCCCAGACTCACCAACAAATATTCTGCATATGCAATTAGCCTCAGCATTTCTGGATTCTGGAGGTAAGTTTGTTCAGAATTTCAGCTACTGTCTTTCTCTAGTGCCTTCTGGTGAGAGTGTCGGTATTGGAAGAGGATAAGATCAGGAATGGATGTGATGCCCTCCACCTCCTGTGATCAAGAAGCCTAATGAGACTCGCTGATGAGCAAGCAGAAATAACCACCAGCAACAGGCAAGGCTGAAGCGATCGCAGCCAGAAGGGCCGAGTGGATGATCCGAGTGGTATGTTGGCCTTCATTGCTAGGGGATTTGAGTATAGGAGCAGGGAGGTCTTACTGCAGTTGTACAGGGCCTTGGTGAGGCCTCACCTGGAATATTGTGTTCAGTTTTTGGTCTCCTAATCTGAGGAAGGACATTCTTGCTATTGAGGGAGTGCAGCGAAGGTTCACCAGACTAATTCCCAGGATGGCTGAACTGACATATGAGGAGAGATTGGATCAACTGGGCCTTTATACACTGGAGTTTAGAAGGATGAGAGGGGGTCTCATAGAAACATACAAGATTCTGACAGGACGGGACAGGTTAGATGCGGGTAGATTGTTCCCGATGTTGGGGAAGTCCAGAACCAGGGGACACAGTCTTAGGATAAGGGGTAGGCCATTTAGGACTGAGATGAGGAGAAACTTCTTCACTCAGAGTTGTTAACCTGTGGAATTCTCTGCCGCAAAGAGTTGTTGATGACAGTTCATTGGATATATTCAAAAAGGAGTTAGATATGGCCCTTACGACTAAGGGGGTCAAGGGGTAAAGAAAGCAGGAAAGGGGTACCGAAGGAATGATCAGCCATGATCTTATTGAATGGTGGTGCAGGCTCGAAGGGCCAAATGACCTACTCCTGCATCTATTTTCTATGTTTCCCCACCGAGGTTCCCTATCACTGATGCCGGTCTTCAGCCAATTGGATTCACTCCATGTGATGCCACAGACAACAACCCGGCTGTAGTGCTGAAGACCTGTATTCCAGAACTAATTGCGCCTCTAGCGAAGCTGTTCCAGTACAGGTACAACTAGCATCCACACAATAAAAAATTGCCCAGGTATGATCTGTCCACAAGCAGCAGGCCAAATCCAACTTGGCCAATTACTGTCCTATCAAACCCCCCTCAATCATAAGCAAAGTGATGGAAGGCGTCATCGACAGTGCAATCAAGCAGCACTTACTTTCCAATACCTGCTCACCGATACTCAGTTTGGATTCCGCCAGGACCACTTGGCTTTAGACCTCATTACAGCCTTAGTCCAAACATGGACAAAGGAGCTGAATTCCAGAGGTGAGGTGAGAGTGACTGCCCTTGACATCAAGGCAGCATTTGACCAAGTGTGGCATCAACTGAAGTCAGGGGATTGTGGGGAAACTCTCCACTGGCTGTAATCATACCTAGCCCAAAGGAAGATGAATGTGGTTGTTGGAGGCCAATCAATTCAGCTCCAGGAGTTCCTCAGGGCAGTGTCCTCAGCCCAACTATCTTCAGGTGCTCCATCAATGACCTTCCCTCCATCATAAGGTCAGAAGTGCAGCAGTTACCTAATGATTGTATAGTGTTCAGCTTCATTTGCTTTTCCCCAGATAATGAAGCAATCTGTACCTGCATACAGCAAGATCTAGACAATACCCAGGCTTGGGCAGATAAATGACAAGTAACATTCCCGTCACATAAGTGGCAATGACCATCAGCAACAAGAGAGAATCTAACCATCTCCCCTGCCACTATGAACATCCTGCGGGTCACAATAAACCAAAAGCTCAACTGGACAAGCTGCATAAATGTGGCTACTAGATTAGGTCAGAGGCTGGAAATTCTGCAGCAAATGGCTCACCTCCTGACTCTCCAAAGCTTTTCCACCATCTACAGGGTACACATCGCACCAACGTCAGTGTTCTCAATCAGGCCAACATCCCCAGCATCAAAGCACTGACCACACTCGACCAGCTCCATTGGGGGGGTCACATTGTCCGCATGCCCGACACGAGACTCTCTAAGCAAGCGCTCTACTCGGAACTCCTACACGGCAAGCGTGCCCCAGGGGGGTAGAGGAAACGTTTCAAGGACACCCTCAAAGCCTCCTTGATAAAGTGCAACATGCCCAACGGTGCCTGGGAATACCTGGCCTAAGACCACCCAAAATGGAGGAAGAGCATCCGGGATGGTGCTTAGCACCTCGAGTCACGTCGCCGAGAGCATACAAAAATAAAGCACAGACAGCGGAAGGAGCATGCGGCAAACCAGACTCCCCACCCACCTTTTCCTTCAACTATTGTCTGCCCCCGTGACAGAGACTGTGATTCCCGTACTGGACGGTACAGCCACCTGAGAACTCACTTTTAGAGTAGAAACAAGTCTTCCTCGATTTCGAGGGCCTGCCTATGATGATGATGATGGAATACTCTCCATTTGCCTGGATGCGTGCAGCTCCAAGAACACTCAGAAGTTCAACACCATCTAGGACGAAGCAGCCCACTTGATTGCCACCCATCCATCACCTTAAACATCCACTCCCTCCACCACAGGTCCACCTTGGTGGCAGTGTGTATTATCTTTTTTGTGGTACAGCTTCTGCTGTCCCCTATGCTTTGGGGCTATGTTAATGTTAATGTCGATGACGGATCGGATTAGGCAGTGGTCCATCCAGCAGTCGTCAACTCCTGTCATGGTGTGGGTGATACACACATCCTTGCGATCCCTGGCTCGGACGATGACGTAGTCGAGGGTGTTGCCACGATGCCTTGTATTTGTGCCTCTGGCGGAACAAAGTGTTGGTGATGAGGAGTTCATGTTCTAGACATTTTATCAGGAGCGAGGTACCGCTGGAGTTGGCTTTCCCTACCCCCTCTCTGCCAATCACGCCTCCCCAGAGGGCTGTGTCTTTGCCGATCCTGGCATTAAAATCACCCAGGAGGATCAATTTGTCGCCCGTGGGGACGCAGGACAGGGATGTCTCGAGGTTGGAATAAAAACCCTCTTTAGATTCATTAGTTGCGTGTTGGGGCGTATGCACTGATGATTGTGGCGCATTGGTTCTGGGATAGGGTAAGGTGAAGAGTCATGAGGCATTCGTTAACCCCGCAGGGGGAGTCTTTGAGGCGATCGACCAGCTCATTTTTGATGGCGAAGCCGACTCCATGAAGGCAGCGTTCTTCCTCTGGTTTTCCTTTCTGAAAAAGGTGCAACCTCCACCTTGTTCCTTGAGCTGGCCTTCTCCTGCCTGGCGGGTCTCGCTTAGGGCGGCGATGTCGATGTCAAAACGTCTAAGTTCCTGGGCAGCTATGGCGATGCGGCGTTCCGGTCTGTTGCTGTTGGCATTGTTTATGAGGGTCCTGACGTTCCAGGTCCCGAACTTCAAAGTAACGAAGTGGAAGATGCCTGTGCATGTGTTCTTTTAGCGTGGGGTGGCCGCTGCACACCAGCAACCACACGGTCCAGTGGCAAGGGGGTTCAAAACGACTGGAGACCAGGCACTGCTGTATGAGCATAATTGCCTACGGCGAGATGTTGGCCGCAAGCTCGGCGCCGAGTAGCGCCATCGATGGTAGGTGGCCCGAGGCTTGGTTGGAGGCTGGCATTGAGAAGGTCAGCTGTCCGCTGGTGTTCCGAGGGATGTTTTTAAAAGTTTCTTCCAAGGTTTCCAAATTGTTCAAAAAGTTACTCAGGTTGATTAAAAGTTTAAAAAACAGATTAAAGTTGATTAAAAGTTTAAGATGCAAGTAGGAATTCCGGCCCCTCGAAAAAATTACAGCAACTTGGTCCCTTCGGCCGGTTCAACACCGGTCCCGGAGTCCCTTCGGCCGGTTAAACGCCGGTCCCGGAGTCTCTTCGGCCGGTTCAACGCCGGTCCCGGAGTCCCTTCGGCCGGTTCAACGCCGGTCCCGGAGTCCCTTCGGCCGGTTCAATGCCGGTTCCGGAGTCCCTTCGGCCGGTTCAATGCCGGTTCCGGAGTCCCTTCGGCCGGTTCAACGCCGGTTCCGGAGTCCCTTCGGCCGGTTCAACGCCGGTCCCGGAGTCCCTTCGGCCGGTTCAATGCCGGTTCCGGAGTCCCTTCGGCCGGTTCAACGCCGGTCCCGGAGTCCCTTCGGCCGGTTCAATGCCGGTTCCGGAGTCCCTTCGGCCGGTTCAACACCGGTCCCGGAGTCCCTTCGGCCGGTTCAACGCCGGGGCACTTAAAGACCCAGCTAAGAGAGCCCTATACAGCCAGCGCCTCACAGCTAATCTGGCATGCCTTGATGACCCTGAGATGCTGAATGCCCACATCGCTTGGTCTGCCCTCTAGACCTGTGTAACCAGTGCCTGTGAAGAGACTCTTGGTCACTCAACCAGAAAACACCAGGACTGGTTTGATGAAAATGATCAGGAGATCGAAGAACTAATAGATCGCAAGCGCAGAGCATTTCTGAGCCTCAAGCAACAACCCAACTCGGGAGCAGCAAAGCAACATTACAGACGGCTCAAGGCTGAGGTCCAACAAAAAACCCGGGACTTAAAGAACAGGTGGTGGATGGAGAAAGCACAGGGGATACAACAACTGGCCGACAGCCACGATTATGCGAGGATTCTTCATTGCAGTCAAGACCACCTATGGTCCAAACTCCCAAGGCCGCACTCCACTCCTGGCCAAGAATGGGGAAACACTCTAGGACACAGAGGCAGTCAGGGCCCGCTGGAAGGAGCACTTTGAAGATCTCCTCAACTGAGACTATGCCTTTGACTCGTGGACCATTTCCCATACCTTGGGAGCCTCTTATCAACAAGAGCAGACGTTGACGACGAGATTCAACACCGCCTCCAGTGCGCCAGTGCAGCCTTCAGTCGCCTGAGGAAAAGAGTGTTCGAAGACCAAGCTCTCAAATCTACCACCAAGCTCATGGTCTACAGGGCTGTAGTAATACCCGCCCTCCTGTATGGATCAGGGGCATGGACGATGTACAGAAGGCATCTCAAGTTGCTGGAGATATATCACCAACGATGTCTCCGCAAGATCCTGCAAATCCCCTGTGAGGATAGGCGCACCAACATCAGTGTCCTCGCCCAGGCTAACATCCCCAGTATTGAAGCACTGACCACACTCGATCAGCTTCACTGGGAAGGCCACAGACGAGACTCCCTAAGCAAATGCTCGATGCGGAGCTCCTTCACGGCAAACGAACCAAAGGTGGGCAGCGGAAACGTTACAAGGATACCCTCAAAGCCTCTCTGATAAAGTGCGACACCACCACTGACACCTGGGAGTCCCTGGCCGAAGACCGCCCGAGGTGGAGAAAGTGCATCCGGGAGGGCGTTGAGCTCTTCGAATCTCAACGCCGAGAACGTGCAGAAATCAAGCGCAGGCAGCAGAAGGAGCATGCGGCAAACCAGTCCCACCAACCCCTTCCCTCAACGAATGTCTGTCCCACCTGTGACAGGGTCTGTGGCTTGTATTGGACTGTTCAGCCACCAAACAACTCACTTCAGGAGTGGAAGCAAGTCTTCCTCGATTCCGAGGGACTGCCCATGATGATGATTATCTACAAGATACACTGCAACAACTCGCCAAGACAGCTTCAACAGCAACCACTACCACCTAGAAGGACAAGGGCAGCAGGTGCATGGGAGCACCACCACCTCTAAGCCAGACACAATCATGACTTTGACATATATCATCGTTCCTTTATTGTTGCTGGGTCAAAATCCTGGAACCTTCACCACACGAACAGCAGCGGTTCGAGAAGGCGGTTCACCTCCACCTTCTCAAGGTCAATTAGGGATGGTAAATAAATGCTGCTCTTGCCAGTAACACCCACATCCTGAGAATAAATAAAAAATATATTTTTAAGTTATCCAATTTCCCACAAGATGGCACCAGAATCTCAATTCTCTCAAAAAGGGTGACTGCAATACTATAGCTACACCACTTCACAAGTACTTAATTCCAGTGCAGGGAGTCCTGATGGTAAACAACGCCATTTGAAGGTTATTACTTGACTTGTTTTATGTCTTAATTTGTAATTGTTTGGAAGGAATGCTCCTTATTTTTGAATGAACACTCCATAATTGATGGCAATTAACTTAAATCAATTAATTAATAGATCTACTTTCAATTCAGTATATGTCATCATCATCATAAGCAGTCCCTCGGAATCGAGGAAGACTTGCTTCCACTCTTAACATGAGTTCTCAGGTGGCTGTACAGTCCAATACGAGAACCACAGTCTCTGTCACAGGTGGGACAGACAGTCGTTGAAGGAAGGGGTGGGTGGGACAGTTTGCCGCACGCTCTTTCCGCTGCCTGCGCTTGATTTCTGCATGCTCTCGGCGACGATACTCGAGGTGCTCAGCGTCCTCCCGATGCACTTCCTCCACTTAGGGCGGTCTTTGGCCAGGGAGTCTCAGGTGTCAGTGGGGATGTTGCACTCCAGTTAGCTCCTAAACCCTTACTATACCTCCACCTTCAAAAACGTCCGCAAATATCTCTCACCATGCTTTTATATCCTCCGTACATTCTACTTTCAGTTTGGTGATCTCTAGAATGTCTAAAGCACTATGGAGCACTTCATTATGATAATGATAATTAGAACATTTAGTCAGATGGTCATGGCTCTGGGAGATCTCGACACACACTCTGGAGCCCACGGGGTCTCACGGCAGTAAGTCAAATCTAGGCTGATGCTCCAGTGCTGTGCTTAGGGAATGCTGCACTGTCGGAGGTGCCGTCTTTTGGATGAGACGTTAAACCGAGACCCCGTCTGCTCTCTCAGGTGGACGTAAAAGATCCCATGGCACTATTATGAAAAGCAAAGCAGTTATCCCCGGTGTCCTGGCCAATACTTGCTCCTCAATATAGCAAAACCGATTATCTGGTCGTTATCATATTGCTGTTTGTGGGAGCTTGCCGTGCGCAAATTGGCTGCCGCGTTTCCCACATTACAACAGTGACTGCACTCCAAAAGTACTTAATTGGCTGTAAAACGCTTTGAGACATCCGGTGGTCGCGAAAGGTGCTATATAAATCCAAGTCTTTCTTTTTTTGCCTCCTACCATCCCCCAAGCTAACACATCAGTGCTGCTCCATGTTGAACATAAAGACCTACTCACCAATAACCTACTTGCCAAAACTCAGTTTACTTTCCACTAAAGCCACTCGGGTCCAGCCTTAATCCAGACATGGATGCAAGCGTTGAATGTCAGAGGAGAGGTGAGAGGAGCTGCTCTTAATATCCAGGCAGCATCGAACCAAGGAGCCCAAGGATATCACTGCAAGAGATCCCCAGGACAGGCTCCTTAGCCCAAGTATCTTCAGCTGATTGATCAACAACATTCTATTGTCAACCAATATTATTTGAATGGGGAGAAATTACAACATGCTGCGGTGCAGAGGGACCTGGGGGTCCTTGTGCATGAATCCCAAAATGTTAGTTTGCAGGTACAGCAGGTAATCAGGAAGGCGAATGAAATGTTGGCCTTCATTGCGAGAGGGATGGAGTACAAAAGCAGGGAGGTCCTGCTGCAACTGTATAGGGTATTGGTGAGGCCGCACCTGGAGTACTGCGTGCAGTTTTGGTCACCTTACTTAAGGAAGGATATACTAGCCTTGGAGGGGGTACAGAGACGATTCACTAGGCTGATTCCGGAGATGAGGGGGTTACCTTATGATGATAGATTGAGTAGACTAGGTCTTTACTCGTTGGAGTTCAGAAGGATGAGGGGTGATCTTATAGAAACATTTAAAATAATGAAAGGGATAGACAAGATAGAGGCAGAGAGGTTGTTTCCACTGGTCGGGGAGACTAGAACTAGGGGGCACAGCATCAAAATACGGGGGAGCCAATTTAAAACCGAGTTGAGAAGGAATTTCTTCTTCCAGAGGGTTGTGAATCTGTGGAATTCTCTGCCCAGGGAAGCAGTTGAGGCTAGCTCATTGAATGTATTTAAATCACAGATAGATAGATTTTTAGCCAATAAGGGAATTAAGGGTTATGGGGAGCGGGCGGGTAAGTGGAGCCAAGTCCACGGCCAGATCAGCCATGATCTTTTTAAATGGCGGAGCAGGCTCGAGGGGCTAGATGGCCTACTCCTGTTCCTAATTCTTATGTTCTTATGTTATGTTCATTCCTTCTATCGATGAATAATTAATCGATGGATAGCATCCCTATTGATTATTTCAGTTCAACTGGTTGGGAAGGACCAGGAGATACTAGTTTAAACGATGCAAGAGTAGGAATAGACTGGATGTTAGGCAGTTTTTTTTCCCAGAGTAGTGAGACTCGAATACATTGCTGACTGGTGATGTGGGTGTTGGCTCTCTGCACACCTTCGAGAGCTAAACCAGTTCTCAACTGGGACAGAGATCGTATCCTATGGAAGGTAAAGGGATCAGGGGATATGGAGAGAAAGCAGGAATGGGGCACTGAGGTTGCATGATCAGCCATGATCATATTGAATGGCGGTGCATGCTCCAAGGGCCGAATGGCCTGCCCTTGCACCTATTTTCTATGTTTCTATTTAAGTGTCTTTAGAGCGAACACTTGATCCATGCGATCTCCTGGACAAGTTTTGATAACAAGGGGGTTGGAGAGAGAGTGTTTCTTTTCCTCATTGGACTGGTTTATTTTTTTTCGCCTCTCCAAGGAGATTACCGGGGGGTGGCAGCATTGAAGAGGAGAAGAGTTTCGTTCATGATACTCAGGCCATCATGGTGTGGAGTAGGCGCGATGGACCAGCACATCAATTTTATCAGGAGTGGAGCTGTTGGCTGATTATTCTAGTGTTTGACTCCTTTTACATTAGAACGTAAGAAATAGGAACAGGAGTAGGCCAAAGGGCCCCTCGAGCCTGCTCCGCCATTCAATATCATGGACTCAGCTCCACTTCCCCCCCGCACCCCATAACCCCTTATCGTTTAAGAAACTGTCTATTTTTGTCTTAAGTTTATTCAACATCCCAGCTTTCACAGCTCTCTGAGGCAGCAAATTCCACAGATTTACAATCCTCAGAGAAGAAATTTCTCATGTTTTAAATGGGCAGCACCTTATTCTACGATCATGCCCTCTAGTTTCTAGTCTACCCCATCAGTGGAAACAGCCTCTCTGCATCCACCTTGTCAAGCCGCCTCATAATCTTACACGTTTCGATAAGATCACCTCATTCTTCTGCATTCCGATGAGTAGAGGCCCAACCTACTCAACCTTTCCTCATAAGTCAACTCTCTCATCCCCGGAATCAACCGAGTGAACCTTCTCTGAACTGCCTCCAAAGCAATTATATCCTTTTGTAAATATGGAAACCAAAACAGCAGTTGTGGCCTCACCAATACCTTATACAACTCCGATAATGGAGCAGCCTATGCTAATGTACAGCAGGAGGACAAAATCCAGGTTTGGGCTGACAAGTGGCAGGTAATAAATGTCATAACGACAATCTCAAAAAGATAGAGCCCAGCCTCCTTGTCCTGACTGTCACCATCACAGTGAGTGAGTGAGTGTGATCCTGCAAATCCACTGGCAGGGTAGGCGCACCAACGTCAGTGTTGTTGCTCAGGCCAACATCAAAGCATTGACCATCAAAGCTCCATCAGCTCCAATGGACGGGCCACACTGTCCGCATGCCCGAAAAGAGACTCCCAAAACAAGCGCGCTACTCTGAGCTCCAACACGGTAAGCGAGCCCCAGGTGGGCAGAGGAAACACTTCAAGGACACCCTCAAAGCCTCCTTGAAGAAGTGCGACATCCTCACCGACACCTGGGAATCCTTGGTCCAAAACCACACAAAGTGGAGAAGCATCCAGGAAGGCGCCGAACACCCGAGTCTCTTCGCCGGGAGCACGTGAAAGCCAAGCGCAAACGACAACCCAAGCACCCCACCAACCTGTCCCTTCAACCACCACCTGCACCAGAGTCTGTAGGTCCCGCATTGGACTCGGTCACCTGAAAACTCGTCAGTGTGGAAGTAAGTCATCCGCGACTCAGAAGTACGAATGGAATTAAAAAGGTCACTTGAAATTTAAATGCCAGTGATGTATACAAGACTGTCCTCGCCGCACAGCACTGCCTCCCCCAGTCATTAAGATTCACGGCGCGGCCCTAGACAACACTCTTTTCCCATACCTCGGGAGCCTCTTATCAACAAGAGCAGACATTGACGACAAGATTCAACACCGCCTCCAGTGCGCCAGTGCAGCCTTCGGCTGCCTGAGGAAAAGAGTGTTTGAAGACCAGGCCCTCAAATCTGCCACCAAGCTCATGGTCGACAGGGCTGCCCTCCTGTATGGCTCAGAGACATGGACCATGTACAGCAGATACCAAGTCACTGGAGAAATACCACCAATGATATCTCCGCAAGATCCTACAAATCCCTTGGGAGAACAGACACACCAACATTAGCGTCCTCGACCAGGCCAATATCCCCAGCATTGAAGCACTGACCACACTTGATCAGCTCCGCTGGGCAGGCCACATTCTCCGCATGCCAGACACGAGACTCCTAAAGCAAGCGCTCTACTTGGAACTCCTTCACAGCAAAAGAGCCAAAGGTCGGCAGTAGAAACGTTACAAGGACACCCTCAAAGCCTCCCTGATAAAGTGCAACATCTCCACCAACACCTGGGAGTCCCTGGCCAAAGACCGCCCTAAGTGGAGGAAGTGCATCGGGAGGGCGCTGAGCACCTCGTGTCTCATCGCCGAGAGCATGCAGAAATCAAGCGCAGGCAGCGGAAAGAGCGTGCGGCAAACCTGTCTCACACTCCCTTACTCTCAACGACTATCTGTCCCACCTGTGACAGGGACTGTGGTTCTCGAATTGGACTGTTCAGTCACCTAAGGACTCATTTCAAGAGTGGAAGCAAGTCTTCCTCGATTCCGAGGGACTGCCTGTGATGACGACTAGTTTCCTTTATAAAACACAGCAACAATTTGTTTTCAATTCAGAACATTTAATGCAGATCAAAAGGTATAAAAATACAACACAATGAAATGACTGAAGTACAAAGCCTTTTTTATTATTAATTTTTTTGTTGCAACACAGACTATAAGCATTATAAAACATGTGACAATACATGAAATCCACTCCCTCTGCAGAAGTCCCGTGGGGCCAGGTGTGTGTTTTGTCTCCTGCATCTAGTAGTTTACGCTGTAAACAGTTACATGTGAGGTTTCCTACACAGCAGACCTCACTGTCCTTGTAGGGTATATTTTTTTCTGTTTTCCACGGCTGATAAAAATAGGTGCAGAATGTGGCATCTGTTCTGTGGAGTTAGCAGTCAGACAGTCTTTAGCCTATGACATACAATACAGAACATATATTTCAGTGCAACAGTTCCACTGTATCCACACATTAATAAGTACTTCACAGGCATTGTCATTAAGAACCGAATAGATAATATTCACAACGGCTGGAGAACAAATTACTGAATTTAAGTTCTAACGTTCTCTCAGAACGCAGCAGCTGGCTTGCGGAACTTCAGTTTCATTTAAAAAGAACTGTTGTGTTAATTGCTAGCATATGCATCTAAATTCATGCGAAGCTTATATTTGTTCCTCATTTCCTGCTAACTTCTCTAATTCAACCAAGTGCACGGGGCGAACCAGTCTGACCATGGGACTGTAGCAAATATCAAACCATTGGAGGGTTTCCCATTGTGTTGGCTGCAACACTTGTCCAATGTGATGAACACAACTTTCTGGATCCTGAAGCAGTTTTAAAAACAGTGAGAACGTTTTAATTTAAAAAAAGAGTAGAACAGTAAGGATTTCAAATCATTTTTAATATCTTATGTAGGAAAACAACCTAATTTGATTTGCATTTGTACATGGTTACAAAGGAGATTTACTACCTCTGATAATATGCATTTACAACACAGAACTGGGAGCAAATATTAAACAGAAAATGAGATATTGGAGGTAAATTTCCAAATACTTAGTTTGCTTTACAGTGAAGACAATCTAAAATATTTGCACAAATTGCGTAGTTACCAGTCTTCAAACCACCAGAAGATTGGGAAACATTTTTTAATTCCTTAAATAGACTGAGCTGATACTTCATGAGCCGGTTGTGCTTTATACCAGAGGCAAGTTACATACCCATGGGGTATGGTAGCATAGTAGTAATGTTACTGGACTAGTAATCCAGAGAGACGAGTTCACATCCCACCACGGCAGCTGGTAAAATTTAAATTCAAAATAATTAAATCAATCTGGAATAAAATGCTGGCATGACCATGAAACTACCATATTGTCATAAAAAAACTCAACTGGTTCACTCATCTCCTTTATGGAAGGAAATCTGCCGTCCTTACGTGGTCTGGCCTATTGGAACAATGTGGTTGACTTTTAACTGCCCTCAGAGATGGCCTAACAAACCACTCATTTATTTGTATTCATGTTTTATTTGATTTTAGGAATGCAAATATTACATTGTGATTGGTCGTTCAGGCCCACGTTATCCCAGGATACGGCTACGATCCTGGAAGATATGCTAGACTGCGAAAGTAGGCCTCGGATACCAATACCGGCACCATCAGGTATTTTCGTTGAAAACATTTCGGTCAGAAGCGTTCGTCCGCAGGAAGCCTCCGACCACAATTTTCCCCCCAATAATTAAATAAATCTGGAATAAAAAGCCAGTATCAGTAATAGTGACCGTGAAACTACCGGATTGTCATAAAAACTCATCTGGTTCACTAATGTCCTTTAGGGAACGAAATCTGCCGTCCTTACCCGGTCTGGCCTATAGGTGACTCCAGGCTCACAGCAATGTGGTTGACTCTTAACTGCCCTCTGAAATGGCCCAGCAAGTCACTCAGTAGTATTGAAGGCGGCGGCTTTTCGAGGGCAATTAGGGATGGGCACGTCCATTGCCATCGACGTCCGCATCCCGTGAATGAATTTTTAAAAAAGATACATCAGATCACAAGATAGCTGTGGATGAGAATGGCCATTCGGCCTATCCATCACAGCTTTCAAATGCTTCCGAGACTTTTCCCTATCCATAACCTGTAGACGTCCATTACTTTTTGTGTGGAAAAACTACCTGACATCATGCGTATGATTTTTTTGACACCATACCTAAAACATGTAAAACAAAGTGTATTTTTTAATTATTAAAATGTATTCAAAAGGTGCACATGTGGATACATTCAAGTAATATAACTAATGCAATAATCATTGAGGATGTAATGGTTGGTACAGAATTTTATATTGTTCCACCTTTAATTTAGATATTCTAAAGCTGTGGTATCAGTATTTACCAGGCAGACACTATGGGCCGAATGTGCTGTACATTTCTACGATTCTAAGAAATATGAAAAATTACATTGCAATGACATCACAAACTACATCTAAAGTATTCTCCAAAACAATGAAATCAGGGAGATTTAGGATGATGCCCTATGCGAGTCTGTTAAAATATGATTTTGAGAGAGTTTTAATTTTCCTACAATTTCCTGAGTGGGACTGAAGTTAAGTGAAACATCTTGCTTTTAATACACTTCTAAGTCAGATTAATTACATGGATTTTTAAAAATCTAAGTTCTATGCCCTGACTTTTTAATTAGAAATTATTTCAAGGGTGAAAACTAGAATGAAAGTCTATTATTAAAATTCTTGCATGTGACAGACGTACTGTCCACAGATCTCGCTTCTGTGAGTCACATTTAACATCGAAACTGCCTATGTCAACATTTATAATGGAAATCCGTATGTGAGCATTCCAATAGAAAAACCCTCACTGAACTTATCAAGCTTTTGCCACTGTGTTGGTGGGTGAATCAAACAATATTTTTGAAAATATTATCTGCCATTTATTCCTCTCAAGTTCAAATTATTAGATATTTGCCAATAACAGTGAAGTTATCCATTAAATGTTTTGATATCTTGCAAGTTTTTAAACTTGGAGACCTTGGCATTTCTGCCATGATCAGTGATTGTTAGCTGAAGGTGGGTCTCCAGTCTGAACATGAACAGCGTGTACAATTTACCATGAGTAACATTTAATCGAGCCAATGATGAGAATGAGTGGGAACTATTACAACAAAATCAAATGACGTGAGTGAAAGAAAAAAATAAACTACTTTATTGGCTGTAAAGCGCTTTGGAACATCCTGAGGTTGTGAAATGCAAGTCTTTCTTTCATAGAATCATAGTTCCAGCCCAGGAGCCGCCATTCGGCCCGTCGAGCCCCTGCCAACTCTCTGCAAGAACACTTCAGCTAGTCCCACTCCCCCACTCTTTCCCTGTAGCCCTGCAATTTTTTCTCAGGTATTTATTCAATTCCCTTTTGAAAGCCGCGATTGAATCTGCCTCCACCACCCTCTCAGGCAGTGCATTCCAGATCCTAACCACTCGCTGCGTAAAAACGTTTTTCCTCGTCGCCTTTGGTTCTTATGCCAATCATCATAACTCTGTGTCCTCTGGTTCTCGACCCTTCTGCCAATGGGAACAATCTCTCTTTATCTACTGTCTGGACCCCTCATGATTTTAAGCACCTCTATCAAATCTTCTCTGCTCCAAGGAGAACCACCCCAGCTTCTTCAATCTATCCACATAACTGGCCTCGCCCGAGGCACCCACATCCCATGAACAATTTTTAAAAAAAAATGAAGTCCCTTGTCCCTGTAAATCTTTTCAGTACGCTCTCGAAGGCCTTCACATCCTTCCTAAAGTGCGGTGCCCAGAATGGGACACAATACACCAGTCGAGGCTGAACCAGTGTTTTATAAAGATTCATCATAATTTCCTTGCTTTTGTATTCTTATGCCTCTATTTATGAAGCCCAGGATCCCATTTGCTTTTTAACTGATTCTACTAATTTGTGATTGCTTTAAAAGCCTTATTCAGGCAAAATGTGTGCGAGTGTGTGACAGAATGGAAGAAACATGGACTGCTGATTAGTGATTGCATTAGTTGCTGCGTGAATTATCAATACTTTAGAGTCTTCAGAAAGCTATTCATTCGAGAGCGACAGAGATACGAATGTATATACGTACAAATTTTAATTGTTAATACTGATCCCAATTTTAATTCTTACAAAAACACAGAAATTAATTGAACTCTGAAAGCAAACAAAGCTTTTAATGATCATCTGTGGTTCATTGAAGCTTAGAAAATAGAAATATTCTAATTACGGACACATGCAAGACAGCGAGCTGGTGGAAATCGAGAGACTGTCAGACGAGAAAAAGACTCGTGTTTACATAGTCCCTTCTACATCATCAGGACATCTTCAAGTGGTTCACTGCTAATGAATTACTTTTTCCAAGTATAATCTCTTGTTTTTGTAGGAAAATACAGCAACCAATGAGCAAAGCTCCACAACATTGAGTGAATAACCAGTTAATCTGCTTGTTGGTGTGGTTGAGGGATAGATGTAGGATTCCCAAGATACACCAGGCCTGGGGGTGGCAGAGATAGACAGCTCATGGAGTATCACCCCCAGGGACCTGCTTCAGCGACCTGACAAGGGCAGCAAGGATGAGTGCAGCTCTTTATTTCTCCATTGCGCTCAATAACAGCCGGCAGCAGTCCTCCCCTGCATCACCTCCTTCATCACCAATGACAAGGACACACTATACCTTCGCTCATTCTCATTCCAATCACACACCTCTTGCTTGCTCCCTTCATAACAACCACCAGCGGCATTCTGTTCTCGCATGGTAGCAATTGCAAAACAATTAACTCCGCTCATGGGTCCTTCTTTGCTTCACTCCCAGCCACTAGCTTTCCATTCAACGCCTTCCCATCTTGCTTCTTCTCCCTCTCCGCATATGCACTACATGCAGAAACTCCACACATGCACTTTCCTTTACAGTAGCTGCTCATTGGCTCTCACCCTCTCTTTCTGAAGGACAAAACAACGCACAGTACAAAGGGGCAAGACTGGGAGAGCAGCAACCAGACCCTTATCTAATAAGAGCAGAAATCTCTGAAACCTAGTGGCTCTTCAAGAGTGATGTGTATTGGAGGAGGAGGCTGGCAGTTTATTTCATATGGGTCCCTGCCGATTACTTGTATCACTTTATCTACCTCAAAAAAAAAATCACCCATTCAGCCACCACAACTTCAAGCCGCACTGTGTAGCCGGTTATCTGCTGCTGTCGTCTCCTTTCTCTTTCCTCTATGTCTCCACAGGAGCAAGACCCTCTTGAAGACACCACAGAGAAGGGCAATCCTCCGTCATGCGCTTCATTTCTCCCCAGGTTGGTTGGACAATTAGTTAGAGGAGTCTGCGCTGGAAAGCAGCAGGAACAGCCCAGGACATGGTTGGCCCGAGGGCGAGGTCGTCACCCAGCTGTGTGTGGTTGTGGGGGGTAGCCTTGAAAAGAAAATGGCTTGCACCGTGCAAGTAATTCTACGTGGTATTGGAAGGCCCAGCGTGGTGTTTCTGCACTGTAGCTGAATTTATGGAGCAGTCCACATTGAGCTGGTGTCCCCTCCTGTCACAAGGAATCAGCACTGCACAGTCTACCTTTGACTGCGTGGCCACCTCCAGGTATGCTGCAGCAGGCACACACACCAGGACGAGCCGGGGCGGGTTTTGATGGAAGTTGAAATGGCTGTCATCCAGACTCTGGGCTCCAACGTGTGTGCCACTTGGAGGGATTGCTGGACCACATGGGTTGGAGATTTAAAGGCATCGCTCATCTTCTGCAGTCTGCTCTCCCTCAGTTCAGTGGGTAATGAGTTGCAACCCCCGTGGGACTGGCAGGGTGGCAGCAGGAGTGGCACGTGTTGCCCTCTCTCAAGAAGTCAGCATGTCCGCTCCCTCAGCGCCACCACCCCTGCAATGGTGCCAGTTGGACCAGACAGCCCCAGGAACAGCCGAAGAGGTACAGTCTGCAGCCGGGCCCTTGTAGGGAGCTCGTGAAAGGCACTAGCCATGAGCATCTCCAGGGTCCCAACATGAGCAACAGTTTTGCTAAAGCCACGGAGAGAAAACCTCGTGGGAGCATTCAAGTTAGAAAACCTTCAGAAAGCTACTATGGGTTGACACGAGAGTAAAAATAAATTCAAGGCAATTATTGTGCTTGGCATTAATCATCGTTATCACTTTGGTCTGCAATGTCATTTTCATAGCAGCTTCTGAATCTGCATGGTCAGCAGGTTATTCACATAAAAGTTGGTTGAATGATTTTAATGTTCTTTCAATGTAGGATTAAGGGAGTAGTGAAAGATAGAACAAGGACCGTTAATGTAAAGGGCTGTGTGTAAATTTTCTGCGGAATGGGAATGAGGTCACCGGAAGCGTTGTGCAATCAACTGATCATTGAGATCTCTGGCTGAAATGCGCTTTGCTGGCCCTCCTTCGTCTTCCTCGTCAGATGATGGCAGTTGCTCTGCCTCCTCCAAATGCAATCGCTGGAGTGCCAGGTTGTGCAAACGTCTTGGGTATTATAGGGAGCCCCCAGACCTACCTAGAAACCTGAACCTTTGCTTCAACTGCCCTATAAGTGTGTTCAATGATGCTGCTGGCGGTGGTCCCATGGCTCAGGTTGTACCCGAAATAACTAGGTAACTTTGAGCATTGTAATGTTAAAGTTTCACATCATAAAATCAACGATAAAATTGCAATACTTTTTCTTTAAGAATCTCTAAGCAGAGCTCAATAGACGATTACCACCCATCTGCATTACTCAGAACTGCCGTGTGTGTTATACAGTTCATGAGATCTCAATACGATTGGTACAGTTTAGGGAGTCACTCACAGTTAGATAGTCATAACTTCTTTCTGGTCAGTCTGTCTCCCACCAGCTAACCAGTACAGCTGCGTAAAGGACAAAGTAAATGTGATGGCTTCGTCTCATGCTTGGATGCTGATGAGAGACAGGTTGTGAAGGAAAACAAAAAAGTGTCTAGATTACATAATTACTATTACTTTCAGGCACTCTTCTGCTACCAGTACATACAACACACAGCTTGATTGAAGCAAGTTCATGAATATTACGACATTCGAAAATTCTAATGAATCTAAAGCACTGTTCTTACTGAACGTAAACAAAGGCTTATTAATCCGTGTTCAGATTCCAAATTTAAAGTAGAATGCAGAAATATAAATTTAAGGGTGTCCCGTGAACGAACATAAGAAATAGGAGCAGGAGTAGGCCATTTGGCCCCTCAAGCCTGCTCCGCCATTCAAGAAGATCATGGTTGATCTGATCATGGACTCAGTTCCACTTCCCTGCCCGTTCCCCATAGCCCTTTACTCCCTTATTGCTCAAAAATCTGTCTATCTCCACCTTAAATATATTCAATGACCCAGCCTCCACAACTATCTGGGGCAGAGAATTCCACAGATTTACAACCCTCTGAGAAGAAATTTCTCCTCGTCTCAGTTTTAAATGGGCAGCCCCTTATTCTAAGATGATGTCCCCTAGTTTTAGTTTCCCCTATGAATGTCAAAAGTTTTGAAATGCACGCACAAGTACTTGAAAGTCACAATTAGCAACTTTATTTCTGGCCGCATAACTTTGCAGGTGGACGGTTAAAGTCTGAACAGGCCAGTAATCAAGAAGCCACATCCTGGCTTGTACAAGTGGATAGTGCCAATAGAAGAATCAACCAAGAGGAATCTCTTCAGGTGAATCTTGGGACACCTCCAGAGATTGCAGCGCTGCCATTTAAAATCTGGGCCATCAGCAAAAGTGCTGCAAGGTAGGTGCAATTTTAACACAACTCGCACTGCAAAGTGATAGACTTATCGTGCATTATTACACATTAACAATGACTGAACAGGAAATAAATGAACACACTATTTCCAAATGAGAGAAACTGGAAATCAATATGACTAATATCAATGAAATAAAACATGAAGAAATACATTAGTATTGCCATGGAAACTAGATTCCAAAACTTGGGTTACTGAAAAGGGTAAAGAAAGAAAACAATTAAAAAGTAAAATATTTACGAAATTATAAATTAATTATTGACCCAGTTAACTGGTTATTTCTGAGGTTCCTCCCGAGAGGTGAAATCTCCTTAGTCTCAGAACCTGCACCCGCTGGTCAAACACATTGAATCGCCTCCTCAAACACATTGGGAAAGTGCAAGTCATGAGCCCATAGACTTTCTCTCTGGTTTTGCACGGCATGTTGCAATCAGCGTCACATCCAAACAGTCCAGCGCCCTCTACAGGGCAAGTAAACTGTGCATCTTCTTAACCAATCCGATTGAAGAATCGTTAATGAGCAGCGCAGAGTCTAAACCAGAAAGTGTAAGTTAGAATAGTGAATTCAATGTCAAAATAGTGAAGAAAAGAAAGATTGGATGAGAAAGAGATGAGAGAATGAAAGAAAAAAAGTTAAAAAAAAATTTTTTTTTTTAATCTGACTATTTAAAAGCTGAAGAAATGAGATTGGCAATAATTAAGACTTATCACACCTTTGAAAGTGTACTTAGACGGGAATGGACATGCCCCAACTTTCTGTGGCAACTTTAGTCCGTATCTACCGTGCAAGTACAGGAACTTCATGCTGTTCCAATACATTTGCATGAGGAACCAGATGGAGATATGCGGTTTGCTTACGGAAGAGTGACATATCTCAGACAGCATCCTCCAGATTTTTGCATTTAACTGCAAAGTTATTGTCTGCTTTGCCCATAAATAGCAGTGAACACTGTTAGCTGTAATAGGGCAATATACCATAATCAATCACTTCAATTAAATGTTCCTTACCTTCAAATTAAAAATTTTCAAGATGCAGGGTTTGTGATAGGCTATCAAACCACAATACTACACACTAGCCTGCAAAATGGTTTGAAGTATGCGGTATCTAGGTTACCAAATCGCAACCTAAAATATTCTAGGCAAGATTAATGAGAACTATTTGTAAATATATTACACTGTAGCGTAACACTGAACAAATTAATATTTCAACACAGAAAATGTTGCCCCAACTCTTTCAGAAAGAACTGAAGAGCATATCTTGACTGAAAAGGTTTGAATTTTCAATTTGTTAGAAAAGGTTTAATATGATGTTAATTCATCGAAGTGAGAGAATGGATCACAGTTCCGCAAGGAGTACACTATTTTCAGGGGTGCATTAAAAAAAAAAGGTACCTTTCCCCTTTTCCAATGGCTAAGGTAATATATTGCACATTATTTAAGAGATTATGTCACTGTATACATCTGTTACAATTACAAAAAATGTGCAAACCACTGGTAATTATTTTAATGCTTTTTCAAATATCTAGCATTTGCAGATATGCAAACAATTAGACGCTCATGTGTCTAAGTGAGGTTTAGTACAAAAATATTAATGGGATATACAGAAATATTAGAGACCCCTATTCTAAAGGGGTGTGTTAAAATTAATAAACTACTTTCCATGACACTGATTACAGATTTGCACCAATTCCGTTTGGCCCTTGTTGTCAGAAATGGCAGTGTTCCGGTTCAAATAACAATACTGCAGTTATTATTCACAAACCTTAAGTGAGCGGCCTCGACCTGCAAGAAACGATCAGCAGCAGGTCGGGGCCATGGAAGGAGCGGTGAGCGTCGGCCATGGGCAGCGTACCACTAAGGTACTGCGCGAGCTGGTGCAGGAGGGCGGCGGCAGAAAAGAGAGATGTCATCAAGGTCCAGGTTGGTGATTGGAGTATGGGCAGCTACAGCAGGAGCGGCGAGGTCGGGACAAAGGTGCGGTGAGAGATTGTAAAGGGACGTGATCGAGGCCCAGGAGAGGAGAGAGTTCGGGGCCAGAAGAGGTGAGGGCCTAGGGGCAGCACAGGCCAGCCCACGTTGCGATATGTGTGCGCACTAGGTCAGTGCAGCAGAGCTGGTCTCCAGTCATCTTGGTTAATCCTTGCCACTGGATCAAGACCTAGCTCTGTCAAGCCCGTGTGGTGGCTGGTGTACAACGACCACCCCACGTTAAAAAAATCCACACACAGGCATCTTCCACCTTTCAGGATGTAGTTCAGGAACTGGAATATTAAGTCCTTCATTGAAAACCCTGTGAACTCATCCCTTTTTGACGTGGAAGCAAATCATCCTCGTTTTCAGGGACTGCCTATGATGATGAAGTGAGCGGAGAGATCATGAAAAAGAATGCAAAGCAGGAAGGATTGCATGGATTAATATGGGGCACATCTTGCAGAAATACAACAACTAGGAGGCACTGGATGCCAACATGAGCTGGACACTGATGAGTAACAGTGAGCTGCATGCTGTACTGGTACCAATGATCTCTAGACTGGGGATGTAATGCCAAACAGGATATAATTCAACAACGGAAGAAAGTAAGGGACGGAAAAAGTACGTGCCAATGTTTAGTTCGATAGATATACATTTTTTTTTTTATATAAAGTATTTCACAAATTCTTTTCTGCTCTTATCTGAAGGCATTGATATTTTTTAGCTGGGTACAGTTCAAAGGTCACCCGTCCTTGGTACCAAGTTTTTTTTTAAAGCCTTTTTATTTCATGTGGGAGTTTCAACAGTGGGGGAATAATGTATATATTTTTAAAATCAGAATGAATCATAATTACTGACACTGATAAAATTGTATGTGCAGAAATCATGCATTCCTACTTCTCGCTTTTTTTCCCCTCTTTGGGCCCCGGGAATTGGATTAACTTAGAGGGCCATGACAGTAAAGTGCTCGCTAAATGGGAAGGTTTGAAATTATACATCAGGACATATCGATGCAGAATTTTATCACTAAATCTCATTTAAAAGGCGCTTGTGTTGATCTTCGGAACTCTTATTGGCTTGCAAATCGACAATGATTCACCACTATACTAGCATAGTTTAACCACTAAACAAAAATACAACCAAGCTTTTTAATGCGTTCAGTTTGATGTGTATTTTAAATGTGCATTTAGTTTTCCTTTTGCAAATTCGCAAGATTAGAAATTCAGCTCATTTTAGTTCATCAATCTTGAGAAATCCTACAGTTTCCCCCATGACAGCATCCAACTGTTCTTTAAATTACCCCAGCTCTTCCCTCTCCACTGCCCTACACTGAATCGCATTCAAGTGTTAATCACTCATTATGAAGGAGAAGTTCCTGGTATCTGTCCTAATTTCCTTTGCACCAGTATGAACATCTACGTCTTTATAGTCCTTCCATGGCATACTTTGAAGTTGTGTCCCATTTAATCCCTGATACTTGTCTGTAAGCTCCCCACCATAGGTCCCACACAAAAGATTGGTGTGCAAAATTAAAGCACATGGTATTGGGGGTAATGTATTGACGTGGATAGAGAACTGGTTGGCAGACAGGAAGCAGAGTCGGGATAAACGGGTCCTTTTCAGAATGGCAGGCAGTGACTAGTGGGGTGCCGCAGGGGTCAGTGCTAGGACCCCAGCTCTTTACAATATACATTAATGATTTTGATGAAGGTATTGAGTGTAATATCTCCAAGTTTGCAAATGACACTAAGCGGTGTGAGCTGTGAGGAGGATGCTAAGAGGCTGCAGTGACTTGGACAGGTTAGGTGAGTGGGCAAATGCATGGCAGATGCAGTATTGTGAATAAATGTGAGGTTATCCACTTTGGTGGCAAAAACATGAAGGCAGAATATCTGAATGGCAGATTAGGAAAAGAGGTGGTGCAATGAGACCTGGGTGTCATGGTACATCAGTCATTGAAGGTTGGCATGCAGGTGGTGAAGAAGGCAAATGGCATGTTGGCCTTCATAGCTAGGGGATTTGAGTATAGGAGCAGGGAGGTCTTGCTGCAGCTGTACAGGGCCTTGGTGAGGCCTCACCTGGAATAGTGTGTTCAGTTTTGGTTTCCTAATCTGAGGAAGGACGTTATTGCTATTGAGGGAGTGCAGCGAAGGTTCACCAGACTGATTCCCATGATGGAGGACTGACAGATGAGGAGAGACTGGATCGACTGGGGCTGTATTCACTGGAGTTTAGAAGGATGAGAGGGGATCTCATAGAAACATATAAAATTCTGACGGGACTGGACAGGTTAGATGCAGGAAGAATGTTCCCGATGTTGGGGGAGTCCAGAACCAGGGGGGGTCACAGTCTAAGGATAAAGGCTTAGCCATTTAGGACCGAGATGAGGAGAAACTTCTTCACTCAGAGTTGTTAACCCGTGGAATTCCCTGCCGCAGAGAGTTGTTGATGCCAGTTCATTGGATATATTCAAGAGGGAGTTAGATATGGCCCTTACGGCTAAAGAGATCAAGGGGTATGGAGAGAAAGCAGGAATGGGGTACAGAGGTGAATGATCAGCCATGATCTTATTGAATGGTGGTGCAGGCTCGAAGGGCCAAATGGCCTACTCCTGCACCTATTTTCTATGTTTCTATGTATAGCTAAAAAGTTAAAGTTTCCCCAATCTTTCGCCATAAGTTAACTCTCGGACACTGGCTGTCAGCCTCATAGCTCTGCCCTGTACAACCACCAGGTCCTGGTTTCCCTAAAGCAGACACCAGTGCTTGAAGTTCAGGGTGTGAAACAGCTAGACATTAGGAATAGCAGGTAACAAAATCTCTGGGCAGATTAGAGAAATACATTGTGCAATTTTACATCAAATACATTTTACATAGTTTGACATTTTAAGTTGCAGTTAATTTGTAAAAGCCTGACAGAAGAAACCCTCTGGCCTAGATTTTCCAATTGCTGGCGGTTACCCATTTAACAAGAGCGATTGAAAATTCAAGGCTCTCAGAGTCCAGTACGCAGAGTGATAGGAGTGAGTTCATGTTGGATATTAGCCATTGGTTCAGTCCAGTCACATATTTACCATTAGAAGTCTGCTACTAAATACCTGGCCTGGCGAGTGCTCAACTCAAGAGGACAGAACAAATATTTCACGGCATATTCTTCACAGCTAAACCCTCGACTAGCATTTCTGCTCCAATCACTCTGAAACAGTTCCCACTGGAAAGTGGACATATGCGGGTGCTGGGTGAGGACAGAATCAGGCTTGGAGATAATCCATCACTGAATGGCCTGCGAATATTTGATGTGTGGCCTGACAGTAAAAAATGGTACTGAATTATGGCTTGTCAAAGTGCATCTTAGCACAAGTCAGCAGTTTCAGGAGAAATTGTTGGTGTGGAGGGAAATAATAAAAAGAGCAAGCTGTAGCAAAACACTGAAGCTCTGGTAAAGCGTTACGATTGCAACACCTCTTTCCTTCGGTCTACCATCCATTCAATGTAATGTAATGTAATGTAACTTAATGCAATTTAATTTAATGAGGCTGCAACAAAAAATTGTTGCGTTAACACTCAGCTAAAAAGGGCCAGGTGCTTATAAAAACAGATTTTAAGAATTACCACCTGCCTCATTTTCTTCACCATCACGTTCTCCTCTTCCACCCCTCCCCTCCAGATTATTAGCAATTATCCAAAGATTTTAACCTCTCTATGTACAAAATAGCCAAAGGGAGCTTCCCGAAAGGGAGCGTCATTTCACCTTCCCATCAGATGGCTAAAGTTTTAACGGAATACAGTCTGAATACACAAACTTGTATCTTTGACAGCAACCTAATCATACTGCTACAATTATAAAAGTAACACTTCAGCTATTTTTCCCGAGAAGTGCAATTACTTTGGTTCCCTGATAGTGTTGCAATAGGGAACGTTTTTTAAAATTCATTCATGGGATGTGGGCGTTGCTGGCAAAAATCATTTATTGCTCATCCCTAATTGCCCTGGAGAAGGTAGTGATGAGCCACCTTCTTGACAACCGAGAGGGGTTGCTCGGCCAGTTCAGAGGGTAGTTAAAAGTCAACCACGTTGCTGTGGGTCTGGAGTCTCATATAGACCAGACCAGGTAAGGATGGCAGATTTCCTTCCCTCAAGGGCCTTAGTGACCCAGATGGGTTTTTACCACAATCTGGTAGTTTCATGGTCACCATTACTGACACGAGCTATTTATTCCAGAATTATAAAGTCATCCTCCGAATCCGAGGGACTGCATAAGAATTTCAGAATGATTTCATTGACTGAATTTAAATTTGCCAGCCACCATGGTGGGATTGCCCAGTAGAAGGCTTGTTGAATTGACACACAGTTTTTGCTACTACATCCTGCATCAAGGAGTGATGTCACATCAGCAAATCTGCGGTTTTTCACATGCCATTCCAGACCTCAACCATGCAGTCATGAAAAAAGGCAACAGGTGCTTTATTCACGAGGTAGATGGGAGGAAAAAGTATTTCGCCCCAGCACATTTAGGGGAAGCCATCAGACTACTAGACTCATTGAAACATGCAAGATTCTGAGGGGGATTGACAGGGTAGATGCGGAGAGATTGCTTCCCCTGGCTGGAGTCTAGAACTAGCAGTAAATAGTCTCATGATAAGGGGTTGTCCATTTAAGACTGAGATGAGGAGGAATTTCTTCACTCAGAGGGTGGTGAATCTTTGGAATTCTCTACCCCAGAGGGTTGTGGATGCTGAGTCGCTGAATATATTCAAGGCCGAGATAGATATGATAGATTTCTTATGATTGATTTCCCTAGAGTCCAAAAATCTAAGGATATGAGGATTGGGCAGGAAAGTGAAGTCAAAGATCAACCATGATCTTATTGAATGGTGGAGCAGGCTTGAGGGGCCGAATGGCCTACTCCTGCTCCTAATTCATATGTTCTTGTACACTTGTTTTTTTTTATTTCTATTTCAAGTATTTTTATTCTCTAACCTATTCTTTTTAAAAAAAAGGCTCCAGTCCTCACCTGATGTTTGTTCCAATAATCAATCTGAGTGGTTAAAAAGGAACTCTACCTGTGGCTTTATACTTTACTAGTGGACTTGCCAACTGGTTCTGAAAAAAGATGCCAATTTAATTCAGTTTTAACCCAGATAGGTCAAACGTTACAAGTTCTTGCTCAAACAGGTCATGATATCCAAAATATGAAACCCGTGCATATTAAGTGATTAAAATAATGAAGAATATTGTGTCCATTGTGTAGCTGCACAAGCTATCTACCATTTGATCTATCTATTTTTTCGTCAATTCGACAAGAACAACAAAAGTGAACTTCACTAAATGTATATTAACTGAAACAAAGATGTTAATAACACTGACACAATTTTCAGATGCAATTGCTTTTATGGTACTAAAATATGCCTAGAACATAGAAAATTTCTCATATATGGGACTACAACATCAGCCCTACACGAGAAGACAAAACAGAATGAGAAACAGAACTATCAACTGTCCACAGTTTGCATGCATACTAAAGAGTTCATGAAAAGGATCAGGTAGAGAGTGCACATCCAGTACATGAAAGTAATTATTACCTGAAAATGTGCCTCCTGTCACATTCAGGAATTGGGGGGGAAAAAAAGCAATCTTTACTCTTCAGTACAAAATTGGAACGACAGTACTGGATATCCTGAACGAATTACATATTGCTTATGGTTGTCAGTTATTACTCAAGTATAAATTATTGATACAATCCATTTTTAGCCCATTGTCATCAAGGCGTACAACTTTTTTCCCCCCCCACCTCATGGGATTGAAAAAAATAACTGGTCCAAGAACTGGAATTTTCTTAAAAGGGTGGAGACATGCAAAACATGGTCTGAAATCCACAAGACACATCAATAATAAATTGTAATGTGCAATGCCAGATTTCCACCACTGAAGAGTGCTAATGCATTGACATAGCTCACCAACAATGTTCTGCTAAGCTGCGTGGTCTTTTCCATTGCAGATACCGCGCATGCGCAAAGATTTGAATGGGCCGCGCATTGAGGTAGGCAGGAACCTTACATGGGGAGGGCGGGGACATTGCTCATTAATCATATCTTGTGGCAATGTTTAGAGAGTATTGCAAGAGTACATTGTCTAGCAGTTTACGTCACCAGGTCCTGGACCAGTAAGTTTATAACAACCCCTCATTTTAGAATATGCTGTGTTGTCTCCAATACAAAGATACAATATAATGAAATACTCCTCGAACTATATTTTATTCAACCGGTCTTACTGGAATGTAAAACTGTAACAAATTTTAAATGCAATCTGTTGCGTTATCAACAGATTGCCAGCTTCTCTGCCCAATACATAAGCTTGTTCCACTCTTTCATCTTAGGATAGTCACATCATCAACCATCACTGGCAAGAAACACTTCTCAACTCTTTAACCCACAGAAGCAACTTTGGATATCTTGCCAGTATTTATACATCAGTATCTTTACAATGTGGTCAGTATTTTGTAAAAATAAAAGAAAAACCGTATTTCTCAATATAGATAGTATGTCTATGGAATCTAAATGCTGGCTAAATAATTAAAAATAAGTTATTGTTCAGTTTTCATACATAAATTGAAAAATGTACTTCATACAACCATGAAAATGAAAGCCCTGGTTGCAGAAAGTGAAGGACAGCGCATTTCTTTTGGGGAAACCTCTATGGGTTAAGGAGTTAACTAGTATTTTATACATACATAATGATCCAGAAAATAATCCACAAATACTTCAGTCACTGTTTGTTTTTTCTTTTATATAAGAAATTAAAAATTGTAGTTCCAAAAGGCTTCCTATGCTTTTGCCAAGTGAACACCTGTACTTTACGCACAGCTCTACACACAGAAAACAAAGGGAAAATAGGTAATCTAAATACAACTAATATTGAATATTTTAAGTTTTCTTTAAGTTTATAGAAACTCTTTAAGTGCACAGCAATTCTGCGAATTGGAAAGAAGGGGGTGGAGGGGGGGGGGGGGGGGGGGGAGTTTAAGAAATTCAGACCACAGCAGGCCAACACAACAAGCAAGAGGCCTGGTGGCAAGGCAGCAAATGGATTTGCTCTCTGCAGCTCGCTGATTTGACATTTATGGGAATGAACGGTCAAACCTTGCTACCAAATTAACTGTGCTTTGTCAGATGCCCAGGCTGCTAGGTACAGGTATCCCACCATACAGCAAAAATAAAACGCAGCCTCCTCGTAGAAAACACCAACAACAGGAGAAAGACTGCTTTTTAATGGAAGCACAATTTTTAACTAAATGTTTATTGCAGCACAGGTCTGATAATTTATTTACAACAGGATTTTTGGGTTTTTTTCCCCGTTGGAGGTTTTAATTATCCAAACACCGACCGGACACTACAAGAACCTGAGAATCTGCGTTGCAATCTTTGAGTGACATTCAGTACCTCCGCTTAGTGCATCTTCCTCTGACCTGTCAATCCTCAAAAACATCTTGTTCTCGTGCAAGGGAGATAGGATTCCTCAGCACCTTGCACCTCAGATGCAATATGCCACTGAACACCATTAAATGCAGAGTTACATCATTTATCATTGAAAGTACATCGAGCAGCACACAATAGCTCCAACTGCAAGAGTAGCAACTGCAGCAACGTTAATGAGAACAGGTCTCCAATATAACCACCTTTTTCGTTTCATCTCAGTTTCACTTAGCTTCTGTTTCATTCGCTGCACCTTCTGCGCTGTATTGGCTATCCTATCCTCGCGATGACGTTTTCGAAGGTTACTGAAAGACAAAACAGGAAAATGATGCATCGAAGGCCAAACTCAACTAGAACTGTTCAAAAAAAAATCCATTTAGTGTAGTTCCCTTACAGACAGCACAAAGAGGCAGCATGTGGAAGCTCCATGGATCGGTGGGACATTGATTCACACCTACGATTGTGACCCTGGTCTCCGCCACGTCAAAGTACAGCAGCATTGAGCAAACACCATTACTTCCCTGTGTTGGCGGCAGGCTGGATTCCAAAGAGTAAAATCACCAAGAGGCCAATCTTGCCCTTCCTAGTCACCAGCTCAGAGCAGCATCTGTAGAGGCTTGGGAACAAGTCACCCACAGATAATGCAAGGTCTGAAGAGAAGGGGTTATGGGGAGCGGGCAGGGAAGTGGAGCTGAGTCCATGATCAGATCAGCCATGATCTTATTGAATAGCGGAGCAGGCTCAAGGGGCCTTATGGCCTACTCCTGCTCCTATTACTTATGTTCTTATGAAGGAAAAGAAAATTGAAGAGGTGCCAAAAAGAAAATAAATATAGTTCCAGTCACAAAAGTTGTGTTTCTTTTAGTAAAAACATAGAAAGCAACAATTATTTTTGATGTTGTTCTCTACACATCTCCGATGAAGGGAATACTTTCATTAGAAACATACCATCAGATGTGACTTTTTTCTTTATAAAGTGACTCATCCGACCCACTTCATGTCATGAAATGAAAGGAATCTCTCATGAAAGTATATTACCTGCCATAGCTGTCAATCTTTGAACAAAGTTCGACCTCCACCTACAAACAGCAATTGCCATTAATTCTGTTGTCTTTTGGAGAGGTGTTAAAATTCACTTAGGAACAGCCGGCATGGACTGGTTGGGTCGAATGGCCTGTTTCTGTGCAGTATAATCCTTTGTAAACCTATGTAACATGACCAATCAAAGGACTTAGGAAACCCGATAGCCATCTTTGTCAAGTGATCATCCCCATCTCGAACATATAAAAGTCTCCATTTTTTTCATCCATGCCTTTGTTACTTCTAAACTTGACTATTCCAGGGCACCCCTAGCTGGCCTTCCACGTTCTACCCTATGTAAACTAGAGATGTTCCAAAACTCGGTTGCCCGTGTCCTAACTCGCACCAAGTCCCACTCACCCATCACCCCTGTGCTCGCTGACCTATATTGGCTTCCGGTTAAGCAACGCCGCGATTTCAAAATTCTCATCCTTATTTTCAAATCCCTCCATAGCCAGGCCCCTCCCCATCTCTAATCTCCTCCAGCCCCACAAACCCCCCACCCGAGATATCTGCACTCCTCTAATTCTCCCTCTTGAGCATCCCTGATTATAATCACTCAACCATTGGAGGCTGTGCCTTCTGTTGCCTAGGCCCCAAGTTCTGGAACTCCCTGCCTAAATCTCTCCTTCTCCCTACCTCTCTTTCCTCCTTCAAGACTTTCCTTAAAACATAGCTCTTTTACCAGGCTTTTGGTCACCTGCGCTAATTTCTACTTATGCGGCTCGGTGTCAAATTTTTATCGCATAATACTCCTGTGAAGCACCTCGAGATGTTTCACTACGTTAAACGCGCTATATAAATACAATTTGTTATTTTAAACCATGACATTAGTTCCTTGACCAGAAAAGACGACATTGAGATTCAATACACAACAGCGACAACACAGAGATAAGTAGTTTAAATTAACACCAGGTCAGAAAGAGAATCAAGCGTAGGTTAGGAGATAGAAACATAGAAAATAAGTGCAGGAGTAGGCCATTCGGCCCTTCGAGCCTGCACCGCCATTCAACAAGATCATGGCTGATCACCCACCCCAGCACCTACCCCCACACCCCCAGCCTTAAGGACCACATCCAACTCCCTCCCGAACACATCCAATGAACTGGCATCAACAACTCTCCGCGGCAGGGAACCCCACAGGCCAACAACTCCGAGTGAAGAAGTCTCTCCCAATCCCAGCCCCAAACAGCCCACCCCCCCATCCCAAGAGCGTGCCCCCCACCCCCCCCGGCTCCGGATCCACCCAACACCGGGAATACTCCCCCCGCACCCAACCCACCCCGTCCCGTCAGAATCCTTCCCAAATGCCGAACACCCCCGGATGTCGAGCCCCCAGCGCCGGCCACCCCGGAGCCACACCCCCGCGACACCAACCGCACCACATCCACCAACCGCCATCTGCACAGTCAACCCGTCCACCCCACTCCGAACACTCCCCGCACCGAGGCACAGAGCCCCCAGGCCCGCCCCTCCAACACACTTCGCCCCCCCAGATCTTCGCTGCAATGTGGCCCTTCCTGTCCCCCGCCCTGGGTTTCTCCGCCCCCCCCACCTCCACCACTCTCCCCTCCATCGTCTCCCCTCATCTTCCCTCTGCCTCCCCGCACAGGCTCCCATCTTGGGGGCGATAACCTTCTGGGGCAGGGAATTTTAGCCCCCAGCGTGGAAGTCCTGCTCCCGCTGCAGAATTGGCCTTACCACCCCTAGCTCTGTATGCAGATGTTGGACTTCTTTGAAAGAGTGTGCAAGTCCCCAAGTAATCAAAATTCTGCTTCATTCACTTATGTTCCAGAGGCTGGAGGCATAAACGCAGAATTTACAGATTCAGACCAGCCTTGATGCACTGCAGCCCTTTTTAGGGCAATAATTTTGATTAAAAGCAGACATCTGCTTTGGTCATTCTCTGCTCTACATGTTGACCCATAAAACAGTCAATGCACAGGCCATGGTACCTTGCCAGTGATTAATACAAGGAGACACTAAATTAACAACCATTATCCAGTGCGCAGAGGTCAACTAATCAAGAATGACGACCATGGCTGCTTTTTCCATCCCACGCCCAGGTGTTTTCAAGTCAATTATAGGGCTCTAACTGTTGTCCTGGCTAAGGTTAACAAACTCAGCACAGGCCAAGAATCAAATGTCAGACCTTGCACTACACCATTGGTTTTACACACAAGGCCACATTTTTCATGGTTAATGGAGAACCTGTAAAATGGCAGAAAAAGCATCACCAGCATGATTTTCTGAGGCAAAGGAAACTAGGAAAAGGTGTAAAGAAGGTGAAAAGACGACTCTGGCCTTGTGCTAAACAATTTACAGTGGATTCATCACAAAAAACATGCAGCTTCAAAACAAGGCTGTGTCGCAACAGCTATACGAGGACACAAAACATAAGAAATAGGAGTAGACCATGCGGCCCTTCGAGCCACTCCTTTCTCTTCCTCCAAATCTCAACAGCACTACTCTGTCTAAATTTAGGACCACAAAGGGCATCTAGTAAGTTATCCAGCAAGTTTAACAGTAACACAGTAAAATTCCAGTGTTGCAGTAGTTATTCTTATTGAACTTTCCTCCAAAAATTTGATTTATTCAAAAAAAATATTGGTCAAGCTACCAGCACTTTGTAATAAATGAGGTCCCATCTCCTGAGGGTTGGTCAGGGGAAACAAAAACGCTCCTTTTGGCTAATCGTGTGCATGGACACTCCAACATCGATCCCCATTCTCCTAGCTGAAGGGGAAAAATGGTGTTGAATGGCTGATGGAGATTGGTTTTCCGAATATAAACAGCACAATGCATTACTGTGCTATACCTGTATTACAAACAGGGGACCCAGTCTTGACCTCAGGCATTTATATTAAATTTGCCGCAATTAAGTTGTCAATCTTATCTGGGCCATTTGGGAAGTACCAAGGCAAGGAAACTAATTAACAGGGAGCATAAAAATAATGGCAGAGATACCACCACAAGCAACACTGGCATGGATCACAGATGACCCCTGATGTGTACCCAAAGGAGTCCAAAATGTACAGATGGTATACTAGATGGAAGATAAAAACAGGGCAAATGATATTTTAAAAAAAACATAATCTTTACTTACTTTGCTTTGTTGTCTGTGTTGTCTTGCACTTTGCCAAAACTTTCGTCTGTGGATATGTTATTTTCTGCATCTGTTGTTCCCTCGGCAGATAAATGAGGGGCCCTATTCTCATTATGCCGTGGAAGGGTGCGTTTTGGAGGTGGAGGTGCATGGTCGGTTGCAGGATCCTGGTCTTCGTTAGAAAGCTCTTTCCACTTATTCTGTGAACATACAGAAAAACACTTAAAACCTTTCCCAGTTTCCCTGGGATTGCAACACAATACAAATAAAGCAAGTTGCAGCAAGTGAAAACCATGCTTGGCCTTATCACACAACAAGAATGTTTTTTAAACATCTATCTGGTCAGCTTACAAAAGAGATAGGAAAAAAACACCAATTGTTATCCATATCTCTAATCTCCTCCAGCCTACAACACCCCCAGCCCTCCCCCACCCCCCCACCTCCCCTCTCCTCCCAGATGTCTGCACTCCCCGAATTATGCCCTCCTGAGCATCCCGGATTATAAATCGCTCAACCATTGGTGGCCGTGCCTTCTTTTGCCTAGGCCCCAAGCTCTGGAATTCCCTGCCGAAACACCTGTCTCCCTTTCCTCCTTCAAGACGCTCCTTAAAACCTACTTCTTTGTCCAAACTTTTGGTCACCTGCCCTAATTTCGCCTTACGCGGCTCGTTGTCAAATTCTTTATCTCATAATACTCCTGTGAAGCGCCTTGGGACGTTTCACTACGTTAAACGCACTATATAAATACAAGTTGTTGTTGTTTAATAAATTGTCTTGCCAATCTTCTCAGCCATGATTGGACTCTGCATAATTTGCACAAACTTAATTATCCAATAGGTCTCAAATTCGCAATGTAGGTTTAGACGAAGCTGGATCTTTGGCTTACTGGCCTGATCCTCTCAATACCAGCCCTATTGCTTCCCTGTTAAAGTACCCATTAGTTTCTCAAATGACGTAATGTTTCTACCATGTTATTTATCTCATCTACCTGACCCACCCCAAAAGATAACATTTTGTAGCAAAGCATCATATTTCTAACAATATACTAAACATGAATCAAATGAACTCAATATTTTTTTAATGTTAATGAAAGTAATCTAGCACTAAATATTAAAACAGATAGCAAGAGTTTCTATAGGTATAAGAGGAGGAAAAGAGTGGCTAGAGTAAATGTTGGTCCCTTGGGGAATTAGTGATGGGGAACATGGAGATGGCAGAAACTCTGAACAAATATTTTGTATCAGTCTTTACGATAGAAAACACTAATAATATTCCAACAGTGGCTAGTCAAGGGGTTATGGGGGGTGGGGAGAAGAACTTAACACAATCACAATCACTAAGGAGGTGGTACTCAATAAGATAATGGGACTAAAGGCGGATAAATCCCCTGGACCTGATGGCTTGCATCCTAGGGTCTTGAGAAGTAGCGGCAGGGATAGTGGATGCATTGGTTGTAATTTACCAAATTTCCCTGGATTCTGGAAAGGTCCCAGCAGATTGGAAAACTGCAAATGTAACACCCCTATTTAAAAAAGGAGGCAGACAAAAAGCAGGAAACTATAGACTAACATCTGTGGTTGGGAAGATGTTGGAGTCCAGTATTAAAGAAGCAGTAGCAGGCCATTTGGAAAGCAAAATTCGGTCAGGCAGAGTCGGCATGGATTTATGAAGGGGAAGTCATGTTTGACAAATTTGCTAGAATTATTTGAGGATGTAATGAACAGGGTGGATAAAGGGGAACCAGTGGATGTGGTGTATTTGGACTTCCAGAAGGCATTTGACAAGGTGCCACATAAAAGGTTACTGCACAAGATAAAAGTTCACGGGGTTGGGGGTAATATATTACCATGGATAGAGGATTGGCAAACAAACAAACAAAAACAAAGAGAGTAGGGATTCTCGAGTTGACAATCAGTAACCAGTGGGGTGCCGCAGGGATCAGTGCTGGGACCCCAACTATTTACAATCTATATTAACGACTTAGAGGAAGGGACTGAGTGTAACGTAGCCAAGTTTGCCGACGATATGAAGATGGGAGGAAAAGCAAATTGTGAGGAGAAAAGGACATAGACAGGCTAAGTGAGTGGGCAAAAATTTGGCAGATGGAGTACAATGCTGGACAGTGTGAGGTGTTTCCTATTTAAATGGAGAAAGATTACAAAGTGCTGCAGTACAGCAGGACCTGGGGGTACTTGTGCATGAAACACAAACGGTTAGTATGCAGGTACAGCAAGTGATCAGGAAGGCCAATGGTATCTTGGCCTGTATTGCAAAGTGGATGGAGTATAAAGCAGGGAAGTCTTGCTACAGTTGAACAGGGTATTGGTGAGGCCACACCTGGAATACTGCTTGCAGTTTTGGTTTCCATATTTACAAAAGGATATACTTGCTTTGGAGGCAGTTCAGAGAAGGTTCACAAGATTGATTCCAGAGATGAGGGGGTTGACTTATGAGGAAAGGTTGAGTAGGTTGGGCCTCTACAAAATGGAATTCAGAAGAATGAGAGGTGATCTTATCGAAACGTATAAGATTATGAGGGAGCTTGACAAGCTGGATGCAGAGAGGATGTTTACACTGATAGGGGAGACTAGAACTAGAGGGCATAATCTTAGAATAAGGGGCCACCCATTTAAAACTGAGATGAGGAGAAATTTCTTCTAAGGGTTGTGGATCTGTGGAATTTGCTGCCAGAGAGAGCTGTGGAAGCTGGGACATTGAATAAATTTAAGTCAGAAATAGACAGTTTCTTAAACAATAAGGGAATAAGAGGTTATGGAGAGTGGGCAGGGAAGTGGACCCGAATCCATGATCGGATCAGCCATGATCGTATTAAATGGCGAACAGGCTCGAGGGGCCGTATGGCCTACACCTGTTCCTATTTCTTATGTTCTTATTAATCTTATAAAATCGCTAACCCATTGAAACCTTAAATGCAGCACTCTTAAAGATAGGAAGAAAATTCTCAAAAGTGTGTGTTTGGGTCACAAGATTAAAACTAGTTTTCGAATTGGTCAGACACGGTTTCTACAAACTGGCCTATATGTTTTGGTTTTACAATGCTGCACGAAATAGATCCTGAAATTTAAGAGGCTCATGTTGGATAATGATCGTTTGCCTCCAGAAACCTTGTCATTGGCATCAAAGATAGACTTCAAAGACAACAAAAAAATAAAGTTTTACAGCTTATTTCTAGTTACTTTATGTATAAACCAAAAGCAAGCAGTTTTAAGTAGTAAGCTTTAACTCGTAAATCATTGACAACTTTCTATCATCTTCAAACCTGTTAGGGAGAAAATATGGAAAATCTACCTAAAATAGAAAAATATGCGAGGTAAAATCCACAATGAGGTAGCATATGATCTGTGGAAGGAGTGGCTTTGATAAGAATGGGCTTTTCTCATCTCATGGGACACAATTTATAAATCAGGGATAAAATTGTCAGGTGTGGATTAATTATGGAAAGCCAGCACAGATTTGCTAAAGACAAATCTTGTTTAACCAACTTGATTGAGTTTTTTGATGAGGTAACAGAGAGGATTGATGAGAGCAATGTGGTTGACGTGGTGTACATAAGAACATACGAACATAAACAGGAACAGGAACAGTCCATACAGCCCCTGAAGCCTGCTCTGCCATTCAATAAGATCATGGCTGATCTGATCATGGATTCAGCTCCACTTCCCTGCCCGCTCCCCATAACCCCTTATTCCATTATTGTCTATCTCGGTCTTAAATTTATTCAATGTCCCAGTTTCCACAGCTCTGAGGCAGCGAATTCCATGGATTTACAACCCTCAGAAGAAATTTCTCCTCATCTCCATTTTGAATGGACGGCCCCTTATTCTAAGATCATGCACTCTAGTTCTTGTTGTGCGAGGTCCCTTGGGGAAGAGTGAGCATAATATGGTAGCATTCTTCATTAAGGTGGAGAGTGACATAGTTAAGTCAGAGACTAGGGTCCTGAATTTAGAGAAAGGTAACTTTGATGCTATGAGATATGAATTGGCTAGGATAGACTGGCGAATGATACTTAAAGGGTGGACGATGGATAAGCAATGGCAGACATTTAAAGATCGCATGGATGAACTTCAACAATTGTACATCTCTGTCTGGCATAAAAATAAAACGAGGAAGGTGGCTCAACCGTGGCTAACAAGGGAAATTAGGGATAGTGTTAAATCCAAGGAACAGGCATATAAATTGGCCAGAAAAAGCAGCAAACCTGAGGACTGGGAGAAATTTAGAATTCAGCAGAGGACAAAGGATTTAATTAAGAGGGGGAAAAGAGAGTTTGAGAGAAAGCTTGCAGGGAACATAAAAACTGACTGCAAAAGCTTCTATAGATATGTGAAGAGAAAAAGATTAGTGAAGACAAACGTAGGTCCCTTGCAGTCAGAATCAGGTGAATTTATAATGGGGAATAAAGAAATGGCAGACCAATTGAACAAATACTTTGGTTCTATCTTCACTATAACCTTCCGGAAATACTAGGGGACCGAGGGTCTAGTGAGAAGGAGGAACTGAAGGAAATCCTTAATTGTCAGGAAATTGTGTTAGGGAAATGGATGGGATTGAAGGCTGATAAATCCCCAGGGGCTGATAGTCTGCATCCCAGAGTACTTAAGGAAGTGGCCCTAGAAATAGTGGATGCATTGGTGGTCATTTTCCAACATTCTATAGACTCTGAATCAGTTCCTATGGATTGGAGGGTAGCTAATGTAGCCCCACTTTTTAAAAAAAGGAGGGAAAGAGAAAACAGGGAATTATAGATTGGAGGGTAGCTAATGTAGCCCCACTTTTTAAAAAAAGGAGGGAAAGAGAAAACAGGGAATTATAGACCGGTTTAGCCTGACATCGGTAGTGGGGAATATGTTGGAATCAATTATTAAAGATGTAATATCAGCGCATTTCGAAAGCAGTGACTTGACCAAGTCAGCATGGATTTATGAAAGGGAAATCATGCTTGACAAATCTTCTAGAATTTTTTTTTAGTAGAGTGGACAAGGGAGAACCAGTAGATGTGGTGTATTTGGACTTTCAAAAGGCTTTTGACAAAGTCCCACACAAGAGATGAGTGTGCAAAATTAAAGCACATGGTATTGGGGGTAATGTATTGGCGTGGATAATGAACTGATTGGCAGACAGGAAGCAAGAGTAGGAATAAATGGGTCCTTTTCAGAATGCCAGGCAGTGATAAGTGGGGTACCGCAAGGTTCCGTGCTGGACTCCAGCTATTTACAATATACATTAATGATTTAGACAAAGGGATTGAATGCAATGTTTCCAAGTTTGCAGATGACACTAAGCTGGGTGGCAGTGTGAGCTGTGAGGAGGATGCCAAGAGGCTGCAGGGTGACTTGGGCAAGTTAGGTGAGTGGGCAAATGCATGGCAGATGCAGTATAATGTAGATAAATGAGAGGTTATCCACTTTGGTGGCAAAAACAGGAAGGCAGATTATCTGAATGGTGACAGATTAGGAAAAGGGGAGGTGCAACCAGACCTGGGTGTCATTGTACATCAGTCATTGAAAGTTGGCATGCAAGTACAGCAGGCAGTGAAGAAGGCAAATGGTATGTTGGCCTTCATAGCTAGGGGGATTTGAGTATAGGAGCAGGAAGGTCGTACTGCAGTTGTACAGGGCCTTGGTGAAGGTACACCAGACTGATTCCCGGGATGGCAGGACTGACAGATGAAGAAAGACTGGATCGACTTGGCTTATATTCACTAGAATTTAGAAAAATGAGAGGGAGTCTGATAGAAACATAAAATTCTAACAGGATTGGACAGGTTAGATGCAGGAAGAATGTTGCCAATGTTGGGGAAGTCCAGAACCAGGGTCACAGTCTTAGGGTAAGGGGCAAGCCATTTAGGACCGAGATGAGGAGAAACTTCTTCACTCAGAATTGTGAACCTGTGGAATTCTCTACCACAGAAAGTTGTTGAGGCCAGTTCGTTAGATATATTCAAAAGGGAGTTAGATGTGGCCCTTACGGCTAAAGGGATCAAGGGGTATGGAGAGAAAGCAGGAATGGGGTACCGAAGTTGCATGATTAGCCATGATCATATTGAATAGTGATGCAGGCTCGAAGGGCCTACTCCTGCACCTATTTTCTATGTTTCTATGGCCCCAAGTTTCCACAAGTGGCAAAACAGGCGCCCCTCCGAGCTGGGCGCCCGTTTTTCGCGACGAAAACGGCGCCTGAAAAAAAACGCGCTATTCTCGAGCGCTTTGCAGCTTGGCGTGGCGCCCAGGGGGCGGAGGATACCACTCGCGCCGATTTTGTAAGTAGGAGGGGGCGGGTACCATTTAAATGAGTTTTTTTCGTGCCGGCAACCCTGTGCATGCGCGTTGCAGCGTTCGCACTCGGCCATTTTTGTAGTTCTTTGTAGCTGTTCAATTTTTAAAATTTTTTTAATAAAACCACATTGCCTTTCCATGATCAGCACTGAGGCTTCTTGCAGCAGTGAGAAGGCTGCAGGAAGCCTCAGAAGTTGAGGCGGCCATTTCCCGACGGGCCCGGCCGACGGCAGGGCCCCACCCCCCCCCCCCGCCGTCAGGAATGGCTGCCTCAACTTCTGAGGCTTCCTGCAGCCTTCTCCCTGCCTCCCCCCCGCTGCTGTCGGTCGGGCCCTCACTGCCTCCCCCCGGCTGCCGTCGGGAACGGCTGCTGCTGTCGGTCGGGCCCTCACTGCCTGCCCCCCGCTGCCGTCGGGAACGGCTGCTGCTGTCGGTCGGGCCCTCACTGCCTCCCCCCCCCCCCGCTGCTGTCGGGAACGGCTGCTGCCGTCGGTCGGGCCCTCACTGCCTCCCCTCCCCTGCCATCGGGAACGGCTGCTGCTGTCGGTCGGGCCCTCACTGCCTGCCCCCCGCTGCCGTCGGGAACGGCTGCTGCCGTCGGTCGGGCCCTCACTGCCTCCCCCCCCCCCCCCCCGCTGCTGTCGGGAACGGCTGCTGCCATCGGTCAGGCTCTCACTGCCTCCCCCCCCCCCCCCCTGCCATCGGGAACGGCTGCCTCAACTTGTGAGGCTTCCTGCAGCCTTCTCCCTGCCTGAAAGGCCTGCCTGAAGCACTTGCACACAGGTAGGAACATGGTTTATTTAATCTTTTCTTTGCTTATAAATTTTTATTCAGGTTGGAATTATTTGTATAATATTTGTATAAGTATAACTAAGGATTTATTGTAGAATGTAATGACTTCCCCCCCCCCCCCCCCCCCCAACCTCGTTCCGGACGCCTAATTTGTAACCTGCGCCTGATTTTTTTAATGTGTAGACAAGGTTTTTTCAGGTCTACAAAAATCTTCACTTGCTCCATTCTAAGTTAGTTTGGAGTACGTTTTCACTGTGGAAACTTTCAAATCAGGCGTCAGTGGCCGGACACGCCCCCTTTTGCAAATAAATTCTCTTCAAAAGTGAAACTGTTCTACATGACTACAACTGCAGAAAACTTAAATGTGGAGAATTGCGATTTCTAAGATACTCCGTTCTCCACCAGTTGCTCCTAAAAATCAGGAGAAAATCATGTGGAAACTTGGGACCATAGTTTCTAGTCTCCCCCCCCCCCCCCATCAGTGGAAACATCCTCTCTGCATCCACCTTGTCAAGCCCCCTCATAATCTTGTACGTTTCGATAAGATCACCTCTCATTCTTCTGAATTCCAATGAATAGAGGCCCAACTTACTCAACCTTTCCTCATAAGTCAATCCCCTCATCCCCGGAATCAACCTAGTGAACCTTCTCTGAACTGCCTCCAAAGCAATTATATCCTTTCGTAAATATGGAAACCAAAACTGCACACATGGATTTCCAAAAGGCATGTGAGAAAGTGCCACATAATAGGCTTGCTGGCGAAGTTGAAGTCCATGGAATAAAAGGGATAGACAGCACGGATACGAAATTAGCTAACTGACAGGAAACAGAAGAGGTGAACGGTTGTTTTTTTGGACAGGAGGAAGGTACACAATGGTGTTCCCCAGGGGTCGGTTCTGGGACCACTGCTTTTCTTGATAATATATTAATGATTTGGGCGTGGATGTGCAGAGCACAATTTCGAAATTTGCAGAGAACACAAAACTTGAAAGTATATAAACCAAATGGTACAATCCTGAAGGGGGTGCATGAACAGAGTAACCTTGGGATATGTGTGCACAAATTGTTGAAGGTGGTAGGGCAGGTTGAGAAAGCAGTTAAAAAGGCTTACGGGATCCTGGGCTTCATAAGTAGAGGTAGAGTGCAGAAGTGTGGAAATGATGATGAACCTGTTTCGGCCCAGACTTCTGGGCACCACACTTTGGGCTCAAAATTGGTCAGGAGTTGCTCCGTTTTTTTTTGGAGCAACTTGATTTTTCTGAAGTATCTTAAAAATCTCCATTTTGCACATTCAATTTGCGCTAGTGTAAGTGAGTTAGTTACAATTTTTTAAAAGTTTAGTTTAGTTTTTCTCAAAAGGGGAGTTACCAGCCATCTATGATTTAGGCCAGCTAATAGTTACTCCAAATCTACTTAGGCCAACGTGTGTGGCCACTTCAGAAAACTCTTGCGGAGAGTTAAGAAATCAGCACAAGTAGGTACATCGGAGGCCAGCAGAACCTAATAACTTGACTAAAGAATGTGAATAGGATCAAACAGCTATACAGGACAGCATATGACAAACTTCGCAAAGTTAATTTACTATACAACAGAAGCATTCTTGGAAGCTTAAACTACAAAAATAAAAGTAAAAGATAGTTGAATTAAATTGCCCTAATCTCACAACTAATTTAAACAACTATTTGTTTGTAATGATTATAGTGGGCCAAAATTGAGCCAATATTATCTAAATAAAATCTACTTCAATAAATAAGATATTCTCTCAGTGTTCCTCCATCACTTATGTTCTTCTTTCACAATAGCACGATGGGCCGAATGGCCGCCTTCCGTGCTGTAGATTTCTATGATTCTAACCAATATTCCCCATCATTTTTTGGGGGGGCCTATTCACAGATCTGCACAGGCAGGAACTTTAACATTGCAAAAGCCTGTGGTCCTGGGGGTGCATGGGACCAGCAGAGAATTTTGGTGACAACTATATAAATAATTTCCCTGCATTAGAAATTGTTTTTTTTTTTTAAATCAGTGTACATGTCAAATATGCATGCATGGATGTAACATTTAGATTGGCAATGTTAAAGGACAACTGTATTGTACTCTTATAATTAGCACTGAACACAACTGTAACCAGTCACCCAGTAACATAAACAAACCAAGCGAGTGGGCAAAACTATGGCAGATGGAGTTCAATCTGGGAAGTGTGAGATCATCAGAGAAAAATAAATCGGAATTTATTAATGGTGAGAGACTGCGAGCTGTGGAGGAGCAAATGGATTTAGGTGTTCATTTAAGCAAATCACTAAAAGCTCGTGTACAGGAATAAAATGCAATCAAAAAGGTTACTGGAATATTGGCCTTTATCTCAAGGGGGTTGGAATTTAAAAGTGAGGAAGTGATGCTTCAGTTGTAGAGAGCCTTGGTCAGACCCCATCTGGAGTAATGCATTCGGTTTTGGGCATCGCAGCAAGATATCTTGGTCTCAGGAAGAATATATTGGTCTTGGAGGGGTATAGCGCAGAGTGTTAAATTATGGAGGACACGTTGCGCAATCCCGTCAGTTTAGAAGGTTGAGAAGTGATCTAATTGAAGTCTTTAACATGTTAAAATAATTTGGTGCTGTCAATACAGAAAAATTATTTCCTCTGGTGGAGAAAATGTAGAAAAAGGGGGCATAATCTTATCAGAACAAAACCATTTCCAAGTGAAATCAGGAATTCTTTCAATAACTTGTATTTATATAGCGCCTTTAATGTAGTGAAATGTCCCAAGGCGCTTCACAGGAGTATTGAGATAAAAAATTTGACACCGAGCCACACAAGGAAAAATTAGCCCATATGACCAAAAGCTTGGTCAAAGAGGTAGGTTTTAAGGAGTATCTTGAAGGACGAAAGAGCGGTGGAGAGGCGGAGAGGATTAGGCAGGGAGTTCCAGAGCTTGGGGCCAAGGCAACAGAAAGCACAGCCACCAATGGTTGAGCGATTATAATCAGGGATGCTCAAGAAGGCAGAATTAAAGGAGTGCAGACATCTTGGGGGTTGTGAGGCTGGAGGAGATTAGAGAGATAGGGAGGGGCGAGGCCATGAAGGGATTTGAAAATGAGGAGAATTTTGAAATCGATGCGTTGCTTAAATGGAGGTCAGCGAGCACAGGGGTAATGGGTGAGCAGGACTTGGTGCAAGTTAGGACCAAAAGTCCGTGGATGCTGGGTCAAGGGAAATTTTCAAGACTGGGATTGATAGATTGTGTGTTAGGAAAGGGTATCAAGGGATATGGGGCAAAGACGGGAAATGGAGTTGAGATTTCGATCAGCCATGATCGAATTGAATGGTGGACTCGAGGGGCCGAATGGGCTACTCCTGTTCTTATGTTCCCAACAGTTTGCATTTGTTTAGATATTTAACATAGAAAACAAGCCGAGCCACTTTACAGTGAGTAAGGGAACAGAGGGAGAGACTAGGATGCCTGAACATTTGGTCGAAATGATAAGCTTTGAGAAGGCTTTCCAGAGTGCTGAGAGAAGTAGATCAGTAAAGGGATTCAGGGATTGCACGCCAATGTGGCTGAATGCTCAGGCACCAATGGCGGGGTGAAAAGGAAAGATGCTCTGGCACTTTAAATTGCATTTGGAAGCAGAACAAACAAAATAAATGTTCACTTTTCCTACCAAATAATAATAACATTTTAAATTAAATGTCGCCCTGCAACTAAATAAAGTTTAAGATTTGGAGTGCCAAAGAGGCTCTGGCAATATTGTTCGTGATTTGGTGGCCTTTATCGATGACATTTTCAATCTCACATTAACATACAGGATACAAGTTACCAAGTACATCTCCCAACACCAGAAGCTGATACAAGACAAATTATAAGCCAGACAACTCTTTGCAAACCAACCAATTACACAAACCAACCAGAAAGATCCATTTGCAAAATCTACATTTTCAGAGTTGGCTCCAGAGCCGGACAAGCGCTAACAGAATAAAAACAAGTGAGGGGATTTTCCAGTTTTAGACAGATTTAATATTATTCTATATATTAGGTATATATGGCATATTTAGAATATCAAGACCACGTCATAAATCCAACCAGGAAAATTCATCGGAACATGTGTTCTTTAGGGACTGGGTGCTTTAATTCATGTTGTTGCGGATAGTATTATTAATACTAAAATCCTATTGCTAATCTCTCATAATTTGATGCAGATTAAATTCTAATAATCTCAGTGATGTTACAAATTTGAAAAAATAAGCTTTCGTTTTGAATATATTTTTAAAATGCTCATCTTTGTTTTCAAATTTAATGTTTGATTAATATCTGAATAAAGTGGCAATTGTTGTATAGTGATTTTTAAAACTTATCATCATCATAGGCAGTCCCTCAGAATCAAGGAAGACTTGCTTCCACTCTAAGCATGAGTTCTCAGGTGGCTGTAAAGTCCAATACAAGAACCACAGTCTCTGTCACAGGTGGGACAGATAGTTGTTGAGGGAAGGGATGGGTGGGACAGGTTTGCCACACGCTCTTTTCTGCTGCCTGCGCTTGATTTCTGCATGCTCTCGGCGACGATACTAGAGGAGCTCAGCGCCCTCCCGGATGCACTTCCTCCGCTTAGGGCAGTCTTTGGCCAGAGACTCCCAGGTGTCAGTGGGGATGTCATACTTTATCAAGGAGGCTCTGACCTCTTCAAACAACACACGGCATTGAAAGAAATTTGCTTCATACAGCTCGGATATTCTAACATATTGCTCTTGCCTTCCAAAGACAGAAGCACTTTTTCTTTGGTCAGCCACGCATGTAAACAACAATATTTATATAGCGCCTTTAACATAGTAAATTGTCCCAAGGTGCTTCACAGGAGCGTTATTAAACAAAATCTGACACCAAGCGAAAAAAAAGATATTAGGACAGGTGACCAAAAGCTTGGTCAAAGAGGTAGGTTTTAAGGAGCATCTTAAAGAGAGTGGGGTACAGAGGCAGAGAGGTTTAGAGAGGGAATTCCAGAGCTTAGGGCCTTGGAGGTTGAAGGCACGGCCACCAATGGTGGAGCAATTAAAATCTGGAATGTGCAAGAGGCCAGAATTAGAAGGCTGCAGAGATCTTGGAGGGTCATAGAGCTCGAGGAGGTTATAGAGATAAGGAAGGGCAAGGTTTATAGAGAGATTTGAAAACAAAGATGAAATTTTAAAATTGAGATGCCAGATTAAGATACAAGCAAGAGAGTTTTGGATGAGCTCAAATTTACAGAGAGTGTGCACAAGATGGGAGGCTGGCCAGGGGAGCATTGGAATAGTCAAGTCCAGAGGTGAAAAAGGCACGGGTGAGGATTTCAGCAGCAGATGAACGGAGGCGGGGGCTAAGACAGGCAATGTTAGAGGCAGGATACATCACCAAACCAATTTATTGCTTGACCCACATAGATAGGCCTGGAAATTCATCTCGGGCGGTGATGCAAACTAGCCGCCTGTTACATGCAGCGCCCGATATTCAGTCCCACTGACTGCAGTGGAGCTGAACACCAGGCGCTGTGAATAACGGGCAGCCGATCCAATACCGCCCGGTTTGCGTCACCGCCCGAGACGAATTTCTAGGCCATAGAGTTTCTGTCTGCCTGATATGGAGTGCACACACTTTCCCTCTGGGGGCACAGCAAACTTAGCATTCAGGAGAGCACAGAAAGAGGTTTACAGGACCATGAATTAGGGAATCCGAAGTGTGTGCAGTTACTGTTGAACTTTAACCAACCAAAACCATTCTATCTACCAGCACAGAGCAATGGTAAGCTTCTTGTTCATTGACATCAGCCATGATCTTATTGAATGGTAGAGCAGGCTCGAGGGGCCAAATGGCCTCTTATGTTCACTGGGATCACCCTCCCTATGGCTCTACTGGCTTGCAGGTTTATTTGGAGCACAATGGGAAGAATCTAGACCCCCACTGGCAGGATTACATCTCCAAGCTCTATCTCTCATCAAGAACAACTTGTATTTGTATGGCAGCCAAGTAACAAATATCTTAGAGTACTTAGCAAGAAAGCAATAAAAATGGTCAATGAAAAAGAAAATAATTAAATTGCACTGGGGTGGGGAATCTTTGGTACGGTTCTTTTTTTAAAAAAAAAAATGATAGAAGAAATCAGAAAAATAAATTAATGAGCAATATTTTTATTTCCAACCATTGCCACATCAAGAGACTCTGTAGTGGGCATATGCAATCATTTATGATTTTAGTGATGCCCATATCAGCCTGGGCACTGCCTACAATTAATGGGGATGCCTGTGCTGCAGCTACACTAATCTAGCCCAATAAGTCTGGTAGAATAACATTCTTATTTGCAGGTTAACTTACTACTGCCCAAGTTCTTTGGGATATGAAGCTATGTGGATGTTGCAATCATGAAAAGAAACATGAGCAATTCCCTGAATGAAACAATGCTGAGGAAGAGTTTCTTCTTCCTGCTGCTCCTCCTCCTTCACACCACCGTTCTCCTCAGAGAAGGTGAAATCCTATTCTGGGACAGTCAATTGTGGTCAGCAATGTCACACAGCAGAATTAACAATGACATTTTTACCTGTACAGATGAGTCTCCCATGATATATTTTGCTCCCTCTATAACCGCCATATATGAAAATCTCAATTGATCGGGAGTCTGTATGAGTCCCATCCGATACTTCCTCATTTCTAACAGTACTTGTCTGATGTCCACAGAAGAAGGATCTTTGCGTTTCTCCATCTACAAGAAAAATATCCTGCTCAGCAGACAATTTAGTCCCTAGACATAACATAGGTAGTTAAATAAAGTTTATATTTCTTATATACGGTGGTAATGTTACTGATCTAATCCAGAGGCCTGGACTAATGATCCCACCACAGCAGCTGGGGAATTTAAATTCAGTTAATTAAATAACACTGGAATTTTAAAAAGCTAGTATTAGTAATGGTGACCATGAAACTGCCGGTTTGTTATTAAAAATCCATCAGGGAAGGAAATCTGCCGTCCTTACCTGGTCTGGTCTATAGGTGACTCCAGACCCACAGCAAAGTGGTTGACTTTTAACTGCCCTCTGAAATGGCCTAGCAAGCCACTCAGTTGTACCAGACCGCTACCAAAATGGACAGGCGTTTTAAGGCGGCTCACCACCTTCAAGGACAGTGAGGGATGGGCAATAGATGCTGGCCTTGCCAGCAACGTCGACATCCCGCTAATGATTAACTGTTTCAGGCACCATGGGTGGTACAAACTATTGAAGTACCAGCATGCCTTGACACAGAACTGGTTGACAAAGACTCGGATTTCTGCCGTAATTTCTGCTGTGAGCAGTACTGGTTCCCTGCCCACAGGACAGAGGAATATCACAGGGAGTTGTCCCAAGACGATCGTACACACATCCTTGTGAGAACATGAGCACAGCATTGCCAAAAGCTTGGGAGCAGATCATTTTTCCGTACAATCAGCTACAGAAAGTTGGCTCATGGCGTTTATCCTGCTAAAATGTCAACTTGAACTGAACTCTACAAGTCATTTTGATCAGCACCGTTCCCGAATTTGATGAGCAACATGTCCCACCGGCTGAACATTAAATCAACCTTCGGCATTATAATTGGGCTTTACGTGGCAGGCAATATAATGGCATAATGAATCATAGGATATAAAAAAGTATCTAGCATGGCACTAATGTATATCTAAAGAGGAGGGGAAAAATCATGATATTTTCAATAACTCAATAAATACACTATTACTCACCAAAAGAAGACAGGTATCTACTAATGAGAAGGTACCAGATCGTCCAATGCCTGCACTACAGTGAACTACGGCAGGTCCACACTCAGCACTCAAGGAGCCAGACTCCCTCACTTTTAACAGAAAATTAAGGAATGAAGCAGGGGATTCTGGTACTCCAAAATCAGGCCAAGTGGTGTAATGAAAGTGGAAGATCTCTCGGGTCTCTGCAGTCTATCAAGACAAAGAAAGAAGAAACACAAGTTAAATTGTTGCTAACAACATTTAAAATACAACTCAAGTACAACAATTCCAAATATACAGTTCATCATTTTCAAGCTATATAAAAACTATAAAGGTCAATAAATTTTAAATGTATAAAACGGGAAATAACTCCAACCATAAAAATTCCACATCTGTGGGGCTATTACCGAGAATCAAGATTCTCTTTAATATTCAAAAAGGTGGTACATTCTGGGGATTTAATTTTTGAGAACATGTATCTAAGTGGTGTTACATTCTGGGGATTTAATTTTTGAGAGAACACATTTACTTAAGTTTTAGACTTCTTATAGAAACATAGAAAATAGGTGGAGTAGGCCATTCGGCCCTTCTAGCCTGCACCGCCATTCAATGATTTCATGGCTGAACATGCAACTTCAGTACCCCATTCCTGCTTTCTCGCCATACCCCTTGATCCCCCGAGTAGTAAGGACTTCATCTAACTCCTTTTTGAATATATTTAGTGAATTGGCCTCAACAACTTTCTGTGGTAGAGAATTCCACAGGTTCACCACTCTCTGGGTGAAGAAGTTCCTTCTCATCTCGGTCCTAAATGGCTTACCCCTTATCCTTAGACTGTGTCCCCTGGTTCTGAACTTCCCCAACATTGGGAACATTCTTCCTGCATCTAACCTGTCTAAACCCATCAGAATTTTAAACATTTCTATGAGGTCCCCTCTCATTCTTCTGAACTCCAGTGAATACAAGCCCAGTTGATCCAGTCTTTCTTGATAGGTCAGTCCCGCCATCCCGGGAATCAGTCTGGTGAACCTTCGCTGCACTCCCTCAATAGCAAGAATGTCCTTCCTCAGGTTAGGAGACCAAAACTGTACACAATACTCCAGGTGTGGCCTCACCAAGGCACTGTACAATTGTAGTAACACCTCCCTGCCCCTGTACTCAAACCCCTTCGCTATGAAGGCCAACATGCTATTTGCTTTCTTAACCGCCTGCTGTACCTGCATGCCAACCTTCAATGACTGATGTACCATGACATCCAGGTCTCGTTGCACCTCCCCTTTTCCTAATCTGTCACCATTCAGATAATAGTCTGTCTCTCTGTTTTTACCACCAAAGTGGATAACCTCACATTTATCCACATTATACTTCATCTGCCATGCATTTGCCCACTCACCTAACCTATCCAAGTCGCTCTGCAGCCTCACAGCATCCTCCTCGCAGCTCACACTGCCACCCAACTTAGTGTCATCCGCAAATTTGGAGATACTACATTTAATCCCCTCGTCTAAATCATTAATGTACAGTGTAAACAGCTGGGGCCCCAGCACAGAACCTTGCGGTATCCCACTAGTCACTGCCTGCCATTCTGAAAAGTCCCCATTTACTCCTACTCTTTGCTTCCTGTCTGACAACCAGTTCTCAATCCATGTCAGCACACTATCCCCAATCCCATGTGCTTTAACTTTGCACATTAATCTCTTGTATGGGACCTTGTCGAAAGCCTTCTGAAAGTCCAAATATACCACATCAACTGGTTCTCTCTTGTCCACTCTACTGGAAACATCCTCAAAAAATTCCAGAAGATTTGTCAAGCATGATTTCCTTTTCACAAATCCATGCTGACTTGGACCCATCATATTACCTCTTTCCAAATGCACTGCTATGACATCCTTAATAACTGATTCCATCATTTTACCCACTACCGATGTCAGGCTGACCGGTCTTTAATTCCTGTTTTCTCTCCCTCCTTTTTTAAAAAGTGGGGTTACATTGGCTACCCTCCACTCCATAGGAACTGATCCAGTCAATGGAATGTTGGAAAATGACTGTCAATGCATCCACTATTTCCAAGGCCACCTCCTTAAGTACTCTGGGATGCAGTCCATCAGGCCCTGGGGATTTATCGGCCTTCAATCCCATCAATTTCCCCAACACAATTTCCCGACTAATAAGGATTTCCCTCAGTTCCTCCTCCTTACTAGACCCTCCGACCCCTTTTATATCCGGAAGGTTGTTTGTGTCCTCCTCAGTGAATACCGAACCAAAGTACTTGTTCAATTGGTCCGCCATTTCTTTGTTCCCCGTTATGACTTCCCCTGATTCTGACTGCAGGGGACCTACGTTTGTCTTTACTAACCTTTTTCTCTTTACATACCGATAGAAACTTTTGCAATCCGTCTTAATGTTCCCTGCAAGCTTCTTCTCGTACTCCATTTTCCCTGCCCTAATCAAACCCTTTGTCCTCCTCTGCTGAGTTCTAAATTTCTCCCAGTCCCCGGGTTCGCTGCTATTACTGGCCAATTTGTATGCCACTTCCTTGGCTTTAATGCTATCCCTGATTTCCCTTGATAGCCACGGTTGAGCCACCTTCCCTTTTTTATTTTTACGCCAGACAGGAATGTACAATTGTTGTAGTTCATCCATGCGGTCTCTAAATGTCTGCCATTGCCCACCCACAGTCAACCCCTTCAGTATCATTCGCCAATCTATCCTAGCCAATTCACGTCTCATACCTTCAAAGTTACCCTTCTTTAAGTTCTGGACCATGGTCTCTGAATTAACTGTTGCATTCTCCATCCTAATGCAGAATTCCACCATATTATGGTCACGCTTCCCCAAGGGGCCTCGCACAACGAGATTGCTAATTAATCCTCTCTCATTACACAACACCCAGTCTAAGATGGCCTCCCCCCTAGTTGGTTCCTCGACATATTGGTCTAAAAAACCATCCCTTATGCACTCCAGGAAATCCTCCTCCACCGTATTGCTTCCAGTTTGGTTAACCCAATCTATGTGCATATTAAAGTCACCCATTATAACTGCTGCATCTTTATTGCACGCACCCCTAATTTCATGTTTGATGCCCTCCCCAACATCACTACTACTGTTTGGAGGTCTGTACACAACTCCCACTAACGTTTTTTGCCCTTTGGTATTCTGCAGCTCTACCCATATAGATTCCACATCATCCAAGTTAATGTCCTTCCGAACTATTGCCTTAATTTGCTCCTTAACCAGCAATGCTACCCCACCTCCTTTTCCTTTTATTCTATCTTTCCTGAATGTTGAATACCCCTGGATGTTGAGTTCCCAGCCCTGATCATCCTGGAGCCACGTCTCCGTAATCCCAATCACATCATATTTGTTAACATCTATTTGCACAGTTAATTCATCCACCTTATTGCGGATACTCCTTGCATTAAGACACAAAGTCTTCAGGCTTGTTTTTTTAACACAGTTTGTCCTTTTAGAATTTTGCTGTACAGTGGCCCTTTTTGTTCTTTGCCTTGGTTTTCTCTGCCCTCCACTTTTCCTCATCTCCTTTCTGTCTTTTGCTTTTGCCTCCTTTTTGTTTCCCTCTGTCTCCCTGCATTGGTTCCCATCCCCCTGCCATATTAGTTTAAAACCTCCCCAACAGCACTAGCAAACACTCCCCCTAGGACATTGGTTCCGGTCCTGCCCAGGTGCAGACCGTCCGGTTTGTACTGGTCCCACCTCCCCCAGAACCGGTTCCAATGCCCCAGGAATTTGAATCCCTCCCTACTGCACCACTGCTCAAGCCACGTATTCATCTGCGCTATCCTGCGATTCCTACTCTGACTATCACGTGGCACTGGTAGCAATCCCGAGATTACTACTTTTGAGGTCCTACTTTTTAATTTAGCTCCTTAAATTCGTTTCGTAGGACCTCATCCCTTTTTTTTTAAACCTATGTCATTGGTACCAATGTGCACCACGACAACTGGCTGTTCTCCCTCCCTTTTTAGAATGTCCTGCACCCGTTCCGAGACATCCTTGACCCTTGCACCAGGGAGGCAACATACCATCCTGGAGTCTCGGTTGCGGCCGCAGAAACGCCCATCTATTCCCCTCACCATTGAATCCCCAATCACTATTGCTCTCCCACTCTTTTTCCTGCCCTCCTGTGCAGCAGAGCCAGCCATGGTGCCATGAACTTGGCTGCTGCTGCCCTCCCCTGATGAGTCATCCCCCTCAACAGTACCCAAAGCAGTGTACCTGTTTTGCAGGGGGATGACCACATGGGACTCCTGCACTACCTTCCTTGCACTGCTCTTCCTGTTGGTCTTCCATTTCCTATCTGGCTGTGGACCCTTTCCCTGCGGTACGACCAACTCGCTACACGTGATACTCACGTCATTCTCAGCATCGTGGATGCTCCAGAGTGAATCCACCCTCAGCTGCAACTCCGCAACGCGGACCGTCAGGAGCTTGAGGTGGACACACTTCCTGCAGATATAGTCGTCAGGGACACTGGTGTCGTCCCCGAGTTCCCACATGGTACAGGAGGAGCATAACACCCGACCGAGCTCTCCTGCCATGACTTAACCCTTAGATACACTTAAATTGGCAACAACAATGTTAAAAGTTACTCACTGATATAGAAGAGAAAAAAGAAAAACTACTTACCAATCACCAGCCAATCACTTACCCTCTTGGCTGTGACGTCACCTTTTGATTTCTTTCTACTTCTTTTTTGCCTTCTCCCTGTAGCTGCACAAGTACGCCTTTTAAAGGCCTCTCCGCGCACCTCATCGACGCTGCTCCCGACTGCCGCCGACGCTGGGCCCCGGACTCCCTGCTGTGCCTTTTATAGGCCTTTCCGCGCACCTCCTCGACGCTGCTCCCGACGCTGGGCCCCGGACTCCCTGCTGTGCCTTTTATAGGCCTCTCCACGCACCTCCTCGACGCTGCTCCCGACTGCCGCCGACTCTGGGCCCCGGACTCCCTGCTGTGCCTTTTATAGGCCTCTCCACGCACCTCCTCGACGCTGCTCCCGACTGCCGCCGACGCTGGGCCCCGGACTCCCTGCTGTGCCTTTTATAGGCCTCTCCACGCACCTCCTCGACGCTGCTCCCGACGTTGGGCCCCGGATTCCCTGCTGTGCCTTTTATAGGCCTCACCACGCACCTCCTCGACGCTGCTCCCGACTGCCGCCGACCCACAATGGACGTCAAACTCACTGGTCTGTAGTTTCCACTTTTGCTACCCTTTAGGTGTAACTTCCACCTTTCTCCAGTCCCCAGATACCGCACCATTATTCAGTGATTTCTGGAAAGTTTGTGCCAGATTTCCTGCAATTTCCTCCCTCATTTCCAGGGTTTTCCCAAAAAGGCAGGCCAGATGCTTGCAACAAACATTCAAAGGCCGTGCAAATGAAGTGGGAGCGACATCATCACACCCCTCACCTATTTTCCAAGATCTCTGCTTGCTGGAGGTTACAATGGACTGAAGCCTATAATTAGTGGGCCTCAGTCATTGTACCCAGGACCCCTCAGATTGAAGGATCCGGGAGGGGCAGGCTCAAAGTCAGGGACGTTGAAGTCATTTTCCTTTAGGGCTAGCAAGATGGGAATTGGAAATGGGTGTTTTCTGGCCTTTGTTTTTGAACAGCAGTCAGAGACCTGGAAACAACCTTCTTCCCCATTCCACATCTAGGTCCACAGTCCTGCAACTAGCAGGAATGAGCCAAAACAACATCAGGCCCAAGGCAACAGCCTGAATTCAGCAAATACAGGAAGCTTCAGGTCAGGCAAAGTGCACATCATTCACGCTCTGACTGACTTGTGACGAGGTGGGAGGAAACCAGCCCTATAAAGTCGGTTCAATCATCACTACCACCGCATTTGTATAACTGAGTCAATTTCCATTAAATGTCCCCTTACAGAGGTTCTTTGCAATTGCAGTTGCCGTACAGTGTAGTACGATTTTACATCTTCAGACAACAATCTTAAGCTGAAGTCGGTATCTTCAAACGACATTACTTCATCTTCCTTGCTTGGCCAATACTTTTCACACTTCACCTGCAATGCAAAAGATAATATTTACAGTTTCGTTTTTCAGGAAACTAAAAAAAAAAAATCACACAAGCTCACTAAACCAAAAGCTGTAAATAGTTTTATGGTGCAGGTGCATTCATTAAATTGCAGTCAGCTACCACTCTGTTGGTACCCAGTAGGTTACTTGACGGAGTTCCACAGGGGAGGCAGATAGAAAATTTGATAAGAAGACCACCGTTTCATCCCTAAAGGGATCATTTTAATGTCTTCAATATTATCTGTTGCATAATAATATTGTATTGGCATGATAGCTCATCATAAAGTCAAATACAAGTATCAGTTTAATTAGAGGGATTTGCATATTTAAATTTTACTCTCTGTGAGCCAACTTCTTGGTAACTGGAAATGGCACTTTTGCCAATAATAAAGGATCGGCTTCAAAATAATTTGTCAATCTGGATGAGAAACCATATAGCTGATAATACAATCGCCTTAAACCTCAGAATAAGACCCGTAAACTAAAAATGCCTTTTGTAATGGGCTACCTTCACCATGCATTTGAAAAAAGATCTGTGCAATGAACATGGCAAAAATCGCTGGCCAAAACTTTTTATTTAGGGTCAGAAAGAATGGCCGCTTGAGTGAGGTATTTTTGAGTAACCAATTATATTTGACGGCACTGCTAACATAGCCCCCAAAATAGGAAACATTGTCCTATATTCTCCCCCTCAACCATGTGGCACTGTCACCGCAAAACAGGATCCAATAAGCAGAAGAAAGTTTACCAGTGCTCTGTATAGGTCAGCTGCATTGTTCAAGCCGCTTAAAACTTCAGCAGTACCCCGGCACACACTTAGGAGTCCCTAAGCCCAAGCTCTCTGGATTTATTAAGTGGACTGTGTCCTTATGGGACTGTGTCTGTATTGGGCAAACAAAAGTTTTATGGGTATAGATTTGTCAGTGGCTTTCATCAGAGAAGGTTTCCATGCATCAAATATCTGGTTAACCAAAAAAAAAAAATATAGGTCACAATATTTTCCTGACTGTAAGGGGAAGCAGGCATAACGGTCAATACCAGTGCTATTAGCCAATAGAAGATGTACAACATCATGGTCGGTGATGCTTTTCGGGGGAACAGTCATAACTCGACTCGGTGCCTCCTCCAGATGGGGTACATGAGATCAGGAAATTACGTGGCGACTCTGCTTTCAAACACACAGGAAGTCTTGAACACAATACAATGAATCACCAGGCTGTGAAGGCCTTAGAGAAGGTGCAGAAAAGATTTATGAGAATGATTCCAGGGATGAGGGACTTCAGTTGCGTTGACAGACTGGAGAAGCTGGGGTTGTTCTCCTTGGAGCAGAGAAATCATGAGGGGTCTGGACAGAGTAGATAGAGAGAAACTCTTCCCATTTCTGAAGGGTCGAGAACCAGAAGGCACAGATTTAAGGTGATTGGCAGAAGAACCAAAGGCAACACAAGAAAAAACTATTTTTATGCTGCAAGTGGTTAAGATCTGGAATGCACTGCCTGAAAGAGTGGTGGAGGCAAACTCAATTGTATCTTTCAAAAGAGAATTGGATTAAGTGTCTGAAGAAAAAAAATTGTAGGGCTACGGGGAAAGGGCAGATGAGTGGAACTACCCAAGAGTCGGCACAGGAAAGGCCTTCTTCTATGTTGTAACCATTCTGATTCTAATTAGCTTGCTCATTTTAACTAGGGGAGGAGGGCAAGAACCTTAGTTTAACATCAGTAGTGGGGAAAATGCTAGAAGCTATCATTAAGGAAGAAATAGCGGGACATCTAGATAGGAATAGTGCAATCAAGCAGACGCAACATGGATTCATGAAGGGGAAATCATGTTTAACTAACTTACTGGAATTCTTTGAGGATATAACGAGCATGGTGGATAGAGGTGTACCGATGGATGTGGTGTATTTAGATTTCCATAAGGTGCCACACAAAAGGTTACTGCAGAAGATAAAGGTACGCGGAGTCAGAGGAAATGTATTAGCATGGATAGAGAATTGGCTGGCTAACAGAAAGTAGAGAGTCGGGATAAATGGGTCCTTTTCAGGTTGGAAATCGGTGGTTAGTGGTGTGCCACAGGGATCGGTGCTGGGACCACAAGTGTTTACAATATACATAGATGACCTGGAAGAGGGGACAGAGTGCAGTATAACAAAATTTGCAGATGACACTAAGATTAGTGGGAAAGCGGGTTGTGTAGAGGACACAGAGAGGCTGCAGAGAGATTTAGATAGGTTAAGCGAATGGGCCAAGGTTTGGCAGATGGAATACAATGTTGGAAAATGTGACCTTGGGGAAAAAAAACAGTAAAAGGGAGTATTATTTGAATGGGGAGAAATTACAACATGCTGCAGTGCAGAGGGACCTGGGGTCCTTGTGCATGAAACTCTTCTGGATTTTTTTTTAATTTTTCGTTGCCAATCTTTCCAATTCTTTGTCAAATCACAAACGCCAGAGGTCACCTTGCACACATCAAGGATCACTCTGCGCCAATGCTCTTAGCCAAAAGGCCGAGAGCCACTGCACCGTTCCTGGAAGTACTGCAATACCAGGTTCGTGCCATGGAGGTCGATGGGTCAGGCCCCCCACACACCTCCGTGGAGGTGGATGGGTCAAGCCACCCCACCCACCTCCTATTTCTGTGCATGAAACTCTTTTGAGTTTACCTGCGAAAACATAAAACATGTATCCGTGCCACCCGACCTGGATGACACACACAAGACATTTACAAGGCCCTTTTTTGTTTTTTTGGGGTTTTTTTTTTTTGTGGTTTTTTTTTTTTTGGGCACTATAATCAAATTTTTCCTTTTTTCCAGTTCCCCCTATAAAAGGAGAGGGGGACACTAAAAGCACCGGCAATTAAAACAAATTAAACTTAAAAAACGTAAAATCAAATTAAAATTTGGTTGCCGGGCGTGATGATGCACTCCAGTCCCTCCGGTGCCCACCTCTTTTCTGTGCATGAATCCCAAAAAGTTAGTTTGCAGGTGCAGCAGGTAATCAAGGCGGCGAATGGAATGTTGGCCTTCATTGCGAGAGGGATGGAGTACAAAAGCAGGGAGGTCCTGCTGCAACTGTACAGGGTATTGGTGAGGCCGCACCTGGAGTACTGCATGCAGTTTTGGTCACCTTACTTAAGGAAGGATATACTAGCTTTGGAGGGGGTACAGAGACAATTCACTAGGCTGATTCCGGAGATGAGGGGGTTACCTTATGATGATAGATTGAGTAGACTGGGTCTTTACTCGGAGTTCAGAAGGGTGAGGGGCGATCTTATAGAAACATTTAAAATAATGAAAGAGATAGACAAGATAGAGGCAGAGAGGTTGCTTCCACTGGTCGGGGAGACTAGAACTAGAGGGCACAGCCTCAAAATACGGGGGTGCCAATTTAAAACCGAGTTGAGAAGGAATTTCTTCTCCCAGAGGGTTGTGAATCTGTGGAATTCTCTGCCGAAGGAAGCAGTTGAGGCTAGCTCATTGAATGTATTCAAGTCATAGATAGATAGATTTTTAACCAATAAGGGAATTAAGGTTTATGGGGAGCGGGCGGGTAAGTGGAGCTGAGTCCACAGCCAGATCAGCCATGATTTTTTTGAATGGCGGAGCAGGCTCGAGGGGCTAGATGGCCTATTCCTGTTCTTATGTTCTGTTCACAGCTTATTACTTGAAAGGTAATTTGCCATTTCGTGTCAACACTAAATCCAAGTTACTCATTGGATACTTTACTGGAGGCTTAACACCAAATTCACGTGGTTAAAATCAAATATTAAACGTTCTATAATGTTTCACTTACTGATCCCTTTTCAATGATACGATTCAGCATCACAACTGCTCTGCTATTTTGTTCCCACGTCATTTGCCAGAAATGACCACAGGAGTTGGGAAGTGGACCCTGTTTGGAGAAGCACACATATGATAATAGACTGGAATCAATGTCATTAAAAATAGAAAGATGCATGACTGCATGTATAATACAAGGCACTGCCCTTACCTGTGAATCTGAAGTTTCTTCGCACTTCACAATACATGGCAATAAATAATGTGATACCTTATCTGAAAATTATTTTCAGATTTTACTGAACTGCCAAACATCTCAAGGTAAAACTTTCAGGGCTACTCAATGTAGTGTGAAAGCTCACTACTTTTGTCCCTGCAAACTGCCAGTGCTGTAGTAGCTGTTCATGGCCATAGTATATATACAGGCAAAACTCGATTATCCGCACATGGATCCAGCGAGAAACCATTGTAACGGGATTTAAAATTTCAGTCTGGGAAGGCATCGGGCCGCTGACATCGGAGTCATTTCGGCCCGGGAGGGCATTGGGTTTTAACTTTATAATGTTAATCGCTGTAACGGAGAAATCGTTTACCCGGCATAGCCCAACCCCCGAGGGACCCGGATAATTGATTGTCTTTGTCTTTGCCTGTATTGCAAGGAAATGATTTTCTCACTTTCTATTATGCTCCAATTTCTATTTTGGAAGGTTTAGATTTAAGCAGTGAAGAAGCTTTCAGAACTTCGCGTATCAGTATGTTCTGCTCTAATTTTCCTTATACTGTGACTTATGCTGAGAGTACACTGCCACATATAGGAGCGGTGAGAGATCGTGGCGGAGGTGCGACAGATGAAGGTATGGGGCCCAGAAGAGCCGAGGGCCCAGGAGCAGCACGGGCCAGCCCACACTGCGATGTGCGCACTCACTGGGTCCGTGCAGCAGAGCAGGTCTCCAGACGTCTTGGCCGCCTATGATGATGATGATGACATATCAGCAACTCCCACTGCTACTCCAGCAAAATCAGATAACTTAATAGACTATATAACAAACATTATTGGTTTCAAAAAAAATCCATTGACTTGGTATTCAAATTCTTTTTTTTGTCTATGCGAGGGTAACTATTCCCTTTATTGCAGTTTTCCTCGCTCCTTTCTGGTCTTTCAATACCATGGGTCGTGGAGAAGACAACTGACTTCCAGGACTTCACTATGTATATGGAGCAGCCGAAAGACAAGACTCCCCAACTATCATGTGGAGCATCATTTGGTTTCAGCTCATTGTCCCCAACCTACACAGCAGTAACTCATCATATGTAAACCCACTTTTACAATTCAGACACAATCCATATACTTTTCCCCATGCCCCAGCGAAGATTCACAGTCACAGGCAATACCCCATTCCCTTAAACCGAAACATGGTTTTATCGGCAGTCATAGAAACACAGAAAATAGATGCAGCAGTAGGCCATTCGGCCCTTCAAGCCTGCGCCACTATTCAATAAGATCATGGCTGATCATGCAACTTCAGTACCCCATTCCTGCTTTCTCTCCATACTCACTGATCACCTCAGCCGCAAGGGCCACATCTAATTCCCTCTTGAATATATCTAACGAACTGGCCTCAACAACTCTCTGCGGTAGAGAATTCCACAGGTTAACAACTCTTGGTGAAAAAGTTTCTCCTCATCTCGGTCCTATATGGCTTACCCCTTATCCTGAGATTGTGACCCCTGGTTCTGAATTTCCCCAACACCGGGAACATTCTTCCTGCATCTAACCTGTCCAGTCCTGTCATAATTTTATATGTTTCTATGAGATCCCCTCTCATTCTTCTAAATTCCAGTGAGTATAAGCCTAGCCGATAGTCTTTCTTCATGTCAGTCCTGCCATCCCAGGAATTAGTCTGGTGAACCTTCGCTGCACTCCCTCAATAGCAAGCACGGCCTTCCTCAGATTAGGAGACCAAAGACCAAAACTGCACACAGTACTCGAGGTGTGGTCTCACCAAGGTCCTGTACAACTGCATTAAGACCTCCCTGCTCCTATACTCAAATCCTCTCTCGAAGGCCAACATGCCATTTGCTTTCTTTATTCCCTGCTGTACCTGCATGCCAACCTTCAGAGACTAATGTACCATGACACCCAGGTCTTGTTGTATCTCCCCTTTTACTAATCTGTCACCATCCAGATAATAATCTGCCTTTGTGTTTTTGCCACCAAAGTGGATAACCTCACATTTATCCACATTAAACATCATCTGCCATGCATTTGTCCATTCACCTAACCTGTCCAAATCACTCTGCAGCCTCTTAGCATCCTCCTCACAGCTCACACAGCTTAGTGTCATCTGCAAACTTGGAGATATTACATTCAATTCATTCGTCCAAATCATTAATGTATATTGTAAATAGCTGGGGTCCCAGCACTGAACCTTGCGGCACCCACTAGTCATTGCCTGCCATTCTGAAAAGGACCTGTTTATTCCCACTCTGCTTCCTGTCTGCCAATCAGTTCTCTATCCACGTTAATACATTACCCCCAATATCATGTGCCTTAATTTTGCACACTAATCTCTTGTGTGGGACCTTGTCAAAAGCCTTTTGAAAGTCCAAATACACATCCACTGGTTCTCCCTTATCCATTCGACTAGTTACATCCTCAAAAAACTCGATTTGTCAAGCATGATTTCCCTTTCATAAGTCCATGCTGATTTGGACCGATCCAATCACTGCTTTCCAAACGCACTGCTATTATATCTTTAATAATTGATTCCAGCATTTTCCCCGCTACCGATGTCAGGCTAATCGGTCTAGAATTCCGTTTTTTCTCTCCCTCCTTTTTTTTTTTAAAAAGTGCCGTTACATTAGCTACCCTCCAATCCATAGGAACTGATCCAGAGTCCATGGAATTTTGGAAAATGACCACCAATGCATCTACTATTTCTAGGGCCACTTCCTTAAGTACTCTGGGATGCAGACTATCAGCCTTCAGTCCCATCAGCTTCCCTAACACCATTTCCTGACTAATAAGGATTTCCTTCAGTTCCTCCTTCTCACTAGACCCTCTGTCCCTAGTATTTTCTGCAGGTTATTCGTGTCTTCCTTAGTGAAGACAGAACCAAAGTATTTGTTCAATTGGTCTGCCATTTCCTTGTTCTCCATTATGAATTCACCTGATTCTGATTGCAAGGGACCTACATTAGTCTTCACTAATCTTTTTCTCTTCACATATCTATAGAAGCTTTTGCAATCAGTTTATGTTCTCTGCAAGCTTATTTTCCCCCTCCTAATTAAACCCTTAGTCCTCCTCTGCTGAATTCTAAATTTCTCCCTGTCCTCAGGTTTATTGCTTTTTCTGGCCAATTTATAGGCCTCTTCCTTGGATTTAACACTGTCCCTAAATTCCCTCGTTAGCCACGGTTGAGCCACCTTTCCTGTTTTATTTTTACGCCAGACAGGGATGTACAATAGTTGCAATTCATCCATGTGATCATTAAATATCTGCCATTGCTTATCCACCATCAACCCTTTAAGTATCATTCGCCAGTCTATCCTAGCCAATTCACGCCTCATACCATTGAAGTTTCCTTTCTTTAAATTCAGGACCCTAGTCTCTGAATTAACTGTTTCGCTCTCCATCTTAATGAAGAATTCTACCATATTATGGTCAATATTCCCCAAGGGGCCACGCACGACCAGATTGCTAATTAATCGTCACTCGCTACACAAGATCCAGTCTAGGATGGCGAGCTCTCTAGTTGGTTCATCGACATATTGGTCTAGAAAACCATCCCTTATACATTCCAGGAAATCCTCCTCCCCAGTATTGCTACCAGTTTGGTTATCCCAATCATTATGTAGGTTAAAGTCACCCATGATAACTGCTCTACCCTTATTGCATGCTTCCCTAATTTCCTGTTTGATGTCATCCCCAACCTCCCTCCTACTGTTTGGTAGTCTGTACACAACTCCCACTAACGTTTTCTGCCCTTTGGTGTTTCGCAGCTCAATCCATATAGATTCTACATCATCCAAGCTAATGTCCTTCCTTACTACTGCGTTAACCTCCTCTAACGATTAACGCAACCCCACCTCCTTTTCCTTCCTGTCTATCCTTCCTGAATATTGAATAACCCTGGATGTTGAGTTCCCAGCCTTGGTTACCCTGGAGCCATGTCTCCGTTATCCTAATTACATCACACCCGTTGACAGCTATCTGCGCAGTTAATTCGTCCACCTCATCAGTAATCATGGATGAACAATGTGAACAAGGTGAACAATGAACCCTTTTACCAAAAGAGGTACATACTTGAAATAATCGATTATCACTATAAACGCCTGATCTATCCAACTGACCGACAAATACTCTGACAGAACAGGTCCTCTATATTTACTGGAGTGGGGTTTCAGAGCAAAGGGGAATCCATAATTTGGTTTGAATGGACAAACGACCTCCTGAGAGCGGATTGGTCGCCAGCCCCTCATCCCACCTCCGTTAAAATTGATGAGTTCGAGGAGGGTTGGGTTCCTGATTGAAATTTTTTAAACTTTACTTCCCATCCGACCCAAACCCACCGGTTTTTGGGGGTTAAAATTGCCCGCATGTGTCTCAGGCTAAAACTACAAATCGGGTTTATTAGGAAATAAAATCAGCAGAAGCAAGACAAAAATAGCACATAGATAAATCACACTGGTTCTCTAACTCATAAAATCTGTTTTGAAACAATAATATTTCTCAACGCTCTCAGATTACGGAAGTGAAACTTTTATTTTAGACTGGCTTGCTAAGGCTAAGTTTAAGTGTTAAATCAGATATTCGCTGAATGTCAAACTAGCCTCTGCAGCATGAAAGTTGCTTTATTTCATCGGGAAAACTGGTCAGGCAAATATGGTCTGCTTTAAAACCTTATTTGAGACCGACAACTTTCTTTAATTGTGGAAGATAACCATTTAATCTTCTTTTGCCCTGGCGTAAATTTATTTTGAAATCCTAACGGGCACTGGTTTCACTGATAAAAGATTTGCACCTGTGAATCAAAGCAACTTGGATCGAGGCAGGAAGCTTTCCCGCTACTAGTGATTTCAACAGGTTCTGAAGTTTGAAGTGTAAACTTTAGATTACACATTTTATAGCACTCCTCCCAAGCGGGGAAAAAGTTTAGAAATTTACTATAGGGAGGGGAAAAAAACTTGTCGAGACTGTACTGTGCATCTTTTACATTTTTCTTGCAATTTTACTGAAATACTGAAAGTTTAGATTCCCCCACTCCATAAACTGGTCAGCTACCATAACATTTATATCCAATTTGTCAAACCCATATCCCACCATTCTATGTGACCATATATCACAGTTCCAAATTTTTTTTTTTTTTTTAAATGGAGTGGAACAAAACGTAATCATAGCAAAAATTCTTGGGGCTATAAATTTGTTGGCTTGGCACTAAGAGGCCGCTAAGCACCTACCGCCAATGGCCCACCACCTAAGCGCTGCGCTACGACAGCCTGCCGCAAACTTCACTGGTGGTTTAGCGGCGGCACTGTCATTTTGCGCTGCACACTCTAGCGCCACCCATATGGTGATGTCCAGCGTGTACACGCCCCCTTTGCGACGCATTTCCGAAATTGACAGCTTTTGCCTGCTGTCGTGTCTGGCACTACTCCAGACAGGGGGAAGCAGACTGTACAAAGAGGATCCTGGGGCGACATCGCAGGGAATGAAGGTGCAAGTGTTGAGTGTCAATTTTTTTTTTAATAAAACAATTACTGAACTCTCTTACTTGTGGAAGGCCGTTGGTAGCCTCCATTCCATTTTTTTTTTTTTTTTGCAGGTTTCCGATGGTCCACCTCACCTCTTTAGGCACTAGGATGCCGGTATCCTAGTACTTCAACATCAGTATCTCTCCCGTGCTTCCACCCCGTTAGCTCCCTAGAGGAGTGTGGAACGCTTCAGTTAGCACTTCTTGGGACGCTAAAAATGAATATCCTGGTTAGAGGCAGAAAACATCTCCCGGCGTTAAAGCTGGTGACCAGGCTGTATCACCGCTTCAAACCAGGCTATACTGAATTTTTAGCCCGTGGAAGTTTTAACAAGCCATTAAAAATTAATTGCAAGTCATGTGGTGGTTTGCATCAGGAAGAGATTAATTTTGACAATCCAGTTTGTCAGGGCCATTGTTTTGGAAAGCTGCTGTATCAGGTGACTTAAAATATTTTGAAAGTAAAAAATACAAGCAAGCATTTAAGATTTCCCTGCTCTCCTTCAGCACAGCGCTAAAATCCTCTGCAAGATTATACCGCCATCAGAGTGTGAAAAGTTACCAGAGGGCAAGCATATCAAAATACACAGTCATATTTCTACATTGCGACATCCCTTTTTGTTTATTTAATCACAAGATTGTCCAGTAAATCAGATAGACTGTGAAGAAAGGCAGCATGCAAGTTTCAGTATGCTGGTTCCCTCTCCACGGATGCTGCCTCACCTACCGAGTGTTTCCAACATTTCTTGTTTTAGGCTCGATTGCATAGAAGAGGGCCAAATGCAATTGGTTAAGTAGCTCATTGGCCTCTTAAACTGAGGTCAAATCTCAGTCTTGCCGAGGTTTGAATTGAAGCTGCTCCCTTCTCCAGACAGCAAGTTTGTTCTGCCTCAACACAACTATCTGCGCTAAGCCACTGCCCACACTGCTGAAGCACGTGGACAGGTCTGCGGGGTCAATCATTTCACCCTACCAAACAAGACAAATTGAAGGAGTAGGAATAGGAAAAAAAAAGGAAGCGAAAAGTAGTAATTTTTTATACTATTTAACATTACAAGCTTGAAAAATTCTAAACAAAATTGTAAAATACCAAAATCTAGAGATTTTAATAAGTTCTAACAAAACTATGGAATTTTATTTGGCAGCAATGTGCACCTGTGTTTTTATCTCTTCCATCTCTTGTTGTAGTACAGTACAATTGGTACTGGTAGCCTTTTGGTATCTCATCGAAGTGGCTGTTTACTGTGTGCAAACTTGATGATCAGAGTAAAGTCATTTGATGACAGAGACCATCATAGCCTATCTCAATCTGGTCTTCACTCAAGGTTCACCCACGCACACATTCCAGTAGGGGGCACAGGATATTAACTAAGAGTGGAAAACCGTCTCCGAGATTTCCTTTCCCTATTCCAGCAGCACACTGAGGCCAACTGTAAGTCTTTAAACGGCTCTGTGGCTGAGATCAGCTAACTCTGCTTCCAGCAAATCTGGGGTTTTCTGCTCGGAGACTTGGTACTGGACAGTGACTTCATCTGTTATACTATCGGGGAGTACGTGTCTTTGATACACACACACACACACACACACACACACACACACACACACACACACACACACACACACACACGAAACAGCTGAGGCAAAGTTTACAGCATATTGCCTTCTGCCAAATCACCAAGTATAAAGACCGTATCCTAGGAGCCCACCTCAGTTCTTTTGAAAAGGAGGCAGCAGCAAAGAGACATTCCAAATTTCTTCACATCAGAGGGCACAGGTTTAGTAAACTTGAATATGATAGTTGAACCATATCCACAGAATGAGAGACAATAACAGTTGCAATTTTTCCTCAGCCTGTGTATTCTGCTTCATGTATTCAGGTTCCAAGTGGAAAATGATGCTTGAAAAACAGAAAAGCAAACCAGCAGATACTAAACATAACTTCATTTCAAGGCCATCTTTCCAATTTTATTTAGTAAGCTAGGTTTCTGACAGAGAAACCCATCACCAAGCTATTGAGAAATTCACAAAGTGAAGCCTTTTTGTGTGCAAGATATGAAGTACTCCATCTCTCCCTCCCACCTCACCCCAAAGACAAGTCCACAGACTTAACATTTTGTTGCTACATGAAACAAACCTCTACCTAGATGTTCTTAATTCTATAAACTTAGAATGCTACGCTCTGTGGCTATCAACAAAATGATAAACTTGGAAAAAATGTATTAAAACACATTTCTGCCATTTAAATTTCCCCAAATAAGTGGAACTCCAAAACAATTTTAACATGGGTTTTGTTTTGGCCTTTTGTTTTGACAGATATCTGTCAAAATAAATGAAAACATGAAGCGTACTAGTCCCATATTGGCTATGGAGGGAGTGCAGCACAGATTGACCAGAATGATACTCGAAATTCGAGGGTTAAATTAAGAGGAGAGGTTACACACATTATGGTTGCATTTCCTAAAATTTAAAAGATTACGGGTGATCTGATCGAAGTTTTCAGGATATTAAGGGGAACAGATAGGGAGAAACTATTCCCACTGGTTGGGGAGTCTCGGACTAGGGGGCACAGTCTAAAAATTAGAGCCAGACCTTTCAGGAGTGACATTAGGAAACACAAAGGGTGGTGGAAGTTTGGAACTCTCTTCTACAAACGGCAATTGACGCTGATCAATATTTAATTGTAAATCGGAGATTGATAGCTTTCTGTTAATCAAAGGTATTAAGGAAAATGGACCAAAGGCAGACATATGGAGTTAGGTCATAAGAAATAGGAGCAGGAGTAGGCCATTTGGCTCCTCGAGCCTGCTCCGCCATTCAATAAGATCATGGCCTCAACTCCACTTTCCCGCCCACTCCTCATAACCCTTCACTCCCTTATCATTCAAAAATCTGTCCATCTCCACCTTAAATATATTCAAAGATCCAGCCTCCACAGCTCATTGGGGGTCAAGAATTCCATAGATTCACAACCCTCAGAAGAAATTCCTCCTCATTTCTGTTTTGAATGAGCAACCCCTTATTCTGGATCTCACCCTCCCCCCACCCCACCATGAGGGGAAACATCCTCTCTGCATCTACCTGTCGAGCCCCCTCAGAATCTTATGTTTCAAAAGATCGCCTCTCATTCTTCTAAACTCCAATGAGTATAGGCCCAACCTGCTCAACCTTTCTTCACATGACAATCCCTTGATCTCAGGAATCAACCTCGTGAACCTTCTCTGAACTGCCTCCGATGCAAGTGTGTCCTTCCTTAAATAAGACTAAAACTGTACGCAACATTCCAGGTGTGGTCTTACCATCACCCTGGACAGTTGGAGCAGGACTTCACTACTTTTATACTCCATCCCCCTTGCAATAAAGGCTAACATTCCATTTGCCTTCCTGATTACTTGCTGTACTTGCATGCTCACTTTTTGCGTTTCATGTACAAGAATCCCCAGATCCCTCTGTACTGCAGCATTTTGTAATTGCTCCTTATTTAAATAATATATTTTTTTTCCAACATAAGTGGATAACTTCACATTTTCCCCACATTATAATCTATCTGCAAAATTTTGCCCACTCAGTAGTGGGCTCAATTTTCCCCAAAGCAATTTTTTGGCGTACTTGAGTTACGTCCGATTTTTTAGGGCCTAAGTACGCCAAAAAAAAGATTCTAAGTTTCCCCGTTAGATTTGTTCATTTTGGCGTGACGTAACCCGACCTTTAGTTTTGGGGATGGAGCCTTGATCGGCACCAAAAGGATCGGGCTGCCATGGTAACCAGAGACACAATGCGAGCTGAAGCATACAGCCAGCTCCCAACACATTAAAAGAAGTGTGTGGTGTGGGTGTACCGGGGACCAAGAATGGGACCCGACAGCCTTCCGGTGTGTGTGAACTGGGGATTTGGAGGTAAGTTGCTGCTATGTTTTTTCAATTCTTTTAGTGTGTCCTCCTAACTCGAGGGAAGGTTTTTTAGCAGAGGTCACATACACTGGCCAAAGCAGAACTGGAGTAACTCTCAGCTGGCCAAACTTCCCTAATTAGCATAGGTGGCTGGTCACACCCACTTTGCTGGGAAAAAAAAAACTGACCTAAAAAAAAAAATCAGAACTGACTTACACTGGTGCAAATTGATTTGAAAAACCAGTTTCCCCACTTAGGCCAAAAAGAGCAGCCTGCTCCAAAAAACAGCACAAATCACTGGGGAAAATTGAGCCCACTGAGCCTAACTATATATCCCTTTGCAAATCAGCCATGATCTCACTGAATGGTGGAGCAGCCTCGAGGGGTTCAATGGCATACTCCTGTTCCTATGTTCCCATTTGTCAAAATAAGGGCAAGCAATCAGTTTCAAAATAAGGTTAGATCACGAGAAATTAAGTCGATATAAAATAGTTTCTGCGATACAAGATTAAAATCCCAATCAGTACCATTTACCAGTTTAATTTTCAAATCACTCTTTTTCCATGAACTGAGCATCGGATGCTCACCAACTGATAGCAGACAGCCTACAATAACAGCCACGTGAAACCCTAGCAACAGCCCTCAATTGCATAACTTATATAACTAAACAAGTATAACTGCAGAAATATACAAAGCCAGCACCCGTAAGCAGTTTCCACTGAGCACTTAAGAACATAACAAATAGGAGCAGGAGTAGACCATACAGCCCTTAAAGCCTGCTCCAACATTAAAGATCATGGCTGATCTTCTGCCTTAACTCCACTTTCCCGCACTATCCACAAATCCCTCGATTCCCTTAGTATCCAAAAATCTATCACAAGAATCTCTGCTTTGAATATATTCAACGACTGAACCTTCACAGCCCTCTGAGGTAGAGAATTCCTAAGATTCACAACCCTCTCAGTGAAAACATTTCTCATCTCAGCCATAAATGCCGAGCCCTTATCTGTGACCCCTGGTTCTAGACTCCCTAGCCTGGGAAACAACCTCCCAGCATTTACTGGGTCAAGTCTCTTATGTTTCTAGGGAATATAGGCCTAGTCTACACAATCTCTCCTCAAAAGGTTAACTCCCTCATCTCGGGAATCAGTCTAGTCGAGTGAACCTTCCTTGCACTCCCTCTAAGGCAAGTATATCCTTCCTTAGGTATGGAGACCAAAACGGTACTCCAGGTATAGTCTCACCAAGGCCCAACATAATCACAGTAAGACGTCTTTACTCTTGTATTCCAATCCCTTTGTACTAAAGGCTAAGATACCATTAACTTTATAATTGCTTGCTGTACCTGCATGTTAACTTTCTGTGGTTGGTGTACATAGAAAATAGGTGCAGGAGTAGGCCATTCGACCCTTCGAGCCTGCACCACTATTCAATATGCTCATGGCGGATCATGCAACTTCAATACCCCATTCCTGCTTTCTCTCCAAACCCTTTGATCCCTTTAGCCGTTAGGGCCACATCTAACTCTCTTTTGAATATATCCAATGAACTGGACTCAACAACTTTCTGTGGTAGAGAATTCCACAGGTTCACAATTCTGAGTGAAAAAGTTTCTCCTCATCTCAGTCCTATATGGCTTATCCATTATCCTTAGACTGTGAACCCTGGTTCTGAACTTCCCCAACATTGGGAACATTCTTCCTGCATCTAACCTGTCCAATCCAGTCAGAATTTTATATGTTTCTATGACATCGTCTCTCATTCTTCTAAATTCCAGTCAATATAAGCCTAGTCGATCCAGTCTTTCTTCATATGTCAGTCCTGCCATTCCGAGAATCAGTCTGGTGAACCTTCGCTGGACTCCCTCAATATCAAGAATGACCTTCCGCAGATTAAGAGACCAAAACTGCACAAAATATTCAAGGTGTGGCCTCACCAAGGCCCTGTACAACTGCAGTAACACCTTCCTGCTCCTATACTCAAATCCTCTTGATGTGAAAGCCAACATGCCATTTGCCTTCACCACCTGCTGTACCTACATGCCAACTTTCAATGACTGGTGTATCATGACACCCAGGTCTCGTTGCACCTCCCCTTTTCCTAATCTGTCACCATTCAGATAGTATTCTGCCTTCGTGTTTTTGCCACCAAAGTGGATAATCTCACATCCATCGACATTATACTGCATCTGCCATGCGTTTGCCCACTCACCGAACCGGTCCAAGTCACCCTGCAGCCTCTTAGCATCCTCCTCACAGCTCACACTGCCACCCAGCTTAGTGTCATCTGCAAACTTGGAGATATTACGTTCAATTCCTTCATCTAAATCATTAATATATATTGTAAATAGCTGGGGTCCCAGCACTGAACCTTGCGGTACCCCCACTAGTCGCTGCCTGCCATTCTGAAAAGGACCCGTTTATTCCGTGTCTCTGCTTCCTGTCTGCAAACCAGTTCTCTATTCACGCCAATACATTATCCCCAATACCATGTGCTTCAATTTTCCACACTAATCTCTTGTGTGGGACCTTGTCAAAAGCCTTTTGAAAGTCCAATACACCACATCCACTGGTTCTCCCTTGTCCACTCAACGAGTTACATCCTCAAAATATTCTAGAAGATTTGTCAAGCATGATTTCCCTTTCATAAATTTATGCTGACTTGGACCGATCCTATCACGGCTTTCCAAATGCGCTGCTATTACATCTTTAATAATTGATTCGAACATTTTCCCCACTACCGATGTCAGGCTGACCGGTCTATGGGCCCAAGTTTCGAGCCGCACCTAGAACGGCGCAGTCCCGACCTGGACGCCCGTTTTTCGTGCCACAAAGTGCGCCTAAAAAAACCCTCCGCATTCTCCACCTCCCTGCAGGTCCTCTGGCCCTCGGCGCAGCGCAGCAGGAGCTGTAGGGGGCGGAGCCAGGTCCCTGCGCTGAAAACAGTGCCGGGGCCTCTGCACATGCGCGCTACAGTGGGCTCGCAAGTGCAGTAGCTCCAGGCGCCCGAAACTGTGTGGGAGGGGCCCGAAGCACGCAGCCCCTAGCCCTGGCCGAATGGCCTCACTGGGGCTGCGTGAATAAGGCTCCTCCCACGGCCAGCTCCTGCTTCTTCCCGACCCGACTCCCGCTCCCCCCCCCCCCCCGGACCGGACCCGACACCCGCCCCCCTGCCCGGACCGGACCCGACAAGCCCCCGCCCCCACCCGCGGACCGGACCAGACCAGACACCCGCTACCCCTCACCCTGCCTCCGGACTGGATCCGACCCGACCTCCCTCCCCCCGACCTGACCTCCCTCTCCCTCCCTCCCTCCCTCCCTCCCTCCCTCCGACCCAAACCGAACCGACCTCCCTCCCACCACCCCCCCGACCCGACGCCACCTACCTGTAAATCTGGTGCTGGGGACGAGTCCTGCCCGAAGTCTCGGGCCCGGCCCGTTCAGCCTCCCTCCCCCTTCTCTTTCCCCCCCACCCCCCCCAATCTCCTTCAGACTAGGGTCCTGAACTTAAAGAAAGGTAACTTCGATGATATGAGATGTGAATTGGCTAGAATAGACTGGCGAATGATACTTAAAGGGTTGACGGTGGATAGGCAATAGCAGACATTTAAAGATCACATGGATGAACTTCAACAATTGTACATCCCTGTCTGGTGTAAAATAAATCGGAAAAGGTGGCTGAACCATGGCTAACAAGGGAAATTAGGGATAGTGTTAAATCCAAAGAAGAGGCATATAAATTGGCCAGAAAAAGCAGCAAACCTGAGGACTGGGAGAAATTTAGAATTCAGTAGAGGAGGACAAAGGGTTTAATTAGGAGGGGCAAAATTGAGCATGAGAGTAAGCTTGCAGGGAACATAAAAACTAACTGCAAAAGCTTCTATAGATACATGAAGAGAAAAAGATTAGTGAAGACAAATGTAGGTTCCTTGCAGTCAGAATCAGGTGAATTTATAATGGGGAACAAAGAAATGGCAGACCAATTGAACAAATAGTTTGGGTTCTGTCTTCACGAAGGAAGACACAAATAACCTTCCGGAAATACTAGGGGACCGAGGATCTAGAGGGAAGGAGGAACTGAAGGAAATCCTTATTAGACGGGAAATTGTGTTAAGGAAATTGATGGGATTGAAGGCCGATAAATCCCCGGGCCTGATAGTCTGCATTTCTAGGAAGTGGCCCTAGAAATAGTGGATGCATTGGTGATCATTTTCCAACAGTCTACTGACTCTGGATCAGTTCTTATGGACTGGAGGGTAGCTCATGTAACACCACTTTTTAAAAAGAGGAGGGAGAGAAAATGGGGAATTATAGACCTGTTAGCCTGACATCAGTAGTGGGGAAAATGTTGGAATCAATTATTAAAGATGTAATAGCAGCGCATTTGGAAAGCAGTGACAGGATCTGTCCAAGTCAGCATAGATTTATGAAAGGGAAATCATGCTGGACAAATCTTGTAGAATTTTTGGAGAATGTAACTAGTAGAATGGACAAGGGAGAACCAGTGGTGTATTTGGACTTTCAAAAGGCTTTTGACAAGGTCCCACACAAGAGATTGGTGTGCAAAATTAAAGCACATGGCATTGGGGTTAATGTACTGACTTGGATAGAGAACTGGGTGGCAGACAGGGAGCAGAGAGTCAGGATAAATGGGTCCTTTTTGGAATGGCAGGCAGCGACTAGTGGGGTGCAGCAGGGCTCAGTGCTGGGACGCCAGCTATTTACAATATACATCAATGATTTAGATGAAGGAATTGAGTGTAATATCTCCAAGTTTGCAGATGGCACTAAGCTGGGTGGCGTTTGTGAGCTGTGAGGAGGATGCTAAGAGGCTGCAGGGTGACTTGGACCGGTTAGGTGAGTGGGCAAATGCATGGCAGATGCAGTATAATGTGGATAAATGTGAGGTTATCCACTTTGGTGGCAAAAACACGAAGGATTATTATCTGAATGGCGGCAGATTAGGAAAAGGGGAGGTGCAACGAGTTCTGGGAGTCATGGTATATCAATCATTGAAAGTTGGCATGCAGGTACAGCAGGCGGTGAAGGTGGCAAATGGTGGCCTTCATAGCTAGGGGATTTGAGTAAAGGAGCATGGAGGTCTTATTGCAGTTGTACAGGGCCTTGGTGAGGCCACACCTGGAATAATGTGTTCAGTTTTGGTCTCTTAATCTGAGGAAGGACGTACTTGCTATTGAGGGAGTGCAGCGAAGGTTCACTAGACTGATTCCCGGGATGGCAGGACTGACATATGAGGAGAGACTGGATCGACTAGGCTTATATTCACTGGAGTTCAGAAGAATGAGAGGGGATCTCATAGAAACTTTTAAAATTCTGATGGGTTTAGACAGGTTAGATGCAGGAAGAATGTTCCCAATGTTGGGGAAGTCCAGAACCAGGGGTCACAGTCTAAGGATAAGGGGTAAGCTATTTAGGACCGAGATGAGGAGAAACTTCTTCACCCAGAGAGTGGTGAACATGTGGAATTCTCTACCACAGAAAATTGTTGAGGCCAGTTCATTAGATGTATTCAAAAGGGAGTTAGATGTGGCCCTTACAACTAAAGGGATCAAAGGGCATGGAGAGAAAGCAGGAATGGGGTACTGAAGTTGCATGATCAGCCATGATCATATTGAATGGTGGTGCAGGCTCAAGGGGCCAATTGGCCTGCTCCTGCACCTATTTTTTTTGTTTCTATGTGTGTGACATGGAGGGGAACGTGGAGATGGTGGTGTTCCCATTCTCCTGCTGCCCTTGTCCTTCTAGGTTGTATAGGTCGCAGGTTTGAGGTGCTGCCGTAGAAGCCTTGGCGAGTTCTTGCAGTGCATCTTCTAGATGGTACACACTGCAGCCACAGTATGGTGATAGAGAGTGAATGTTTAAGATTTATGGAAAAAACTATGGCAAATGGATTTTAATGTAGGCAATGAGGTCATCCACTTTGGACCAAAAAATAATATTTTCTAAATGGTGAAAGGCTAAAAAAGTGGAGGTCCAAAGAGGCTTGGGGTCCAGGTACATAGATCATTAAAATGTCATGAACAGGTACAGAAAATAATCAAAAAGGCAAATGGGATGCTGGCCTTTATATCTAGAGGACTAGAATACAAAGGCCTAGAAGTTATGCTGCAGCTATACAAAACCCTGGTTATACCACACCTGGAGTACTGTGAGCAGTTCTAAGCACCACACCTTAGGAAGGATATACTGGCCTTGGAGGGAGTACAGCATAGGTTTACCAGAATGATACCCAGACTTCAAGGGTTGCAATATCAATTGTTGATTTTAAAATCAGAGATTGATAGCTTTCTGTTAACCAAAAGGTATTAAAGGATATGTGCCAAAGGGATATGGATTCAAGTCGTAGATCTCATTGAATGGTGGAGCAGGCTCGTGTGGCTGAATGGCCTACTCCGGTTTTAATGTTCCTAACTTGACAAGCAACATAGGCCTCAATCAAGCAACTGCGAACACCAAAAATAAACAAGTTTCAGGAGCGGCGATCTTGTAAAGTTTGAAACTAGCTGAAAAATTAATCTGACCTACTCATACATAAACACTTTCTCCTTGTGCCAACAGAGGAAAAATAACTGTGGCACCCTCCCAAAACAAGGCTGATGTATAGACACCTGCCAATTGCAAATGATGACCATCAGCCTGTATCTCCATGTGCAGTACGAGCTAGGGCCCTATTTTCACCACGATTGTGCGCCATTATTTGGCGTTAAATACTCACTTTCCAACTTTCGCCAACGCTTGGACGCCAGTACCAACCATGTGCGCTAGTTTAAAAAATGTTGCTGCAGACACGAGTCAAAACGGGAATTGGGCGCCGTTTTTCTGGCCGGCCACGAATTTTTCAGCGCGGCGCATACTGCCCAAAAGCACCGCAAAAAAAACAAACATACGTTCACTTAAGGAATCAGCACGAGACACAAGAGGACAGTACCAAGGCAATAATACATGATAAAATACTTTTTTTTCTCTCTACAGGGAACTTTTTTTGGAGCAAGGGAAGAAGATTTCCGGGCCGAAAGGGCTGCTCCCCCTCCGCTGCATTCCCGGGCCGAAAGGTTTGTGTTCCCCACCGGCTGGACCCGCTGCAATCCCGGGCTGAATTGCACCCCCCGCCCCATCCCCCTGCGAGTTGAAGTTTGGGAACGGGAGGGCCATTCGGCTCGGGATTGCAGCGAGTTCAGCCGGTGGGAAGCAGTCCTTTCGGCCCGGGATTGCAACAGGTCCAGCCCCGGGGGGGGGGGGGGGGGAGGGTGGCGGCGGGGGGGCGGTGGAAAGAGGTTGCTTGTCGGCCATTTTGGCAGCGGTGGGGTACCAACCTTTCGGGGGAGCGGGCTTTAGCGTCTCTGGCTGCCCCGGCAACTTCAGCTTTTCGCGCATGCCCAGAGTTTTTAGCGCAGACTTGAAGCTCCGCTCCAAGACTAACTTCGGAGAGTGCTGCACCAAATTCAATTATTTCTTTGGTGAAAGTCCCGATTTTGTTTCCTGCCGCAAACATACACAAAAAAATTGTACGTTAACATGCGCGGTGCCAAAAATCCAACGAGTGGAAAATAGGGGCCCCAAGACCAAAAGAAATGCATTCCTATTGGAATTTCCCTGTTCATTTGGGGGTTGGAGGTTAAACGTATTGGGAATCAATGCTACATAACTCTACTGCAAAAATTTCAATATCAATCACACTCTGCAACAATCACTGTGGTTCATTCTACATCTACCTACCTGTGTTAAAATGTAGTTTCTCTGGGCTTCTTCCATGACAATTAGGCTTGCATTGATATAATCATTGTCTGCTTTCTGAAGCTTAACACGGCTGTGGTCAACTACAATTAAAAAATAATTTTTAAAATATATTAATACTTTAATGGCGATGTCAGATCACAGTTAACATTTTAGACCATGTTACACTTATATAGGCAGTATAAAATAATTAGTACTAAAACTTAAATAGAATGGTGGATCTGGATTTGAATCCGGATCAACTGATGAAATTAAAGACCCCTTTCTCAACTGTCAGGGGACTGAAATTAAAAAGATGAGATCGAGCAGTCTCAAACCATTAAGGTCTCTCATGGCATACCTGTTCTGGGAGTACTTAATCCCGACACTGGCTACATAAAATGGAAAAATACTCCATCCTCACACCTTGATTCAACAAGAATGGGGCACGGGGAAGCTGAACACTCAACTTCGGGTTTCTGAATACAAGGGCTAGATTTCCCTCCCCCTCCCCCCCCACCCCGCCCCGAGCAGAATTCGAGCAGCCAGCTGCCAGATCGGTAGCCGCCTCCCCCCGCCCGATAGTTCCAGCAGGTGGAGGCCCAGTCCATTGGGGAATCAAGGGATATGGAGATCGGATGGGAAAGTGGAGTTGAGGTCGATGATCAGCCATGATCGTATTGAATGGTGGAGCCGGCTCGAAGGGCCATTTGGACCTACTCCTGCCCCTATTTCTTATGTTCTTTTTTTGAGAGCCAGAACTCATTCGCATTCAGCCAGTGGGCTGCAGGCAGGAAAAAATCTCTACGGGGCATTCCACCGGCTCTGGCCGCCGCAACATTGAGGGGCCTCCGGGCCAGAAAAGCAACAGCGCAGGCTGGTTTTGTGCAGCCTGGAAGAGCACTCCTGCTCTGCCCAGACACATTAACAGAAAAACTTACCCATGGGCTCCTCTTTGGCTGGACTACCAGTTGATACTGGGCAAAGCAGTCAAGAAGCACACTTCACCCAGTACTAAGCAATGTCCACGTTAAGCTGCAATGTCTGGAGGTCCAGCGCAAAAAGCTTTACAATGAAAAAAAATGCGCATCTGCGGAAATTTTAATGAGCCACACACACCCCCAAAAAAAATAGGGAACATTGCGTATTAAAAGGGCGTTCTGCCCGACTCAGGCAGACATTCCAGCCACCCAGCAGTAGGCCCATGGGAAGATTGCAGTGGCCAGTTACGGTGGGAATGAAGCTGCAAGTCATTCTCCACTAATTGTAGGTCGCTACCGCCCTGTTTCGACTGGGTGGGTGGCCTCAAAATCTCTTTTCCCCAACCCCAAAAATAATATAGTACTTTTCTCTAATTAAATTTAAAGAACAATTTCCACTTCACAATTTCAAATACTTTCTACTTCACAATTTCAAATACTTGCATACATTCCTTCAATTATTTCACATTCACAGAAAACAAGAGATATAGTTTGAAAACTGCAACAGATATTCATTATTCAAAAAGATAAAAGGGAAACCAATTATTCAATTAACAGGGATCTTGTAAAACACCCAGTAATTTCAAAGTGCCAATGGTATCATAGCCACTTCTGAAGTTTAGTCACTGTTATATTAGGCAAATCAATTTGCTTTCAGCACAATTCTAGAAACAGCATGCAACATAAAAAGACCAGTTAATCTGGTTTTGTCGGTGCTGTCTGAGCAATAAACATTGGCCAGGACAATATTTTCTTCAAATAAATCTACCTGAACAAGCAAACAAACACCCCCTCCCCCCCCCACCCCCGCCCCATATTCAAACCCATCTCCGGACTTGAATTCTCAACGTTCTGAATTAGGGGCACCACCCCCAATGCTTCGATACCCAGAGACCTGCCCCAGTGAAAAAAAACACTTTCATTTATATAGCACCTTTCACGAATACTGGACAACCCAAAGCACTTTACAGCCAATAAAGTACTTTTTGAAGTGTAGTTACTGTTGTAATGTAGAAAACACAGCAGCCAATTTGCGCACAGCAAGCTCCCACAAATAGCAAGGTGATACAGACCAGATAATCTGTTTTAGTGATGTTGATTGAGGGTTAAATATTGGCCAGGACACTGGGGAGACCTTCCCCCATCTTCAAAATACTGCTATGGGATCTTTTACATGTACCCGAGAGAGCAGACGGGGGCATGGTTTAACGTCTCATCTGAAAGACGGCACCTCCGACAGTGCAGTACTGAGGGAGTCTCAGCCTAGATTTTTGTGCTCAAGTCTCTGGAGTGGGACTTAAACCCACAGCCTTCTGACTCAGAGGCGAGAGTGCTTTCAACTGCTGACTGCCTCCTCCCCTCCTCCCCTCCACCCCAGTGTTGCAAGAACCTCTCTCTCTGGTGCTCCCTCACCCTGTGACATCACCCCCGCCCAGGAAAAAATGATTACAAAATCCCCAAGCACCCCTCCACCCCCATGTTGCTGGACCTCAGACGTTGTACCAGTGCTAGATCTCAGCAGCACTCGCGATGCTGATCAATGTCCCTGATAATACTACTTGTTCGAATACATTGTGTACAGACAAAATCGAGACTCGGTAAGCAATGCCACTGGAGATCGGCTAGTAAAGCAGAAAAACTAATTTGGCAAGAATCACAATAAACTGTTGTGGATTATAGTGTGGGTGGGGTGAAGGAATGCACAATGAGCGACATTTCCACTTGCGGGAGCCTGTAAGCTGCCATTATTATCAGGCCAGCCCAAGTAATGAAATATATTAAATATAACAGCTTTATCTCCATGTGCAGTATGTTCAATAAAACTCAACCTAGGGCAAAGTTGAAAATTTAAGAAAAAACAGGTTTGAACTCACTGCCAGCATTCTATGAATGAGAATGATTTATAGCAGTTAAAGAGCAGGAAAAGAGAGATGGCAGTGGATTTATAGTTGAAATTAAAAATGGTCTAATTTGAACAATTAAAACCGACATACCCCTGATCATTAATGTTTGTCTTCACCAGGTTCTCAACACAAATTACATGATAATGTAGAACGGCTTGCACTCCCACACTGTGTATGCAGAGCGTGGGTGGAATATTTTATTCGTCCCAATTGTACAATGAAACATATTCAAAAATTCAGTTAAAAGTGATGCCGATTATATGTAGATGACACAAATATACTGAAAAGGCTTACATTTTAAACAAAACACAACTACCATTTGTTTGGAGTAATTTAACACAGCAGCAGCCTACGAGTCATTCTAAATAAGCTGCATTTTCCAAAACAGATACATTCAGCTCATTTCTACATCATTAAGGGTCCAATAATGTTTCCATAATCATGTTTACAATGCCTACATCTCAGGTGCCAACAGGAAAAGTTCTACTCTTTCTGGTAAACCAAACCTCTAGTGTTCTCGGAAAGATTACATCACTGTTTCAGAAAGACGAACTGATGTAATACTATGAATAGTTCCTGAGGCAGCCTACACACAAACACAGCTGCTTAACTCTTTCACAGCTGGGAAGAAACATTCTTGAATTAGAATATTTAGCATTAAATTATCAGCTGCTTTGTGTGTAAAATTAGTGTGCACATTTTAACAGGTCACTAAATGAGGTACATATGTTCTTTGAGGATATAACGAGCAGGGTGGATAAGTGGGAACCAGAGGATGTGGTGTATTTGGATTTCCAGAAGGCATTCAATAAGGTGCCACATAAAAGGTTACTGCACAAGAATAAAAGCTCACGGGGTTGGGGATAATATATTAGTATGGAAAGAGGATTGGCTAACTGTCAGAATAAATGGATCATTTTCCAGTTGGCAAACAGTGACGAGTGGGGGTGCTGCAGGGATCGGTGCTGGGTCCTCAACTATTTACAATCTATATTAATGACTTGGATGAAGGGACCGAGTGTAATGTAGCCAAGTTTGCTGATGATACAAAGATGGGTGGGAAAGCAAATTGTGAGGCGGACACAAAAAATCTGCAAAGGGATGTAGACAGGCTAAGTGAGTGGGCAAACATTTGGCAGATGGAGTATAATGTGGGAAAATGTGAAGTTATCCATTTAGGCAGAAATAATAGAAAAGCAAATTATAATTTAAATGGAGAAAAATTGCAAAGTGCTGCAATACAGAGAGACCTGGGTCCTTGTGCATGAAACAAAAAAAGTTAGTATGCAGGTACAGCAAGTAATCAGGAAGGCAAATGGAATGTTGGCCTTTATTGCAAGGGGGATAGAGTATAAAAACAGAGAAGTCCTGCTACAACTGTACATGGTATTGATGAGGCCACACCGAGAGTACTGCGTGCAGTTTTGATCTCTACATTTAAGGAAGGATATACTTGCATTGGAGGCTATTCAGAGAAGGTTCACTAGGTTGATTCCGGAGATGAGGGGGTTGACTTATGAAGATAGGTTGAGTAGATTGGGCCTATACTCAGTGGAGTTCAGAAGAAAGAGGTGTGATCTTATTAAACACAAGATAATGAGGGGGCTCGACAAGGTGGATGCAGAGAGGATATTTCCACATAGGGGAAACTAAAACTAGGGAACGTAGTCTTAGAATAAGGGGCCACCCATTTAAAACTGAGAGGAGGAGAAATTTCTTCTGAGGGTTGTAAAGCTATGGAATTCACTGCCCCAGAGAGTTGTGGAGGCTGGGTCATTGAATATATTTGAGGCAGAGATGGACAGATCTTTGGGCGATAAGGGAGTAAAGGGTTATGGGGAGCGGCCAGGGAAGTGGAGCAGAGTCCATGATCAGATCAGCCATGATCTTTTTAAATGGCGGAGCAGGCTCGAGGGGCCAAATGGCCTACTCCTGCTCCCGCTCCGATTTCTTATGTTCTTATATCCAGTGGCTTTGCTGATCATGAATTCGGTATAGGTCTGATCTTTAGGTAACTCTTATTCAGTTGCAGCAGACTAAGTCTTTCTTTGTTTCCCCCTCATGACTCTTTATATATCCATTCATTGCTTCTCTTTGGCTCCAATCTTTCTTCTTGTACCTCGGTTTGCCTTCACAATGTTGAATGGTGTCCATCATCAGTCTTTGTCATGATCTGTGTGTGTCGGTCTGTATTTCACTGTGCAATGTGTTCCAACTCTGGTCAGCTGATCAGTCAAAGCCATGTCTGGCCCTTTCTCGGTGCGCTGCTCTCTCCTATCTCACTGACACAGTTTTCTTTCTGTATCAGTCACATTTGTATTATTCACCCCGGTAGTCTGCGCCTGATGTCTGCTTTTCTGAAATACTGTGTGTTTTACATTATATAGATGCTTACACATCCAGATTCTTTCCCCCAATGAATTGTGTTTTGTCCCTTTTCCAAAATGAATGAAAGGAATTCTCCCAGTGAAACGCAAGGCCTCAGACTGAGGATCCAAACGCTTAAGAGGCAAGTGCTCCAAAAGAAAAGGGTATTAAAAGAAACCAATGCCACGCATCTTCCCTGATGTAGCCACAGCAAGGGGAGTTGCCAGAGGTTTCACTTGGGTAATCCAGCACCTCCCAGGTTGGGAGCCGGGTGGAGAATGATCTTTAATAAGATCGGCCAGTACAATCACCCAGCAGCAAATCAACATCCTTATTTCATGGCATCAGGCCAAACACGATGGTGCAGATTGAGAAAGCAGGAACAAGGCTGGAGAAGTCCAAGAAAAAAAGACCTACCTGTAACAATCTAGATCAGAGTGTTGATTGGAATGTATCCCACACATCTGACAAAATTGACATCAGCCAGTATTGAACTACCTAACATGACAAGCCCCAGGCAATTGTCTGTAGGTTAGAATGTACTATTTTGGTTTTTTTTTTAAACTTACTGCTTGGGGCATCTCAGTTAGTGGAGAGTCTTTTCAGTACCCAAACCAGTCAGGACATGGCCTGTGGCTATCTCCTTCGACTTTTATTTCTGCTCAGATTTCTTCGAGGAAGCATTTACCAGGTAACACAAATTTTGAATGACTGAACTGTAAAAAGTAATGGCAAACTAATGAACTTACAACACAATAAAAATGGTGAAATCGCAGTATGCACTATTGAAATTGTGGACACAGGAAAGGGAGAATCCAACAGATAAAAGTCCTTCTCTTCCCTTCCCTCCCAGAACCACAGTAGGGTTTATCTCTTGCCCTCACTTTTTTAAATTTGTTCCTGGGATGTGGGCATCGCTGGCAAGGCCAACATTGATTGCCCATCCCTAATTGCCGTTGGTGGCGAGCCGCCTTCTTGAACTGCTGCAGTTCGTATGGTGAAGTTACTTCCACAGTGCTGTTGGGAAGGGAGTTGCAGGATTTTGGGCCAGTGACGATGAAGGAACGGCGATATATTTCCAAGTCAGGATGGTGTGAGACTTGGAGGGGGTTGTGTTCACCATCCACCCCGGAGGCCTCCATATTCAACAGCATTTCCACTACCTCCAGCATGATGCTACCAACACATCTTCCCCTTCCCTCCACGACACCCTGCTCCAGTCTTCAATCATCCCAAACACCTCCCCTTCAAAAGCGCTGGAAATGCAAAACCTGCTATTTTACCTCCTCCCTTCCCACTGCCCAGGACCCCAAACACTCTTTCCAGGTGAAACAGCGATTTACTTATACTTCTTTCAATTTAGTATACTGTATTCGCTGCTCACGATGCGGTCCCCTGCACTGGGGAGACCAAACGCAGATTGGGCAATTGCTTTGCGGAAACCTCAATTCAGTTCGCAAGTGTGACCTGTCATTTTAATTCCCTATTCTGACATCTGAACTCAGCCTCCAATGAAGCTCAACGTAAGCTCGAGGTTCAGCACTTCACAGCCTTCCGGACTCAAAATGGAGTTCAATAATTTCAGAACATAAACATTGCCCCCATTTAAAAAAGACGACAGCGGATGTTGGTAAAGATTCTGCTATTCCCATTTACACCTCCTCTCAACCCATCTTGTGTGTCTTTACTTGTCTCATTACCATTCCCTTCGCCTTGCACCAAGATCCCTTTTGTCATTAAATCTCTCCTGCCTTGCACCCGATCACAGACCTTGCCTTTTGTCATTTCCTCCCCTCCCTCCTTTCCCTGTCTCTGTATTTGCTTAAAAACCTGTTGCATCTCTAACTTTTTCTAGTTCTGATGAAAGGTCATCGACCAGAAACGTTAACTCGGTTTCTCTCTCCGCTGCCTGACCTGCTGAGTATTTCCAGCATACTGGGTGTCATGGTACATCAGTCATTGAAAGTTGGCATGCAGGTACGGCAGGCTGTGAAGGCGGCAAATGGTATGTTGGCCTTCATAGCTAGGGGATTTTAGTATAGGAGCAGGGAGATCTTACTGCAGTTGTACAGGGCCTTGGTGAGGCCTCACCTAGAATATTGTGTTCAGTTTTGGTCTCCTAATCTGAGGAAGGACGTTTTTGCTATTGAGGGAGTGCAGCGAAGTTTCACCAGACTGATTCCCGGGATGGCAGGACTGACATATGAGAATCTGGATCGAATGGCCCTGTATTCATGGAGTTCAGATGAATGAGGGGGGATCTCATAGGGGCTGGGCAGGTTAGATGCAGGAAGAATGTTCCCGATGTTGGGGAAGTCCAGAACCAGGGGTCACAGTCTAAGGATAAGGGGTAAGCCATTTAGGACTGAGATGAGGAGAAACTTCTTCACTCAGAGTTGTGAACCTGCGGAATTCTCTACCACAGAGAGTTGTTGAGGCCAGTTCATTGGATATATTCAAGAGGGAGTTAGATATGGCCCTTACGGCTAAAGGAATCAAGGGGTATGGAGAGAAAGCAGGAAAGGGGTACTGAGGTGAATGATCAGCCATGATCTTATTGAATGGTGGTGCAGGCTCAACGGGCCAAACGGCCTACTCCTGCACCTATTTTCTATGTTTCTATTTCCTGTTTTTATATTAGGCCCAACTTGATGCTAGTCATAATGGTAGAGCAGAATGGAGCATTGGAGGGAGGTTAGAGTTAACCAAGAAAAGTGAAGCAAAAACCACAGCTGCCTCTTTTGTTAAAGCAATTTTATTAAAAGTGAAGTTGGCATTACTTTCATTACTCTGTTCTTTTTAATTACTGTGACTCACTGCTGAAAGTCCCTTCCATCAGAACAGCTTCAATCTTTAAAAGAGAATCAAGTCACAGGAAGCAGGTTTAACAAAGAAATTAGATTCTTCATTGGCTTCATCTACCCCATTCTTACCACCCACTGCTCCAGGATCATCCCGAAGGCTAAAGATAACCCCGGATTCATTTTCCACTAGCAATTGCCTCCTTAAATTACTCTCCCCTGTCCCCTCCACTCTCACCAAGAATTTTCAGGGGCGCATAGATTTCTTGGTCACGAAGATAAAGTTGCTTCTCTTCTTTCCCCCCCCCCACCTTTCCCACCTCCACCACTCCTGACTTTAAAACTTCCTTCTCTCACTAGTTTCGCTCCCATCTCCCTCCAGGCTTATTGCATCCGAGACCCAATTCCTCCTTCCTTAACTCCATCGCCATTAAACTGATAATCACCCAGCATCTCTTCATTCTAGCCCATGCTAGCTGACATTTAAAGGGCTTCCTCCCCTCAGGAACCAAACCCTTACCTTTCAAAGCTGCCGTCATTGCACCCCAACTCAAAATCCACCTTTAGCACGTTTGTCCTTGCCAACTATCATCCCATCTTGTTCAGCCATGAACTCATTGAATGGCGGTGCAGGCTAGAAGGGCCGAATGGCCTACTCCTGCACCTATTTTCTATGTTTCTATATCTCCAACCTCCCCTTTCTCTCCAAAGAATCTGAATGTGTAGTCACATCTGAGATCCACACCCATCTCTCCCAGAAGTCCATTTTAATCCCTCCAATCAGGTTCACACTCCACCCACAGCAGCAAAACAGCCCGAACCAAACTTTCAAATTATATTCTCTGCAACTGTGAGCATAGAGCATTATAACCCCCCTTGTCCTCCTCAACTTCTCTTCAGCCTTTGGCACACCATTCTCCTCCAACACCTCCGCTTTGCTAAAGTTGCCTTTACATGGTTCAACTCTTAGCCATTTGATCATCGTGACCAATGGCTCCTCTTCCCAACACAACAACGTCACCTCATGTCAGGGATCAATCCCTACCTTCCCACGCCCACTCCTCTTATCTGCACCGTTGTCCCTTATCAGCATCATTCAGAGACACGGACTCATCTTCCATATGTACACGGATGACACCAACATCTACCTCTCCACCACTTCTCTCAACCCCTCCTCTGCTTGCCCATTCAGTCTCGGCCGAGCTGCAATTTCCTCCAGCTAAATGTTGGGAAACCCGATACCATCATGGTCAGCCCCTGCCACAAACGGGAGCAGATCTTTTGGCGGGGACGAGAAAAAATGGCTTTGATGTTCCTGAAGTTTAATTAAAAGAAACTTTGCACACCAGTGACTTATGGTTAGACAGGCAGACCTCAACAGGAATCTATTTGACTTTAAAAAAAATATATAAATTACCAATTTTGGGGGGGAAACTGTAATGCTCGTGATTCTGCTGGCAAAGCCAATGATACCTCTACTGGTGCACCCAGCCTTGATAAGTCTAAACTGGATACATAATTCTCAAGTTCATCATCGGAGAATTGTGTGCAGAATCTAAACTCATGACCCTATTTTGTATCTTGTCTCATCTGGTCTTTGTGTATTCACACACACACGCCTGACAATTGTGCACAGGTTGCTGGGATGCACTGGATTTCTGAAGCCTAATTATGGCCCATATCTGCATGCATTGTCAGAAGTTTTACTTGTGTGCCATATGGACTCTATTTAAGGAGAAGCATTGACTACCTGCAGATTCTCCACATGCATTCTTACTGAAGATGCCAGGGATTTTTCCCTGGAAAACAGGCTCCTTCTATTGTACACAAGGGATGCACTAACTCCCAATCTAGGTTTGGATATGAAGTGCTTGAGATGCATTTATAGTCTATTTGGAATTCAAACTGGAATTTTTATATTCAATCCAAGTACACAGTACTCCTCACACTGCAGAACAAAATACCACTGAGCCCTACAAACAGCAACTGCTTAGCTTGCAAAATCCCAGCCGTCAGCAACTCTTGTTTTTAAATCCGCCGTTGGGATTTTACAAGATGAGCTATTTCCATTTGCAGCACTCAGCTGTAGTTTTGTAATTCATTAGAATCCAGAAGTATTCCCACATACATTACATAGTGCTGTAGATTCTTCTGTCCTTCTAATCAGTCCCCTCTCATTTCCAATCACTCAGACAAAAGAATCTAACCTTTTATAAAATCTAGCACATATACATATTACGATCATTAAACATCCTGCACATGGCATGTCCTTCCTGTCCATATTTTCTGTCACACTTTTTATGTCAACATTTAGAATGGGAAACCATTTGCCAACACTTATAATTAATAAAACATGTATAAATGATTTACAATTATGATCTGTTGATAAATTAATTGAATTATTCAAAATGCTTTTAGATTAATATTTGTTCACCATCGTTTCTCAGCTCAGCAACTGAAATTTCTAATGTCCAAAATAAAGTTTTAAACAATAAAGAGCGCATATTTCACAATACCACCACAGAAATTACCCACTGACTTGTCCTTTATGTCTTTTGACACCTCCGTGAAAGTTTTTACTTCAAGGCCTCAGCCCCTCTCAAATGTCAGAGTTTTGACTGGATACGTTTACCTCAACAGTTAAACAGAGCTTTCAACCACATCTGTGCACTCTGAGCATGTACAGTTTGCAGAACTTCCCAGCACTCAATCTGTCTATTAGCATGACATGTAGTGAAGAGTGCATTCCCTTCTGCTGGGAGAATGTGAGAGCTCCTTTTGCTCTTTTTCCAAAAGGCTTTCAAACAATGTAGAGAAATTGAATTCTGCAAGATTTATTTCAGGCAAGTCCAACATTTATCTAAATTTACTAACAAATGCTATTTTTTCATTACAAACTGCTCACAGGCCAACATCTAAACGGAAAGAAAAAAACTCATGACGTCCCAAATTGCTTCACAGCCAATGGTTACAATCTGCGATTAGAGCAAGCCAGGTTTCTGTGTTCTTTTGATGGTTAAAGAAACCAAAGGCACAATTTATGAAGGCTATATTTCTTTTTCAGTCATACACCTGTATAGTTGTATTGAAGAAAAATCTCTTCTGAACCACTTTGAGGTTTAAAGATTTGAAAATTATGCAAACAGTGAACTTTGATGGTCATTTTTGTTAATGGAAATTTGTGTTCATTAAAGATTGTACAAGTTAGCAAACTCACCAAGCACACTAAAGAGAAAGTTTTAGGAAAATCCACAATTCCAGCGTGCAATTTTCCATCCATTTATTTTAAGAAGGAAAACATTTGATCTTAAGTGCTTTAAGGTAGGGGACAAGAATCCGCTAACAATGGGGAAACCATTGGAAGGGTGCCCGAGAGCACAAACAGGGCTATGAAAGGGTGGGGAGCACAGGCTGAAATTCAGGAACATGGGGGGGGGGGGGGGGGGGAGTTATGACCTCAGGTTATGTGTCCCATTCTCCTGGACTGCCTCCCCACACAAGGCTGCTACACCTGGTGCAGAAGGGAGGGATTCAAATTCCTGGGTCATTGGAACCGGTTCTGGGGGAGGTGGGACCAGTACAAACCGGACGGTCTTGCACCTGGGCAGGACCGGAACCAACGTCCCGGGGGAGTGCTTGCTAGTGCTGTTCGGGAGGAGTTAAACTAATATGGCAGGGGGATGGGAACCTATGCAGGGAGGTAGAGGGAAATAAAAGGGAGACAGAGGCAAAAGATAGAAAGAATAATAGTAAAAGTGGAGGGCAGAGAAACCCAAGGCAAAAAACAAAAAGGGCCACATTACAACAAAATTCTAAAGGGGCAAAGTGTGTCAAAAAGACAAGCCTGAAGGCTCTGTGCCTCAATGCGAGGAGTATTCGAAATAAGGTGGACGAATTAACTGCGCAGATAACAGTTAATGGATATGATGTAATTGGCATCACAGAGACATGACTCCAAGGTGACCAAGGCTGGGAACTCAACATCCAGGGGTATTCAACATTTAGGAAGGATAGACAGAAGGGAAAAGGAGGCGGGGTGGCGTTGCTGATTAGAGAGGATATTAATGCAATAGTAAGGATGGACATTGGCTTGGATGATGTGGAATCAGTATGCGTGGAACTACCGAATACCAAAGGGCAGAAAACACTGGTGGGAGTTGTGTACAGACCACCAAACAGTAGTAGTGAGGTTGGGGACATCATCAAACAAGAAATAAGGGATGTGTGCAATAAAGGTACAGCAGTTATCATGGGCGACTTTAATTTACATATAGATTGGGCTAGCCAAACTGGTAGCAATGCGGTGGAGGAGGATTTCCTGGAGTGTATTAGGGATGGTTTTCTTGACCAATATGTCGAGAAACCAACGAGAGAGCTGGCCATCCATGACTGGGTGATGTGTAATGAGAAGGGACTAATTAGCAATCTTGTTGTGCGAGGTCTCTTGGGGAAGTGTGACCATAATATGGTAGAATTCTTTATTAAGATGGAGTGTGACACAGTTAATTCAGAAACTAGGGTCCTGAACTTAAGAAAGCTAACTTCGACAGCATGGAGTGAATTGGCTAGAATAGATTGGCAAATGATATTTAAAGGGTTGACGGTGGATAAGCAATGGCAAACATTTATAGATCACATGGATGAACTTCAACAATTGTACATCCCTGTCTGGAGTAAAAATAAAACAGGGAAAGTGGCTCAACTGTGGCTAACAAGGGAAATTAAGGATAGTGTTAGAACCAAGGAAGAGGCATATAAATTGGCCAGAAAAAGCAGCAAACCTGAGGACTGTCAGAAATTTAGAATTCAGCAGAGGAGGATAAAGCATTTAATTAGGAAGCGGAAAATAGAGTTCGAGAGGTAGCATGCCAGGAACACAAAAACTGACTGCAAAAGCTTCTATAGATATGTGAAGAGAAAAAGATTAGGGAAGACAAACGTAGGTCCCTTGCAGTCGGACTCAGGTGAATTTATAATGGGGAACAAAGAAATGGCAGACCAATTGAACACATACTTTGGTTCTGTCTTCACAAAGGAAGACACAAATAACCTTCCGGATGTACTAGGGGACCGAGGGTCTAGTGAGAAGGAGGAACTGAAGGATATCCTTATTATGCAGGAATTGTGTTAGGGAAATTGATGGGATTGAAGGCCGATATATCCCCAGGGCCTGATTGTCTGCATCCTAGAGTACTTAAGGAAGTGGCCCTAGAAATAGTGGATGCTTGGCGATCATTTTCCAACAGTCTATCGACTCTGGATCAGTTCTTATGGACTGGAGGGTAGCTAATGTAACACCTCTTTTTAAGAAAGGAGGGAAGAGAGAAAATGGGTAATTATAGACCGGTTAGCCTGACATCAGCAGTGGGGAAAGTGATGGAATCAATTATTAAGGATGAAATAGCGCATTTGGAAAGCAGTGACCGGATCGGTCCAAGTCAGCATGGATTTATGAAAGGGAAATCATGCTTGACAAATTTTCTGGAATTTTTTGAGGATGTAACTAGCAGAGTGGACAAGGGAGAACCAGTGGATGTGGTATATTTGGACTTTCAAAAGGCCTTTGACAAGGTCCCACACAAGAGATTGGTGTGCAAAATCAAAGCACATGGTATTGGGGGTAATGTACTGGCGTTGATAGAGAATTGGTTCGCAGACAGGAAGCAGAGAGTCGGGATAAACGGGTCCTTTTCGGAATGGGAGGCAGTGACGAGTGGATTGCTGCAGGGCTCAGTGCTGGGACCCCAGCTCTTTACAATATACATTAATGATTTGGATGAAGGAATTGATTGTAATATCTCCAAGTTTGCAGATGACACTAAACTGGGTGGCAGTGTGAGCTGTGAGGAGGATGCCAAGAGGCTGCAGGGTGACTTGGACAGGTGAGGTGAGTGGGCAAATGTATTGCAGATGCAGTATAATGTGGATAAATGTGAGGTTATCCACTTTGGGGGCAAAAACACGAAGGCAGATTATCTGAATGGCGGCAGATTAGGAAAAGGGGAGGTGCAACGAGACCTGGGTGTCATGGTTTATCAGTCATTGAAAGTTAGCATGCAGGTACAGCAGTCGGTGAAGAAGGCAAATGGCATGTTGGCCTTCATAGCTAGGAGATTTGAGTATAGGAGCAGGGAGGTCTTACTGCAATTGTACAGGGACGGCAGGACTGACATATGAGAGACTGGATCTACTGGGCCTGTATTCACTGGAGTTTAGAAGGATGAGAGGGGATCTCATAGAAACGTGTAAGATACTGACAGGACTGGACAGGTTAAATGCAGGAAGAATGTTCCCGATGTTGGGGAAGTCCAGAACCAGGGGACAGAGTCTTAGGATAAGGGGTAAGACATTTAGGACTGAGATAAAGAGAAGCTTCTTCACTCAGAGTTGTTAAGCTGTGGAATTCCCTGCCGCAGAGAGTTGTTGATGCCAGTTCATTGGATATATTCAAGAGCGAGTTAGATATGACCCATACGGCTAAAGGGATCAAGGGGTATGGAGAGAAAGCAGAAAAGGGATACTGAGGTGAATGATCAGCCATGATCTTATTGAATGGTGGTACAGGCTCGAAGGGCCCAATGGCCTACTCCTGCACCTATTTTCTATGTTTCTATATTTCTCCCACAGTACTGCCAGATCCCAGTAACCTCCAATTCTACAAGACTGTGCCCACCCATGTTCCCAAAACCCCTCCCAGTCCTGAACCCAGCAGCTCCTTACCCAAACTTCCCTCCCCATCTCCCAGTTCCCAGCACCCGATCTCTGCTAACAGCCCGGATTCCAGAAGCAGCCACAATGCTCACTGATCCAGAGACTACCCTCCACCATACTCCCAAATCCCAGGACATGCTTCATCATTCCCAGAACCTACATTTCCAGTGTTCCTATACCCTGATTCAGGCATTGGGACTTCCTTCTTAAAATACTTCGATTATTAGCCGCCACTGGCAGTCTCCAGGCCCCCAATAGTGCTCCAAGATCCCATGAATTTCCCAATACTGATAGAAACACAGAAACATAGTATTGTATTGTATGTAAATCAGTGGCCTTGGTAATGTTATTTCCTAAAATACACCTGGTTCTTAAAAGGAAAACTATCTCACCATGAGCAATGGCAAGGGAGGTCTGCTGGTGTCGTTCAAAAGCTGCAGTATACATCAAAAGCCACTCATGGTTCACTCTACCAGCTTAGACATAAACGAGAGCCCATGAATGCATTACAACCTTGTAATGTTTGGGATTAACATGCTCTTTGATACAACTACAAGGAACCGTTAGATAGATCACAGCTGACATGGTTAACAACTCCCCTGAGGATTTTGTCTCAAATCATCATCAAGAAAATCATTTACTGGAAACAGCAAAAATACTTTCACAATACCAGTCTGCAGACAGCTGCAGAATTTACATAGAACCAACATGTTCCACATCAGGTACTTTTTATGTTCATGTCTGTACAGATCCGAATTCCTTTTGAGCATGTAAACAACAAGTGTTTAACCCTATAGGCCTGTATGGTTGTATACATTTTAAAAGGGAGTCTCACCCATGCTATCTCTTTTTCTTCTGTGTGACTTCTGTTGGATAAATGTGCACACATGCACCTAGGGGGTGGAAGTAATCCCCACAGTAGAACTGTCTGCTGACACTCACTAATAGGCCAGTGACTCTCAAATGATGGGGTCAGGCCTTTCCAGGTGAAGGAAAGAGTGAACTTGCATTTATATCACACCTCTCGTGACCGACCTTAGGACATCCCAAGGTGCTTCACAGCCAAGTACATTTGAAGTGCAATCACTTTGTAATGTAGACAATAGCAGCAGCCAGGTGCACACCAAGATCCCACAAACTGTAGTGAGATAAATGACAAGATACATTGTTTTTGCTGGTGTTTAGGGATAAATGTTGGCCAGGATACTGGGCAAACTCCCTTGTTCTTCTTCAAATAGTACCCTGGGATCTTTGACATCCATTTGAGGGGGCAGATCGGGCTTCGGCATAAAGCTCACATCTCTAGACTGCGGCTTAAACCTCTTAAGTCAGAGTCAAGATTGCTCAATGACAGAATTATCGACTGATAATTACTAAAAATCTTCCATCTTGGATTGACTTTCTGGCAAATTTTGCCATTAGAAATTCCAATCTCCACCGTTAAAATGCAAACTGCCTATGTAAACTAGTTACCCTGCAACTCTAGCGTCGGCTGTGGCTCAGTGGGTAGCACTCTCGCCTCGGAGTCAGAAGGTTGTGGGTTCAGTCCAAGTCCCACTTCAGATACTTAAGCACAAAAATCTAGGCTTACACTCCAGTGTAGTGCTGAGGGAGTGCTGCACTGTTGGAAGTGCCGGCTTTCAGAGGCGACGTTAAACCGAGGCCCCGTCTGCGCTCTTAATAGTGCTGTGGGATTTTTTCGAAGAAGAGCAGGGGAGTTATCCCCAGTCTCCTGGGGAACTATTCGTCTCTCAATCAACATCACCAAAACAGATTATTCGCTCATCACCACCTTGCTGCTTGTGGGAGCTTGCTGTGCACAAATTGGCGGCCGCATTTCCTACATTACAACAGTGACTACACTTCAAAAAGTACTTAATTAGCTGTAAATCGCTTTGGGACGTCCGGTGGTCATGAAAGGTGCAAGTCTTTCTTTTTTTTGTCACTGCAAGTACTGCAGTGACACCACAAGCAGGAAGATGCAATTATAGTGTGACAAGAAAACAGAGGCAATTGCCATTATAAATTTGCACTTAGAATTTATAATAGAAAAGAAAAATAATGTAAAACTTAAAAATGGGACATCAGTGCACCCCGGAGCAGATATCCCCTGTCCACTTCACCTGAAGACTGCCTTGCTTTAGAAACATAGAAACATAGAAAATAGGTGCAGGAGTAGGCCATTCGGCCCTTCTAGCCTGCACCGCCATTCAATGAGTACATGGCTGAATATGCAACTTCACTACCCCATTTCTGCTTTCTCGCCATACCCCTTGATCCCCCGAGTAGTAAGGACTACATCTAACTCCTTTTTGAATATATTTAGTGAATTGGCCTCAACAACTTTCTGTGGTAGAGAATTCCACATGTTCACCACTCTGGGTGAAGAAGTTCCTCCTCATCTCGGTCCTAAATGGCTTACCCCTTATCCTTAGACTGTGACCCCTGGTTCTGGACTTCCCCAACATTGGGAACATTCTTCCTGCATCAGAATTTTAAACGTTTCTATAAGGTCCCCTCTCATTCTTCTGAACTCCAGTGAATACAAGCCCAGTTGATTTAGTCTTTCTTGATAGGTCAGTCCCGCCATCCCGGGAATCAGTCTGGTGAACCTTCGCTGCACTCCCTCAATAACAAGAATGTCCTTCCTCAGGTTTGGAGACCAAAACTGTCCACAATACTCCAGGTGTGGCCTCACCAAGGCCCTGTGCAACTGTAGCAACACCTCCCTGCCCCTGTACTCAAATCCCCTCGCTATGAAGGCCAACATGCCATTTGCTTTCTTAACCGCCTGCTGTACCTGCATGCCAACCTTCAATCACTGATGTACCATGACACCCAGGGTCCCGTTGCACCTCCCCTTTTCCTAATCTGTCACCATTCAGATAATAGTCTGTCTCTCTGTTTTTACCACCAAAGTGGACGACCTCACATTTATCCACATTATACTTCATCTGCCATGCATTTGCCCACTCACCTAACCTATCCAAGTCGCTCTGCAGCCTCATAGCATCCTCCTCGCAACTCACACTGCCACCTAACTTAGTGTCATCCGCAAATTTGGAGATACTACATTTAATCTCCTCGTCTAAATCATTAATATACAGTGTAAACAGCTGGGGCTCCAGCACAGAACCTTGCGGTACCCCACTACTCACCGCCTGCCATTCTGAAAAGTACCCATTTACTCCTACTCTTCGCTTCCTGTCTGACAACTATTTCTCAATCCATGTCAGCACACTACCCCCAATCCCATGTGCTTTAACTTTGCACATTAATCTCGTGTGTGGAACCTTGTCGAAAGCCTTCTGAAAGTCCAAATATACCACATCAAATGGTTCTCCCTTGTCCACTCTACTGGAAACATCCTCAAAATTCCAGAAGATTTGTCAAGCATGATTTCCCTTTCACAAATTCATGCTGACTTGGACCTATCATGTCACCTCTTTCCAAATGCGCTATGACATCCTTAATAATTGATTCCATCATCTTACCCACTACCGATGTCAGGCTGACCGGTCTATAATTCCGTTTTCTCTCTCCCTCCTTTTTTAAAAAGTGGGGTTACATTGGCTATCCTCCACTCCATAGGAACTGATCCAGAGTCAATGGAATGTTGGAAAATGACTGTCAATGCATCCGCTATTTCCAAGGCCACCTCCTTAAGTACTCTGGGATGCAGTCCATCAGGCCCTGGAGATTTATCGGCCTTCAATCCCATCAATTTCCCCAACACAATTTCCCGACTAATAAGGATTTCCCTCAGTTCCTCCTCCTTACTCGACCCTCTGACCCTTCTTATATCCGGAATATTGTTAGTGTCCTCCTTAGTGAATACCGAACCAAAGTACTTGTTCAATTGGTCCGCCATTTCTTTGTTCCCCGTTATGACTTCCCCTGATTCTGACTGCAAGGGACCTACATTTGTCTTTACTAACCTTTTTCTCTTTACATATCTATAGAAACTTTTGCAATCCATCTTAATGTTCCCTGCAAGCTTCTTCTCGTACTCCATTTTCCCTGCCCTAAATCAAACCCTTTGTCCTCCTCTGCTGAGTTCTAAATTTCTCCCAGTCCGCTGCTATTTCTGGCCAATTTGTATGCCACTTCCTTGGCTTTAATACTATCCCTGATTTCCCTTGATAGCCACGGTTGACCCACCTTCGCTTTTTTATTTTTATGCCAGACAGGAATGTACAATTGTTGTAGTTCATCCATGCAGTCTCTAAATGTCTGCCATTGCCCATCCACAGTCAACCTCTCAAGTATCATTCGCCAATCTATCCTAGCCAATTCACGTCTCATACATTCAAAGTTACCCTTCTTTAAGTTCTGGACCATGGTCTCTGAATTAACTGTTTCATTCTCCATCCTAATGCAGAATTCCACCATATTATAGTCACTCTTCCCCAAGGGGCCTCGCACAACGAGATTGCTAATTAATCCTCTCTTATTACACAACACCCAGTCTAAGATGACCTCTCCCCTAGTTGGTTCCTCGACATATTGGTCTAGAAAACCATCCCTTATGCACTCCAGGAAATCCTCCTCCACTGTATTGCTTCCAGTTTGGTTAGCCCAATCGATGTGCATATTAAAGTCACCCATTATAACTGCTGCACCCTTATTGCATGCACCCATAATTTCTTGTTTGATGCCCTCCCCAACATCACTACTACTGTTTGGAGGTCTGTACACAACTCCCACTAACATTTTTTGCCCTTTGGTGTTCTGCAGCTCTACCCATATAGATTCCATTTGACTCTCCATGTGCAACACATGAAATCGACTGCTATTTAATATATGTTGGCTTTATTGTTAATGTCACTAAGGTACCTGAAAGGGTAACCATGTTCACAGATTAGGCCATGTGACATCTACAGAGGACAACATCAAAAACATTCTACTTACAAGGGCTAACATCTCTGTATCTGTTTCGAATCCGGTTTTCTGGATATTTGGCTACTTCATAGGGAAAGTCTTGAGATTCATTTCGAATATCCTGCCACCAAAAGTAAAAAAACACTTTCATTACCATTTGCACACAATAATCAAGGCGCACCACAATATTTTTTTTTAAAAACAGTATACTTTTTTTCATCCTGCAGCATTCATTAATAACACTTTCATACAAATTTCAAACCTTTACAATTTCATGTAGGAAAGAATGTACATTGAACAAAAATAATCTAGCTTCCTGAAAAGTTGATCATATTGGTTTTATTCTGAAAGCTTCCAAATTACATGACACTGTTTTAATGTTTAATTGCAGTGTCAGCTGTGGTTCAGTGGGTAGCACCTTTGTCTCGGAGTCAGAAGGTTGTGGGTTCAATTCCAACTTCAGGAGACTTGAGCACAAAAATCTAGGCTGCCACTCCAGTGCTCCAGAGAGAGTGCTGCACTGTAGGAGCTGCCATATTTCCAATGAGACGTTAAACCGAGGCCCCATCTGCTCTCTCAAGTGGACGTAAAAGATCCCATGACATTATTTCAAAGAGCAAGGGAATTATCCCTGATGTCCTGGCCAATATTTAGCCCTCAATCAATGTAACACAAAAACAGATTATCTGGTCATTATCACATTGTTGTTTGTGGGAGCTTGCTGTGTGCAGATTGGCTGCCACCTTTCCTACATTATAACTGTGACGACACTCTAAAAGTCCTTCATTGGCTGTAAAGCGCTTTGAGACGTCCGGTGATCATGAAAGGCACTATATAAATACAAGTCATTCTTTTATAACAGCGCCTATGACACAAACCAAACCAATTCAACCAGTTTGGTTTAAGCTTTTGAATCAAACTAATTCATCTTTATGCTATTTTAATTACATTATAAAAATATCCATTGCATTAATTGGATGCAAAATGTTTTGGGCCATTTGAGATACATGGCAATGCCTTATTTCTCGAAATGTCCCAAAGCACTTTGCATCCAATTACTCATTTTGAAACTCACCAAGGCTTCTTCGACAGCACCTCCCAAACCCGCGATCTCTACCGCCTAGATGGACAAGGGCAGCAGGCGCATGAGAACACAGCACCTCCAAGTCACACACTATCCTGACTTGGAATTATATCGGCCTTCCTTCATCGTCATAATCCCAGGTAGCGGAGTCACTCGGGTCAAGACCTCCCTGTACATGGACGACGTCGTCATCTTTTGCTCAGATCCGCAGTCGGTCCGCGGATTGCTCACAATCTGCGACCAGTTTGAACTAGCCTCGGGGACGAAGGTTAATCGCAGCAAAAGCGAGGCCATGTTCTTTGGAAGCTGGACCAACCGATCCTTTATTCCCTTCACCATTAAGTCAGATTACCTGACGGTGTTGGGAATATGGTTCAGAGCGGACGGGGCGTGTACCAAAAACTGGAAGGAGCGTATTGCTAAAGTCAAACATAAACTGAGATGGTGGAAGCTGCGCTCCCTCTCCATTGCAGAAAAGAACCTGGTCATCAGGAGTGAGGTGCCCTCGGTGTTGTTGTACGTGGCGCAGGTCTGGCCCATACCCCGCTCCTGTGCCGTGGCAGTCACCCAAGCCGACTTTCATTTTGTCTGAAGATCGAAAATGGACCGTGTCCACAGAGACACGATGTACATACCTCTGGACAAGGGAAGAAAAGGACATTCCGAATGCAGCCCTCAACCTGATGGCCACTTTTGTGTGTGGCTGCATCAAGCTGTGCATAGAACCTTCGTACGCAAACACCAAGTGTCACTACTTGCTGAGATTCCATCTGTCCCGTGTTGTGAAGGATGGGTCTGGCCAGGCTGCCGCGGAATGCTCCAACCAGTTGGGCCATGCCTCACCACCTGTCCTTCGTGGAAAAGTTTTTCAAGAAAAACACAAGGCCATAAAGCAGTGGTCGGCATGCAAGGTTCTGGACGCCCTACAGAAGAAATAGATGACGGATCCGGTCGGGCGGTTCCCCGAGCAGACTGTCGAACTAGTATGGCAGAACGTCGCATCGCCAGAGCTTTCACACAAGCACCAAGATGTAGCTTGGTTGGCGGTGAGAAGGGCCCTATCTGTCAGATCAATTCACGCACAGCCGGGATTTCAGAGACACGGCACTCTGCCCCAGAGTCGGCTGTGGTGCAGACGAGACTGTCATCCATCTCCTTCGGGATTGCCCCTTTGCAAGGCAGGTCTGGAAGGAGATGCAGTGGTTGCTGTCGAGGTTCAGCCCAAGCAGCTCCGTACCACAGGACTCTCTGCTCTGCAGACTGTTCCCAGGGACGCACACCGAGACAGACATCATCTGCTGCTGGAGAACCATCAACTCGGTGAAAGACGCACTTTGTTCTTCCCGAAACTTGCTGGTCTTCCAGAGCAAGGAGATGTCCACGGCCGAGTGTTGCAGACTGACGCAATCCAAGGTCTAGGAGTACGTGCTGAGGGAAGCACTAAAGATTGGTGCAGTCGCCGCAAAGGCACGATGGGGAAGTGCCAGAGTTTAAGGCCCTTCCGCTGCAGTAAACCCAGGGGATGGAATCAGACCCCCCCTCGGGCTGTAATTGTTAATCTGTTTGTATACATAGAGCACCATGTGCTGAAAAACACCTGTGTTGTGCCATGTATAATGAAAGTCTCTGCATCGTTTAGTAACTTGCAAAGAAATGTAAATGTATTCCCATCCGTTCCATGTACTGCTTTCACCTGCATAGTGCTACATGTAACGTGATTTAAAGATTGTATTAAACTGTACCTTGAAATGAAATGCACGCTAGTGCATGGTATGGAACTGCTGTCAGCATCCAAACGAATTGCAAGGTACTGAACTTCCAATGCATTGCGAAAATTATACGAATAAAGTATATTTTTGGAAAAAAGTCACTGGGTCAAAATCCTGTAACTCCCCACCTAACAGCACTGTGGGAGTACTTTCACCATATGGACTGCAGCAGTTCAAGGCAGCGGCTCACCACCACCTTCTCTAAGGCAAATAGGCAATGGTCAATAAATGTTGGCCTTGCCAGCAACGCTCACATCCCATGAATGAACAGAAAAAAAATGTAGTCACTATTCTGTACATGAACATGGCAGCCATTTTATGCACAACAAAGTTTCACAAACAGCAATGAGATGATAGACTAATCTGTTCTTGATGGTAACAGTTAAAGTTGGTACTGGACCACGCCCACGAATTTAAAAAACAAATCCAATCTTGTATTTTGTGTACCGACCACCAAACAGTAGTCGTGAGGTTGGGGATAGCATCAACCAAGAAATTAGGGATGCGTGCAATAAAGGTACAGCAGTTATCATAGAAACATAGAAACATAGAAAATAGGTGCAGGAGTAGGCCATTCGGCCCTTCTAGCCTGCACCGCCATTCAATGAGTTCATGGCTGAACATTCAACTTCAGTACCCCATTCCTGCTTTCTCGCCATACCCCTTGATCCCCCTAGCAGTAAGGACCTCATCTAACTCCTTTTTGAATATATTTAGTGAATTGGCCTCAACAACTTTCTGTGGTAGAGAATTCCACAGGTTCACCACTCTCTGGGTGAAGAAGTTCCTCCGCATCTCGGTCCTAAATGGCTTACCCCTTATCCTTAGACTGTGACCCCTGGTTCTGGACTTCCCCAACATTGGGAACATTCTTCCTGCATCTAACCTGTCTAACCCCGTCAGAATTTTATATGTTTCTATGAGGTCCCCTCTCATTCTTCTGAACTCCAGTGAATACAAGCCCAGTTGATCCAGTCTTTCTTGATAGGTCAGTCCCGCCATCCCGGGAATCAGTCTGGTGAACCTTCGCTGCACTCCCTCAATAGCAAGAATGTCCTTCCTCAGGTTAGGAGACCAAAACTGTACACAATACTCCAGGTGTGGCCTCACCAATGCCCTGTACAACTGTAGCAACACCTCCCTGCCCCTGTACTCAAATCCCCTTGCTATGAAGGCCAACATGCCATTTGCTTTCTTAACCGCCTGCTGCACCTGCATGCCAACCTTCAATGACTGATGTACCATGACACCCAGGTCTCTTTGCACCTCCCCTTTTCCTAATCTGTCACCATTCAGATAATAGTCTGTCTCTCTGTTTTTACCACCAAAGTGGATAACCTCACATTTATCCACATTATACTTCATCTGCCATGCATTTGCCCACTCACCTAACCTATCCAAGTCGCTCTGCAGCCTCACAGCATCCTCCTCGCAGCTCACACTGCCACCCAACTTAGTGTCATCCGCAAATTTGGAGATACTACATTTAATCCCCTCATCTAAATCATTAATGTACAGTGTAAACAGCTGGGGCCCCAGCACAGAACCTTGCGGTACCCCACTAGTCACTGCCTGCCATTCTGAAAAGTACCCATTTACTCCTACTCTTTGCTTCCTGATGGGCGACTTTAAACTACAGATAGACTGGGCTAACTAAACTGGTAGCAATACGGTGGAGGAGGATTTCCTGGAGTGTATTAGGGATGGTTTTCCCGACCAATATGTCGAGGAACCAATTAGAGGGCTATCCATCCTAGATTGGGTGGTATGTAATGAGAAAGGACTAATTAGCAATCTTGTTGTGCGAGGCCCCTTGGTAGAATTCTTTATTAAGATGGAGAGTGACACAGTTAATTCAGAGACTCGGGTCCTGAGCTTAAGGAAAGGTAACTTCAATGGTATGAGACGTGAATTGGCTAGAATAGACTGGCGAATGATACTTAAAGGGTTGACGGTGAACAGGCAATGGCAAACATTTAAAGATCACATGGATGAACTTCAACAATTGTACATCCCTGTCTGGAGTAAAAATAAAATGGGGAAGGTGGCTCAACCGTGGCTAACAAGGAAAATTAAGAATAGTGTTAAATCCAAGGAAGAGGCATATAAATTGGCCAGAAAAAGCAGCAAACCTGAGGACTGGCAGAAATTTAGAATTCAGCAGAGGAGGACTAAGGGTTTAATTAGGAGGGGGGAAAATAGAGTATGAGAGGAAGCTGGCTGGGAACATAGGCCTCAAGTTTCCACACGCGGCAAAACAGGCGCCCCCCCCCCCCCACCCCACCCCCGAGCTGGGCGCCCGTTTTTCGCGCCGAAAACGGCGCCTGAAAAAAAATGCACTATTCTCGAGCGCTTTCCAGCTCGATGTCTGCATGGCGTGGTGCCCAGGGGACAGAGCCTACCACTCGCGCCGATTTTGTAAGTAGGAGGGGGCTGGTACCATTTAAATGAGTTTTTTTCGTGCCGGAAACCCTGCGCGTGCGCGTTGGAGCATTCGCGCATGCGCAGTGTGAAGGAAACTTTGGCACTCGGCCATTTTTGTAGTTCTTTGTAGCTGTTCAATTTTTAACATTTTTTAATAAAACCACATTGCCCTTCCATGATCAGCACTGAGGCTTCTTGCAGCTTTCTCCCCCTGCCGTCGGTCGGGCCCATCGGGAAACCGCTGCCTCAAGTTCTGAGGCTTCCTGCAGCCTTCTCCCTGCCTCCCCCCGCTGCCGTCGGTCTGGCCCCTCACTGCCTCCCCCACCCCCCCTGCCGTCAGGAACGGCTGCCTCAACTTGTGAGGCTTCCTGCAGCCTTCTCCCTGCCTCCCCCCCGCTGCAGTCGGTCGGGCCCTCACTGCCTCCCCCCCGCCGTCGGGAACGGCTGCCTCAACTTGTGAGGCTTCCTGCAGCCTTCTCCCTGCCGTCAGTCGGGCCCTCACTGCCTCCCCCCGTCTGCCATCGGGAACGGCTGCCTCAACTTCTGAGGCTTCCTGCAGCCTTCTCCCTGCCTGAAGCACTTTCACACAGGTAGGAACATGGTTTATTTAATCTTTTCTTTGCTTATAAATTTTTATTCAGGTTGGAATTATTTGTATAATTTGTATAAGTATAACTAAGGATTTATTGTAGAATGTAATGACTTACCTCCCCCCTCCCCCCGCCCCCCCCCACCTCGTTCCGGACGCCTAATTTGTAACCTGCGCCTGATTTTTTAATGTGTAGACAAGGTTTTTTCAAGCCTACAAAAATCTTCACTTGCTCCATTCTAAGTTAGTTTGGAGTACGCTTTCACAGTGGAAACTTTCAAATCAGGCGTCAGTGGCTGGACACGCCCCCTTTTGAGAAAAAAAATTCTGTTCAAAAGTGAAACTGTTCTACCCGACTAGAACTGCAGAAAACTTAAATGTGGAGAATTCCGATTTCTAAGATACTCCGTTCTCCACCAGTTGCTCCTAAAAATCAGGAGCAAATCATGTGGAAACTTGGGGCCATAAAAACTGACTGCAAAAACTTCTATAGATATGTGAAGAGAAAAAGATTAGTGAAGACAAACGTAGGTCCCTTGCAGTCAGAATCAGGTGAATTTATAATGGGGAACAAGAAATGGCAGACCAATTGAACAAATAGTTTGGTTCTGTCTTCACGAAGGAAGACACAAATAACCTTCCGGAAATACTAGGGGACCGAGGGTCTAGCAAGAAGGAGGAACTGAAAGAAATCCTTATTGGTCGGGAAATTGATGGGATTGAAGGCCGATAAATCTCCAGAGCCTGATGGTCTGCAACCTAGAGTACTTAAGGAAGTGGCCCTAGAAATAGTGGATGCATTGGTGATCATTTTCCAACAGTCTACTTACTCTGGATCAGTTCCTATGGACTGGAGGGTAGCTAATGTAACACCACTTTTTTTAAAAAGAGAGAAAACGGGGAATTGTAGACCAGTTAGTCTGACTTGGGTAGTGGGGAAAATGTTGGAATCAATTATTGAAGATGAAATAGCAGCGCATTTGGAAAGCAGTGACAGGATCGGTCCAAGTCAGCACGGATTTATGAAAGGGAAATCATGCTTGACAAATCTTCTAGAATTTTTGTGAGGATGTAACTAGTAGAGTGGACAAGGGAGAACCAGTAGATGTGGTGTATTTGGAATTTCAAAAGGTTTTTGACAAGGTCCCACACAGGAGATTGGTGTGCAAAATCAAAGCACATGGTATTGGGGGTAATGTACTGACGGGGATAGAGAACTGGTTGGCAGACAGGAAGTAGAGAGTCGGGATAAACGGGTCCTTTTCAGAATGTCAGGCAGTGACTAGTGGGGTGCCACAGGGCTCAGTGCTGGGACCCCAATTATTTACAATATACATCAATGATTTAGATGAAGGAATTGAGTGTAATATTTCAAAGTTTGCAGATGACACTAAGCTGGGTGGCAGTGAGCTGTGAGGAGGATGCTAAGAGGCTGCAGGGTGACTTAGACAGTTTAGGTGAGTGGGCAAATGCATGGCAGATGCAGTATAATGTGGATAAATGTGAGGTTATCCACTTTGGTGGCAAAAACATGAAGGCAGATTATCTGAATGGCGGTAGATTAGGAAAAGGGGAGGTGCAACGAGACCTGGGTGTCATGGTACATCAGTCATTAAAAGGTGGCATGCAGGTACAGCAGGCGGTGAAGGAGGCAAATGGCATGTTGGCCTTCATAGCTAGGGGATTTGAGTATAGGAGCAGGGAGGCCTTACTGCAGTTGTACAGGGCCTTGGTGAGGCCTCATCTGGAATGTTGTGTTAAGTTTTGGCCTCTGAATCTGAGGAAGGACATTCTTGCTATTGAGGGAGTGCAGCAAAGGTTCACCAGACTGATTCCTGGAATGGCAGGACTGACATACAAGTGGGCCTGTATTCACTGGAGTTTAGATGAATGAGAGGGGATTTCATAGAAACATATAAAATTCTGACGGGACTGGACAGGTTAGATGCAGTAAGAATGTTCATGATATTGGGGAAGTCCAGAACCAGGGGTCACAGTCTAAGGATAAGGGGTATGCCATTTAGGACCGAGATGAGGAGAAACTTCTTCACAAGAGTTGTTAACCTGTGGAATTCTCTACCGCAGAGAGTTGTTGATGCCAGTTCATTAGATATATTCAAGAGGGAGTTAAATATGGCCCTTACGGCTCAAGAGATCAAGGGGTATGGAGAGAAAGCAGGAAAGGGGTAGAGGTGAATGATCAGCCATGATCTTATTGAATGGTGGTGCAGGCTCAAAGGGCCGAATGGCCTACTCCTGCACCTATTTTCTATGTTTCTATCAATGTGTATGACCACAAAGCGCACACAAAATATACCTTGTAGGGTCTTCTGCAAATACTAATCATTCCTTCAATATTTTAAGTCTACAAAGTACCAATTTGTCTGCTCAACACATGAACCTACATATCATGTTGCAGATAGATGGTCACACATGCCTCACATACACTGCATCCTATAACACCCCAGGACCTGTCATTGTGCCAATTTATTCCAAACTAAAACCAAATAGCCATATCACTCACTTTCCCTGCTCAATCTGTGGGAATGGATACATCTAAATAGCCAAATAAAAACAACATGAACCCCAATACAACTCGGTGTCAATGTCAAATAAACATTGATTGTGCTTCAGAATATGCTTGACATTTGCTGGATGCATACAATTCAAAAATTAAGGTATGGGAATGAAGGATAGCTAAGCAATTTTCTTCATTCTGCATCCTCCATTTGCCTTTGTTCTAGATTCCTCAATACTCAACAAAAATTTGTTGACTTCTGGAAAATTTCAATTGGCCCAGCATCCACAGCATTTTTTCCTTTTGGGGGGTGGGCAGGATGGGATGGTGACACGTTAGAAACTTCCAGATTTCCATAACGTTTTATGTAAAAAGGTATATCCTGAATTCATTCCTAAATGACCAAGCTCTAATTGTAAGATTATTCCATCTTGTTCTAGATTACCCTGCCAGAGGAAATAGTTTCTCTATATCATCATAGGCAGTCCCTCCAAGCGAGGATGACTTGCTTCCACGCCAAAAAGGAATGAGTTCACAGGTGTTTCAATGAAGAATCTAATATTCGAGATCCCAAACTACATGTTGGAGGGAGGAAAATGCCTGTGCTTGGATTTTTTTTTTTAAAAACGGGTTGTATCTACTCTATCGAATCCCTTTATCATTTTAAACGCCTCGATTAAATCACCCCTCAAACTGCTAAACACAAGGGAACACAAGCCAAGTTTATGCAACCTGTTCTCATAATTTAAACCTTTTACGCCCTTGAATCTTTCCAGTGGATCTGTGCTATACCCCTTCCAAGGCCAATCTATCTTTCCTGAGGTTCGATGCCCAAAACCAAACACAGTACTTCAAATGGGGTGTGACCAAGGCTCTAAACTAAAGCATCACTTCCAACCCCTTTGAGATAAAGACCAATATTCCATTAATCTTTTTGATTACTTTTTGTACCGACTCTTAACCTGCCCCAGGCTTCATCCCTGATAAAGACAGTAGCAGCGTAGGATGCATGCAACCATCCATTTAGTTATCTGCTGCTGAGTCACCTTCTGTTCTTGCACCATGTGCAGGTCTCTGATTTCCTGTAACCGACTAATTCCAATTCTGTTTCTGTTACATGAAATTCCAGGATTTGGGGGACTGATTTGCACAATTCTACTTTTCCATAGAAACCGTAAAGGATTTGCAATAACTGTAAATGAGTAACTGTTTAAGTTGTTCTAGGCAACAGACACAATGAATGTAGGACTCTGCGTGTACCTTCATAGTTCAAAGTATATTTCAGTTCTGACTTGCAACAGCAGATTAACAATGGGACATAAAACTCTGCCCTATCAGAATGCCAAATTAAATACGGCTGATCAATAATAAAGGCTTGCAGTTCACTAGCTCGGCAGGCCCAACCCAATGTTTGTTGTCCATACAAGGAATTTAAACCCTCATGTCCAAAGAGGTTTGAATGGTGCGTACATGAATGCAAAAAATTTAATTGTTCCCAAATTAGAATCATTGGCACCTAATAAGGTACAATTTGTTCTTTCCATACAACTTTAGTTCTTCATTCGTGGTTTTCCTAAACTCGATCCTCACTTTTGATTTGCATGTTTACTACGTCTTCAATTCTCAATTATTGCTAAATGTAAAATTGTAGCAAGAAATTTAAATTTAAAATTTGACAACCAAAAAACAGTGAATAGCAGCAGACAAAAAGCACTAGACAATATTTTTTGGTTTATACAAATACAAATATATCTCCCGTACAATGCTTGCGTCAAGTCAAAATATATACTTTTTATACGATTCAAACAGATATGGTTATCTTTATATTTGTTTTTTGCTTGTCCAATAGTACTTTTCATACAATATAGCTGCAATTATAAAGATTTAAATTATGTATATTTAGAATTGGGATCATTAAAAGCATTTAATGTGTGTATGTATTGGTTTGATAGAAACTGCATGTCTATATTTGTAGCACGAAGAGCAATAGCTGGTGGCTGTATTCAAATAAAAACTAAATTAAACTGTTACGGTGGCATTGGTTAATTGTGTATTAATCACAGTCACACAGTACAACTAAATGTACTTCACGTGTGCCATTACTTAACATCTACCACCATTCAGTAACCAAGGAAGTAACGTACTCAGAATGATCAGCAAACACTTACACATTCTGCCTTTTGTCTTACCACTTTACCAATAAATGCACAACAGATGCATCCACCGTATGAACATGAACGTCGAGATGACATGCCGAACGACTGTCCATTACTCATTTTTTAATTCACTAATTAGAAACGCAATTAGCCACATCTGGATTCCCAATTAGTAACGTGGTTACTGGACAACATTGGACAACAATGCACTAAATGAGTGCAGCATAATCAAGTCAGTCCAAGGAAAGCAAGAGTGAGGGTAGGCCGTCTTGCCTCATGAAGTGGCCAAGAGCAGACAAGACAGTGCCTGAGCAGGTGGGGGAGAAGAGGGAGCAGAACTAGAATGGTTAAGATCAACGTGGCAGAATGGAACAGCACCGTGAGGTCGGAGTGTGCGCAAAGGAGATACTGGAGAACCAGAAGCAGCATGGAAGGTAACAAAATCATAAGGGAGGAAAATATTAACTTAACGTAAACAAAAAGATAAAGTTACCCCGAGAAAAGGGCAATAATACAACAACTTGCATGTTATATACCGGCTTTAAAATAGAAAAATATCGCAAGGCATTATCAAAAAAATATGCACTGAATCAAAGGAGGCGATATCAGCAGAGGTGACAAAACAGCTTCGTCAAAGGAGGTATGTTTTAAAGAGATGAGGGAATGTCAGAGCATGGGGTTTAAGCGGTTGAAAGCACAGCCACCAATGCTGGGCAAAAGGGGAATGCACAAGAGGCCAGAGTCAGAAGAAGGGAGAGTTTGGGGGATGGGTTCTAGGGCAGGAGGAGAGAGGCACCATGTAGGAATTGGTGATGAGGAATTTAAAAACAAAAGAAGAGAGTTTTTAAAATTTGAGGTATTGGAGCACCATGAGCCAATGTAGTCCAGAAAAGGCAGGGATAATGAGAGAGTAGGATTTGGTGAGGGATAGGCTAAGGAGTAGAGTTTTGAATGATCTGAAGTTTACAGAACTTGGATAATGGGAAGCTGGCATGAGAGCATTGGAATACTCACAACTGAAGGTGAAAAATGCATAACTGTGGGTTTCAGCAGTGGGGTGGGGTGGAGTGGAGTGAAGTGCCATTATCGAGGTGATGGGAGAAGATATGGAAGCAGAACTTAGCTTGGAGCCAAATAGGATGCCAGGATTACAGACAGACTGGATCTGCCAGGGAGGGCGATTGAGATTGTGGCAAGGGCCGAAGATAATGGCTTTGCTCTTAATGCTTAGCTCAAAGTAACTGCGGCTCATTCGAGGCTGGATGTTGGGCAAGCAGTCTCAACACAGAGGCAACATATGGGGTCAAAAGTTGAAAAAACAAAATGGCAGGTGTACCAGAGCAATTCATGCCATGGCATGGCACTACCTGGTAGCTGGGCAACTGCAACTATAGCAGGGCCAAGTTACACAAGAAGTCCCATTATAAATGTTTACATACTAAATCCCATTATAAATGTTTGCACAGCAATTTTAGATTTTAGATTTTGGCATAAAAGTAACAGGAAGTAAGGTTTGTGGACAGGAAATAGGCATGACTTTTCATGATGGATTTTCAATGGTGCTGCTCATGGAGTCAGAGGTGAACACTGTTCCAAGGGAAAATGCTAGGGTGCAGTAGTTGGGGCAGAGTGTACATATTCAATGAAAGAGTTCAGAAATAAATTTCTAAGCGTTCTGCCCAGAAACAGTACTTTTTAAATTGCTTTCTGGAATGCAACACCATTTTTTCCCCCAAAAAAGTACCTACAGTAATTTTATTGGTTCACCTTTCCCTTGCATAAAAAACATGTCCAATAATAAACTCCAATTTAATAACCAAATCAGGTGGAAGAAATCTCAACGAAGGAGGATTAAGTAATAATTATGATGAGAAATTTGCTGAATACAGGCTTGATACCAGAGTGTGACACAGGAATTGTGACTGGAAGTGACACTAAACATAGCCTTTTTTTTTTAAAAGATGTCGTAACGAGCAGATCTCCATTTAATTGCTCTCTGGATTTGACCCAAGTTAGCAAAGACGCAGTACCACAGTACTTCAATAAATCTGATTTATATTTATATATAATGCATGGAAAACAAAAAAGAGATCTTGGGGTCCTGATTGCCAATAAACTGAAGCTATCACAACATCTCTCGGCAGCAGTGAGTAAAGCAAATCAGATGGTGGCTTGTATTAAAGGGTCAATATTGAGCCAAAACAGTGAGGTAATCCTACCACATTTATAAATCATTGGTATGACCGCACTTAGAATACTGTACAAAAAGGATATTGCAGCTATTGAAGGATGTGGAAGAGAGCGACCATATGACTTAGGGAGTGGAGGGATTGGATTATGAGGAGCGATTGTGTAAATTGGGCATATTCTCACTGGAAGATAGAAGGTTGAGAGGCAATTGGAATGCTGTTTTTAGGACTCTAAAAAGGGACTAGATAATGTCGACCATAAAAAGCTATTCCACCTTGTCCAGAACAGAACCAGAGGGCCTGTGCTTGAAGAGGGATAAATTCAAAACTAATACAAAAGCAAAATACTGCAGATGCTGGAATCTGGAATAAAAACAGAAAATGCTGGAAATCTCAGCAGGTCAGGCAGCATCTGTGGAAAGGAAGCAGAGTTAACGTTTTGGGTTGATGACCCTTCGTCAGAAATGGAGTGTGTTCGGAAAGAACGGATTCTTAACAAGCACTGAAAGGGGGAGGGGAAGAAAGAGCAAAAGGGAAGGTCTGTGATAGGTTGGTAGACAGGAGAGATTAGAGAGACAACAGTGATCATGGCCAAAATTCAAATGGTAAAGCCAGAAACTAGAAAAACATTAGTCAAGATAAGATAGTCCACAGATGTTGCCTGACCTGCTGAAATTCAAAATTAATCTGATGAAACAATATTCAGTGAGTGAGTGGTCAATCTATGCAATAGGCTCCAGAGAGACGGTGGAAGCAGTTAGTATTCAGTCATCAAATGCAAATTAGATCAATTTATTTCAGAAAATAACAGTTATTTGAGACGTGGCCTCTGGTTTCAAAGCTCTCCACCACTGGGGTTTTGCTCGTGTCATTTTTGGGCGTGTTGTTGACTAATTGATTGAGATTGGTTGCTACAATTAGTCAGCCACTCCATTATCGTTGGATCATGCGTTGACCAGGATGGTAGACGGTGAACTAGATGGACCTTGGTCTTTTCCTCGACTTGCAATTCCGATGTTCCCATCAACCAACAAACCATATTTTCAAATTCTCAGAATAAAGGCAGTGGTCATAACAGTTTAGAATGCATTACACAATATAAACTTTTCTTCTCTGTCCACACGCTCAACGTACCTCCCCAAAATTCATGCTTTACCTATTCCCAACTACTTTAGTTGCCAAATTTGATTGGCTTTGCTTCTGCTTCTCACTATCAAGCACTGTTATTGATTGCCAATGTGTGTGGGGAAGTTTCTGGTTTGTAGTTTTCATCCCTGTTGTCAGAAATCCATATAATTGTATATTAAAATATCAGATCCTTCATAACTTTACTCGTGGTAAGTTGGTTAGTGTACTGTTTGATGGTGGGAGTTTTGTGTGACGCGATGTAACACACAATGTATTATTCCGCTAACTGTTGATAAGTAAATACAAGCCGAGATCCAAGTGTTGTTCGATCAGAAACTTTGAAAATTTGTAAAGTGCTCGTTAGTTTCCGCACCAGGTCAGAAGCACCCAGCATTGACTAACTGGTCTTTTTTTCTCTTTTCTTTATGGATCATTTTGCATCTGCAATAAAGTATAACATCTGGCACTGGGAGTATTTTTAATATGCCAGTGGATGTCCTGTCACATTGCATAGGAGTCTAAAGATATGCTTCTTTAATTCTGAGAATGTGTTTTATAACAACAATATGGAAGACTATTATCGATCATAAGGAAATAGCAGACTTCTTAACTGAGTACTCTGTATTCTTTTTCACAGTGAAGAGGACAAAATATCAGTAGCACAAGGAGACCTAAAAATAAGTCAAGGGGAGGAACTCAGTGGAATTAATACAAGTTTCTAAAATGGTAAGAGAAAATAATGGGACTTTAGATACACAAATCACCAGGATTTAATGGTTTCAGCCAGGATATTAAAAGAAATGGGTGGAAATTGTGTTGGGTTGTAATTTTCCAAAACTCCCTAGATTCAGGAATTATGCAGTTGGATTGGAAAATAATGGAGAGAAATTTGAAATTTAAAGAAAGACTTGGATTTATACAGCGCCTTTCACGACCACCGGATGTCTCAAAGCATTTTACAGCCAATGAAGTACTTTTGAAGTGTAGTCACTGTTATAATGTAGGAAACGCGGCAGCCAATTTGTGCACAAGCAAGCTCCCACAAACAGCAATGTGATCATGACCAGTGTAGAGCTGCAACATTCGTGGGAAGCCCGCCCCCACCCCCCCAGCCCCGTTGGACTCATTACATTTCCTTTCCAATTTGGAACGATCTACCAAAAGGTTTGAGATCCTAAAGTGCACATGGAAGAAACTATGAGTTTTAATCGAATTTGGGATTTTACAAGGCAGATTGGGTCTGTGTGGGAAGGGCTAAGCACGAAAGGAGAACTATCCTTCAAAGAAACCAGTTTTGAGTATTGAAGCTAAAACAAATTGTCTGGGGAAATTGTGTAAACTCGAAAACCCTTCTCCCCAGGAGATATTAACATAGCAACAATCAACTCAGAGATAACTAGCCATCATCCTGAACAGGAAAACCATTCCAGCATATACATAATGACAATGGCACATCCAGCCCTCATGGAAAACCCAAACCTAGGCAGACATTGCAAATACCAAAGCTAATTTTTTCATCAAGAAACAGATTTAGAAGATCGACACATCCGAGATAGGTTAACATTTAATGAGCCCGCCAAAATATGACAGAGATATCAAGCCCGCCAAAAATTAAACAAAGAATCGGGGATGATTTGGCACGAAGATTAGAACAGCTCCAAAAGTATAACTGGGGCCCTGTTTTAAACGAGAATATGGGCATCGGGTGCATAGCATCAGAGAACATCAAGAAGGGAGGAGAAAGAGACCACCGCAGCAGTTGTAACCAGCCTCTCCAGCCTCAACGACACTACCGGGGTCACATTGCCCTGCTACCAAAAGGGAAGGAAGAACATCACCATCACGGCAGCAACTGACCACAGCCAACGTGGTAGCATCGAAAACACCGCGATCGAACAACTCCAGAAAAAAAACTCCTCAAAGAAGAAACCGAAGATTCGAAAGTTTTCACTCTACAATCTAGGCCATACTACCAACTGGTGAAAACATTACCTAAAGAGACTTTGAAACCTATTTCTAATGAAAGAAAGTGGGTACTTACCCCAAAAGTCCAAAACGCGCCCTACCGCATCAGCGGACACCACCCAACTGCATGGTAAGCAGAACCTACAGAATTTAGTGAACCCCGAAATTGCAAACCACCGCCAACTACCAGTAAAGGATCGGTGAGCAGTCCCTTTTGCCCTGGAGTTTAAGCTAGTCAGAGTTAGGCATTGGGAGGTGGGAGGTGTATTATTTCTGTAACCCCTTTGAATGTGATAGCGTTCTTTTATTTGAATGATTACAAGTTTGACACTGCATTTTCTTGTGCTTAATAAAATTGAAGTTCTTTGCAGCAAACCAGTTGTCTCTTGCACTTTGTCACATCCCCCAAATAAATCCAAAGTCTAGAACCCAGGGAGTGGGAGCCTGACCCCACACACCACCCCCGACACCAAATAATCTGTTTTTTTGTTATGTTGATAGAGGGATAAATATTGGCCAGGACACCGGGGATAACTCCCCTGCTCTTCTTTGAAATACTGTAGTGCAGTGGGATCTTTTATGTCCACCTGAGGGAGCAGACAGGACCTTGATTTCACATCTCATCCAAAAGACGCATCCCCCTCCGACAGTACAGAGCTCCCTCTGTGCTGCACTGGAGTGTCAGCCTAGATTTTTTTGTACTTAAGTCCGTGGAGTGGGACTCGAATCCACAACTTTCTGACTCGGAGGCAAGTGTATTACCCACTGAGCCACAGCTGACACTGACATTTAAGCAGCGAGAAACCAGTTAACTGCAGCCCTGTTAGTCTAAAATCAATTGTGGAGAAGTGACTGGAATCTCTCAAGACTTGCACTTAAAGGATTCAATTTTGAGATCAGGTTTTATAAACTTGGCTTCTATTCGCTCAAGTTTAGATGTTTGAGGATGCATCAGCAGATCAGAGAGTGTCACTGTGGATTTGGTATGGGCAAGTCATGCCTGACTAATCTAGTTGAATTTTTTGGTGAAGCTGGGACTGTCTACTGACATTGTCTATATGGACTTCCAGAAAGAATGATGAGACTATTCGCAAAAAACAAGTGTGCACGGAATTGAAGGTAACCTTGTGACATGGATGGAAGGTCGGAGACAGAGTAGAGATAAAGGGAACATTTCCTGATTGGAGGGATGTGACAACTGGTGTTCCACAGCTATATGAACTGGGGACTCAGCTTTTCACCATATAATGTATATTAATGGCTTGGATGTAGGAAGAGAGTTGTATACCCAAGCTTGCAGGTACCATTAGGTTGAGAGGTATAGTAAGCTGTGTGGATGGAAGAACTTATAAAAAGGGACATAAACAGACTAAGTGAGTGGGCAAAACTGTGGCAGATGGAGTTCAATGTGGGAAAGTGTGAAGTCATCAACTTTAGATCTGAGAAAGACTGATCGGAATACTGTCTTAAATGGTGGAAGACTATGAGCTGTGGAGGATCAAAGGGATTTAGGTATCCATGTACACAACTCACTAGAAGCTAGTTCATAGGTATTAAAAGTTATCAATTAATAGAATATCAGCCTTTTTCTCAAGGGGGGTTAGAATTTAAAAGTGAGGAGACGATTATTCAGTTGTACAGTGCCTTAGTCACACTTCATCTGGAGCACTGCATTCATATTTGGCATTGGACACCAGGAAAGATATATTGCCAATGGAAGGGCTACAGCGTAGATTCAGAAGAATTATACCAAGGCTTTAACAGCTACATTTTGAGGTCAAGTTTTATAAACTTGGCTTCTATTCCCTTGAGTTTAGATGGTTGAGGAGTGGTCTAATCAAGGTATTTAAAATTTAGAGATTCGATAGGGTAGATACAGAGAAACTATTTCCCCAGTACATGAGCATAATTTTAAAATTAGAGCTAGACCATTTCGGAGTGAATTCAGGAAGCATTTTTCCCCCACACAATGGGTAGTGGAAATCTAGAACTCGTTAGTCAAAAAAGCTGTGGATGCAAATGGACTGTTCAGCCACCTAAGAACTCATTTTAAGAGTGGAAGCAAGTATTCCTCGATTCCAAGGGACTGCCTATGATGATGATGAGGAGGATGCAAAGTCAATTGATATTTTCAAGGCTGAGATGGATAGTCAAAAATGCTGTGGATGTAAATGGACTGTTCAGCCACCTAAGAACTCATTTTAAGAGTGGAATCTCAAATCACAGATAGATAAGATTTTTAACCTCAAATCACAGATAGATTTTTAACCAATAAGGGAATTAAGGGTTACGGGGAGCGGGCGGGTAAGTGGAGCTGAGTCCACGGCCAGATTAGCCATGATCTTGTTGAATGGCGGAGCAGGCTCGAGGGGCTAGATGGCCTACTCCTGTTCCTAATTCTTATGTTCTTATAGATTTTTGTGGGGCAAGGTTATCAATGGATATGAAACAAAGGCAGGTAAATGCAGTTGAGGTATAAATCAGCCATGATCTGATCAAATGACAAAACGGGCTCGAGGGGCTGAATGGCCTACTCTTGTCCTATGTTACCATGTAACAGAGGTTGTGCATTGTAGCACAAAATGTATTAACAGGTCCAGGGAGTTAGTCCACTTGCATTGTAAACAGATGTTTTTCTGGACTTTTACCAGTGTTAAGGCATCAAATTCCATGAAAACCATAAATGGGTGACCTTGATTACTGTATGTTCCTCCATGTACTTATTTCCTTTCTACTCTGCCATGATACTACTTCTTCTTAGGCAGTTCCTCAGAGTAGAGGATGACTTGCTTCCACACTTGCATGAGTTCTAAAGGTGGTTGATGAGTCCAGTAAGGGATCTACACACTCAGTCACAGGTGGGGCAGGTGGTGGTTACAACATTCAGGTCTGCCACTGTTGGGATTGTCCATGAGGGTCCTGACGTTCCAGGTCCCAAACTTCATGTTGAAGGGTGGAAAGTGCATGTGCGTGAATTATTTTAACATGGGGTGGCCGTTGCACACTGGCTTGACAGAGCAAGGTCTTGGTCCAACGGCAAGGGGACCGAAGACAATTGGAGACCCAAGATGATTGGAGACCCAGCTCTGCTGCATGGGCCTAACACACACACATACTCACTCCCACTGACCCCCTCCCTCCTTCCCTCAGGAGGTACACAGTAAGATGGTAGTTAATATATAGATGGCTGGTAGATACGCGAAGCTGAGCAGTGAGCTGGGGGGGGGCGCGGTTGCTGCTATTTGGTATATTTAGTAAGTGGATCGGGGGGTACGCCAACATTGTGGAGAGCTACAATGTAGATTCAGAAGAATTATACCAGGGCTTTAAGAGTTACATTTTGAGGTCAAGCATCATTACATCAGGACATACGGGTTGGTCCCTGGAATCTGGCAGTAGTCAGGGGTATGTGCTGGATTTGCAGGCACTGGGGCAGCAGGAACTTACAGGGTTTGGGGGCAGGGCGGGGGGAGGGGGAAGCACTAGAATTATTAGTTCTTGGTATGTGGATAATGCTGGCAAGGTCACATTTATTGTCCATTCTCAATTACCCGAGAAGGTGGTACTGGGTCTTTTTCTTGAACTGCTGCAGTCCTTGTGGTGATGGTGGTCCAACGGTGTTGTTAAGGAAGGGAATTCCACAGTATTGACCCAGCAACAGTGAAGGAACAGCAATATATGTCCTAGTCAGTATAGTGCACAATTTGAAGGGCAACATGGAGATAATGGTGTTCCCACAACACCGCTGCTCTTGTTCCCCTCAGATGTAGAGACTGCGGGGAAGAGAGGTGCTGTTGATAACGAGCGAGTTGATCTGGCAGCAGCTGGGATGGAAAATCCCATGACATCACAGCCCTGTGGAAGGTGCCAGTGTCTGGAACACCTGAACAGGATCCTTGGGTGTGTCACAAGGAGGAACCAGGTTCCCAGGGTCTGGTAGCACTGAGAATGGGTATAGTGCAGTGTTGCAACATGATAGGGCTCCCAGAGTATGTCAACACTGTAAAAGTGTGCAGTCTCATCCAATTACCCTACCGAGGTCATTCTTTCCACCTCTCAAAATGTGCAGCACATTTACAATAACGCTCATTTAGTTGGGTTCCGGGAGACCAGTGACCACGAACCTACTCACCGCATTTATGTTAAATATAGCTCCATTAGCTTAGTCAATGAAACCCAAGTCTATGATCCTGTGCCAGGATAAGAGAATCACATCTAGCATTATAAATGCAGTGACAGAATCCAAAACAACTTATATTTATACAGCACCCTTAATGTAGTAAAACTTTCCAAGTCCTCATGAACATCGCTGATTAAAATCACAACCATTGGTGGCTGTGCCTTTTGACGCTGAGCCTTCTGTTGTCCTTGGCTCTGGAATTCCCTCCCTAAACCTCTCTACCTCCCTTTCCTCCTTTAAGACATTCCTTAAAACCAGAGATAAGGAGGGCCGAGGCCATGAAAGGATTTGAAACGGATGAGAATTTTTACATTGAGGAGTTACTTAACTGGAAGCCAATGTAGGTCAGCGAGCACAGGGGTGATGGGTGAACGGGACATGGTGCAAGTTGGGACATGGGCAGCCGAGGTTTGGATCACCTCAAGTTTACATCAGGTAAAACGTGGTAGATCAGCCAGGAGTGTGTTGGAAGAGTCAAGTCTAGAAGTAATAAAGGCATGGATGAGGGTTTCAGCAGCGGACGAGTTGAGGCAAGGGCAGAAACGGGTGATGTTACGAAGGTGGAAATAGACCGGCGTAGTTATGCCGCGGATATGTGGTCAGAAGCTCGTTTCAGGGTCAAATATGACACCAAGGTTACCGAACAAGTGGTTCAGCCTCAGATAGAAGATGGGACGAGGGATGGAGTCTATGGTTAGGGAATGGAATTTATGCCGGGGACCAAAAACAATGGCTTCGGTCTTCCCAGTATTTATTTGGAGAAAATTTCTGCTCATCCAGAACTGGATGCTGAACGAGCAGTCTGACAATTTAGAGACCATGGAGGGGTCGAGAGAAGTGGTATTGAGATGGTTGTCAGCATACATGTGGAAACTGACGCGGTGTTTTTGGATGTTGCCAAGGAGAAACATGTAGAAGAGAAATAGGAGGGGACCAAGGATAAATCCTCGGGGGACACCAGATGCGGGGGCAGGAAGAGAAACCACTGCAGGTGATTCTCTGGCTACGATGAGATAGCTACGAATGGAACCAGGCAAGTGCAGTCCCACCCAGCTGGACGACGTAGGAGAGGTGTTGGAGGAGGATGGTGTGGTCAACCGTGTCATAGGCTACTGACAAGTGGCAAAGGACGAGGAGGGATAGTTTACATTTGTCAGTCACAAAGGATGTCATTTGTGACTTTGAGGAGAGCTATTTCAGTACTATGGCAGGGGTGGAAACCTGATTGTACAGATTCAAACATGGAGCTGCGGGAAAGATGGGCATGGATTTGGGAGGCGACAACACATTCAAGGACTTAAGAGGAAAGGGAGGTTGGAGATTGATAGAGTATTCAAACAGGCTCATTTAGACAAACTGTGAAAATTCACAGACCCCCAAGTCAAGGCTGCTACATGCAGTTCGGCATGTTGCATTAACTCATCAATCAACTTGACATTTTCGGACCTTGGGTAGCGAGCCAATAAAACGTTAAAAGACTTTCAATTGAGCCAATAAGGTCAAAGAAGGAGAGTTCTTTCCTGTAAATTGATCCAGGCATAAATACAGCCATTTTGACCATGTGTCTCAGTAAGAACAAAGACCTGGCTTGAAGCCAAGAAGTTTGTTGCTCTCTGCCGAGATTAAAAAGTTAAAACTATCATCGGAGTTCGTATTTCATTGGAAATTAAGAGATCTAACAATTTTGGCGCTGCGAGCAGGGTCGCTGAGGAAAGAAACTAAATTTTGGATATCGGACCTACATAGAGGTAAGGACTCCTCTTTTTAAAAAAAGTCCTCGGTCAAAAGTCTAAATTCGCCTCTCCTTCTACGCGATTCCGAAAGCCTCCGGTTTGCGAACCCTCCGGTTGGTAGTCGGCTCGAGGTCCCATAGACGTCTAAACTTCGGCGGTGTGTTGTTAATTAATCACCGACCTATTGATCGGCTAGCAGGCCTACGACTCGAGACCCCAGTAAAGAAATGGCGGCAGGAGAAAAGGGCAAAGAATTGCCGACAACTGTTAAAGATGGGCAGGCACCACCTGAAGTTTCTTTAGATTTAATTCTCGAACAGTTGAAAGAATACATAGAGCAACAATTCAACTTATCTAAAACCTGTATTAAGATCGAACAAAAGTACGGAACCTCCAAAGGACAATGGTCCTTGGACGAGATTAAAAGGGTCTGGGGAAAAACGACCCGTATGAAAAATAAAGAGCGAACTAGATGGTCCCTAGCGGTTATGGGCCAGATTCGAAACCGGAATGAAATTATAATGCGTTCCCAACATGATCGAGAACTGACCAGTACAAAGGACCAATTGCAAGCTGTTTGTGAACAGCTGCGACAGAAAAAGCTTGAACTTGAAAAGCTGGAAGCAGAAGTTAAAGATCTTAAAGGTGAAATTAAAGAATGGAAAAAATCATTCGGTCAAGAAACAGTAATAGGAAAAGGAAAATGTATTGATCAATTCCCAGGGTACCCATGTTTGGATAAATTAAAAGCGCAAACCCGAAGACATGACCGAGGATTAGATACAGTTTCTGAATCCTCCGACAATACAGTGTCGGAGGATGATGAAGAATTAGGGGTGCGCTTTGACCCGTTTAAAAAAAGACGAGTTTTGTCAAATCAGAAGAGACTGCGGATGAGGGCGGAACCAAAAAAACAAAGAGAAGGGTGTACGAAGAATACTTAGTTCATGATCCGGCAGACCCAGAGAAAATTGATAAATGGTCCAAGGAATTTCCCAATCCAAAGAAAGGGGGAGTAAAAACGTGGGACCAATTGGACCGCTTAAGAAATATATATCAACTTCATCCCTGGGACGGAGTGCAAATTTTGACCATAATGGTGCCAAAAACACAGGGAAGAAAATTGCACGACAAGGTAGATGAAGCTTTGGGGCAGAATGAGCAAGAATTAGACGCAAGATGGGAAGCGATTAAACACTGGCTGCAAGCCTTCAGTCCAGCTAAGACAGACTGGGGAAAAATTGCAGCCTGCCAACAGAAAGGAACAGAGGAGGTCCTGGAGTATGACGAGCGGTTTAGATGCACGTGGCTAGAACATTCGGGTATGAATAATATGGATGAGGAAATGGATGAACAAGTGTTTGGACCCCTGAAAGCAGCTTTCGTGGCAGGTCTAAAGCCAGAACTGTCCAAAATGTTTAAGGTAGTGTTACCGGACTGGGAAGGTAGAGGAACTACCTTTGCAGCATTGGTGGATCGATGTAACCAATTAGATCGGAATATGGGAGCTAAAGTCCGAGCTGTACAGGCTATGGGATGGAAATCCCAGGATTCCGATAAACAGTCATTAGGAAAATTACCCGGAAAATGTCATTATTGTGGGAAAGAAGGTCACTGGGCCAAGACGTGCAGGGCAAAACAGAAAGGTTGTGGCTAGGGAAGAGGACGCAGCCAGGGATACAATTCAGCCAACAAGCCAGGCTTGTCACAAGATAACGACCTCATCGAAGCATTTAAGCGACTGACAATACAACAACAGAAGGAGTTACTTGGGATAGCAAAAAACAATTAGAGCCCACCCTGGCCCCCCTCCTCACACTAATACAACAAAGGGGAGATGGGCTATAAGGATGTGGACTGTCTTTTAGACACAGGGGCGGAATTAACATGCTTACCCCTACAATATGGAGACTTTTTGCCGTTGGATGGTAGGGCATGTACAGCCTATGGAGTTGGGGGCCATAAAATGGAAATTAAAAGGACAACACCGGTACTTATAGGGCTGGGTCCACATGAACTAACCACGCCGGTCTGGATAGGCCCAGTAGATCAACCCCTTTTGGGAATGGACGTTCTAATCCAAATAGATTCATCATTGCATTTCGAGGATGGTCGGGTGACATGGTCAATTAGAACTTTGAAGAAAGAAGAATTGAAGGAACACCCGATATGGGCTAAATAAGAACGATTGTGGCCTACTCCAGATGGAGCCTGCGTCATTTACAGGGACCAAGCCTCCATGCACAAAACAGTATCCCCTCAGTCCAACTGCCATCGCGGGAATCTTACCGGTTATTCAGCAATTGGAGAAACAAGGGGTGCTTATTAAAACGCATAGCTCCTCCAAGAGCCCCGTGTGGCCGGTACAGAAATCTAATGAGACTTGGCGTTTGACTGTCGATTATAGGAAAGCTAACCAGTGTATTGATCAAAAAGCTCCTTTGGTCGCAAATCCCTCCACCATTTTTAATGCCCTCAAACCGGAACATAAATATTTCTCGGTTATAGATATGGCCAACGGATTTTGGTCGGTGCCTCTGGCACCGGAGGTTCGACAGTGGTTTGCTTTCACGGTCCAAGGACAACAGTATACTTGGACCCGGTTACCACAGGGTTTCCACAACAGCCCTATGGTATTCCACATGGCTTTACAAAGCCATTTGCGAGAATTACCTCCCCTGTCATCCACAATCATCCAATATGTAGACGATATCCTGCTAGCTTCAAACACGGAAGAACAGCATGAACATGATTTACGAGCTTTGCTGGATCACCTTCGGCTGAAAGGACATAAAGCCAGCATCGACAAAGCACAAATATTTCAAGAAGAGGTTGTATACCTGGGACAAAAGATTTCACAAGGAAAGAGAGAACTTACCCAGGATAGAACTGCAGCCATTCAGGCTGCTAAAAAACCCACCACTATTCAGGAACTAAGGTCTTTTTTGAGATTGTGTAACTTTAACAGAAATTGGATTGACTCCTTCACACAGCTTGCTCAGCCACTGAATGATATTTTAAAGGGGAAACGTGCCTCTAAAGAAGCCATCACCCTCACTAAAGAACAGCAAGAGGCCTTCGAGTTTGAAAAAGGCTTTGTGTTCGGCACCGGCTCTGGGAATCCCCGACAGTGGTAAGCCATTTTCCCTGTTTGTTCATGAGAAAGAAGGATATATGACAGCTATACTGACACAAGAACATGGGGATCGGCAAAGACCTATTGGCTATTATTCGGCAAAACTGGATGCGGGAGCCCTCGGATGGGGAAGTTGCCTAAGGGCCATGGAAGCTACATGTCGAGCGGTAATGATCACTGCGGGTCTAGTCCTCGACCAAAAGCTGATTGTCAAGTGTCCCCACACCGTACACGCTTTGCTGTCTATGACTAGAATGTCTCAGGTGACAGCAGCAAGATGGACCCGCTGGACAGCAGTTTTGGAAGCTCCTAATCGCCACATCGTCCGGGCAAGCCCGGTTAATCCCGCAACTATGCTCCCGATGTCAGAATCGAGGGAGCAAGACGGGGGAGAATGTGAAGAGCATGACTGTGTGGAGATTTTAAAAGAAACAGAAGAAGCAGCCTTAGCAGCAGAGGAGCCTCTGCACAACCCAGACCTCATCCTGTTTACAGATGGTTCCTCCTTTGTTGACAATGGTACCAGAAAAGCAGGATGGGCAGTTACAACCTTGTATGAGGTAGTGGCAAAAGGACGTTTACCCTCAGGAACGTCAGCACAACAGGCCGAGTTACGGGCCCTGTCAGAAGCATGTCGAATAGCAGAAGGACAGACAGCTAATGTCTACACAGATTCGCGTTATGCTTTTGGAGTCGCTCACGACTTTGGTATGTTATGGCGGAAAAGAGGATTCCTCACTGCTGCTGGTACACCTATTCGAAATGGAAAAGTCGTCCGAGACTTACTGGAGGCCATACAATTACCTCAGGAAGTGTCCATCCTGAAGTGTAAGGCCCATACCAAGGAAAATACCACAGAAGCACAAGGAAATGCCCTAGCCGACCAGGCAGCTAAAGATGCCGCTTCACAGGGCGTTCCTCCAGAAGAACCAACACAGATGTGCAGATTGAAAGCGCTCAGGACTCTGACACGAGACCTTCAAACAATGCAAGGCGAGTGCTCCCGAGGGGAAAAATGGACATGGATCGAGGCAGGAATTAAGCTATGCGAAGATGGTGTCTGGAGACAAAGAGTTACCGACAAGCCAGTCGCACCACAAGCGCTTATGCCTTTTTATATACCAGCTGGTAACAGACCGCTGTGTGGTCTGCCAGAAAAATAATTCTGGACCCATCACGGTAATGCCCCAACTGAGGCCCCCTGACCCTGTCGGACCATTCCAGCATCTGCAGGTTGATTATATATCTCTTCCTTCATGCCAAGGATACACTAACATTCTTGTCATGGTCAACAGATTCTCTAGATGGGTAGAAGCTGTCCCAACTAAAAGAGCCACAGCCAATCACACTGCAAAGGTCTTGTGTAAGGATTACATTCCCCGATGGGGAGTCCCGAGTAGCATTGACTCAGATCAGGGAACACACTTCACAGGTGCTGTCTGCCAAGAAGTCTGTAGGTTACTGAACATTACGTGGGATTTACACTGTCCTTATCATCCACAATCATCAGGACAAGTAGAGCGAATGAATCGAACTCTGAAACAACAGCTTGCCAAGAAGGAATACCATGGCCCCAGGCACTACCAATAGTGCTATGTAGCATTAGGGCAACCCCGAACAGAACTACAGGTCTAAGCCCATTTGAAATTATAACAAGAAGACCCATGTCGCTGCCAGGAACTATTGATTTAAGGAAAGCTGATGTTCACTTAATGAGTGACACTTTGTTATCATACTGTCAGAACTTAACCAATGCTATTAGTTCTGTTTCCCGACAGGTATCGGCAGCTTGGGGTAATCCACCCGAAGGAGGACACGACATCATCCCGGGAGTCTGAGTGTATGTGAAAAAGTTGCATAAAGAACCTTTGGGTGCCAAGTGGGAGGGACCTTATCAAGTGTTATTGACCACCCAGGCAGCTGTTAAAGACCAAGGAAAGAAAGCCTGGATCCACGCTTCACACATTAAACGAGCACCCGTAACTGAAGCTGAAATCTAATAAGGACAATTACTTTTTGCGAAAATGTATAAATTTACTGTATTATTGATTGTAGGTATTATAGGCATAGGCCTACTTCTTACTAGCCGACCCTCTGCACCAAAGGGAAATAGTAGGGTAGCAAGGGAATTACATGTAAATTACCTTTTACTTTTATATTGTTTGTTTATGTTGATTAAATGTTGTTGCGACCAGGCGGCTGTAGCTGCTGTCCCGCAGGTGAGACACCTTGCAGGTCCCAGCAGACCGTCTGCACGTGGCACAGGAGTATGTTATGCTTAAGGAAAGGTTGTTTACTGGTTGAATTAAGATATTGATTTGGATTAAATTGGAATAAGGTTAATTAACCTACTAAAACCAGACTTCCATTGTGGCCACGATGGAACTCGGGTTGGTGTAAATGTGTGTGGAAGCTACTAGTCCGGACATGTGGCGAAACAAATCAACAAATTTTAGAAGGAAACTCTATTAACATGTATTATTTTGTAGAATGTTTAACCAGTGATACCTGAAGTTTTATGATTCAGTTTGAGAAAGAATCAAAGGGGGGATTGATAGAGTATTCAAACAGGCTCATTTAGACAGACTGTGAAAATTCACAGACCCCCAAGTCAAGGCTGCTACATGCAGTTCGGCATGTTGCATTAACTCATCAATCAACTTGACATTTTCGGACCTTGGGTAGCGAGCCAATAAAACTTTAAAAGATTTTCAATTGAGCCAATGTCAAAGAAGGAGAGTTCTTTTCTGTAAATTGATCCAGGCATAAATACAGCCATTTTGACCATGTGTCTCAGTAAGAACAAAGACCTGGCTTGAAGCCAAGAAGTTTGTTGCTCTCTGCCGAGATTAAAAAGTTAAAACTACCATCGGAGTTCGTATTTCATTGGAAATTAAGAGATCTAACAGAGATGGGCGGTAGTTTGCAAGGTCAAAGATTGCTTTTTGGGTTTGACGCCATGAAGCCAGTGTCTATAAGTCCCCTTCACCATAATTATACTAAATTAGTGACCAAGTAAAACGGAGCCAACAAGTCTGTTACTGTCACTTTTAACCAGTGTAAACTAAACAAATATTGTGATCTTCTTTGCATTCCTATCTGAATTTGTGGAGGATGAGACGTTAAACCGATTTAAACCAACGTTAAATTGTATATACATAGTGCCTTTCACGACCACCAGACATCCCAAAGCACTTTACAGCCACTGAAGCATTTTTGAAGTGTAGTCACTGTGTTAATACAGGAAGCGCAGCAGCCAATTTTCACACAGCAAGCTCCCACAAACAGCAATGCGAGAAGTGACCACTGACGTTGATGGAGGGATAAATATTTTCCGGGGAGAACTCCCCTGCTCTTCTTTGAAGTAGCAGCCATGGGATCTTTTACGTCCACCTGAAAGAGCTGACAGAGCCTGGGTTGAACGCATCATCCGAAAGACGGGCACCTCCGACAGTGCAGCGCTCCCTCAGCACCGCACTGGATGTTTGTGCTCAAGTCTCTGGAGTGGGACTTGAACCCACGACCTTCTGACTCAAGAGGCATGGGTGCTGCCCATCAGCTGACCAGACAGACAGGCAGAGTGCATGTCACCCCAATCCAATCATATCCCAAGATTGAAAACAATTTATTTCAACATGAGGTAATCTATGACTTGCTTTAGTTACTGCAACTTTGCAAATAAGTTTTCATACAAATGAAAGAAATGGATCATGCAGGTTATATTTAACAAACTTCTCTCCACAGTTTATTATTGGACCACCTGCTGGGAAAGAAAAAGAAACATCTCTCCTTTAAAATCAAGCGATTAACCTTCGGCGAAAAAGAAATGAGCCTTAAGCCGGCGCAGACGCAGTGGGCTGGGGGATCTGGCGCCCCCAGTGGCCTGACCGTGCTCAACTTCCGTTAACGGACAGCCCGACTCGCACCGGCCGACTTTCCTCAGAGATTTCTGCAGTTCGGTGCACTTTTGAAAGGACGGTAAATAATAATACAACCCAACTTTACTCACTTTCGCACACAAACTTACCAAATACGACTGAGGCCAGCGGCTTTCCCCGTCGATCTCGGCGAATTTCTCTTCCATATTTCAAGCATGCGAAAGGGTGAAAGTCGAGTTTCGTTTCTTTTTTGAAAAATATTTTCGTCGGTTTTTTTTTCCAACCCCCCGCCGCCGTCGCGTGAACTTTTCCCCCTTCACACCGTCAACAGTGGCGGGCTCCCGGCTGCGCTCGAGCCCGCTCCAGCCGCTGACATGAAAACACACAGGCCGCGTCGCGGGCAGCCAGCGCAGCGCGCATGCGTCCTCCGCCCGCTGCCTTTGAGCGAGAGCAAGCGCGCATGCGCGGGGACTGAGCGCGCGAGGGCGGGGAGTGACCCGGAAGCGGCGTCAACACCTGCTCAGACACGAGTTGGACCATCATCATGGGCAATCTCTCCAAACGAAACGAGGATGACTTGTTTCCACGACAAAAAGGGATGAGTTCACAGGTGTTTCAATGAAGGACCTGATATTCCAGGTCCCGAACTACATGTTGAAATATAGAAAATAGGTGCAGGCGTAGGCCGTTCGGCCCTTCGAGCCTGCACCACCATTCAATAAGATCATGGCTGATCATTCACCTCAGTACCTCTATCCTGCTTTCTCTCCATATCCCTTGGTCCCTTTAGCCGTAAGGGCCATATCTAACTCCCTCTTGAATATATCTAACAAACTGGCCTCAACAACTTTCTGTGGTAGAGAATTCCACAGGTTCACAATTCTCTGAGTGAAGGGTGGAAGATTCCTGTGTGTGGATTTTTTTTAACGTGTGGTGGCCGTTGCACACCAGCCACCACACGGGCTTGACAGAGCTAGGTCTTGGTCAAGTGGCAAGACCAAGATGACTGGAGATCAGCTCTGCTGCACGGACCTAGTGCGCACACATATCGCAGTGTGGGCTGGGCCATGTTGCCCCTGGGCCCTCGGCTCTTCTGGGCCCCAAACTCACGCCTCTCCTGGGCCCCGATCAGTGATACACTGCAATAGACTACCGTGTGCGAGACTCAAATTCTGAAATTCAAAACCAGACACCGTCCTGTCTACTGCGTATGTGGGAGTCAGACACACAGCCAGTCTACTGTGAGTGAGAGACGTAGACACACTGCCAGTCGACTGTGTGTGAGACTCAAATTCATTGCCAAGCTATTATGTGAAATTCAGACACACTGCCAGTCTACTGTGTGTAGGACTCAGACACACTGACAGTCTACCCTGTGTGGGACTCAGACACACTGCCAGTCTACCCTGTGTGAGACTCAGACACACTGCCAGTCTCCGTTCGAGGTTCTGATTTATTGGGGCACTTTGTGACTTTATACGAGCTTATCGAGTGTTGTAAAGTTCAGAGGAAGTCCACTTATATTGCTTTCATTAGGCTTTTCGCTTCAGTCCTCGTGGCGCTCTCTGTTATACCCTTCATAGAATAGCTAAACCTTTATAGATAGATGGTACTGCGACCCAGAAGAGGTACCCTTCTTCACAAATGTTATCATTACTCTAAAATCTCTCCCCCGCCCCCCAGCCATGTGAATGGTGGTGGATGCCACAGCCAGAGTAGAGGTGTCACTATCGATAATGATCCTAAAATGTGTTTATTGGGATTAATAATGGAGTTAAAAGTATTTATGCAGAATTATATCAATATTCTGGTAGTGAAAGGTTCATTGTCTTGGCTAGGAACATGGAGTATTCGCCCACATATTCCCACTACAACAACAACTTGCATTTATATAGCGCCTTTAACGTAGTAAAACGTCCCAAGGGGCTTCACATTAGCGTTAACTAACAGAATTTGACGCCAAGCCACATGAGATATTAGCTCAGTTGAACTAAAGCTTGGTCAAAGAGGCAGGTTTTAAGGAGCATCTTAAAGGAGGAGAAAGAAGCGGAGAGATTTAGGGCACAAAATTGCCCAGGAGTTGCTCTGTTTTTTTTTGGAGCAACTTGATTTTTCTGGAGTATCTTAAAAGTCCCTATTTTGCACATTCAATTTGCGCCAGTGTAAGTGAGTTAGTTAGGATTTTTTTAGTTTAGCTTAATTTTTTTCAAAAGGGAGCGTTACCAGCCACCTACGCCCATTTTGGCCATTTAGGCCACTTTGGACAGCTAATAGTTACTCCAAACTAACTTAGGCCAGTGTATGTGGCCACTTGTGGCTGCACAGAAAACCCTTGCGGAGAGTTAAGAAATCAGCGCAGGTAGGTACGAATGACTTGAATAAAAAATGTGAATAGGATCAAACAGCTATACAGGACATATGACAACTTCGCAAAGTTAATTTACTATACAACAGAAGCATTCATGGAAGATTAAACTACAAAAATAAAAGAAGTAAAGAGACAAAACATATTTACATAATGTTTTTCAAAATATCCAAATAAAAAATAGCAGTACCTCTTGCATGTAATTCTTATGTTCTTATGTAGGAAAGTATTTTCATTAACAGGGTGAAGGAAAATCTTGAGTAAGCTCATTAAAATTACTGGCTACACATTTATCACCCCCCCACCCAATCAAACTCCCCCCGGATCAAAACTTCCACCACCCCAATCAAAACTCTCCCTGCACCAACCTATTTGTTGTAGCCTTAGCCCGGGAAGGCAGCGAGCCGGCCTGTGCGGCAGGCCACTCGACCCGGGATAGGGGCGGGACGCATCGGGTCCCATGCTGCAGCACGCATCTTCATCATCGGCAGGAGCTACTGCGCATGCGCGAATGCAGCCGGCACTGTTTCTGGCACAGGGCCCTAGCTCCGCCCCCCAATCGACTGGCCACGCCGCGCCAAGCCCCGGGAGAGGCAACACGGCGGCCAGAATCGGGGGAGATTTTTTAGGCGCCGTTTTCAGCCCACAAAGTTGGCGCATCTCTGGTGAGTGTGCCGAACAAAGGGGTGGGCCAAATTTAAGCCCGTAGGGAGGGAATTCCAGAGCTTAGAGCATCGGCAGCTGAAGGCACGGCTGCCAATGAAGGGGCGAGGGGAGTTGGGGTTGCACAAGATGCCAGAATTGGAGGAGGGCAGAGATCTCGGAGGGTTGTGGGGCTGGAGGAGATTACAGAGACGGAGGGGGCGCGGCCATAGAAGAATTTGACAACAAGCATGAGAATTTTTAAATCAGGGTGTTGACGGACCGGGAGCCAATGTTGGTCAGCGAGCACAGGGTTGATGGGTGAAAAGGACTTGCTGTGAGTTGGGCACTGGCAGCAGAGCTCAAGTTGATGGAGGGTGTAGAATGGGAGGCCAGCCAGGAGAGGTGAATACAGCCCCCAAGAATATAACTCTGAAGAGACTGTTGTCCATTTGACAGCTAATGGGTATCCACCCATGTCAGGTACCTGGCTGACCAAAAATAAAGGCTCCACACTGGCTGAGTAAGTTTGTCCAATGACTAGCTAAGCCATGCAGACTATAAAATAATCTAAGGTTTGATTTGTGGTCTGTGGTGGTTCAGCCAATCTCAGTAGAATTGGAAATTGGAGAGCTGACATTGGCAAAAAATAAAGACTTGCATTTATATAGCACCTTTCACGACCTCAGGACGTCCCAAAGCGCTTTACAGTCAATGCAGCACTTTTTGAAGTGTAGTCACTGTTGTAATGTAACAAAGTGAGCTTCTGCACAGAAAAGGGATTTCTTTGTTTAAATCGAGGATTGCAACAATTTCCCCATAACTTTTAAATAATTTATTGATTCTTTTGAACTGCTTTTAAACCTAGAATTATGTTTTATGTTATTCAGGGAACACTGCCGTATTCTTAAAAGTGAAATAATTCAGTAGTTGACTCGAATAAAATCTTTTGCCAAGTGTTCATAACTATGGGTGTTTTCTGAGAAGGATGATGTCAGCATGATACTTTTTGCAATGCAGTTGTTCTATGAGGAAACAGATGACCTTGTGATTCCAATGATTGAATAAAAAGAACTTGCACCTTACACAACTTCAGGACGTCCCAAAGCGCTTTACAGTCAGTGAAGTACATTTTGGAGTGTAGTCACTGCTGTAATGTATGAATTGCAGCAGCCAATTTGCAGCAGGCTCCCACAAACAACAATATGATAATGACCAGATAATCTGTTTTCGTGATGTTGATTGAGGGATAAATATTGGCTGGGTATAGTAGTAGTATTAGGCAGTCCCTGGTGTCGAGGATGGCCTGCTTCCACATCAAAAAGGGATGAGTATACAGGTGTTTCAATGAGGGACCTGACATTCCAGGTCCCGAACTACATATTGAAGAGTGGAAGATGCCTGTGCGTGGATTCTTTTAACGTGGGGTGTCCGTTGCACACCAGCCACCACACGGGCTTGACAGAGCAAGGTCTTGGTCCAATGGCAAGGGTTAACCAAGACGACTGGAGACCAAGCTCTGCTGTACCGACCTAGTGCGCACACATACTCCGACTGTCCATAGATCGTAGTGTGGACTGGCTCGTGCTGCCCCTGTGCCCCGAACTCTCGCCTCTCCTGGGTCCCGAGCATGACGCTCCTGGGCCCTGATCTCTCACCGCTCCTCCACTCCGATCATTCGCCGCACCTCCACCCCGACCTCCCCGCTCCTGTGCTGTACCCGGGTCCTACCGGTGGTCCTGTCCACGCTCCAATTGGCGACCTGTATTTGAATGACATCAATCCAGTCGCCCACTTCAGATGTGTCGCCCTCCTGGGACAGTTCGCGCTACACCCTCCAGAGACCAGCTCCTCTTACCCCCCCACCACCTGCGGCGATGGTGTTCCCTCACAAGTTGGGGGCCACGGTGTCCAGGGCCGCTCTGCTCTTCCTCTTACCCCCAAGCTGCAGCGATGGTGTTCCCTCGCAGTTTGGGGGCCACGCTGTCCAGGGCCACTCCGTTCCTCTTATCCCCGACCTGCAGCGATGGTGTTCCCTTGCAGGTTGAGGGCCGCGCTCAGACACCAGGGATAACTCCTCTACCCTTCTCCAAAATTGTCCCATGGGATCTTTTACATCCAACTGAGAGGGCAAACGAGGCCTCAGTTTAATATGTCATCCAAAAGACGCCACCTCCGACAGCGCAGCACTCCCTCAATACTGCACTGAAATGTCAGCCTAGATGATTGTGCTCAAGTCTCTGGAGTGAGACTTGAACAACAACAGCTTGTATTTATATAGCGCCTTTAACGTAGTGAAGCGTCCCAAGGCGCTTCACTGGAGTATTATGAGACAAAAATAATTCACAGGAGTATTATGAACCCACAACTATTTTAATTATAACATTAATCCAAATCCCCCCTTTTCTAAGGACACCAAAACCCACAAATTAACAAATAAACATTTAAAGGAACCTTGCCAAATCAAATTAAAATTCTGTTCCCTGTTGTAATGATGCATTCCAGTCCCTCCGTTACCCACCTCTCATAAGAACATAAGAAATACGAGCAGGAGTAGGCCATTTGGCCCCTCAAGCCTACTCCGCTATTCAATAAGATCATGGCTGATCTGATCTTGGGCTCAGCTGCACTTCCCTGGCTGCTCTCCATAACCCTTTACTCCCTTTTTGCTCAAAAATCTGACTATCTCCAACTTAAATATATTCAATTACTAAGTCTCCACAGCTCTCTGGGGCAGAGAATTCCACAGATTTACGACTCTCTGAGAGAAGAAATTCCTCCTCATCTCAGTTCTAAATGGGCGAACCCTTAATCTGAAACTATGCCCCCTAGTTCTAGATTCCCCCACGAGGGGAAACATCCTCCCTGCATCTACCCTGTCAAGCCCCCTCAGAATCTTATACGTTTCAATAAGATCACCGCTCAGTCTTCTAAACTCCAATAAGTATAGGCCCAACCTGCTCAACCTCTCTTCATATGACAACCCCTTCATTTCAGGAATCACCTCATGAACCTTCTCTGAACTGCCTCCAATGCAAGTATATCCCTCCTTAAATAAGGAGACCAAAACTACGCAGTACTCTAGGTGTGGCCTGGACAGTTGTAGCAGGACTTCTCTGCTTTTATACTCCATCCCCCTTGCAATAAAGGCCAACATTCCATTTGTCTTTCTGATTACTTGCTGTACCTGCATGTTAACTTTTTGTGTTTCCTGCACAAGGACCCCCAGGTCCCTCTGTACTGCAACATTTTGTAATTTCTCTCCATTTAAATAATAATTTGCATTTTTATTTTGCCTGCAAAAGTGGATAACCTCACACTTTCCCACATAATGGGGTCAAGTTTCGGCCTGAGTTGCTCCTATTTTTTTTGAGCAACTAGTTTAGAATGGAGTATCTTAGAAATTGCAATTCTCGGCATTTAGTTTGCTCCAGTTCTAGTGAGTTAGAACAGTTTCATTTTAGAACAGATTTTTTTTTGCAACAGGGGGCGTGTCTGCCACTTACGCCTGTTTTGCAAGTTTACGCAGCAAAAACTTACTCCAAACTAACTTAGAATGGAGTAAGTGCAGATTTTTGTACACTCAGAAAAACCTTGCCTACACTTAGAAATCAGGCGTAGGGAACGAGAGATTGGGAGGGGGGGCGGAGGTGGGAAGTTTACAAACATGAAACACGTCACTTTTACAAATAAAGAGCCATCATCAATAATAAATGATAAATAAATCAATAAATCAACCAATAAATCATTTTTTTTAATTAAAAAATAAAAAAAATAATTAAAAGATCAATAAATAAAAAATTAAGTTTCTACTCACCCATTGCAGCACTGGGAGCCCTCCAACAGCGTGCTGGGATGGGGCCTCCCCAGTGTGTCTCTCTCTGTTTGTCAATGTTTCCCTCTCTCTGCCTGTCAGTGTCTCTCTCTGTCTGTCAGTGTCTCTCTGTGTTTCTGACAGTGAGGGGTGGAGGGAGGAAGGAGGGAGAGGAAGAGGAGGGAGGGGAGGGAGGGATGGGGAGAGGAGAGGGAGGGAGGGGGGAGAGGAGAAGGAGGGGGGTAGAGGAGAGGGAGGGAGGGGGGAAGAGGAGAGGGAGGGAGGGGGGAAGAGAGGGAGGAGGAGAAGAGGGGAGGGGGAGAGGAGGGGGAGAGAGGGAGGGGCTGGAGAAAAGAGAAGGGAGGGGAAGGAGGGCAGAGAGGACAGGGAGGGAGGGAGAGGAGAAGGAGGGGGGTAGAGGAGAGGGAGGGAGGGGGGAAGAGGAGAGGGAGGAAGGGGGGAAGAGAGGGAGGGGAGAAGAGGGAGGGAGGGAGAGGGAGAAGAGGGGAGAGGAAGGGAGGGAGGGGGGAGAGGAGGGGAGGGGGAGAAGAGGGGAGAGAGGGAGGGGGTGGAGAAAAGAGGAGAAGGGAGGGGGAGAGGCTGAACGGGCCCCGCCCCCCACAGCTTGTGCTGCGCTGTGCCAAAGGCCTGGAACGTTCCAGCAGCAGGGAGAATACCGAGGTAAGTTTAAGGCGCGGTTTTGAGCGCGGAAATCAGGCGGGGCTGCGGCGTTCTCGGCGCGGCCCGAAACTTGACCCCTATATTCCAGCTGCCAAATGTTTGCCCACTCACTTAGAAACATAGAAAATAGGTGCAGGAGTAGACCATTCGGCCCTTCAAGCCTGCACTGCCATTCAATGAGCTGAACATGCAACTTCAGTACCCCATTCCTGCTTTCTCGCCATACCCCTTGATCCCCCTAGTAGTAAGGACTACATCTAACTCCTTTTTGAATATATTTAGTGAATTGGCCTCAACAACTTTCTGTGGTAGAGAATTCCACAGGTTCACCACTCTCTGGGTGAAGAAGTTTCTCCTCATCTCGGTCCTAAATGGCTTACCCCTTATCCTTAGACTGTGACCCCTGGTTCTGGACTTCCCCAACATTGGGAACATTCTTCCTGCATCTAACCTGTCTAAACCCGTCAGAATTTTAAACGTTTCGATAAGATCCCCTCTCATTCTTCTGAATTCCAGTGAATACAAGCCCAGTTGATCCAGTCTTTCTTGATATGTCAGTCCCGCCATCCCGAGAATCAGTCTGGTGAACCCTCGCTGCACTCCCTCAATAGCAAGAATCTCCTTCCTCAAGTTAGGAGACCAAAACTGTACACAATACTCCAGGTGTGGCCTCACCAAGGCCCTGTACAACTGTAGAAACACCTCCCTGCCCCTGTACTCAAATCGCCTTGCTATGAAGGCCAACATGCCATTTGCTTTCTTAACCGCCTGCTGTACCTGAATGCCAACCTTCAATGACTGATGTACCATGACACCCAGGTCTCGTTGCACCTCCCCTTTTCCTAATCTGTCACCATTCAGATAATAGTCTGTCTCTCTGTTTTTACCACCAAAGTGGATAACCTCACATTTATCCGCATTATACTTCATCTGCCATGCATTTGCCCACTCACCTAACCTATCCAAGTCACTCTGCAGCCTCATAGCATCCTCCTCGCAGCTCACACTGCCACCCAACTTAGTGTCATCCGCAAATTTGGAGATACTACATTTAATCCCCTCGTCTAATTCATTAATGTACAATGTAAACAGCTGGGGTCCCAGCACAGAACCTTGCGGTACCCCACGAGTCACTGCCTGACATTCTGAAAAGTACCCATTTACTCCTACTCTTTGCTTCCTGTCTGCCAACCAGTTCTCAATCCACGTCAGCACACTACCCCCAATCCCATGTGCTTTAACTTTGCACATTAATCTCTTGTGTGGGACCTTGTCGAAAGCCTTCTGAAAGTCCAAATACACCACATCAACTGGTTCTCCCTTGTCCACTCTACTGGAAACATCCTCAAAAAATTCCAGAAGATTTGTCAAGCATGATTTTCCTTTCACAAATCCATGCTGACTTGGACCTATCATGTCACCTCTTTCCAAATGCGCTGCTATGACATCCTTAATAATTGTTTCCATCATTTTACCCACTACTGATGTCAGGCTGACCGGTCTATAATTCCCTGTTTTCTCTCTCCCTCCTTTTTTAAAAAGTGGGGTTACATTGGCTACCCTCCACTCCATAGGAACTGATCCAGAGTCTATGGAATGTTGGAAAATGACTGTCAATGCATCCACTATTTCCAAGGCCACCTCCTTAAGTACTCTGGGATGCAGTCCATCAGGCCCTGGGGATTTATCGGCCTTCAATCCCATCAATTTCCCCAACACAATTTCCCAACTAATAAGCATTTCCCTCAGTTCCTCCTTCTTACTAGACCCTCTGACCCCTTTTATATCCGGAAGGTTGTTTGTGTCCTCCTTAGTGAATACCGAACCAAAGTACTTGTTCAATTGGTCTGCCATTTCTTTGTTCCCCGTTATGACTTCCCCTGATTCTGACTGCAGAGGACCTACGTTTGTCTTTACTAACTTTTTTCTCTTTACATATCTATAGAAACTTTTGCAGTCCGTCTTAATGTTCCCTGCAAGCTTCCTCTCGTACTCTATTTTCCCTGCCCTAATCAAACCCTTTGTCCTCCTCTGCTGAGTTCTAAATTTCTCTCAGTCCCCAGGTTCACTGCTATTTCTGGCCAATTTGTATGCCACTTCCTTGGCTTTAATACTATCCTGATTTCCCTTGATAGCCACGGTTGAGCCACCTTCCCTTTTTTATTTTTATGCCAGACAGGGATGTACAATTGTGGTAGTTCATCCATGCGATCTCTGAATGTCTGCCATTGCCCATCCACAGTCAACCCCTTAAGTATCATTCGCCAATCTATCCTAGCCAATTCATACCTTCAAAGTTACCCTAAATTAACTGTTTCATTCTCCATCCTAATGTAGAATTCCACCATATTATGGTCACTTTTTCCCAAGGGGCCTCGCACAACGAGATTGCTAATTAATCCTCTCTCATTACACAACACCCAGTCTAAGATGGCCTCCCCCTAGTTGGTTCCTCGACATATTGGTCTAGAAAACCATCCCTTATGCACTCCAGGAAATCCTTCTCCACCGTATTGCTTCCAGTTTGGTTAGCCCAATCTATATGCATATTAAAGTCACGCATGTCTATATCCTGTTGAAAATGTTTTGTGTCCTCCTCACAACTTGCTTTCCCACCCATCTTTGTATCATCAGCAAACTTGGCTACATCACACTCAGTCCCTTCATCCAAGTCATTAATATAAATTGCAAATAATTGAAGCCCCGATCCCTGTGGCACCCCACTAGTTACTATTTGCCAACCGCAAAATGACCCATTTATCCCCACTCTCTGTTTCTGTTAGTTAGCCAAACCGCTATCCACGCTAATATATTAGCCCCAGCCCAGTGAGCTTTTATCTTGTGCAGTAAACTTTTATGTGGCACCTTATCAAATGCCTTCTGGACATTCAAATATACCACATCCACTGGTTCCCCCTCATCCCCCCTGCTCATTACATCCTCAAAGATCTCCAGCAAATTTGTCAAACATGATTTCCCTTTCATAAAACCATGTTGACTCTGACTGCATTTTGCTTTTCCAAATGTCTTGCTACTGCTTCCTTGATAATGGACTCCAGCATTTTCCCAATGACAGATGTTAGGCTAACTTGTCTATGTTTCCTGCTTTCTGTCTGCTTCATTTTTTAAATAAGGGCGTTACGTTTACCGGTTTTCCAATCTGCTGGGACCTCCCCAGCACCCAGGGAATTTAGGTAGATTACAACCAATACATCCACTATCTCTGCAGCCACTTTTTTAAGACCCTATGAGGCAAACCATCAGAACCATGGGACTTGTCCACATTTAGTCCCATTATTTTACCGACAACCTTTTCTTTAGTGATTGTGATTGTTTTAAGTTGCTCCCTCCCGAAAGCCCCTTAATTATCCATTATTGGGATGTTTTTAGTATCTTCTACCTTGAAGACCGATACAAAATACTTGTTCAAAGTCTCTGCCATTTCCCTGTTCCCCATCTCATTCGCTAAGGGACCAACTTTAGCCACTCTCTTCCTTTTTATATACCTGTAGAAACTCTTACTATCTGTTTTTATATTTTTTGCTAGTTTACTCTCATAATCTATCTTCCACTCTTTACTATTTTTTTAGTCGACCTTTGCTGTTTTTTAAAAGTTTCCCAATCCTCTGACCTCCCACCAATCTTTACCATTTTGTATGCCATTGTTTTCAATTTGATACCATCCTTTATTTCCTTAGTTAGCCACGAATGGTTCTCCCTTCTCTTAAAGTCTTTCCTTCTCACTGGAATATATATTTTTTGTGAATTATGAAATATCTCCTTAAATGTTCGCCACTGCTTATTAACCGTCTTACACTTGAATCTATTTTCCCAGTCCACTTTAGCCAACTCTGCCTTCATACCTTTGTAATCTCCTTTATTTAAGCTCAGGACACTGGTTTGAGATCCAACATTCTCATCCTCCAACCGAATTTGAAATTCAACCATTCTATGATCACTCTTTCCTAGAGGATCCTTTACGAGGAGATCATTTATTAATCCTGTCTCATTACACAGTACCAGATCTAAGATAGCCTGCTCCCAGGTTGGTTCCGCAACATACTGTTCAAGGAAACCATCCCGGATACACTCATGAACTCCTCAAGGCTACCTTGGCCTATTTGATTTGTCCAATCAATATGAAGATTAAACTCACCCATGATTATTGCCGTTCCTTTTTTACAAGCCTCCATTATTTCTTGATTTATACTCCGTCCAACAGTGTATCTACTATTAGGGGGCCTATAGACTACGCCCACCAATGACTTCTTCCCCTTATTATTTCTTATCTCCACCCAAACTGATTCAACATCTTGATCTTCTGAGCCAATATCATTTCTCACTACTGCAATGATCTCATCCTTTATTTACAGAGCTACCCCACCTCCTTTTCCTTTCTGTCTATCCTTGCAAATTGTGCAATACCCCTGAATATTCCGTTCCCAGCCTTGGTCACCTTGCAACTACATCTCTGTAATGGCTATCAGATCAGGCCCATTTATATCTATTTGTGCTGTCAACTCATCTGTCTTGTTATAAATGCTGCGTGCATTCAGATAAGGAGCTTTTAATTTTATTTTTTTACCACTTTCTGATACACTGTTATGTTTATGCATTCTGTCCCTTCCTGTGAAATGCTGGTTATCATTTTCTCCAGTGCTACCCTGCTCTATTGCCTTCTCCTTGCTCTTTGACTTTTAAAATTTCTGCTCACCTGAACCCTTCCCCCCCCCCCCCCTCCATTATTTAGTTTAAAGTCCTCTCTACAACCCTAGTTATTCGATTCGCCAGGAAACTACTGGTCCCAATACGGTTCAAGTGAACGGAACAGCTCCCTCTTACCCCAATGTCCCACGAACCAAAACCCATTTCTCCCACACCAGTCTTTAAGCCACGTGTTTAACTCTCTGATATTTACCCTATGCAAATTTGCTCGTGGCTCAGGTCGTAATCCAGAAATGATTACCTTTGTGGTTCTGCTTTTTAATTTAGCCCCTAGCTGCTCATACTCCATCAGCAGAACCTCTTTCTGTGTTCTACCTATGTCGTTGGTACCCACGTGGACCACGACAACTGGATCTTCCCTATCCCACTCCAAGTTCCTCTCCAGTCCAGAGGAGATGTCCTTAACGCTGGCACCGGGCAGGCAACACAGTCTTTGGGACTCACGCTCTCGGCTGTAGAAAACAGTATCTCCCTAATGATACTGACCCCTACCACAACAACATTTCTTTTTACTCCCCCCGCCTGAATGGCCTCCTATACCACGGTGCTGTGATCAGTTTGCTCATCCTCTCTGCAGTCCCTGCTCTCATCCACACAGGAAGCAAGAATCTCGTACCTGTCGGACAATTGCAAGAGCTAAGGCTCCTCCATCGCTACCTCCTGGGTCCCCATACCTACCTAACTCATAGTCACTCCCTCCTGTCCCAGACCACTGACCAAATTTGAATTAATTAATCTAAGGGGTGTGACTGTCTCCTGGAACACAGCGTCCAGGAAACTCTTCCCCTCCCTGATGTGTCGCAGTGTTTAAAGCTCGGACTCCAGCTCATTGACTCTGAGTCGAAGTTCTTTGAGCAGCCAACACTTGCTGCAGATGTGGTCGCCGTGGACCTCAATGGTGTGCACCAGCTGCAGCAGTAACACATCGCCTGCCCTGCCATCTCTAATGTATTTAAGTTTTGAACCTTTAGTTTTTAATCCCGGCTCTTAAACCAATGCCCAAGAAAAAGAGAGAAGTACTGATCAACCAATCACTTCCCTGCTTTCCTGTGATGTCACACGTTGATTCTTTTTACTTCTTATCCTGTGCTGCTGCTGGGCTAGCTGCTTACTGTTGTCCCGCTGGGCTGCTGCACTCGCGCCCTTTTATCTCCGCTCCCAATCTCTCGCTGTTTACTGTTGTGCTCTCGTGGAAGGCCGCAAGCGTACCAGTAGACACCGCGTGTTCTAACTCCAGGGACACGCTGGCGCAATTATGGACCCACATCATCATCATAGGCAGTCCCTTGGAATTGAGGAAGACATGCTTCCACTCTAAAAATGAGTTCTCAGGTGGCTGTACAGTCCAATATGGGAATTACAGTCTCTGTCACAGGTGGGACAGCCAGTTGTTGAAGGAAAGGGGAGTCTGGTTTACCGCACGCTCCTTCTGCTGCCTGCGCTTGTTTTCTGCATGCTTTCGGCGACGAGATTCAAGGTGCTCAGTGCCTTCCCTGATGTTCTTCTTCCACTTAAGACGGTTTTTGGCCAGGGATTCCCAGGTGTCGGTGGAGATGCTGCACTTTATCAAGGAGGCTTTGAGGGTGTCCTTGAAACGTTTCCTCTGACCATCTGGAGTTGCCGTGTAGGAGTTACGAGTAGAGCGCTTGCTTTGGGAGTCTCGTGTTGGGCATGCGGACAATGTGGCTGGTCGAGTGTGGTCAGTGCTTCGATGCTGAGCATGTTGGCCTAGGCGAGGACACTGACGTTGGTGCATCTGTCCTCCCAGGGGATTTGTAGGATCTTGCGGAGACATCGCTGGTGGTATACACTACCAGTTCATCCACTGGGCTCACAACTGCATACCACTAGGCTGCACAACCTTCTGACTCAGAGGCGAAAGCACTGCCAACTGAGCCATAGCAGGTTGTTCTTTCCAACCTCCTCTTGCCATCCTCCCCCCTCCCACGCACCTCAGCTAATGCAAAAGGCAAAACACTAGGTATGCTGGAAATCTGAAATGGAAGCAGAAAATGCTGGAAGTAGTCAGCAGGTCATGCAGCATCTGGCCTGTGACCTTTTAGCAGTTCTGACGAAAGGTCACAGTTGTGAAATGTTAATCCTGTTTCCCTCTCCACAAATGCTGCCTGACCCGCTGAATATTTCCAGTATTTTCTGTTTATATTTGGCGTGGGAGCCACCTTGTCTGGCCTTGAACTCAGTCCGGGCTGCTGTCAATGAATTGTGCACTCTTGTGGCCTGATTTGAATCAGATCGTGTGCCTCTTTTCAGAGTTAAACCCTTCAACATTCGAGTAAAGGCAGATTCTGTTATGCATGTAAACATCACCAATGTGTAAGACTTGCCACCAGGGGCCCGAAGGTCACCTGCAAACCCTGGGCAAGCAGAACCTGACGGACCGCGTTGCGAAACTGGAGCTGCGGGTGGATTTACTCTGGAGCATCCACGATGCTGAGAATGACGTGAATAGCACGTTTAGTGAGTTGGTCTTACCGCAGGAGAAGGGTACACAGCTAGATAGGGAATGGAAGACCAACAGGAAGAGCAGTGCAAGCAAGGTAGTGCAGAGGCCCCCTGCGGTCATCCCCCTGCAAAACAGATACACCGCTTTGGGTACTGTTGAGGAGGATGACTCATCAGGGGAGAGCAGCAACAGCCAAGTCCATGGCACCGTGGGTGGCTCTGCTGCACAGGAGGGCAGGAAAAAGAGTGGGAGAGCTATAGTGATGGGGGATTCAATTGTAAGGGGAATAGATAAGCGTTTCTGCAGCCACAACCGAGACTCCAGGATGGTATGTTGCCTCCCTGGTGCAAGGGTCAAGGATGTCTCGGAGCGGGTGCAGGACATTCTGAAAAGGGAGCGTGACCAGCCAGTTGTCGTGGTACATATAGGTACCAATGATATAGGTAAAAAAATGGGATGAGGTCCTACGAGACGAATTTAGGGAGCTAGGAGTTAAATTAAAAAGCAGGACCTCAAAGGTAGTAATCTCAGGATTTCTACCAGTACCACGTGCTAGTCAGAGTAGGAATCGCAGGATAGCTCAGATGAATACGTGGCTTGAGCAGTGGTGCAGAAGGGAGGGATTCAAATTCCTGGGGCATTGGAACCAGTTCTGGGGGAGGTGGGACCAGTACAAACCAGATGGTCTGCACCTCGGCAGGACCGGAACCAATGACCTAGGGGGAGTGTTTGCTAGTGCTGTTCGGGAGGAGTTAAACTAATATGGCAGGGGGATGGGAACCTATGCAGGGAGACAGAGGGAAATAAAAAGGAGGCAGAAGCAAAAGCTAGAAAGGAGACGAGTAAAAGTGGAGGGCAGAGAAACCCAAGGCAAAAAACAAAAAAGGCCACTTTACAGCAAAATTCTAAAGGGTCAAAGTGTGTTAAAAAGACAAGCCTGAAGGCTCTGTGCCTCAATCCTAGAAGTATTCGAAATAAGGTGGAGGAATTAAGTGCGCAGATAGCAGTTAACGGATACAATGTGATTGGCATCACGGAGACATGGCCGTGACCAAGGCTGGGAACTCAACATACAAGGGTATTCAGCATTTAGGAAAGACAGACAGAAAGGAAAAGGAGGCGGGGTGGCGTTGCTGGTTAAAGAGGAAATTAATGCAATTGTAAGGAAGGACACTCGCTTGGATGATGTGGAATCGGTATGGGTGGAGCTGCAGAATACCAAAGGGCAGAAAATGCTAGTGGGCGTTGTGTACAGGCCACCAAATAGTAGTCGTGAGAAGGGACTAAATAGCAATCTTGTCGTGCGAGGCCCCTTGGGGAAGAGTGACCATAATATGGTAGAATTCCTTATTAAGATGGAGAGTGACAAAGTTAATTCAGAAACTAGGGTCCTGAACTTAAGGAAAGGTAACTTTGATGGTATGAGGCGCGAATTGGCTAGATTAGACTGGCAAATGATACTTAAAGGGTTGATGGTGGATAGGCAATGGCAAACCTTTCAAGATCATATGGACGAACTTCAGCAATTGTACATCCCTGTCTGGAGTAAAAATAAAATGGGGAAGGTGGCTCAACCGCAGCTAACAAAGGAAATTAAGGATAGTATTAATTCCAAAGAAGAGGCATACAAATTAGCTAGCAAAAGCAGCAAACCGGAGGTCTGGGAGAATTTTAGAATTCAGCAGAGGAGGACAAAGGGTTTAATTAAGAGAGGGAAAATAGAGTATGAGAGGAAGCTTGCCGGAAACATTAAAAATGGCTGCAAAAGCTTCGATAGATATGTGAAGAGAAAAAGATTAGTGAAGACAAACGTAGGTCCCTTGCAGTCGGATTTGGGTGAATTTATAATGGGGAACAAAGAAATGGCAGACCAATTGAACATGTGCTTTGATTCTGTCTTCACAAAGGAAGACACAAATAACCTTCCGGATGTACTAGGGGACCGAGGGTCTAGTGAGAAAGAGGAACTGAAGGATGTCCTTATTATGCGGGAAATGTATTAGGGAAATTGACGGGATTGAAGGCCAATATATCCCCAGGGCCTGATCGTCTACATCCCAGAGTACTTAAGGAAGTGGCCCTCGAAATAGTGGATGCATTGGTGATAATTTTCCAACAGTCTTTCGACTCTGGATCAGTTCCTATTGACTGGAGGGTTGCTAATGTAACACCACTTTTTAAAAAAGGAGGGAGAGAACAAACAGGGAATTATAGACCGGTTAGCCTGACATCGGTGGTGGGGAAAATGTTGGAATCAATCATTAAGGATGAAATAGCAGCGCATTTGGAGAGCAGAGATAGGATTGGTCCAAATCAGCATGGATTTATGAAAGGGAAATCATACTTGACAAATCTGGAATTTTTTGAGGATGTAACTAGTAGAGTAGACAAGGGAGAACCAGTGGATATGGTGTATTTGGACTTTTGACAAGGTCCCACACAGGAGATTGGTGTGCAAAATCAAAGCACATGGTATTGGGGGTAATGTACTGACGTGGATAGAGAACTGGTTGGCAGACAGGAAGCAGAGAGTCAGGATTAATGGGTCCTTTTCAGAATGGCGGGCAGTGACTAGTGGAGTGTCGCAGGGCTCAGTGCTGGGACCCCAGCTCTTTACAATATAAATAAATGATTTAGATGATGGAATTGAGTGTAATATCTCCAAGTTTGCGGATGACACTAAATTGGGTGGCGGTGTGAGCTGTGAGGAGGACGCTAAGAGGCTGCAGGGTGACTTGGACAGGATAGGCGAGTGGGCAAATACATGGCAGATGCAGTATAATGTGGATAAATGTGAGGTTATCCACTTTTGGGGCAAAAACACGAAGACAGAATATTATCTGAATGGCGGCAGATTCGGAAAAGGGGAGGTGCAGCGAAACCTGGGTGTCATGGTTCATCAGTCATTGAAAGTTCGCATGCAGGTACAGCAGGCGGTGAAGAAGGCAAATGGTATGTTGGCCTTCCTAGCAAGGGGATTTGAGTATAGGAGCAGGGAAGTCTTGTTGCAGTTGTACAGGGCCTTGGTGAGGCCCCACCTGGAATATTGTGTTCAGTTTTGGTCTCTTAATCTGAGGAAGGACTTTCTTGCTATTGAGGGAGTGCAACGAAGATTCACCAGACTGATTCCAGGGATGTCTGGACTGACATATGAGGAGAGACTGGATCAACTGGGCCTTTATACACTGAAGTTTAGAAGGATGAGAGGGGATCTCATAGAAACATATAAGATTCTGACTGGACTAGATAGGCTAGATGCGGGAAGAATGTTCTCAATGTTGGGGAAGTCCAGAACCAGGGGACACAGTCTTAGGATAAGGGGCAGGCCATTTAGGACTGAGATGAGGAGAAACTTCTTCACTCAGAGAGTTGTTAACCTGTGGAATTCCCTGCCGCAGAGAGTTGCTGATGCCAATTCATTGGATATATTCAAGAGGGAGTTAGATATGGCCCTTATGGCTAAAGGGATCAAGGGGTATGGAGTGAAAGCAGGAAAGGTGTACTGAGGTGAATGATCAGCCATGATCTTATTGAATGGTGATGCAGGTTCGAAGGGCTGAATGGTCTACTCCTGCACCTATTTTCTATATTTCTATAAAAGACAGTCTACCATGCTATTTCCTCACTCTGGAGTTACATTAAAGAGACCAAGGTCACAACAGTTTGAGCTTATAATATACAGTCTTGTGGAGTTATTCTGAACATAATAGATTCAGAACTGCAAATTCCGGGAATTAAGTCAGCTCTTCAGGTATCTATGGAAACACCAGCTAAGCCTTTCTGCTGCCATTGATCAACCGCACAGAAAATCCTGGTGGTTCAGCATCTAGAATGAAAGTTGAAAGTGGAACTAGCAATTGTGGCATGAATGAGACGAAGGCCCTTAAGAAACTGAAAGCGATAAAAAACAAATCAATCCCCAGGGTGCTAAGAGAGACAGGGGGAAGATAAGTGCGAGCTGTTCAGAGCACCTGACAGACTAATGTGGTGCCTGTTTTTAAAAAGGACGACAAAACATACCCAGGCAATGACAGACCTGTCAATCCATCTCGCAACAATATCAAGTAAAATAACAGGATTGATTATCAGCAGTATGACAATAACCTAGTGATTGTCAACCAACACGTACTCGGAAAGGAAGCTCCTATCCAATATTCTCCATAGTTTTTTAGGGTGCACGGCCCCTATAATGCGCTGCCCGGCCCATTCACAGTTTCGTGCATGCCTTAACATTGCTGAGAAAGAAGAAAGAAAGACTTGCATTTATATATTGCCTTTCACGACCACCAGACATCTCAAAGTGCATTACAGCCAATGAAGTACTTTTGGCGTGTAGCCACTGTTGCAATATGGGAAACGCGGCAGCCAATTTGTGCACAAGCAAGCTCCCACAAACAGCAATGTGATAGTGTCCAGATAATTTGTTTTTTTGTTATGTTGATTTGAGGGATAAGTATTCTGCAAACTGAGGTAAGCTATATGTCTATCATAGCAATAAAGCTGATATTAGAAAGAAGGATTAGCTATTGGCAATGGGGAGGCTGTATCTTTTTATCTCCTATCTCAGATAGATACAGTACCCTATTTGGTGTACATCTATGTCAATAGTATACAGCTCTTCCATTAGTTATTTAGTAAGTGGAGTCGCGGAGTGTAATTCCAGCCATCTTAGGCCACCAGATAGTTGAGGTTATCCACTTTAGTTGCAAAAACAGGAAGGCAGATTATTATCTGAATGGTGACAGATTAGTAAAAGGGGAGGTGCAACGACACCTGGGTGTCATGGTACATCAGTCATTGAAGGTAGGCATGCAGGTACAGCAGGCAGTAAAGGAGGCAAATAGCATGCTGGCCTTCATAACGAGGGGATTTGAGTATAGGAGCAGGGAGGTCTTACTGCAGTTGTACAGGGCCTTGGTGAGACCACACCTTGAGTATTGTGTGCAGTTTTGGTCTCCTAATCTGAGGAAGGACATTCTTGCTATTGAGGGAGTGCAGCGAAGGTTCACTCGACTGATTCCCGGGATAGCAGGACTGACATTTGAAGAAAGACTGGATCGACTAGGCTTATAGTCACTGGAATTTAGAAGAATGAGAGGGGATCTCATAGAAACGTATAAAATTCTCATGGGATTGGACGGGTTAGATGCGGGAAGAATGTTCCCGATGTAAGTCCAGAACCAGGGGTCACAGTCGAAGGATAAGGGGTAAGCCATTTAGGACCGAGATGAGGAGAAACTTCTTCACTCAGAGAATTGTGAGCCTGTGGAATTCTCTACCACAGAAAGTTGTTGAGGCCAGTTTGTTAGATATATTCAAAAGGGAGTTAGATGTGGCCCTTACGGCTAAATGGATCAAGGGGTATGGAGAGAAAGCAGGAATGGGGTATTGAAGTTGCAGGATCAGCCATGATCTTATTGAATGGTGGTGCAGGCTCGAAGGGCCGAATGGCCTACTCCTGCACCTACTTTCTATGTTTCTATGTTAGTGGGCTTGATTCAACGATGCGGGACATGGTTTGTATTTGTCCACAACGACATTTGTCATTGTCATGAAGGCCCCAATAAGTGAAGTTTTGAGGCACAGTCCCTGTTCAGTTTGAAAGTGGTTGAGAAGCTCCCGACTACAACATTGCCAGTTGAATCCTGGTTGGCACTTTGTTTGGGTCAGAAATGATATGGTGATTTATAATAGCATCCGCTGTTCACTCTCCGCGCCAGCGAGTTGGCAAGGAAAAGTCAAAGGAATCAGGTAAATTTGACCATTTTACATAAGAAACAGGAGCAGGAGTAGGCCATTTGACCCCTCGAGCCTGCTCTGCCATTCAGCAAGATTATAGCTGATCTGATTTTGGCACTTTCCTGCCCGTTCCCCGTAACCCTTGCCTCCCCTGTAGTTAAAAAAAAATCTGTCTATCTCCGCCTTGAATATATTCAATGACTCAGCCTCCACAGCTCTCTGGGGTAGAGAATTCCAAAGATTCATGATCCTCTGACAGAAGAAATTCCCTTTCATCTCCGTCTTAAATGGGCAACCCCTTATTTTGCCTGTCTAAGCGAGCTGAGTGAGGGATCAGAATGAATTGATGACATGATTTGGTCACAAAATCTATTCACCAATTTTGCTGCTGTATCTGAATGGAGGAGCTATGTCACAAGGGACTGAGAACAATGGAAGGTGATTAGGGCGGAATTTGCTTGACACAAGATGCACAGTTGAGTGTCCACCACCAACAACAACCACTTGTAGTAAAACGTCCCAAGGCAATATTAAACAAAATTTGACACCGAGCCACATAAAGAGATATTAGGGCAGATGACAGAGAGGTATGTTTTAAAGAGCATCTTAAAGAAGGAGAGGCAGAGAGGTTCAGCAAGAGAATTCCAGAGCTTAGAGCTTAAGGCACAGCCACTGATGGGGGAGCAATTAAAATTGGGGCTACTCAAGAAGCCAGAATGGAAGGAGTGCAGATATCGCAATGGGTTGTAGGACTGGAGGAGATTACAGAGATAGGGAGGGGCGAGGCAATGGAGGGATTTGAAAATAAGGATGAGAATTTTAAAATCACGGTGTTGCTCATCAGGGAGCTTGTTGTGTTCCTAACACAGATGAGGCTGCATACAGGGAAGTTAAAGTAACAGTGTCTTTATTAAGACACTCCAGAGTGAGGAACAGGCCTTATATACAGTGCTCCCAAGGGATGCTGGGATCCATTGGGACTTCAGGGATGCGCTCCCTGGTGGCGGAACATGGGAGTGCATGCTTTACAGATACACAACATCACTGCGCCCCCCCCCCCCGCAAAGTCAAAGTGAAAACTATTTACAAGGTGAGGCGGTCGGGAGCCTTTCGTTCCCTGGTGGACCGCCTCGGTACAAATGTCTGTTCTGGTGTGTTGGCTGTGCCCTCGCTGGGCTGGCGTATTGTTGGCCCTGCATGGCTGCTGGTTGAGCCTGGCCTTACTGGGCTGTTGGGCATGATGGGTTTGATTTCCTGGTCCGGCGTGGTGTCGTTGATCCTTTGGGTGTGTGTTGTAGGCTCGAAAAAGGTGGTGTCTGCTGTGGGTTGTTCAGGGCAGTCTGTGAACCGCAGCCTCGTTTGGTCCAGGTGCTTTCTGCAAATTTGTCCATTGTCTAGTTTGACGACAAACACCCTACACCCTTCTTTAGCTATCACCGTGCCCGCGATCCACTTGGGACCATGTCCTTGGTTTAGCACTTACACAGGGCCATCGTTTACATTTTGTTGCTGCCACCAGCTCTCTACCTGATCATGCAGGTTGGGGTGAACCAGCGAGAGTCTGGTTTTAAGGGTCCTTTTCATGAGTAGCTCAGCTGGGGGCACCCCTGTGAGTGAGTGGGGTCTCGTGCGGTAGCTGAGCAGTACTCGGGACAGGCGGGTTTGGAGTGAGCCTTCTGTGACTCGTTTGAGGCTCTGTTTGATTGTCTGTACTGCCCGCTCTGCCTGCCCATTGGAGGTTGGTTTCAACGGGGCTGAGGTGACATGTTTGATCCCATTGCAGGTCATGAATTCTTGAAATTCGGCACTGGTGAAACATGGCCCATTGTCACTGACCAGTATGTCAGGCAGGCCGTGGGTGGCAAACATGGCCCTCAGGCTTTCAATGGTGGCGGTGGTGGTGCTTCCTGACATTATTTCACATTCAATCCATTTTGAAAAAGCATCCACCACCTCCAGGAACATTTTACTGAGAAACGGGCCCTCATAGTCGACAAGGATCCTCGACAATGATCTGGAGGGCCAGGACCAGAAACTTAGTGGCGCCTCTCTGGGCGCGTTGCTCAACTGAGCACACACGCTGCATTGCCGTACACAGGACTCTGCCAGAGTCGATACCGGGCCACCACACGTGGGACCTGGCTATCGCTTTCATCATTACTATACCCGGGTGTGTGCTGTGGAGATCCGAGAGGAACGTCTCCCTGCCCTTTTTGGGTAGCACGAGGCAGTTACCCTACAACAGGCAGTCTGCCTGAATGGACAGCTCGTCCTTTCGCCGCTGGAACGGCTTGATTAGCTCTTGCATTTCAACGGGGATGCTGGCCCAGCTCCCATGCAGTACACAATTTTTTACAAGGGACAGCAGAGGATCTTGGCTGGTCCAAGTCCTAATCTGGCGGGCCGTGACAGGTGATTTATCATTTTCAAACGTTTCCATGACCATCAACAAGTCTGCGGGCTGCGCCACCATCAGCAAGTTTGCAGGCTGTGCCATTTCCACCCCCGTGGTGGGCAATGGTAGTCAACTGAGAGCATCAGCACAGTTCTCGGTGCCTGGCCTGTGGCAGATGGTATAGTTATAGCTGATAGCGCGAGTGCCCACCTTTGTATGAGGGCTGAGACATTAGTATTTATCCCCTTGTTTTCAGCGAACAGGGATATGAGGGGCTTGTGAGCGGTTTCCAGCTCAAATTTGAGGCCAAACAGGTACTGATGCATTTTCTTTACCCCGAACACACACGCTAATGTCTCTTTCTCAATCATGCTGTAGGCCCTCTCGGCCTTAGACAAGCTCCTGGAAGCAAAGGCGACAGGTTGCAACTTCCCCGTAACGTTAGCTTGTTGTAATACACACCCGACTCCGTACGACGACACATCACATGCTAGCATGAGTCTTTTACACGGGTTATACAATACAAGCAGCTTGTTGGAGCATAAAATGTTTCTGGCTTTCTCAAAAGCAATTACTTGTTTTTTTTTCCCCCTACCCAGTTCTCACCTTTACACAATAACACATGTAGGGGCTCGAAGAGGGTGCTTAACCCCGGTAGGAAGTTACCAAAATAGTTGAGGAATCCTCGGAATGATCACAGCTCAGTGACGTTCTGTGGCCTGGGTGCATTCCTGATAGCCTCTGTCTTGGCATCTGTGGGCCGAATGCCGTCCGTCGCGATCTTTCTCCCCAAAAACTCCACTTCTGTTGCCATGAGGACGCATTTCGACCTCATTAGCCGCAGCCCTACGCGATCCAATCGCTGGAGGACCTCCTCCAGGTTTTGTAGATGCTCGACAGTGTCCCGACCCGTGACCAATATGTCGTCCTGAAAAACCACCATGCATGGTACCGACTTGAGTAGGCTCTCCATGTTTCTCTGGAAGATCGCTGCAGCCGACCGAATTCCAAACGGGCATCTATTGTCGATGAACAGTCCCTTGTGCGTGTTGATGCAGGTGAGGCCCTTTGAAGACTCCTCCAGCTCCTGCGTCATGTAGGCCGAAGTCAGGTTGAGCTTGGTGAACGTCTTGCCTCCTGCCAGCATCGCAAATAGGTCGTCTGCCTTAGGTAACGGGTATTGGTCCTGTAGCGAGAAACGATTAATAGTTACTTTATAATCACCGCAAGTCCTGACCGTGCCATCATTTTTGAGTACTGGAACAATCGGGCTGGCCCACTCACTGAATTCCACTGGGGAGATGATGCCCTCACGTTGCAGCCTGTCCAGTTCGATTTCCATTCTCTCCCTCATCATGTGAGGTACCGCTCATGCCTTGTGGTGAATGGGTCGTGCCTCTGGGACCAAGTGGATCCGCACCTTTGCCCCGGAAAAGCTTCCAACGCCTGGCTCAAAAAGGAAGGAAATTTATTAAGAACCTGGGTACATGAGGCCTCATCGACATGTGATAGCGCTCGGATGTCATCCCAGTTCCAGCGGATTTTGCCCAGCCAGTTCCTTCCAAGCAGTGTGGGGCCATCGCCTGGGACAATCCAGAGTGGTAGTTCGTGCACCGTGCCCTCGTAGGTGACCTTGACCATGGCGCTGCCCAGGATAGTGATAAGCTCTTTTGTGTACATTCTCAGTTTCATGTGGATGGGGCTCAGGGCTGTACTGACTGCCTTGTTGCACCACAGTCTCTCAAACATCTTTTTACTCATAATGGATTGGCTCGCACCAGTGTCCAGTTCCATGGCTGCAGGTAAGCCATTCAATTTTACGTTTAGCATTATAAGTGGACATTTCGTCAAAAATGTGTACGCCCCGTGTACTTTAGCATCTGCCTCCTCTCTCTGAGGCTCGAAATTGCTTTGATCCACCATGGACCGATCTTCCTCTGCCAAGTGGTGGTTAGCAGGTTTTGCAGAGCTTGCAGCTCGTCTGCAAGCTCGTTGGAGGTGCTCCATTGTTCCACAGCTCTTGCAAACATACCCTCTGAAGCGGCATGAATAGGCTGAATGGAAGCCTCTGCAACGCCAACAAAGTGTGAATTGCCTTGCATTCGTCCTTTGTTGCGGACTCTGAGTCATCTGGGTCACCTGAGGCTTGCTGGCAGTTGCAGACTCGTGGTTTCTGCCCTGTACATTTCTGCTCGCAAACACAGTTCCAGTTAATTTATGAACATTGCTAACACTTGTGTGCTGAGAGATTTGTTTGATGTTCTCACTGGTGGACATAAACGCCCGTGCTATCGCAATGGCCTTACTGAGGGTTGGTGTCTCTACAGTCAAAAGTTTTTATAGGATGGTCTCGTGGTCAATGCCCAGTGCAAAGAAGCATTTGCTCCAGGTAGCCATCAAATTCACATTGTCCTACAAGTCGCCTTAGCTCGGCGATGTAGCTCGCCAATTCCTGACCTTCAGATCGCTGATACGTATAGAACTGATACCTCGCCATCAGCATGCTCTCCCTCGGGTTAAGATGCTCCCGAACCAGTGTACACAGCTCCTCATACGACTTATCTGTGGGTTTCACCGGAGCCAGAAGATTCTTCATGAGGCTGTAGGTCAGAGCCCCGCAGACCGTGAGGAGGACCGCTCTCCTTTTTGCAGCGCTTCCTTCGCCGTCCAGCTACAAAGTACTGATCTAGCCGTTCGACATAGGCTTCCCAGTCCTCACCCTCCGAGAACTTCTCCAGGATGCCCACAGTTTGCTGCATCTTTGCATTGGATTCGCGTACTCATTGCCATTTGTTGTGTTCCTAACACAGATGAGGCTGCACACAGGGAGGTTAAAGTAACAGCGACCTCAGTCTTTATTAAGACACTCCAGAGTGAGTAACAGGCCTTAGGGGCCGGCTTATATACAGTGCTCCCAAGGAATGCTGGGATCCCTTGGGACTTCAGTGGATATGCACCCTGGTGGCGGAACATGGGAGTGCATGCTTTACAGATACACAACAGAGCCAATCTAGGTCAGCGAGCACAGGAGTGATGGTTGAACGGGACTAAGTACGAGTTAGGACATGGACAGCAGAGTATTGGATGACCTCAAGTTTACAGAGGGTAGAACCAGAGGGAGACCAGCCAGGAGTGCATTGGAATGATTAAGTTTAGAGGTGACTAAGGCATGGATTAGGGTTTCAGTAGTTGATGAGCTGAGGCAGGGGCGGAGCCGGGTGATGTTACGGAGGTGGAAATAGGCGATCTTACTGCCTTGGAGGCAGTTCAGAGAAGGTTCACTAGGTTGATTCCGGGGATGAGGGGGTTGACTTATGAGGAAAGGTTGAGTAGGTTGGGCCTCTACTCATTGGAATTCAGAAGAATGAGAGGTAATCTTATCAAAACGGCTTGAAAAGGTGGATGCAGAGAGGATGTTTCCACAGATGGGGGAAACTAGAACTAGGGTGCACGATTTTAGAATAAGGGGCCGCCCATTTAAAACAGAGGTGAGGAGAAATTTCTTCTCTCAGAAGGTTGTAAATCTGTGGAATTCGCTGCCTCAGAGAGCTGTGGAAGCTGGGACATTGAATAAATTTAAGACAGAAATAGACAGTTTCTTAAATGATAAGGGGATAAGGGGAGCGGGCAGGGAAGTGGAGCTAAGTCCATGATCAGATCAGCCATGATCTTATTGAATGGCGGAGCAGGCTCGAGGGGCCGTATGGCCTACTCCTTTTCCTATTTCTTATGTTCTTATGGCACAGCTATGTGGTCAGAAGCTCATTTTGGGGTTAAATATGACACCAAGGTTCCAAACAATGTGGTTCAGCCTCAGACAGATGCCAGGGAGGCTGATGGAGTCGGTGGCTAGGGAACGGAGTTTATGGCGGGGCCGAGAGAGGTGGTAGTGAGGTAAATTAGTGTTGTTGGGCGAGATCAAATGTGAACGCAGTATTCCAGAACTGAATAGCAGATTGCAAGAGCTGATTACTGTAAAGTGCGGACATTGGCTCCCCAGGTAGAGCCGGAAAGTTTAGCAATTGGGAAGCGATTAAAATTGGGGGTGCTCAAGAAGCCAGAATTGGAGGAGTGCAAATACCTCGGAGGGTTGTAGGGCTGGAAGAGATTAAAGAGATAGGGGGGGCGAGGAAATGGTGGGATTTGAAAATAAGGACAAGAATTTTAAAATTGAGGTGTTGCTCAACAGGTAGCCAATGTAAGTCAGCGAGCACAGGGGTCATGGGTGAACGGGACTTGGTGCGAGTTAGGACATAGGCAGCCGAATTTTGGAAGGAAAGTTTATGGAGGGTGGAACGTGAGAGGCCGGCCAGGAGTGCATTTGACTTTCTCATCAGTTTTCAGCAGATGCTTTTTGTCGGTTCGTGATCAGTCGAGGGTGACATCCAAGTAAAGAGGGTGAGCATAATTTTTGAGACGTTGACCATTTAAGATGATAGTGAGTATACATAGAATTATTTGGGCTGAATGGCCTTTTTCTTTGTCCATGCAGTCCATGCTGGCGTTTATGCTCCACTCAAGCCTCCTTCTGTCTTTCCTTATCTAAATCTATCAGCATAACCCTCTCTTCCCTTCTCCCTCATATGCTTGTCTAGCCTCCCCTAAAATGCATTGATACTACTCGCTTCAACCACCCCATGTGGTAGCAAGTTCCACATTCTCACCACTCTTTGGGATTTCTTGGGGATTATCTTATGTTGATGGCCTCCAGTTATGCTCTTGCACACATATAGAAACATTCTCTATCCACTCTATCAAAACCTTTCATAATTTTAAAGACCTCAGTGAGGTCATCCCTCAACCTTCTTTTTCAAGAGAAAAGCGACCTAGTCTGTTCATCCTTTCCTGATATGTATACCCTCACATTTTTGGTATCATCCTTGTAAATCTCTCTGCATCCTTTCCAGAGACTCGATATCCTTTTCATAATATGGCGACCAGAACTGTACGCGGTACTCTAAGGACAGATTTTCTGGTCTTTTGCGTTCCGTTTGTCACCCCGGAGCAGCGGCAATGACGGTGGTGAGGACTTCTGGGCAGGCAGTCAGCCTCCAGCACCCTTCGGGGGTTTTCGGGGCCGGTTTTGTGGCGGTGCGCAGTAGCAATGCCCGGAAGAGCTGCGCCGGTGTGCAACGCCTCTGGTTGCAGCATCAGCTCGCCTTTTGACTCCTGCCCGACCCGTACGCCCCGCAGTGACCGCCTGAGAAAACGGGTGGTCCAACCTATATCGACTGCAGATATGTAAATCATGTCGTCCTAAGGCAAATGTGATTGTTTTTTCTTTTAATTTGTTTTTGAAGTTTATGTTGCGGTGATGTGGGAATGTTTTTGTGGGGTTTCTTTCTACCAGGACGTCTCTCAGAGTGCACCCCGGCCAGCTCTTTAGCTCGGGATTTTCCCATGCGAACCCCCTAAGAGAGGTGTACACCGTCTCCCTTAGCACTGCACCCCACACTCAGGGCCCAGCTGCCCAATTTTGATGACTGAGGCGCAAACTGTTCCCAGGCACAAACTTTACCGCCCCGCCGCCATTACCGCCCCAAAACCATCAAAGCCGAAAATTCAGCCTGAAGTGTGGTCTAACCAAGGTTCGATACAGGTTTAGCATAACTTCCCTACTTTTCAATTCTATATCTCTAGAAATAAACACCAGTGCTTGGTTTGCTTTTCTTATGACCTTGCTAACCTCTGTCACAACTTTTGGTGATTTGTGTATGTGTACTCCGAGATCCCTTTGTTCTTCTCCCCCAACAAGTCTCACACCCTCCAAGTAATAAGTGATCTCCGTATTCTTCCTACCAAAATGTAATACCTCACATTTATCTGTGTGGAACTTCATTTGTCAATTATATGCCCATTCTGCAAGTTTATTAATGTCTTCCTGTAATTTGTTGCAGTCCTCCTCAGTATTGACTATCGCTCCCAATTTGGTGTCATTCACAAATTTAGAAATTGCGATTTTGATTCCAAGGCCTAAATTATTAATATAAATTGTGAACAACGGTGGTCCCAGCACTGATCCTTGTGGAACACCACTACCCACCTTCTGCCCCTGTGAATAGCTACCCTTTATCCCTACTCTCTGCTTTCTGTCTTGAAGCCAGCTCGCGATCCATTCTGCTACTTGTCCCCTGACTCCGCATTCTCTGACCTGGTTCATCAGTCTATTATGGAGTACCTTATCGAAGGCCTTTGAAAATCTAGATACATTACATCTATTGCATTACCATTATCTACTCTCTCTGTTACCTCTTCAAAAAATTCAATAAACTTAGTCAAGCAAGAATTTCCCTTTTGAAATCCATGCTGACTATTCATGATTATACTTTTTGTTTCTAGATGCTCTTCTATTTTTTCCTTTAGTAGGGATTCCATTATTTTTCCTCCACCGATGTTTAGCTGACTGGTCGATAATTCTCTGGACATATTCTATATCTCTTCTTAAATCTAAGTATCTGCCAGTCCTCTGGCATGACACCTTTCTGCCTTGAAGCCAGCTAGCTATTCATTCTTGAGTTGACGAGAGGCAGCAACATTGTCCAAGTGAAAGACAGAGGACACAGTCTTTGCGGTATTTGGTTGAAGACAGCATTTCAGACAGTACGCCAACATAAGTTTCACATCATTATTGAGTGTTGTTTCCAAGAGACAAAAGTCACAAGCTTGAGTAATAAAGGCACTATCATCAGCATAGATGCATTTCCACAGTCCGGTCGCAGGAAGGTGGTTTATGTACGGATTAAAAAGGAGTGGTGCTGGAATGGATTCCTGAGGGAAGCCATGGATTTTGCATCTCCATGAGCTGGGGTCGGCCACATGTTCTCTGAAGCATTGACCACACAGCAGTAACTCATCTGAGCCAGTGGCCCAATTCAGCAGGACTCGATATTTTCGCCAGAAGACCAATATATTCCAGACAGTGCCATAAGCTGCTGTTAGATCAAGGAAGACAACACATGTCTCAAGGCTTTTCTGAAAGTCATTTTAAATGAAGGTGGTTGGAGCAAGTACTTCATCACACGTAAGAAATAGGAGCAGGAGTAGGCCATTTGACCCCTCGAGCCTGCTCTGCCATTCAATAAGATCAAGGCTGATCTGATCTTGGCCTCAACTCCCTGCCCACTCCCCATAACCCTTGACTCCCTTATCATTCAAAAATCTGTCGATCTCCACCATAAATATATTCAATGACCCAGCCTCCACAGCTCTTTGGGGTAGAGATTTCCAAAGATTCACGACCCTCTGAGAGAAGACATTCCTCCTCATTTCTGTTTTAAATGAGCGAACCCTTATTCTGCAACTATTCCCCCTAGTTCTAGATTCCCCCATGAGGGGAAACATCCTCTCTGCATCTATTCTGTCAAGCCCACTCAGAATCTTAGACATTTCAATAAGATCCCCTCTCATTCTTCTAAACTCCAATGAGTATAGGCCAACCTGCTCAACCTTTCTTCATACGACAACCCCTTCATCTCAGGAATCAACCTCGTGAACCTTCTCTGAACAGCCTCCAATGCAAGTATATCCCTCCTTAAATAGGAGACCACACGGTGGAAACCAGCTGGGCCTGGGTTCAGCATCGACGACTGCAGATATACGTTGGAGAAGCGATTGCTCAAGCATGTTATGGCAAACATTCAGGTGGGAGCTTGGTTAGTAGCTCATTGCTACCTGTGGGTCCTTGCCTGGCATAACTAGGCTAGTGATCTTTGCACAGCACCATACTGCTGGGATTCAGCCTTAAAGGACAACATGAGTGAAGAAACATGGGGTTCTACGGGGCTCAGTACCAGGTCCATTGCTTTTTGTGGTATATATCAATGATTTAAACTTCAATGTAGGGGGCATGATTAAGAAGTTTGCAGATGATACAAAAATTGGACGTGTGTTTGATAAAGAGAAAGAAAGCAGTAGACTGCAGGACGATATCAATGGACTAGTCAGGTGGGCAGAACAGTGGCAAATGGAATTCAATCCGGAGAAGTGTGAGGTCATGCATTTGGGGAGGGTTAACAAGGCAAGGGAATACACATTAAATAAGAACATAAGAAATAGGAGCAGGAGTAGGCCATTTGGCCCCTTGAGCCTGCTCCGCCATTTAATAAGATCATGGCTGATCTGATCATGGACTCACCTCCACTTCCCTGCCCGCTCCCCATAACCCTTTACTCCCTTACCGATCAAAAATCTGTCTATCTCCGCCTTAAATAAATTCAATGACCCAACCTCCATAGCTCTCCGGGGCAAGGAATTCCATAGATTTACAACCTCCTCCTCATCTCAGTTTTAAATGGCGACGCCTTATTCTGAGACTATGTCCCCTTGTTTTAGTTTTCCCTATGAGTGGAAATATCCTCTCTGCATCCACCTTGTCGAGCCCCCTCATTAACTTATATGTTGCAATAAGCTTGCCTCTCATTCTTCTGAACTCCAATGTGTATAGGCCCAGCCTACTCAATCTATCCTCATCAATCAACCCCTCATCTCTGGAATCAACCTCGTGAACTTTCTCTGAACAGCCTCCAATACAAGTATATCCTTCCTTAAATACAGAGACCAAAACTGTACACAGTACTCCAGGGGTGGCCTCCCCAATACCCTATACAGTTGTAGCAGGACTTCTCTGCTTTTATACTCTATCCCCTTGCAATAAAGGCCAACATTCCATTTGCCTTCCTGATTACTTGCTGTACCTGCATACTAACTTTTTGTGTTTCATGCACAAGGACCCCCAGGTCTCTCTGTACTGCAGCACTTTGCAATTTTTCTCCATTTAAATTATAATTTACTTTTCTATTATTTCTGCCAAAGTGGATAACCTCATGTTTTCCCACATTATACTCCACCTGTAAAGTTTTTGCCCACGCACTTAGCCTGTCGATATCCCTTTGCAGATTTTTTGTGTCCTCCTCACAATTGCTTTCCCACCCATCTTTGTATCATCAGCAAACTTGGCTACATTACACTCGGTCCCTTCATCCAAGTCATTAATATAGATTATAAATAGTTGAGGACCCAGCACCGATCCCTGCGGCACCCCACTCATCATAGGCAGTCCCTCGGAATCAAGGAAGGCTTGCTTCCATTCCTGAAGTGAGTTCTTTGGTGGCTGAACAGTTCAATATGAGAGCCACAGACTCTGTCACAGTTGGGACAGATAGTCGTTGAGGGAAGGGGTGGGTGGGACTGAATTGCCGCACGCTCTTTCCGCTGCCTGTGCTTGACTTCTGCATGCTCTCGGCGTTAAGACTCAAGGTGCTCCCGGATGCACTTTCTCCACTTAGGGCAGACTATGGCCAGGGACTCCCAGGTGTCAGTGGGGATGTCACACTTTTATCAGGGAGGCTTTGAGGGTGTCCTTGTAACGTTTCCGCTGCCCACCTTGAGTGTGGTCAGTGCTTCAATGCTGGGGATGTTAGCCTGAACGAGGACACTGATGTTGGTAATAGAAACATAAAAACATAAAAAATAGGTGCAGGAGTAGGTCATTCGGCCCTTCTAGCCTGCACCGCCATTCAATGATTTCATGGCTGAACATGCAACTTCAGTACCCCATTCCTGCTTTCTCGCCATACCCCTTGATCCCCCTAGTAGTAAGGACTACATCTAACTCCTTTTTGAATATATTTAGTGAATTGGCCTCAACAACTTTCTGTGTAGAGAATTCCACAGGTTCACCACTCTCTGGGTGAAGAAGTTTCTCCTCATCTCAGTCCTAAATGGCTTACCCCTTATCCTTAGACTGTGACCCCTGGTTCTGGACTTCCCCAACATTGGGAACATTCTTCCTGCATCTAACCTGTCTAACCCCGTCAGAATTTTAAACGTTTCTATGAGATCCCCTCTCATTCTTCTGAACTCCAGTGAATACAAGCCCAGTTGATCCAGTCTTTCTTGATATGTCAGTCCCGCCATCCCGGGAATCAGTCTGGTGAACCCTCGCTGCACTCCCTCAATAGCAAGAATGTCCTTCCTCAAGTTAGGAGACCAAAACTGTACACAATACTCCAGGTGTGGCCTCACCAAGGCCCTGTACAACTGTAGTAACACCTCCCTGCCCCTGTACTCAAATCCCCTCGCTATGAAGACCACCATGCCATTTGCTTTCTTAACCGCCTGCTGTACCTGCATGCCAACCTTCAATGACTGATGTACCATGACACCCAGGTCTCGCTGCACCTCCCCTTTTCCTAATCTGTCACCATTCAGATAATAGTCTGTCTCTCTGTTTTTACCACCAAAGTGGATAACCTCACATTTATCCACATTATACTTCATCATTTGCCCACTCACCTAACCTATCCAAGTCACTCTGCAGCTTCATAGCATCCTCCTCACAGCTCACACTGCCACCCAACTTGGTGCGCCTGTCCTCCCAGGGGATTTGTTGGATCTTGCGGAAACATTGTTAGTGATATTTCTCCAGCGACTTGAGGTGTCTACTGTACACGGTCCATGTCTCTGATCCATACAGGAGGGCTGGTATTACTACAGCCCTGTAGACCATGAGCTTGGTGGCAGTTTTGAGGGCCTGGTCTTGAAGCACTCTTTTCCTCAGGCGGCCGAACGCTGCACTGGCGCACTGGAGGCGGTGTTGGATCTCGTCGTCGATGCCTGCTCTTGTTGATAGGAGGCTCCCAAGATATGGAAAGTGGTCCACGGTGTCCAGGGCCGCGCCGTGGATCTTGATGACTGGGGGGCAGTGCTGTGTGACGAGGACAGGCTGGTGGAGGACCGGCACCCCACTAGTCACTGTTTGCCAACCAGAAAATAACCCATTTATCCCGACTCTCTGTTTTCTGTTATCCATGCTAATATATTAACCCCAACCCCGTGGGCTTTTATCTTGAGCAGTAACCTTTTATGTGACACCTTATCGAATGCCTTCTGGAAATCCATATAGACCACATCCACTGGTTCCTCCTTATCCACCCTGCTCGTTACATCCTCAAAGAACTCCAGCAAATTTGTCAAACATGATTTCCCTTTCATAAAACCATGCTGACTCTGGTTGATTGAATTATGCTTTTCCAAATGTCCCGCTACTGCTTCCTTAATAATGGACTCCAGCATTTTCCCAACGACAGATGTTAGACTAACTGGTCTATAGTTTCCTGCTTTTTGTTGCCTCCTTTTTTAAATAGGGACGTTACATTTGCGGTTTTCCAATCTGCTGGGACCGCCCCAGAATCCAGGAAATTTTGGTAGATTACAACCTATGCACCCACTATCTCTGCAGCCACTTCTCTTAAAACCCTAGGATGTAAGGCATCAGGTCGGAGAGACTTGTCCGCCTTTCGTCCTATTATTTTACCGAGTACTACTTCCTCCCTATAGCTCCTTGATTATCCACTATTGGGATGTTTTTAGTGTCTTCTACCATGAAGACCGATACAAAATATTTGTTCAACGTCTCTGCCCTTTCCCCGTTCTCCATTATTAATTCCCCAGTCTCATCCTCCAGGGGACCAACATTTACTTTAGCCACTCTCTTCCTTTTTATGTACCTGTAGAAACTCTTACTATCTATTTTTATATTTTATGCTCGTTTACTTTCATCTAGCTTCCCTCTCTTAATCATATTTTTAGTCGTTGTTAGATCTCTTAATTTTCAATGAAATGCGAACTCCGGTTGTAGTGTTAATGTAACTTTATTCTGGCAGCAGCAACAAGTTCTTGGCTTTAAGCCAGGCCTTTGTCCTTCTGAGACCACATGGCCAAAATGGCTGTTCATATACCTGATCAGTTTACAGAAAAGAACTCGCCTTCTTCGACCTTATTGGCTCAATTGATAGTCTGTTAACCTTTAATCGGCTCGCTATCCAAGGTCCTCAAATGTCAAGTTGATTGATGACTTAATGCAACATGCTGAGTTGCATGTAACAGCTTTGACTTGGGGTCTGAATTTTCACAGCCAGTCTGAATGCAGCATGTTTGAATTCTCTATCAGTTGTTCTCTGCTGGCTTTTAAAAATTTCTCAATCCTCTGGTCTCCCACTAGTCTTGGCCACTTTGTATGCCTTTGTTTTCAATTTGATACCATCCCTTATTTTTTTAGTTAGCCACGGATGGTTATCCCTTCTCTTACAGTCTTTCCTTCTCATTGGGATATATTTTTGTTGCAAGTTATGAAATATCTCCTTAAATGTCTTGCCACTGCTCATCAACCATCCCATTCTTTAGTCTATTTTCCCAGTCTACTTTAGCCAACTCTGCACTCATGGTAGGACACTGAGAAATGTAGAGGAACAGAGAGACCTTGGAATATATGTCCACAGATCCCTGAAGGTAGCAGGGCAGGCAGATAAGATGGTTAAGCGGGCATATGGGATACTTTTTTATATTGGCCGAGACATAGAATATGAGAGCAGGGAGGTTATGCTAGAACTGTATAAAACATTAGTTAGGCCACAGCTAGAGTACTGCATACAGTTCTGGTCACTACATTACAGGAACGATGTGATTGCACTTGAGGGTACAGAGAGATTTACGAGGATGTTGCCAGGACTGGAGAATTTTAGCTATGAGGAAAGATTGGATAGGATGGGGATGTTTTCTTTGGATCAGAGGAGCCTGAGGGGAAATTTAATTGAGGTGTATAAAATGATGAGGGGCATAGACAGAATGGATAGGAAGCACATAGTTCTCTTAGCAGAGAGGTCAATAACTAAGGGACATAAATTTAAAGTAATTGGTCGAAGGATTAGATGGGAATTGAGAATTTCTTTTTCCCCAGAGGTTGGTGGGGTCTGGAACTCACTGCCTGAAAGGATGATAGAGGCAGAAACCTGTAATGCCCTTTAACACTACTATAAATTCACACGAGGCACATTCTGCAGACAAGGTCATGCTGTGACCTGAACTTTTATTGACAGGACCAAGAAGTGATGACCCTGCGTGGGACATCCCTTTATATACCTGGATGACCAGATGAGGAGTGTCTCCCACAAGTTCACCCCCTGTGGTCAAGGTGTGCATTTCTTAGGTGTATACAGTATTGCAGTGTTGTTACATGAAGGTTACAGTTACATGAAGGTTACATACATGACAAAACCCTCATCGCATTTAAAAAGTACTTGAATGCGCACTTAAAGAGCCGTAGCCTGCAGGGCTATCGACCAAGAGCTGGAAAGTGGGATTAGGCTGGATAGCTCTTTATCGATCACAGACACAATGACCTCCTTCTGTGCCATAAACATCTATGATTCTATATCCAATTACAAGCTTGTGGACCAAAGTTCTTCAAACAAATCAGGGTATATGTTGTCGCAATACCAGGTTTCATATTATGCAGCATAGTCAAGTTTGGATGGTGTGAAGGCTGCTGGCGGGGAGTGGGTGGTCCTGGTTCAGGGCATTTTGATGGAAGTGATGCCATTCAGCGTGTACTTTCCGTTCAAAGCCATTGTTGCGACAAGGCTCGAGCCACTTTTAGTAGGGGACTGGCAACAGCATTGGTCTGCACAATCGTCGGCCTATGTTCATGGATGTTAAGCAATGCCTCGATTTCAAAATTCTCATCCTTGTTTATAAATCCCTCCATGGCAGTGTCCCTCCCTATCTCTGTAATCAATTTCAGCCTCACAACCCCACTGTCTGTGCTCCTAAAATTCTGCCCACTTGAGCATCCCTGATTATAACTGCTCAACCATTGGTAGCTGTGACTTCAGTTGCCTGGGCCTTAAGCTCTGGAACTCCTTCCCTAAACCTCTCTGCCTCTCTTTCCTCCTTTAAGACGCTCCTTAAAACCTACCTCTTTAACCAAGCTTTTGGTCATCTGCCATAATTTCTTCTTATGTGGCTCGGTGTCAAATTTATCTGTTTTGTCTTATAACACTGCTGTGAAGAGCCTTGGGATGTTTTATTACGTTAAAGGCGTTATATAACTAAAAGTTGTTGTTGTTGTTGTTGTTGAGCAGCACCCAGGCAACAGATGAGGCTCCAGCTTTTCTAACACGAACATGTAAAATCCATCCTTGGAGTTGGCTCTTCCCAACGGGCTGAATGAGGAGCATCAAGTGATTCTCGCATACTGCAGTATCTGGGTTGCCGGGTTCCTGGTATGGTTTCAATACCGCAGCGTACTCTTTGTGCAAGGCATCAGAGTTCTCAGTGCACCCCCTATGAATAATCGCTTTATCAGTGAAACTAATGATGAAACCAACAGATCAGTCAAAGATCCTGGTCAAATGGCTAATAACGAAAGCTCTTCTCAGACAAACATAATAACGTGAGCTTCAATTGACGTGTTCTGTAACCTTTCGGTTTCAACATGAACTCTGGCATTGTTTCAGTTCTGTGCATATTTGAATGTCTGGATTTTTCCAACTTCCTCTTAATGTTGTTGTTTGACTAAAATTATATACGTTATCAACATTACTGAGTTGGTTATTCTCCAAAAAGCTCTGCCAGAAAAATATTTCATGGGTTGTAATGTGGGTGGTGTGATTTACAATTCCTTCAAAGTTCAAACTAAAAAACAGAAAACAGCGGCACCTGCGGGTTATTGATCAGTATCTTTCTGGTCCATCAAGGGAGGAGGCATTGCTGGATCTGGTTCTGGGGAATGAGGTGGGTCAAGTGGTGCAAGTATCAGTAGGTGAACATTTAGGAAACAGTGATCATAGTATCATAAGGTTTAGATTAGCTATGAAAAAGGACTGGGAGAAATATGGAGTAAAAATACTTCATTGGAGGAAGGCAAATTTCAGTGGGATGAGAATGGATCTGGCCCAGGTAAATTGGAATCAAAGATTGGCAGGCAAAGCTCCTTTAAAGTGGAAATAGTTCAGATACAGTCGAAGTACATTCCCACTAGGGAGAAAGGGAGGACTTAGTTTTAGGGAATGAAGCTGGGCAGGTGGAAGGGGTATCAGTGGGAGAGCATTTTGGTGGTAGTGATCATAATTCAGTTAGATTTAGGATTCTAATGGAAAAGGACAAAGATAGACCAGGAATAAAAGTTCTCAATTGGGGAAAAGCCAACTTTGCTAAGCTGAGATGTGATTTAGCCACAGTGGACTGGAAACAGCTACTTGAAGGAAAATCAGTGTCAGAGCAGTGGAGGGCATTCAAGGAGGATAATGAGGGTTCAGAGCAAGAATGTTCCCTTAAATAAAAAGGGTGGGACTAACAAACGTAGAGACCTCTGGATATTAAGGAGCATACAGGGTAGGATAAAGAAAAAGAGGGAAGCTTATGACAGATACCGAGGGCTAAATACTGCAGAATCCCTAGAGGATTAGAGAAAGTGCAGGGGTGAAATTAAAAAGGAAATTAGAAAAGCAAAGAGAGAGCAGGAAAAAATATTGGCAAGTAAAATCAAGGAAAACCTAAATATGTTTTATAAATACATTAAAAGCAAGAGGATAACTAAAGAAAGAGTAAGACCTAATCAAAGCCATGAAAGTAATCTCTGTGTGGAAGCGGAAGATGTGATTCTTAATAAATATTTTGTGTCTGTTTTCACATACGAGAGGGGCAATGGTGGTATTGTAATCAGGGAGGAGGAGCGCGAAATATTAGATGAAATAAATATAGTGGGAGAGGAAGTATTAAGGGACTTAGCAGCTTTGAAAGTAGATAAATCCCCAGGCCCGGATGAAATGTATTCCAGGCTGTTAAGAGAAGCAAGAGAGGAAATAGTAGAGGCTTTGACCATCATTTTCCAATCCTCCCTGGCTACAGGTGTGGTGCCGGAGGACTGGACGACTGCTATTGTTGTACCTTTGTTTAAAAAAGGGAGAAAGGGATAGACCAAGTAATTACAGGCCAATCAGCCGAACCTCGCTGGTGGGAAAATTATTGGAAAAATTCTGAGGGAAAGGATAAATCTTCATTTAGAAAGACACGGATTAAGACAAGGACAGTCGGCATGGATTTGTCAGGGAAGGTTGTGTCTGACTAACTTGATTGAATTTTTTAAGAAGGTAACAAGGAGAGTCAATGATGGAAGTGCGTTTGATGTAGTGTACATGGATTTTAGCAAGGCTTTTGATAAGGTCTCACATGGCAGACTGATATTAAAAGTAAAGGCCCATGGAATCCAAAGCAAAGTGGCAAATTGAATCCAAAATTGGCTCAGAGGGTGGAAGCAAAGGGTAATGGTCGATGGGTGTTTTTGTGACTGAAAGGCTGCTCCAGTGGGATTTCCACAGGGCCCATTACTAGGTCCTTTGCTTTTTGTGGCATATATCAATGATTTAGACTTGAATGTAAGGAGTTAGGAATAACTAGTTTGCAGATGATACAAAAATTGGCCGTGTGGTTGATAATGAAGACGAAAGCTATAGACTGCAGGAAGACATCAATAGACTGGTCAGGAAGGCAGAACAGTGGCAAATGGAATTCAATCCGGAGAAGTGTGAGGTCATCATCATCATAGGCAGTCCCTCGGAATCGAGGGAGACTTGCTTCCTCTCCTGAAGTGAGTTCTTTGGTGGCTGAACAGTCCAATATGAGAACTGTCACAGGTGGGACAGATAGTCGTTGAGGGAAGGGGTGGGTGGGACTGGTTTGCTGCACGCCCTTTCCACTGCCTGTGCTTGATTTCTGCATGCTCTCAGCGTTGAGACTCAAAGTGCTCAGTGCCCTCCCAGATGCACTTTCTCCACTGAGGGCGGTCTTTGGTCAGGGACTCCCAGGTGTCAGTGGGGATGTCTCACTTTATCAGGGAGGCTTTGAGGGTGTCCTTGTAAGATTTCCGCTGCCCACCTTTGGCTTGTTTTCCGTGAAGGAGCTCCACATAAAGCACTTGCTTTGGGAGTCTCGTGTCTGGCATGCGAACCATGTGGCCAGCCCAGCGGAGCTGATCGAGTGTGATCAGTGCTTCAATACTGGGGATGTTAACTTGGACAAGGCCGCTGATGTTGGTGCACCTGTCCTCCCAGGGGATTTACAGGATCTTGCGGAGACATCGTTGGTGATATATCTCCAGTGACTTGAGGTGTCTACTGTACATGGTCCATGCCTCTGAGCCATACAGGATGGCGGGTATTACTACAGCCCTGTAGACCATGAGCTGGATGGTAGATTTGAGGGCCTGGTCTTCGAACACTCTTTTCCTTAGGCGGCCGAAGGCTGCACTGGCGCACTGGAGGCGGTGTTGAATCTCCTCATCATGTCTGCTTTTGTTGATAAAAGGTTCCCGAGGTATGGGAAATGGTCCACGTTGTCAAGGGCCACGCCGTAGATCTTGATGACTTGGGGGGAGCAGTGCTGTGCAGCGAGGACAGGCTGGTGGAGGACTTTTGTCTTACGGATGTTTAGCCCAAGGCCCATGCTTCCGTACACTTCAGTAAATACGCGACTATATCCTGGAGTTCAGCCTCAGAATGTGCGCAGATGCAGGCATCGACCGCGTACTGTAGCTCAACGACAGAGGTTGGGGTGATCTTGGACATGGCCTGGAGGCGGCGAAGGTTAAACAGCTTCCCACTGGTTCTGTAATTTAGTTCCACTCCAGCAGGGAGCTTGTTGACTGTGAGGTGGAACATGGCAGTGAGGAAAGATTGAGAAGAGGGTTGGAGCGATGACACAGCCCTGTTTGACCCCGGTCCGGACATGGATTGGGTCTGTAATGAATCCATTGGTAAGGATCACGGCCTGCATGTCATCGTGGAGCAGGCGAAGGATGTTGACAAACTTTTGGGGGCATCCAAAACGGAGGAGGATGCTCCATTGACCCTCGCGGTTGACAGTGTCAAAGGCCTTTGTAAGGTCAAAAAAGGCCATGTAGAAGGGCTAGCTTTGCTCCCTGCAGCTGTCGCGCTGCAAAGATCATGTCCGTTGTGTCCCATAGGGGACGAAATCCGCACTGTGACTCCGGGAGAATACGGTTGAGGAGTCTAGCGACAACTTTCCCAGTGGCTGATAGCAGGGAGTTTCGTCATGGATCTTGATAATCGAAGAGCAGTACTGTGTGGCAGGGGAAGGTTGGTAAAGGACCTTCGTCTTACTGATGTTTAATGTAAGACCCAGACTCTCGTACGCTTCAGTGAAGGTGTCAACAATGGTTTGAAGTTCGGCTTCCGAGAGTGCACAAACGCAAGCCTCATCTGCATATTGTAATTCAATGACAGAGGTTGGAGCAACCTTGGATCTGGACTGGAGGCGTCGGAGGTTGAAGAATTTCCCGCTTGTCCTGTAGATTAACTCCACTCCAGCGGGGAGCTTGTTAAGGGTGAGGTGAAGCATTGCAGCAAGGAAGATTGAGAAGAGCATTGGTGCAATGACACAGCCTTGCTTGACCCCGGTCTGCACTTGTAGTCTGAGGTGGATCCGTTGGTAAGAATCACGGCTTGCATGTCATCGTGAAGCAGGCAGAGGATGGTGACAAATTTATGAGGACAGCCGAATTTGAGAAGAACACTCCATAATCCCTCACGATTGACTTGGCTATGCACCTGAAGTAACCTACAAGGCTACAGACCAAGAGCTGTGATTCTATGAATGATACCAGGGATGAGGGACTTTAGTTACGTAGATAGTCTGGAGAAGCTGGGGTTGTTATCATAGAATCATAGAAATTTACAGCACGGAAGGAGTCCTTTTTGGCCCATCATGTCCGTGCCAACCAACCACGAGCTATCCAGCCTAATCCCACTTTCCAGCTCTTGGTCCGTAGCCCTGTAGGTTACAGCACTTTAAGTACACATCCAAGTATTATTTAAATGTGGTGAGGGTTTCTGCCTCTACCACCCTTTCAGGCAGTGAGTTTCAGACCCCACTACCCTCTGGGTGAAGAAATTTCCTCTCATATCTCCTCTAAACTCCCCCCCATTAATTTAAATCTATGTCCCCTGATTGTTGACCCCTCTGCCAAGGGAAACAGATCCTTCCTATCCACTCTATCCAGGCCCCTCATAATTTTATACACCTCAATCAGGTTTCCCCTCAGCCTCCTCTGTTCCAAAGAAAACAGACCCAGCATCTCCAATCTTTGGTCATTGCCAAAATTCTCCAGTCCAGGCAACATTCTTGTAAATCTCCTCTGCACCGTTTCCAGTGCAATCACATCTTTCCTGTAATGTGGTGACCAGAACTGCACACAGTACTCCAGCTGTAGCCTAATCAGTGTTTTATACAGTTCAAGCAGAACCTCCTTGCTCTTGTATTACATGCCTCAACTGATAAAGGCAAGTATTCCATATGCCTTCTTAACCACCTTATCTATCTGGCCTGCTACTTTTGGGATCTGTGGATCTGCCTCCAAGGCCCCTTTGTTCCTCTACACTTTTCAGTGTCGTACCATTTAATGTGTATTCCCTTACCTTGTTAGACCTCCCAAATGCATTAATTCACACTTACCCGACATAAGAAAAAATGTTCTTCTTGGAGCAGAGAAGGTTGAAAGGAGATTTGATGGAGGTGTTCAAATCATGAGGAGTCTGGACAGAGTACATAGAGAGAAACTGTTCCCATTGGCAGAAGAGTTGAGAATTAGAGGACATAGATTTAAGGTGATTGGCAAAAGAACCAAAGGCAACATCAGAAAAAACTTTTTACACAGCGATTAGGATCTGGAATACACTGCCTGAAAGGGTGCTGGAGGCAGACTCAATAATGGCTTTCAAAAGGGAGTTGGATAAGTACCTGAAAGAAAAAAATTGTAGGGCTATGGGGAAAGGGCTGGGGAGTGGGATTAGCTGAAGAGCTCTTGCAGAGAGCCGGCACAGGCTCGACAGGCCGAATGGCCTCCTTCAGTGCTGTAACCATTCTATGATTCTATAATTGTGGGGTACAACTGTCTATCACAGCGCCACCTGCCGGTTATGGTGGGACATAACAGTCAGACAGGGCGCCACCTGCTGGCAACTGTTGGGTACAGCAGTCTATCACAGCGCCACCTGTCAGTTCCTGTGGGGTACAACAGTTGGAAACAGCGCCACCTGCCGGACACTGGGGGGCGGGGGGGGGCGGGGATTGTCGGGTACAACTGTTTCACACAGCGTCATCTGCTGGTCACCGTCGGGTACAACAGTCAGACACGGAATCATCTGCCGGTTACTGTGCGGGCAATGATAGCAGTGCGATGTTCTGGTCTGTCGCTGTTGGGCTTGTTCATAAGAGTCCTGACATTCTAGGCCCCGAACTTCATTTTAAAAAGGTGGAAGATGCCTGTGCATGAATTCTTTTAATGTGGGGTGGCCGTTCCACACCAGCCACCACAGGTCTTGGTCCAATGGCAAAGGAGCCCATGGCGACTGGAGACTAGGCTCTGCTGCATGAGCCGAGCATACACACACATATTCCCACTGACCCCCTCCCTCCCTCCCTCCCTCAGGTCCTCTCTCCCTAGATTTCAGAGATTGCAGTGAAGGTGAGCGCACTGACCTTGGAGCAGCAATACTGACACTGTACCCTCGGCTCCAGCTCCAGTCCATTCGCAGGCTCTGCTGCACTTTTGCCGCTCTCTCTCCAGCCGCTCACGCTTTGGTCGTTGGGTCTTTACTAATGGCCGCCTGTATTCTGGCCTCGATCCTGACCTCACTGATGGCCCCAACCTCCCTACCTCGATGCTGGCCTTGGGTCCCGACCTTCATAAGAACACAAGAAATAGGAGCAGGAGGAGGCCTTTGCCCCCTCGAGCCTGCTGCACCATTTAATAAGATCATGGCTGATCTGATCCTGGCCTCAACTCAACTTCTCTGCCTGCTCCCCATAACTCTTCACTCCCTTATCATTCAAAAATCTGTCTATCTACACCTTAAATATATTCGATGACCCAGCCTCCACAGCCCTCTGGGGTTGAGAATTCCAAAGATTCACGACTCTCTGAGAGAAGAAATTTCTCCTCATTTCCGTTTTAAATGGGCGATCCTTTATTCTGAAACTATGCCCCCTAGTTCTAGATTCCCCCACGAGGGGAAACATCCTCCCTGCATCAGAGAGACAAGTACAAGACCTCGTGGCTACACCCTCGTTCCGGACACTGGTATCCGTTAGACTACGTCATCGTCCGAGCGAGGGACCACAAGGATGTCCGCATTACCCGAGCCATGACAGGAGCTGACGACTGCTGGACTAACCACCACCTAATCCACTCTGTTATTTCCATCAAAATAGCCTCAAAATGACGGTGGCAACAGAAACACTGCCACAGAAAAATCAATGCCAATGCATTTGAAGACCCTGCAAAGAAAGTCCTATTCCGTCAATACCTCACAATGCCTGACGACTCCCAATGAACCAAAGCAGCAGAATGTCCATAGTGCGTGGTCTGCCCTCAAGTCCACCATACTTGGCACCTGTGAAGAGACTGTTCACTCTACATCAAGACTGGTTCGATGAGAACGACCAGGAGAGCCAGGAGCTAATAAACTGTAAACGCAAGGCAATCATGAATTGGAAACATCATCATAACATTGTCCACACGCCCGATATTCCCGAAACAAGCACTCTACTCCGAGCTCCACCATGGCAAGAAGCCCCAGGAGGGCAGAGAAAACACTTCAAAGACACCCTCAAAGCCTCCCTGAAAAATGTAACACCCCCCGGTCCAAGACCACTCAAAGTGGAGGAGAAGCATCCGAGAAGGCGCTGAACACTTCGAGTCTTTTCATCAGGAGCACGCAGAAGCCAAGTACAAACAGCGGAAGGAGCGTATGACAAACCAAGCACCCCACCAACCCGTCCCTTCAACCACCACCTGTCCCACCTGTGACAGAGTCTGTAGATCCCGCATTGGTCTCATCAGTCACCTCATAAGAACATAAGAATTAGGAACAGGAGTAGGCCATTTTGCCCCTCGAGCCTGCTCCGCCATTCAACAAGATCATGGCTGATCTGGCCGTGGACTCAGCTCCACTTACCCGCCCGCTCCCCATAACCCTTAATTCCCTTATTGGTTAAAAATCTATCTATCTGTGATTTGAATACATTCAATGAGCTAGCCTCAACTGCTTCCTTCGGCAGAGAATTCCACAGATTCACAACCCTCTGGGAGAAGAAATTCCTTCTCAACTCGGTTTTAAATTGGCTCCCCCGTATTTTGAGGCTGTGGCCCCGAGTTCTAGTCTCCCCGACCAGTGGAAACAACCTCTCTGCCTCTATCTTGTCTATCCCTTTCATTATTTTAAATGTTTCTATAAGATCACCCTCATCCTTCTGAACTCCAACGAGTAAAGACCCAGTCTACTCAATCTATCATCATAAGGTAACCCCCTCATCTCCGGAATCAGCCTAGTGAATCGTCTCTGTACCCGCTCCAAGGCTAGTATATCCTTCCTTAAGTAAGGTGACCAAAACTGCACGCAGTACTCCAGGTGCGGCCTCACCAATACCCTGTACAGTTGCAGCAGGACCTCCCTGCTTTTGTACTCCATCCCTCTCGCAATCAAGGCCAACATATCATTCGCCTTCCTGATTACCTGCTGCACCTGCAAACTAACTTTTTGGGATTAATGCACAAGGACCCCCAGGTCCCTCTGCACCGCAGCATGTTGTAATTTCTCCCTATTCAAATAATATTCCCTTTTACTGTTTTTTTTCCCAAGGTGGATGACCTCACATTTTCCGACATTGTATTCCATCTGCCAAACCTTAGCCCATTCGCTTAACCTATCTAAATCTCTTTGCAGCTTCTCTGTGTCCTCCACACAACCCGCTTTCCCACTAATCTTTGTGTCATCTGCAAATTTTGTTACATTACACTCTGTCCCTTCTTCCAGGTCATCTATATATATTGTAAACAGTTGTGGTCCCAGCACCGATCCCTGTGGCACACCACTAACTACCGATTTCCAACCCGAAAAGGACCCATTTATCCCGACTCTCTGCTTTCTGTTCGCCAGCCAATTCTTGATCCATGCTAATACATTTCCTCTGGCTCCGCGTACCTTTATCTTCTGCAGTAACCTTTTGTGTGGCACCTTATCGAATGCCTTTTGAAAATCTAAATACACCACATCCATCGGTACATCTCTATCCACCATGCTCGTTATATCCTCAAAGAATTCCAGTAAATTAGTTAAACGTGATTTCCCCTTCATGAATCCATGTTGCGTCTGCTTGATTGCACTATTCCTATCTAGATGTCCCGCTGTTTCTTCCTTAATGATAGCTTCAAGCATTTTCCCCACTACAGATGTTAAACTAAGCGGCCTATAGTTACCTGCCTTTTGTCTGCCCCCTTTTTTAAACAGAGGCGTTACATTAGCTGCTTTCCAATCTGCTGGTACCTCCCCAGAGTCCAGAGAATTTTGGTAGATTATAACGAATGCATCTGCTATAACTTCCGCCATCTCTTTTAATACCCTGGGATGCATTTCATCAGGACCAGGGGACTTGTCTACCTTGAGTCCCATTAGCCTGTCCAGCACTATCTCCCTAGTGATAGTGATTGTCTCAAGGTCCTCCCTTCCCACATTCCTGTGACCAGCAATTTTTGGCAAGGTTTTTGTGTCTTTCACTGTGAAGACCGAAGCAAAATAATTGTTTAAGGTCTCAGCTATTTCCACATTTCCCATTATTAAATCCCCCTTCTAAGGGACCAACATTTACTTTAGTCACTCTCTTCCGTTTTATATATCGGTAAAGGCTTTTACTAACTGTTTTTATGTTTTGCGCAAGTTTACTTTCGTAATCTATCTTTCCTTTCTTTATTGCTTTCTTAGTCATTCTTTGCTGTCGTTTAAAATTTTCCCAATCTTCTAGTTTCCTACTAACCTTGGCCACCTTATATGCATTGGTTTTTAATTTGATACTCTCCTTTATTTCCTTGGTTATCCACGGCTGGTTATCCCTTCTCTTTCACTGGAATATATTTTTGTTGAGCATTATGAAAGAGCTCCTTAAAAGTCCTCCACTGTTCCTCAATTGTGCCACTGTTTAGTCTGTGTTCCCAGTCTACTTTAGCCAACTCTGCCCTCATCCCACTGTAGTCCCCTTTGTTTAAGCATAGTACGCTCGTTTGAGACACTACTTCCTCACCCTCAATCTGTATTATAAATTCAACCATACTGTGATCACTCATTCCGAGAGGATCTTTTATAGGAGATCGTTTATTATTCCTGTCTCATTACCCAGGACCAGATCTAAGATAGCTTGCTCCCTTGTAGGTTCTGTAACATACTGTTCGAAGAAATAATCCCGTATGTATTCTATGAATTCCTCCTCCAGGCTACCCCATGCGATTTGATTTGACCAATCGATATGTAGGTTAAAATCCCCCATGATTACTGCCGTTTTCTTTTTCACATGCCTCCATTATTCCCTTGATTATTTTCCGCCCCACCGTGAAGTCATATTAGTGTGGAAGCAAGCCATCCTCAACTCCAGGGGACTGCCTAAGAAGACTGTGCGGTCCAACAGTCAGATACAATGCTCCCTGCTGATCACTTTGGGATACGACTAATTTGTAGAACACAAATAAACAAGTGCCCCTTGATTTAAAGGGGGGGAGGCACACTCCAAAAAACTTTTCAAGTGCCCCCCTTGTTGTTTTTTTTTCCTTTTTTTGAGGGCACTAAAACACAAATTGTACAAGTACCCCCTGGCTAAAAGGGGGGAGGGCACTAAAACCGACAACTTAAACAAATTAAACTTGACATTAAAATCAAATTAAAATTTGGTTGCCGGGGGTGATGATGCACTCCAGTCCCTCCGGAAGGCCGCGAGCACACCGGTGGACACCAGGTGCTCCATCTCCTGGGACACCCTGGCTCGGATGTAACTGCGGAAGAGAGGCAGGCAGACGTGCTAAACGAACCCCTCGACCGCCCGCTGCCTGGACCGGCTGATGACCCCCTTGGCCATGCCAAGGAGCAGTCCTACGAGGAGGTCTTCCGACCTGCCCGCTCCCCTCCACACAGGCCGCCCATTGATCAGGAGTGTGGGACTGAGGTGCAACCAGAATTTGAGGAGCAGCCCCTTCAAATAATGGAAGAGGGGCTGCAACCTCACATATTCGATAAAAACATCCTCCAGGCCAAGTCCCCAATAAATAGCAGGAGGACTCCCACGTAGAGTGCACTACATTGGGGAACCCCGCCTCCTCCGGATGGCAAGATGGTGCGCCATGGCGTGCACATTGGGGTACAACAGTCGGACACAGCGCCACCTGCCGGTCACTGTGGGATATAACAGTTTATCACAGCGCCACTTGCCGGTCACTGTGGGGTGCAACAGTTGGGCACAGTGCCACCTGCCGGTCACTGTGGAGTACAACAGTCAGGCACAGCACCACCTGCCCGTCACTGTCGGGTGCAACCAAGCTCATGGTCTTCAGGCCTGTAGTAATACCCGCCCTCCTGTATGGCTCAGAGGCATAGACGATGTACAGATGACAAGTCGCTGGAGATATACCACCACCCGATGTCTCCGCAAGATCCTACAAATCCCCTGGGAGGTCAAGCGCCACAACATCAGCGTCCTCGTCCAGGCTAACATCCCCAGCATTGAAACACTGACCACACTCGATCAGCTTCGCTGGGCAGGCCACATAGTTTGCATGCCAGACACGAGACTCCCAAAGCAAGTGCTCTACGCGGAGCTCCTTCACGGCAAATGAGCCAAAGGTGGGCAGGGGAAACGTTACAGGGACACCCTCAAAGCCTCCCTGAAAAAGTGCGACATCCCCATTGACACCTGGGAGTCCCGCCAAAGACCGCCCTAAGTGGAGGAAGTGCATCCAGGAGGGCGCTGAGCACCTCGAGCCTCAGCGCCGACAGTGTGCAGAAATCAAGCGCAGGCAGCGGAAAGAGTGTGCGGCAAACCAGTCCCACCCACCCCTTCCCTCACGACTATCTGTCCCACCTGTGACAGAGTCTGTGGCTCTCGTGTTGGACTGTACAGCCACCAAAGAACTCACTTCAGGAGTGGAAGCAAGTCTTCCTCGATTCCGAGGGACTGCCTATGATGATGATGAATCTGTATCCACCACCCGATCAGACAGTGCATTCTAAATCCTAACCACATGCCCTAGAGGTCTAGACACTTCTCCATTTCTTCCCACAATGGCTTAACAAGTGTTTCCTCTTTGTTTCCTCCAGTCTCCTCCACTCTGGTGTTCCTATCATTGTTGAAAGACTATTTGTTCTCTGTAAAAGTATCGGGCACAGCGACACCTGCTGGTCACTGTGGGGTGCAACAGTTTATCACAGCGCCGTCTGCTGGCCACTGTGGGGTGGAACAGCCGCACACAGCGCCACCTGCCGACCACTGTGTGGCACAACAGTTTATCACAGCGCCGCCTGCTGGTCACTGTGGGGTACCACAGTCGGACACAGCGCCACCTGCCGGTCACCGTGGAGTGCAACAGTCTATCACAACGCCGCCTGCCGCTCGCTGTGGGGTACAACTGTCTATCACAGCGCCGCCTCTCGGCGGCTCCCGGGTCATTACAGGAACGGCGCCAAAGCCCGGGGTCCGCGCGCTGCCGGAGGCCGCCCGGGGTTTATTTGGTTTCCGTCCTGTGGAGGGGCGGCGCGGAGCGGAGCGGGATGTTTGTGGCGCGGAGCATCGCGGCCGACCACAAGGACCTCATCCACGATGTTTCGTTCGACTTCCACGGCCGGAGGATGGCGACCTGCTCCAGTGATCAGAGCGTCAAGGTGCGGGGAGGGCCCGGATCCCGGGGGTGTCTAGGCCCAGGCCCAGGCCCCGGGGGGGATGGGATGTGGGGGGCCCGGGGCCGCGGGCTGTGAGTTAGCCGGACTGCCGTGGGCGAGGAGTCCGGGAAATTGTGGATGTTCATTCCCCGCTCACCGGCTCCACAAACCCGGCCCCCAGTCCCCGCACCAGGAGCAGGAGGCCCCCTCGGGCCTGTCCGCCATCCACTGAGATTGAAGAAAGACTTACATTTATATAGCGCCTTTCACGACCTCAGGATGTCCCAATGCGCTTTATAGCCAATGAAGTACTTTTGGAGTGCAGTCAATTTGCGCACAGCAAGCTCCCACAAACAGCAATGTGATAATGACCAGATAATCTGTTTTAGTGATGCTGATTGAGGGATAAATATTGGCCAGGAGACAGGGGATAACTCCCTGCTCTTCTTCAAAATAGTGCCATGGGATCTTTTATACCCACCTGAGAGGGCAGACGGGTTTAACGTCTCATCCAAAAGACAGCACCTCCGACAGTGCAGCACGTCAATCTGTGTACACGGAGATCCTACTGTTCCTAGCTTTTCATCATTTAAACCATTTCAAACCCAAAGAGTCGGGCTCGCACCCACACCTGATTCAGAGGCGAGAGTGCTATTACTGAGCCAAGCTGGTCAATGCGCAGAATGGGCCTCCTGGGTGGGGCCTTTGAGCCAAAACGCATCATTTTTAAGAAACAGATGCTGTGATAGAACCCACATTCTCTCTTTCAGAAAGGATGAGCTATACTGGGTCAATCAAGATGTGGAGAAAGTGTTGCCCCTTGTTGGGAAGTCCTAAACTAAGGTCATAAATATAAGATAGTCATTAATAAATCAAATAAGGAATCCAGGAGAAACTTCTTCGCCCAGAGATTGGTTAGAATCTGGAACTCGCTACCACAGGGAGTAGTTGCGGCAAGTAGCATGGGTGCATTTAACAGTAAGAACATAAGAAATAATAGCAGGAGTAGGCCATACGACCCCATGAGACTACCCCGTCATGGCTGATCTTCTACCTCAACTCCACTTTCCCGCACTATCCCCATATCCCTTAATTACCTTGATATCCAAAAATCTATCTCTCTCTGTCTTGATTATACTCCCACAGCCCTCTGGGGTAGAGGGTTATGAGGGAGAAAAGAGTAGAAGGTTACCCTGATAGAGTGAGATGAAGTAAGGTGGGAAGAGGCTCGTGTGGAGCATAAACACCGGCATGAATGAGTAGGGCCGAATGGCCTCTTTCTATGCTGTACATTCTATGTAATCTATACTGATCTTGTGAATAACTAGCTGGTTACATTCTAATAGGTGCTGGAAAGTGTTATGGGCTGCAAAGCAGCTACAGAGTTCAGATGACATTGTAAACTGAAAACAAAACTTGACTAGTTTGTGAAGTGAAGTCTTATTAGTCCGTGACTCCTGGCTGGTCTCTCGCATTCTACCCTTCGTAAACTAGAGGTGATCCAAAACTCGGCTGCCCGTGTCCTAACTCGCACCAAGTCCCACTCACGCATCACCCATGTGCTGGCTTCCGGTTAAGCAACACCTCGATTTCAAAATACCCATTCCCTCCTTATCTCTGTGATCTCCTCCAGCCTCACAACCACCCGAGATGTCTGCGCTCCTCTAATTCTGCTCTCTTGAGCATCCCTGATTATAATCGCTCAACCATTAGTGGCCGTACCTTCTGTTGCCTAGGCCCTAAGCTCTGGAATTCCCTCCCTAAACCTCCTACCTCTCTTTCCTCCTTTAAGACGCTCCTTAAAACCAAGCTTTTGGTCACCTGTGCTAATTTCAACTTATGTGGCTCGGTGTCAATTAAAAAAAATCTCATAATGCTCCTGTGAAGCGCCTTGGGACGTTTCAGTAAAAGGCGCTATATAAATTAATTCATCATTCATAGGCGGTCCCTCGAACGAGGATGACTTGCTTCCACAAGAGTTCACAGATGTTTCAATGAAGGACCCGATGTTCCAGTCCTGAACTCCAGTTGAGGGGGTGGAAGATGCCTGTGCGTGGATATTTTTAATGTGTGGTGACCGTTGCACATCAGCCACCACACGGGCTTGACAGAGCTAAGTCTTTGTCCAGTGGCAAGGGTTGAACCAGGACGACTGAAGACCTGCTCTGCTGCACGGATCTAGTGCGTACATATCGCAGTATGGGCTGGTCTGTGCTGCCCCGGGCCCTTGGCTCTTCTGGGCCCCGTACCCTCATTCACCGCACCTTTGCCCACGATGTTCCAGGGCCCAGCGCTCCAGCTCTATTTATCGCCCCGACCTGCGGTGGTGTTCTCGCACAGGTCGGGGCACCCACTATGTTCCAGGGCCCAATGCTCCAGCTCTATTTATCGCCCCGACCTGCGGTGGTGTTCTCGCACAGGTCGGGGCACCCACTATGTTCCAGGGCCCAATGCTCCAGCTCTATTTATAGCCCCGGCCTGCGGTGGTGTTCTCACACAGGTCGGGGAAGCCCACAACATACTGTTGTTGTTGAAGGGTCTCATCCACTTTCAGTGTTTGTGGCTCATTTGTGCCGTCAGGAAAAGCACAGGTCTCACTCCCTGCAAACTCAGAGCTGCCATATTGTGACACAGGTTGGGTGAAAGTTGAATTGGGAAGAGTGGGATTTATTTTGTTCTCCAATTCTCTCGGTTGTGTGCCATTCATTCCCTGGCCTCGAGGGTCAGCAGGCGACTTACTCCTAGGCTTCCAGTATTGTTGTGCAATGTGCTGCTCGATATAGGAGCGGGGATAAGACAGAGATTACCCTCCTAATAATTAGAATCCTAGAAATTTATAGCACAGAAGGAGGCCATTTCGGCTGATTGTGTCGGTGCCGGTCGAAAAAGAGCTATCCAGCCTAATCCCACCCTCCAGCAATAGTTGCCCTGTAGATTACGGCACTTCAAGTGCACATCCAAGTACTTTTTAAATATGGTGAGGGTTTCTGCCTCTACCACCCTTTCAGGCAATGCGTTACAGACCCCCTCCATCCACTGGGTGAGAAATGTTCTCAACTTCCCTGTGGGAAGCACCACTCAGGACAAGGAGTGCTACAGCATCCATTGGTCCATCAGTGGTCAGTTGTAATAAGTGTCAGCTGTGGCTCAGTGGGTAGCCCTCTCGCTTTTGAGTCAGAGGTTGTGAACACAAAAATCTACGCTGACTCACAAGTGCAGTGCTGAGAGAGTGCTACACTGTTGGAGGTGCCGTCTTTCAGATGAGACGTTAAACCGAGGCCCCGTCTGCTCTCTCAGGTGAACGTAAATGATCCCATGGCACTATTTCGAAGAGCAGCAGGGAAGTTCTCCCCGGTGTCCTGGCCAATATTTATCCCTCAATCAACAACACTCAAACAGATTATCTGCACTATATAAATGCAAGTTTTTCTTTTTCCATGTTCCACACACTTTGTGCTCCATTTATTCCCCGTGTAAGGTCGGTGAGGTGTCATTTGCAGCAGCTTTTACTACCAATAAAGATACTGCAGATGTGGGAGGGTGGAACTGTTGATGTAATAATATCTGTGAATGAGTTGAATATTTTTTTAACCAGTGCTGCTTTGGTGTGGCAGGTGTGGGACAAAGGTGAGACTGGTGAGTGGAACTGCACGGCAAGCTGGAAGGTAAGGAGCTGCTGCCTGGTGGAGGGATCAGGACAATGACTGTGCCTCTGGCCTCAACTACACCGTATACATGTCAACGCCAATGATCTCTTTAAACTGTGTGGACCCGCGCAGCGCTCCAGGGTCCCACGCAGCCGGTGAGCCTGCTTTAACATTGAAAAACTCTGCATGCACCGAGTTGTAAATGGGCCGCGCAGCCCTTGGTGGTAAAAACAGAGAGACAGACTATTATCTGAATGGTGACAGATTAGGAAAAGGGGAGGTGGAACGAGACCTGGGTGTCGTGGTACATCAGTCATTGAAGGTTGGCATGCAGGTACAGCAGGCGGTTAAGAAAGCAAATGGCATGTTGGCCTTCATAGCGAGGAGATTTGAGTACAGGGGCAGGGAGGTGTTGCTACAGTTGTACAGGGCCTTGGTGAGGCCACACCTGGAGTATTGTGTACAGTTTTGGTCTCCTAACTTGAGGAAGGACATTCTTGCTATTGAGGGAGTGCAGCAAAGGTTCACCAGACTGATTCCTGGGATGGTGGGACTGACCTATCAAGAAAGACTGGATCAACTGGGCTTGTATTCACTGGAGTTCAGAAGAATGAGAGGGGACCTCACAGAAACGTTTAAAATTCTGATGGGTTCAGACAGGTTAGATGCAGGAAGAATGTTCCCAATGTTGGGGAAGTCCAGGGGTCACAGTCTAAGGATAAGGGGTAAGCCATTTAGGACCGAGATGAGGAGAAACTTCTTCACCCAGAGAGTGGTGAACCTGTGGAATTCTCTACCACAGAAAGTTATTGAGGCCAATTCACTAAATAAATTCAAAAAGGAGTTAGATGAAGTCCTTACTACTAGGGGGATCAAGGGGTATGGCGAGAAAGCAGGAATGGGGTAGTGAAGTTGCATATTCAGCCATGAACTCATTGAATGGCGGTGCAGACTAGAAGGGCCGAATGGCCTACTTCCTGCACCTATTTTCTATGTTTCTAATTAAAAAAAATTACAGGCGACATTGTAAGGTTTTTTTGTGCCTGTGTGTGTGTCTATGCCTGTGTCTATGCCTGTGCCTGTGTGCGTGAGTGTCTATCTCCGTACCTGCGTGCACCTGTGTGTGTAACTGTACCTGTGTGTGTGTGTCTACCTGTGTGTGTGTCTATGTCTGTGCCTGTGTGTTTGTGTGAGTCTCCATAATCTCACAAATGACCATCGTTTCCGCTTAAGCATGAAATGCTGAACATCACTAAAGGTGTTGCTGAGTTCACACGTGGAAGCTGAAGCGAAGGCACCCTGTGTTCATGATCATGTCGGCTAGTGTTTGTGCAGCTCCTTCACCTTGTTCCAATCAGTAAATCCAACAAGTGACTGACTCGACAATAATCTTAAAAAACACATTTAAAAAATCGAACTTTTCTTCATGTTAATCATGTTTCTTTCGATGGTTTGATTCTAATAGTGAGGCTACCTTTATATACGTTGAGTCAGTTTCAAAGTGTGCACTTGTTCAAATATTTACCTTGTTTAGACAAAATACCATTTCTTGTGGAGAACAGGATTCCGCATGACCACTTAAAAGAATTTAGGTTATTACATAACAATTATAAGTATTTAAAGTGTAGGGAGTAGAGGTATGTACTGTGAAGTTATACAGATAAAAGAGGAAGGATATTTGTGTGTCTTCGATGCTGTTCTAAAGCCGGGTGTCTGGGTGATGTAAGAGCAGTGATTCTCCCTCAAATCCATTTCCTCTTTCCCCTCTCTCTCTCTTTGTTTGTGTGAAGGCTCCCGAGCTCCACTGAGTAACTGCACACAATGGCACTGTTACCATCTGGATTGTGGGCGATAGCAAGTGAGGACCAGCATCCTTCCACCCATCCGTGGTAAAGGATGAGAGCTTCAGGGTGCTCTGCTACTTTGTCCTGGTGGGACAATCACTAAGGAGGCGGTACTCAGTAAGATAATGGGACTAAAGGCAGATAAATCCCCTGGATCTGATGGCTTGCATCCTAGGGTCTGAAGAAAAGTAGCAGCAGGGATTGTGGCTGCATTGGTTGTAATTTACCAAAATTCCCTGGATTCTGGGGAGGTCCCACCAGATTGGAAAACGGCAAATGTGATGCCCCTATTTAAAAAAGGAGGCAGACAAAAAGCTGGAAATTATAGACCAGTTAGCCTAACATCTGTGGTTGGGAAAATGTTGGAGTCCATTATTAAAGAAGCAGTAGCAGGACATTTGGAAAAACAAAACTCGGTCAGGCAGAGTCAGCATGGATTTATGAAGGGGAAGTCGTGTTTGACAAATTTGCTGGAGTTCTTTGAAGATGTAATGAACAGGGTGGATAAAGGGGAACCAGTGGATGTAGTGTATTTGGACTTCCAGAAGGCATTTGACAAGGTGCCACACAAAAGGTTACTGCACAAGATAAAAGTTCACGGGGTTGGGGTAATATATTAGCAAGGATAGAGGATTTGCTAACTATCAGAGAACAGAGAGTCGGGATAAATGGTTCATTCTCTGGTTGGCAACCAATAACTAGTGGGGTGCCGCAGGGATCAGTGCTGGGACCCCAACTATTTACAATCTATATTAATGACTTGGAAGAAGGGACTGAGTGTAACGTAGCCAAGTTTGCTGACGATATAAAGATGGGAGGAAAAGCAATGTGTGAGGAGGACACAAAAAATCCACAAAAGGACATAGACAGGCTAAGTGAGTGGGCAAAAATTTGGCAGAAAAAATTAAAGAGCAAGTTATTATTTAAATGGAGAAAGATTGCAAAGTGCTGCAGTACAGCAGGACCTGGGGGTACTTGTGCATGAAACACAAAAGGTTAGTGTGCAGGTACAGCAAGTGATCAGGAAGGCCAATGGTATCTTGGCCTTTATTGCAAAGGGGATGGAGTATAAACCAGGAAAGTCTTGCGACAACTATACAGGATATTGGTGAGGCCACACCTGGAATACTGCGTGCAGTTTTGGTTTCCATATTTACGAAAGGATATACTTGCTTTGGAGGCAGTTCAGAGAAGGTTGATTCCGGAGAAGAGGAGGTTGACTTATGGGGAAAGGTTGAGTAGCTTGGGCATCTACTCATTAGAATTCAGAAGAATGAGAGGTAATCTTATCGAAATGTATAAGATTATGAGGGGGCTTGACAAGGTGGATGCAGAGAGGATGTTTCCACTGATGGGGGAGACTAGAACTAGAGGGCATGATTTTAGAATAAGGGCTGCCCATTTAAAACAGAGATGAGGAGACATTTCTTTTCTCAGAGGGTTGTAAATCTGTGGAATTCACTGCCTCAGAGAGCTGTGGAAGCCGGGACATTGAATAAATTTAAGACAGAAATAGACAGTTTTTTATAAACGATAAGGGGTTATGGGGAGTGGGCGGGTGGAGCTGAGTCCATTATCAGATCAGCCATGATCTTATTGAATTTCATATGTTCTTATGAAAGTCTCCCCTCTTTGGGGCAGGGGGAAAAAAACCTTTTACTTCAAGTAATGTAAAGTAGAAAGATTCCAATTGGAATGGTCAGAAGAAAGATGATTAAGGGGAAGCTAGATAAACAGATGAGGGAGAAAGGAATAGGTTATAAGAAATAGGAGCTGGAGTAGGCCATATGGCCCATCGTGCCTACTCTGCTATTCAATAAGATCATGGCTGACCACCTACCTCAACTCCACTTTCCCGCACTATCCCATATCCCTTCATTCCCCAAGAGTCCAAAAATCTGTCTATTTCAGCCTTGAATATATTCAGAGACTCAAAATCCACAGCTCTCTGGGGTCGAGAATTCCAAAGATTCACCACCCTCTGAATGAAGAAATTCCTCGTCATCTCCGTCTTAAATTGCCTTCCCTTTATCCTGAAACTATGCCCGCTAGTTCTAGATTCTCCAGCCAGGTGAAACAACCTCTCAGCATCTACCCTGTCAAACCCTCTAAGAATTTTATATGTTTCAACGAGATTACCTCTCATTCTTCCATCCCCCAGAGAATATAGGCCCATTCTACTCTCTCCTCACAGGACAACCTCCTCGTGCGAATAGAGTTAGATGAAGAGGGGTGGAAGGAGGCTTGTGTGGAGCATAGACGCCGACCGGCGTGGACAATGGGCCGAATGGCCTGTTTCTATGCTATGCCTGTGTTTCTATCCTATTTCTATGCCAAGGATCTGTCCTTGGTCCCCTCTTATTTCTCATCTATATGCTGCCCCTTGGCGATATCATCCGAAAGCACGGAGTCAGTTTCCACATGTACGCTGAGACACCTAGCTCCACATGTCCACCACTTCCCTCGACCCCTGCTTGGTATCTAAATTGTCAGATTGCTTGTCAAATTTTCTCCAATTAAATATTGGGAAGACCAAAGCCATTGTCTTTGGCCCCGCCACAAACGGCATTCCCTAACCACTGACTCCATCCCTCTCCCGAGCATCAATCTGAGAGTGAACAAGACTGTTTGCAACCTAGGCGTCATATTTGATCCTGAAATGTGCTTCCGGCCACAGATGCGCGGCATAACTAAAACCGCCTTTTTCCACCTCCGTAACATTGCCCGCCTCTGCCTCAGCTCTTCTGCTACTGAAACCCTCATCCATGCCTTTGTTACCTCTCGACTTAACGACTCCAACTCACTCCTGGCTGGCCTCCCACATTCCACACGACGTAAACTTGAGGTCATCCAAAACTCAGCAGCCCATGTACGAACTCACACCAAGTCACGATCACCCATCACCCCTGTGCTTTCTGACCTACATTGGCTCCCGGTTAAACAACACCTCGATTTCAAAATTCTCATCCTTGTTTACAAATCACTCCATGGCCTTGCCCCTCCCTATCTCTCCTCAAATTCTGCCCTCTTGAATATCGCTCATTATAACTGCTCAACCATCGGTGGCCGTGTCTTCAGCTGTTTGGGCCCTAAGCTCTGGAACGCCCTTCCTAAACCTCTCCGCCTCTCTACCTCTTTTTTCTCCTTTAAGACGCTCCTTAAAACCTACCTCTTTAAACAAGCTTTTGGTCATCTGCCTTAATTTCATCTTTGGTGGCTCGGTGTCAAATTTATCTGTTTTGTCTTGTAACACTGTTGTGAAACGCCTTGGGACATTTTACTACGTTAAAGGTGCTATATAAATAAAAGTTATTATTGTCATTCTATGATTACCATTCTAACTGAGCTGCATACCATTAGAGGCAGTCTGCTCTCTGTAATGTGCGGTGTTTCATACAATCTGTTTTGTAGACACACAGCGGGTCAGTGTGGCGAGTGACGTGGGCCCACCCTGAGTTTGGCCAAGTGCTTGCCTCCTGCTCCTTCGATCGCACCGCAGCTGTGTGGGAGGAAATAGTGGGAGAGTCGAACGACAAGCTGCGGGGACAGAGTCATTGGGTGAGTTTGGATCTTTTCTTTGCTGGCAGAACTGGATTTTGGTTGGTGCCGCTGGGCTTACGGTGGATCGAGACAGATGACAGTTATACCACATTCCAGTCCCCCGATCACGTAATACTGCGTGCAGTTTTGGTTTCCATATTTACGGAAGGATATACTTGCTTTGGAGGCAGTTCAGTGAAGGTTCACTAGGTTGATTCCGGAGATGAGGGGGTTGACTTATGAGGAAAGGTTGAGTAGGTTGGGCCTCTATTCATTAGATTCAGAAGAATGAGAGGTGATCTTATCGAAACGTATAAGATTATGAGCGGGCTTGACAAGGTGGATGCAGAGAGAATGTTTCCACTGATAAAGGAGACTAGAACTAGAGGGCATGATCTTAGAATAAAGGGATACCCATTTAAAACTGAGATGAGGAGAAATTTCTTCTCTCCGATGGTTGTAAACTTGTGGAATTCGCTGCCTCAGATCCCTGTGGAAGCCGGGCCTTGAATAAATATAAGACAGAGATAGACAGTTTCTTAACCGATAAGGGGTTATGGGGAGCGGGCAGGGAAGTGGACCTGAGTCCATGATCGGATCAGCCATGATCTTATTGAATGACGGAGCAGGCTCGAGGGCCGTATGGCCTACTCCTGTTCCTATTTCTTATATTCTTATCTGAGGTTAAAAGAAAAACTCAATTTATAAAGCTTGTCATGTCATTTTAAGACAATGCTCTATTCATTGGCAAAATAATGATTCGAGTTGAAATATAAATTTTTATGCGCGTAGTAAAATGGTCAGAAATGTCTTACTTGCCAGTCAGCTCCGCTCAATGTATTGTGAAATGTGGTAGATGTCAGCTAAAGAAAAGGAAAGACGTGCTTTTATATAGCACCTTTCACAACCTCAGGAAGTCCCAAAGCACTTTACAGCCAATGAAGTCAAAATCTTTTTTGGAGTGTAGTCACTGTTGTAAGTGTGTGAAACGTCACAGCCAATTTGCACACAGCAAGCTCTCACAAACAGCAGTGTGATAATGACCAGGTAATCTGTTTTACTGATGTTGGTTGAGGGATAAATATTGCTCAGGACACTGGGGGTAACTCCCTGCTCTTCTTTGAAATAGTGCCATGGGATCTTTTACATCCAATTGAGAAAGGCAAGACCTCAATTGTATGTCTCATTCGAAAGTGCAGCACTCCCTCAGCACAGCACTGAGAGTGTCTGCCTAGATTTTTTGCGCTCAAGTCTCTGGAGTGGGACTGGAACCCACAACCTTCTGACTCGGAGACGAGAGTGGTGTGCCTCTGGTTTTTCTGGATTTTTATTTATTAATTCCCGCATTAGCCGTTCTGTTACAGTCCTCTCAGTGGGCACATTGCTGTGAGACAAAATATTCCCCACTTGGAGAAGGTTGTGGTGAGTGTTCTCTTTAGCTAAACCTTGCCCTTGGCCTTCACAATTGGGCATTAGGGAGGGAGAGAGAGGGGGGAAAAAATCAGTGAGGATTCCTGCATTTATGCTCCTGATTGTTGTCCTTTGGTCCGTACTGGCATGTGTACATGTGTCATTGTCGGCTGAGAATAGGACTAGGTTGGGCTGCGATGCCCCTCACAGTCCAATAGCCTACCCCACTGACACCTGGGACTGGCCAAAGACCGCCCTAAGTGGAGGAAGAGCATCCGAGAGGGCGCTGAACACCTCGAGTCTCATTGCCGAGAGCATGGAGAAACCAGGCAGCGGAAGGAGCGTGTGGCAAACCAGACCCACCCTCCCTTACCTCAACCACTGTCTGTCCCACCTGTGACAGGGACTGTGGTTCTTGTATTGGACTGTTCAGCCACCTAAGGACTCATTTTTAGAGTGAAAGCAATTCCAAGGGACTGCCAACAATGATGACTTGTATAGGCTGACGTATGAGGAATAGCCACAGGTGCAGTATTGGAGGGCAGCTGGACACATTGGCATTGTTCCGTAGGAAGCGTCGGCGTCTCCAGGAGAGGAGGGATAGTGGGGAAGAATAAAGGGGGGGAGGGCGGGGGAAAGATGTGACCAGCTGTGTGCACGTTAACAGGCCTGTAAATGCCTATACATCCAAACAGGTGAAGCGGACCACCCTCGTGGACAGCAGGACCTCAGTGACGGATGTGAAATTTGCTCCGAAACACATGGGCTTGGTTCTGGCCACCTGCTCCGCAGACGGTGTTGTGCGGATATACGAAGCCCCAGACGTCATGAACCTCAGTCAGTGGTCGTTGCAGCACGAGATCTCGTGCAAGTTGAGCTGTAGCTGTATCTCCTGGAATCCCTCCAGGTGAGGAGGTGCACGAGGTGTCCGGGTATTTTTGCACCTAATAACGCGCACACGAGAACATATCATTTAACCCAGTGCACCAATTGTAGCACAAATAGCAACTGCGTAAAGGTAACACATAACTTTGGTTTTTGGTTAATAGTGAGTGCTTTTTAAAAGAAAAAAGACTTGCATTTATAAGGCGCATTTCACAACCAAAGCGCTTTACAGCCAAAGAGATCATTTTTGACATGTAATCACGAGGAAACGCGACAGTCAATTTGCGCACAGCAAGCTCCCACAAACAGCAACATGATAATGACCAGATAATCTGTTTTTGAGTGATGTTGATTTAGGGATAAATATTGGACAAGACATTGGGGGAATAACTCGATTCTCCTTCGAAATAACCTGAGTGAGCAGAGGGGGCCTCAGTTTAACGTTTTATCCGAAGGACGGCACCTCCGACAATGCATCGCTCCCTCAGTACTGCACTGGAGTGTCAACCTAGATTTTGGTGCTCAAAGCTCTGGAAGAGTGGGACTTGAACCCACAACCGTCTGACTCAGAGGCGAGGGTGCTGCCCACTGAGCCACAGCTGACACTGAATTATAGGACTAATTGAAGTTCAGAATCGATTTATGTTGAAGTACTGTAGGGGCTGTTAAATGTAAATAAAATAAAATGTCTTCATTCACTGCTGCTACCACAGGGAGTAGATGAAGTGAATAGCATAGATGCATTTAAAGGTAAGCTAGATAAACACATGAGGGAGAAAGGAATAGAATATTTTTTAATGGTAATTGCACCCTTTAAGCACAGTGAAGGTTATTTTGCTGAGAATGAGGGCTGCTTCTTGGGACACCCAACAGATTTAATTGCATGCTGCCATTGTTTGTATTTCGGGCTTAAGAACTATCAAAATCCATGGCACAGAACATCGTCATTCGGGCCATGGTGTCTGTGCCGGCCAAAAAGCTTAACCAGGCTAATCCCACTTTCCAGCTCATGGTCTGTAGCCCTGTGGGTTATGCCACCTCAAGTACATACCCAAGTATTTTTAAATGTGACGAGGGTTTCTACTTCTACCACCCTTTCAGGCAGTGAGTTCCAGACCCCCACCACCCTCTGGGTAAGAAAAAGTTCTCCTCAACTCCCCTCTAATCCTTCTACCAATTACTTTAAATCTATGACCCCTGGTTATTGATCTCTCTGCTGTGGAAAATAGTTGCTTCCTATCCACTATATCTAGTCCCCTCATAGTTTTATACACCTCAATTAAATCTCCCCTCGGCCTCGGTTGCAAAGGAAAAAAACCCCAGCCTATCCAATCTTTCTATACATTAAATATTTTTTTTCAACGTTTTTCTTCACAGTTCCCGTTCCCACCCCGCTATGATAGCGGTGGGAAGTGACGACAGCAGCACAAACGTCGGTGGGAAGGTTCAAATTTACGAATACAATGAAAATACCAGGTAAGCTACGAAGGAGTGTGTGCCGTTTTTCTCCCTAATGGTGCCCACTCTTGCTGGAATAAAGTTCTATGAACAGTTTCTGTCCGTCAAGGTCTAACCCAAGTGTCAACCCAAGCAGTGAATATCAGCAGGCTTTTCAAGTGTGGGAAGCACCCCACTACCAGGCCGGATTGTGAACCAATCCTTAGCCGCAAAGGCCTTTCAGCAAGCTCGGGTTCCAGAAGCAGGAATCCTGGTTGGGTTTTATCTCCTCCTTAACCTGGGGCTTCTGAAACCAATTGCAGCATTATCAGTGCTGTCCCAGTGACAGGACTTGCATTTACATAGCGCCTTTCACACTACCAGATGTCTCAAAGCACTTTACAGCCAATGAAGTACTTTTGGAGTGTAGTCACTGTTGTAATGTGGGAAACGCGGCAGCCAATTTGCGCACAGCAAGCTCCTACAAACAGCAACGTGATAATGACCAGATATTCTGTTTTTTGTTATGTTGATTGAGGGATAAATATTGGCCAGGACACTGGGGATAATCCCCCTGCTCTTCTAAATAGTGCCGTGGGATCTTTTACGTCCACCTGAGGGAGCAGACGGGACCTCGGTTTAACGTCTCATCTGAAAGATGGTGCCTCCGACAGTGCAGCGCTCCCTCAGCACTGCACTGGAGTGTCAGCCTAGATTTATGTGCTTAAGTCCCTGGAGTGGGACTTGAACCCACAACCTTCTGACTCCGAGGCGAGTGTACCCACTGAGCCACAGCTGACACAAAGCACAGGATATTGCTGAAACTTGGGGCCCTTCTGGTCTCGGGTGTACAGTTCAGGATCCCTCCACAAGCTGTATTTATTTACTGAACCATCACTAGTCTCTAAGATATTTTTAATAAGTTACCTCTGCCTGGCCCTGAAGTCTGTCTGAGCCTGGGCAGGATTTTAATAAAGGAAAAAGCCAATGTGAGATTGTCACAAATTAAAAATTGCAGGTCACCATCTGAGATATCTCCTGATTCCCTGACTTAAAATGTATCTTTTTGAAACAGGATTAAAACTAACATTGTGGCAGTTATTTTAAAGAACAAATTATTTTTCTCCAACAAAGTCTCTTGAGCAACATGTCCTCACTTTTTTCTATAGAAAGTACAAGTGGTGTTGATGTACAATGACACAATGTATAACTAGCTGAGAAAGACTTGTATTTATATGGCGCCTTTCACGTCCCATAGCGCTTTGCAGCCAAAGTAACTTTGAAGTGTAGTCACCAACATTCCCTTTAAGCTGCTCGACCGTGCAGTTGTCTCAAAGTCCCGCGGAGCCGGTGAGCCAGCGTCCCAATCCAAAAATCCGCGCACGTGCGGCAGTTTGAGTGGGCCATGCAGCCCATTAAAGGGGTCGCACGGCCCTTCCAAAAATTCCGGTGAACGTTGGTAGTCACTGTTGTAATGTGGGAAACGCGGCAGCAAGCTCCCACAGACAGCAATGTGATAATGACCAGATAATCTGTTTTAGTGATGTTGATTGAGGGTTTAATATTGGCCAAGAGACCGGGGATAACTCCCCTGCTCTTCTTCGAAATAGTACCACGGGATTTTTTTTACATCCACCTGAATGACGAAAATCAGTGGGCAATTCCTTGATGGATTATAATTAAACTTTTATTGTGTGTGTATGAGAGTGTGTGTGTGTGACGACTATCACTTTCCTCAAGCAGCAATGTTAAAGAACCAGCATGAAACTGAAAAGACTAACTGCAGTTCCTCCCAGCTTTATAATCGGCAAGTCCATAGAATGCCTTCGGTGTCTGTAAAGCAATTACTTTTCATCTGTTGGGCCACATTTTTGACATGGCCTTGTTCCCATTGTCCTCCCACTCATGAAGGAACACTAAGGATTTGCAGCTGCAATTTCATTTTGTGGATTGAAGTAAAGAGAAAACGTGAGCAAAGACGAATAAATGATACGAATCCTGATTTGATATTTGTGTTTTTTTTAAGGAAGTACGCAAAAGCAGAAACTCTAATTACAGTTACAGATCCTGTGCATGATATTGCATTCGCTCCAAACCTTGGACGGTCTTTTCATATTCTTGCAGTCGCAAATAAAGATGTTCGAATTTTCACACTAAAACCCTTAAGGTGAGAAATCCTTTTCTGGTTTACTTACTGTATTTAATATCCCCAAAGCAATTTAGTGTTTAAGCTAAGAGATAGAAGGAATTTGCATTTATATAGCATCTTATCGTGTCTCTCGGGCGTTCCAAAGTACCACATTGTTGTAATGTAGGAAACGCGGCAGCAAATTTGCACACAGCAAGCTCCCACAAACTGCAATTGAGATAACAAAATCTGGTCATTGCTGTTGTTTCGTATGATGGGAAAAGCTTATAATGGGACGTCTAGTTTGGCTGTCCATTCGATGGCCACCTGAGACGGCAAGTGGAGAAATGAGGTGCCTCCCTCAACAGATCTCAGTGGGCAGGTTGATGCGACGTGTTCCATGGTCTGGGACTCATGGCCACTGTTACACTTCGGGTCTGCCCTCATCCTCCACTGGTGGAGCAGGTGGCCGCATCATCCATGTCCTGTGCAGATTGGGTTGGGCGCTGTCCCCTGTCTCCAAGGGAGGTCGAAGCCAGGGCCCTCTGCTGTTGGCTCGGTGATGAGGCGTTGGTTCTTTATGTTGCATGCGTCCCACGATTCCGTCCACCTGGATAGTGGGTTGTTACCAGCTGCGTGAATGTTGGCCGCTGTTTCCCAGAAAGGCCAATGCGATTTTAAACGTTTTCGTGGTGGGTTTTTCAAGTCTTTGTGAACGGGAAGGTCTGTGTTGCTCATGGTTTTTTCCATCTCGCGGAGCACGGTGGGGCAATGTGGGACTGCACTGGGAGCCACTCAGCTGGAGCGGACTTGAGTGTCCTTGACACCATCCTCATGCTCGGCGTTTAGCTGCACAGGACCAGCTACACGTGGTCTCCCTGTGTGAGCTGGTCCACCGTGAACTTGCCAGCTAATGTCATCAAGAAGTTGACGGAACGCCCTAAAGCGGCCTCCAGGTCTGAAAAGCATGAAAGCATCTATTTCAGTGATGTTGATTGGGGGATAAATATTGGCCGAAGTGTTTGCCTGGATTATGTGATTGTCTCTGGAGTGCGGCTTCAAACCACAACCTTCTGACCTGGTAGCGAAGAATGCTACCCACTGAATCACGGCTGATGCTCAGTGGCGTTTGAAATTGCGCCATTTGACTGATTAACACAATGGGCCCAAGTTTCCACATGATTTGCGCCTGATTTTTAGGAGCAACTGGTGGAGAACGGACTATCTTAGAAATCGCAATTCTCCACATTTTTTTTTCTGCAGTTCGAGTCAGGTAGAACAGTTCTACTTTGGAACAGAATTTTTTCTTCAAAAGGGGGCGTGTCCGGCCACTGACGCCTGATTTCAAAGTTTCCACAGTGAAAATGTACTCCAAACTAAAGTAGAATGGAGCAAGTGAAGATTTTTGTAGAACTGAAAAAACCTGTTCTACACATTAAAAAATCAGGCGCAGGTTACAAATTAGGCGTCCAGAACGAGGTGGGGGGGGTGGGGGCGGGAAAGGAAGTCATTAAATTCTACAATAAATCCTTATTTATACTTCTACAAATATTATACAAATAAATCCAACCTGAATAAACATTTATAAGCAAAGAAAAGATTAAATAAACCATCTTCCTACCTGTGTGAAGGCACGGAGAATGCTGCAGTCAGCCTGAGGCACCCGTTCTTTCCCGCGGGGGGGGGAGAGAGGAGGTGCCCGTTCTTCCTGCGGGGGGGGGGGGGGGGGGGAGGAGGCGCCCGTTCTTCCTGCGGGGGGGGGGGGGGGGGAGGAGGCGCCCGTTCTTCCTGCGGGGGGGGGGGGGGGGGGGAGGAGGCGCCCGTTCTTCCTGCGGGGGGGGGAGGAGGCGCCCGTTCTTCCTGCGGGGGGGGCGGCGCCCGTTCTTCCTGCAGGGGAGGAGGCGCCCGTTCTTTCCCGCGCGGGGGGAGGAGGAGGCGCCCGTTCTTCCCGCGGGGGGAGGAGGCGCCTGTTCTTCCCGCGGGAGGGGGGGTGGGGAGAGGAGACAGTGAGAAGCCTCAGTGTTGATGGCAATGTGCTTTTATTAAAAAAAATTTCAAAAATTAAACAACTACAAAGAACTACAAAAATGGCCGAGTGCCAATGTTTTTTTCACACTGCGCGTGCGCGAACACTCCAACGCGCACGCGCAGCGTTGCCGGCAGGAAAAAAAACTAATTTAAATAGTACCCTCCCACTCACAAAATCGGCGCGAGTGTAGGCTCCGCCCCCCCCCCGGGCACCGCGCCAGGCAGACAAGGAGCTGCAGAACGCTCCAGAATCGCGAGTTTATTTTTAGGCGCGAAAAACGGGCGCCCAGCTCGGAGTGACGCCCGTTTTTTATCGTGTGGAAACTTGGGCCCTTTATGTCGGAGCATGTGAATAACGGTTTTTAAAACTCTCTCACAGAAGTAAATTATTCTGTGAATGTAAAAATGTATTTCTGAATTTTTCTATTCTGTCTGTTAATTTAATGTATGTCTAAACGTGATCATTATTTTATGGTACCAGTTGGGTTGTACCTCTCCCCATCACTATTCATTTTTGTAAGTCAGCGATTCTACCAATTAGGACAGGAAGCCATAACAATATATTTTTTTAATTATAAATTTTTTTTTTTTGGTTTTAATAACAAAAGAATGATGGGAGAGGTTAAGAGAAATTTCTGTACACAGAGTTGTTTGGACATGAAACTCCCGATTGGAAACTGCAGTAGAAACAACAACAACTTGTATTTATATAGCGCCTTTAACATAGTAAAACGTCCCAAGATGCTTCACAGGAGCGTTATCAAATGAAACTTGACACCGTGCCACAGAAGAAGAAATTAAGGCAGATGAGAGGTAGGTTTTAAGGAGCGTCTTTAAGGAGCGTCTTAAAGGAGGGAAGGTAGAGAGGTTTAGGGAGGGAGTTCCAGAGCTTGGGGCCGAGGCCACAGAAGGCACGGCCACCGATGGTTGAGCGATTATAATCAGGGATGCTCAAAACACCAGAAGTAGAGGAGCGCAGATATCTCCGGATGGTTGTGGGGCTGGAGGAGGTTACAGAGATAGGGAGGGATGAGGCCACGGAGGGATTTTAAAACCAGGATGAGAATTTTAAAATCGAGACATTATAAAGCTTTTAAAAGGGAAGTGAATAAATAGGAAGAATTAAACGATATGGAGAAAGGACAGTTGAGCTGTCATATTCTATAATTTAACAATACTACTGAAAAGATCTTTTTGATGAATAATTCCCGGCCCAAGATAGCTGCATTTTGTTTCGCCCTGATCTTTCAATAGTAATCTGATGACTTCTAAACTGTTGCACAGCCAATAAAAATAAGAATTAAACCTTTATCATCGTCTTTCCACCCCCCCCCCCCAGAAAAGATTTGAGTTCTTCAGGAGGGCCAACCAAATTTGAAATTCAGACAGTGGCACAGTTCGATAACCACAACTCGCAGGTATGGCGTGTGAGCTGGAACATCACTGGTACGGTCTTGGCGTCCTCTGGAGATGATGGATGTGTCCGATTGTGGAAAGGTGATCTTGAATTTCTAAGCACGATTAGAGTAACATCAAACAATTCCTTTGATTGTATGGTATTGTAATTATTGAGGGGTTTAGTTGAAGATTATAATTTGCTGATCTCGGTGCAGGTGAGTGAACATCACTGAGGTGGCTTTATTTCACTCTTGACTTCCCATTGTGCTATTGGCATTATTACCCTATTAGACAGGGATGTTGTCACGTGGACATTTAATATCACAATCTGCTCACTGCAAGTATTATAGTAATGTGACATTTTCAGCTGTTTAAAAATAAGGGAAAAAAAGTCTTGGGCCATAAATCAGGGTCTCTACGGCCGCACACGATGTGCGTACATACCTGTAGAGGCCCCACAAGTACCGGTTCTTGGCACGCAATGCGCATGCGCCGAAATCCAGCATTTCCGAACTGTCAACATTTATTTTGACACATCGCACGCATCCCCAGGAGAAGGGCCTTCGCGGGAGGAAATTTGGGCTATTTGCCCAACTCTTGCCCAGCCAATGCCCTTCAAACTCTTACAGGTGTAAGGCCTGCTTTTACCAGCGTAAGAGTTTTAAAAGATAGAAAAATAAAATGTTATCAATAATTTTTATAGTTAAAAACCCTGTCTATTAAGGTAAGTTTATTTTTACCCCTATTAAAACATATTTTAAAATATTTCAAAAAAATAAATTTTTGTCTAAAACAACAAATTAAATTAAATTTATCCACATTTATAGAAATGGTGATCTCCGTACAAACAGAACTCACCATTACTGTGAATGGGGATACGCCATTTTCATTGGTTGGTCCGGCCCATGTGATCCCAGGCTGCGCATACACTCCTGGTATATGTGGGCCCCTACTCTGGACTGTGCAGCTCGGCCTCTGAGCGCAAGTCTACGTTCCTCCTGGACCACCAGATAGTTTCGTTAAAATATTTTCGGTCGGAGGCGTCAGCCTGCAATTTTTGGCCAATTATTTCAACCTTTGGTTTCATCTGCAATAAGAATACTGATGGAAACTGGAAGCTGGTTCTGAAACTCTAGGATGGTTGGCTATTATTTAATAAGCCACAAGATGGTCATTGTTGGTAAGAGACCAAAGAACTGAAAGGAGCAATTACTGCCTTGTGTAGCTGATTACTTTGGTGTTTAACTGAGTTTTGAAACACTGCTGGGTGCTACTTTTCTCGTACCTCATTTTATAGTTCTGCCCACGATCCGTAATCTAATTTCAGCCACGCAACTTAATTCCCTGATTCATAGAATACGGATCTTTATTTTGCAGAGCAGTTTTATGAATCGGGTATACACAAAAACACATTTTTTCTGTACAGATTTTTTTCACTCTTTATTAAAAGGCAAATTGTGGGCTCCCTCCATTGCTCACCAGCGAGTAACACGGTTGTACAAATCAGGGTTTGCAGTAGGAGCACTGCACTTCACCTCAGTCCCCCGGGTGACGGAGGGAAAAAGTGCCTGTGATTCCAACTCCTGACTGATCATTGCTGGAAGTGAACCCTGATCATTGCTGGAAGTGAACCCTGATGTGACTGATCATTGCTGGAAGTGAACCCTGATCATTGCTGGAAGTGAACCCTGAGGTGACTGATCATTGCTGGAAGTGAACCCTGATCATTGCTGGAAGTGAACCCTGATCATTGCTGGAAGTGAACCCTGATGTGACTGATCATTGCTGGAAGTGAACCCTGATCATTGCTGGAAGTGAACCCTGATCATTGCTGGAAGTGAACCCTGATGTGACTGATCATTGCTGGAAGTGAACCCTGATCATTGCTGGAAGTGAACCCTGAGGTGACTGATCATTGCTGGAAGTGAACCCTGATCATTGCTGGAAGTGAACCCTGATCATTGCTGGAAGTGAACCCTGATGTGACTGATCATTGCTGGAAGTGAACCCTGATCATTGCTGGAAGTGAACCCTGAGGTGACTGATCATTGCTGGAAGTGAACCCTGATCATTGCTGGAAGTGAACCCTGATCATTGCTGGAAGTGAACCCTGATGTGACTGATCATTGCTGGAAGTGAACCCTAAGGTGACTGATCATTGCTGGAAGTGAACCCTGATCATTGCTGGAAGTGAACCCTGAGGTGACTGATCATTGCTGGAAGTGAACCCTGATCATTGCTGGAAGTGAACCCTGAGGTGACTGATCATTGCTGGAAGTGAACCCTGAGGTGACTGATCATTGCTGGAAGTGAACCCTGAGGTGACTGATCATTGCTGGAAGTGAACCCTGAGGTGACTGATCATTGCTGGAAGTGAATCTTGATGAATGATGGGTTCACGCGTGGCTGTGAGGAATGACAGCGCTAGAAAAGCCTGCCTGAGCTCACCATCTTAATGCCACCAACGCTGTGCGTCTGTACACATGCAAGGACCCAGCACCTTCAGGACAAAAATGGGAAGGTGTGGGGCGGGGATGGAGGAGCAGAAATTAGTGAGGAGTAAAAAGAAAGCTGTTCTAGAACATCACTAAGGGGCAGAGGATGATGGTATGGGGAAAACCACTGGATGGGAGAACAAACTGATGCTTGGAAACTTTGATGAAAATTATCCAGGTGAGTCTACCAGTTTTGAGTCCATCTTGATACTAATTATCATTAGGACAAGACCCAACCGATTTATTGGACCCAGATGGAAATTGAGGTGCTGACGATTTGGTTTGGTTTTGCGCTGGAGAAAGGATGAAGCTGGACTCCTCTGTCTGCCTCAGCCCATTTGTCGCTGAAACCTTCATACTTTTGTTACCTCGAGACTCGACTATTCCAATGTGCTTCCCATCTGCCACCCTCTCGAAATTTCAGCTCACGACTCAAGCCCCGTTCACCCATCAACTCTGTGTGCTCGCTGACCTATACTGGCTGCCGGTCTGGCAATGCCTCGAATTTAAAATTCTCATCCTTGTATTCAAATCCTTCCATGGCCTCGCCCCTCTCTGTCTCGAACCTCCTCCAGCCCTACATTTCTCCGAGAACTCTGTGTTCCTTCAATTATGGCATCCCCACTTACCTTTGGCCCTCCATTGATGGCCGTGCCTTCAACTGTGTAGGCCCTGAGCTCTGTGTTCCCTCCCTAAACCTCCCCCCTTTTTCCTCCTTTAAGACGCTTCTGAAAACCTACCTTTTTGACCAACCTTTTGTCCCAATATTTCCTGGTGTGGCTCGGTGTCAAATTTTGTCTGTTAACGCTCCTGGGAAGTGCTACATTAAAGGCACTATTTATAACTGTGGCATAGGTCACTGGTTGAAAACACATTGATCGATCCTGTAAAATGTGTGAAATATTAATTTGTGTTCATTGGGGTTCTGAAATGCTTAAAATGCATACCACTGTTGACTGAATTGCTGATGATTTTGTTATATTTTTCAGCTAATTATATGGACAATTGGAAATGTACTGGCATATTGAAAGGAGATGGAAGTCCGGTAAATGCTGCCTTAAATCAACCGACATTGGGAATTATTAATTCTGCCTCAACATTAAGCAATACATCCACACAGAGTATACTTAATGGAACATCTGCCGGAGGAAGGTAGGTTGATAGTGCCTTCAGTTCAGAGGCACTGATGCAGATTTGGAGAAATTTAGCCAGCATGTCACTATTTGGGGGTTACGTTTCATTTGACTGTTTTTCAAATGTTAGCCAAGTTGGCATTACACTGCGGTATTTGAACACTGGGACACTAGGGCCATGTGTCAAATCCTGTAACAAATGCTGATTGGCTTCACTAAAACATTCCTCTTTTTATGTTGGAGGCTAGAAGTCATCTGTTGTGAAGAATGTGTAAAGGCTGATGCAAATGAGACCCCACAGAGAAGGTGGGTGGGTAACCTGCATTTGGGCATCTGCTAATGTCCCCCAGCACTGCCCCCTAATCATCAAGATCCACGGCGCGGCCCTGGACAACGGGAACCATTTCCCATACCTTAACAACAAGAGCAGACATTGACAACGAGAGCCAACACCGCCTCCAGTGCGCCAGTGCAGCCTTCGGCCGCCTGCGGAAAAGAGTGTTCGAAGACCAAGCCCTCAAATCTGCCACCAAGCTCATGTCTACAGGGCTGTAGTAATACCCGCCCTCCTGTATGGCTCAGCGACATGGACCATGAACAGTAGACCTCTCAAGTCGCTGGAGAAATACCACCAACGATGTCGCCACAAGATTCTACAAATCCTCTGCGAGGACAGACGCACCAACGTTAGTGTCCTCGACCATGTCCACATCCCCAGCATTGAAGCACTGACCACACTTGATCAGCTCCGCTGGACAGGCCACATTGTCTGCATGCCAGACATGAGACTCTCAAAGCAAGCGCTCTACTTGGAACTCCTTCACGGCAAACGAGCCAAAGGTGGGCAGAGGAAACGTTACAAGGACACCCTCAAAGCCGGCCTGATAAAGTGCAACATCCCCACTGACATCTGGGAGTCCCTGGCCAAAGACCGCCCTAAGTGGAAGAAGCGCACCCGGGAGGGCGCTGAGCACCTCGAATCTTGTCGCCGAGAGCATGCAGAAATCAAGAGCGTGCGGCAAACCAGTCCCACCCACTCTCTCCCTCAACGACTATCTGTCCCACCTGTGTATTGGACTGTTCAGCCACCTAAGGGCTCACTTTTAGAGTGGAAGCAAGTCTTCCTCGATTCCGAGGGACTGTCTACGATGATGAGTGCTGTTCTGTACCTGCTGCTAGGTGGTGTAGATCAGTGTTTCTCAAACTGGGGTCCACAGACCTCCTGTAGAGACTTTCCAGGGCGTGCGTGGCCAGAGGTAATTTCAAGCCTGCCCCCTTTATAGAATCAGCACTGATTCAGTTCTTGCGAATTATTCTCAACAGCTGGGCCGGCCTCCTCATTTTGCAACGAGCGCTTGCTGCCAATCGAGCCAATTCCTCGCCCTGGCGCCGTGCCCCCTGCGCCACCTTCCCGACGCATGATCGGAACGCCCGCGGGGCCCTTCAGACACGTGCCTGAACGCGCTCACGTAAACACATGCTATCCCATAGTGCAGCTGTTGCAGAGCATGCCGATGGGACCATGCGGTGACGAGCCATGTTTCCAGCAGCAGCCCAACATGCACATGAGTGCCGTGCCCTCACTCGCCTTGGTCAGCCTGCTGACGGCTTTTGAAAACCGTCCAGCACTAAGTGGCTAATAGCGTCCATCTGATGCTGCGGAGTGTCCAGTACTGGTATGAGAAGCAGGCACACCCATCTCGCATGCTAATCGATTTGAACCAAAAAAAATTTGAGAACCCACTCGTATAGATCCCTTCTAGCTTCTGTGGGCATCTTCCCCAACACGGAGCTTAGGTCAGAAATTTGCCCTTTGGGGAATAGAATCATAGAAATTTACAGCACCGAAGGAGGCCATTTCGGCCCATCGTGTCTGCACCGCCCAACAAAGAGCTATCCAGCCTAATCCCACTTTCCAGCTCTTGGTCCATAGCCTTGTAGATTACATTGAGTACTGTGTGCAATCCTGCTGCTCACTGCTACTTTTATTTTAAATTATTACTCCTGTTTCATTCTATATTAACTTTTACTTTTGAAGATCTTTGAGTGATGTTGGCACATTATTTTATTACATTTTTATAAAGAAGAATCTTTATGAATAAATCTCTGACCCCTGCCATAAATTCCAGAAATGAACAGGACCTACTCTTAAATTCTTCATTTACTTATACAGATTTTTTTTTTCTATAACAGTGTATAGTCATAGTCATAGCCACACACTAGATTCTATAACAAACTTCTCACGGTGTGGAAATAACAATAAAAACTCCTTGCTGTGTCCACTGCATGGTGTCCATAACTCTGAAGTGGATGTTACTGTGAAGTATTTGATGTATGTAACACTGAAATAATGAAGCACATTTGAAATGATGAATGTCCAAACTTATGTAAAAAAAAATGATAACAAGCAATGTTTCCTGTAAGTTGTGGATTTTAGTGCATGGTCCCTTTAAATTTCTGCGCATGCGCGTATTTACAATGATGAAGCCGATGAACGGACTGAGCGGTACTTTTCCCATTGCGGCCACCCAGCTTAGAGGGAACATTGATAACAAGTACTAAATACAGTGGTGTACCCTATTGCAAATGCTTAGAACTTAAACCCATCCTCATGGCATACAATAGTGTCTGCTGCACTTAAATGTACACAACTCTGAGCTTTTACTGAATAGGTTAAAATCATTTATAATTTAATTTGCCTTATCGTACACCAAACCCCTAAAATGTATGAGACAGCAGTTCTTTGGGAGTTTACAGGGGGTTGGTTTTGTATCTAGGTCAGACATCAGGAGTGCATGTGGTTTTATTAGCTCCCTATCAGAGATGGGTTGCTTGCTAGTGAACAAGAGTAAGAACTCTGTCCGCTTTACCCCTCACTAACCCAGGGAGGTCAGCACTGACCAGATACCAAAACTGGGACCATCATGATTTGCGTAACTCCACTGCCCACTGGATGAACTTGCTAAGGAGAGCTCTGGGATTACATGTTCTTCGACCAACAATCGCTCACCATTTTACTAGCCACGTGGTCTCTTTTTTTAAATGCGAGAGTATGTCCTCCACTCCAATGGGTGCCTGAAATTGGGACGTGAAAACCAATAACATTTATTGTAGATCAGTGTTCTTGCCTTAAAGGAAAATTTTCAATCTAAAGAAAACCCATATTATCAAACAATGTAATTTAAAGAAAAAATGTGGGTGGGGTGGAGTTTCCTACTTAGCTGGAGGTGTTTTTAATTTAATTACAGATTCTAAGGCCAGTGGAGCTGACTATTTCAACTCTTCTGTCACATTATGGAGGCACTTCATTCACCCCAGTTATGGCTGCATTGGAATGGCTTCGTAGAAAATCTTGTAGATCGCCAATCTGGGCCTGCTGGTTATTTTTGAGCCAGGGAAGATGGTGCTGGATGAGCACTGCTCTGTATTCATAGGGGAGAAAATAATGGGGGTGTTATTTCTGGCCAGAAATACTCTCTTTTCTCTGGCCCTGTTAATTGGTGAGTGGTGGGGGTGGAGACAACACAATCTCAAGACTTTTGTCAGTGCTGCCTTCGCCTAACTTACTGGAGGTTCAGTCCTTGATTTCCCCCCCCCCCGTCCCTTTCTGGGGAAGCATTGATGATTTGGGAGCTTTGCAGTGTGGAAAAATTGCAGGGGCAAACAACATTTAACTTGGTGGCATGAAGCATTGGTTCCAAAGCAGTGTGCTATCTAGAGGTTGCTCACCCCCCTTCCCCTTCTAGAAATACTCCATTTTAAAATTTGAGTTTGTGTATACTGTGGTGCTGAACAGTGGTTGTGGACGTTGCTTGCATGTCCTTTCTGTATACAAGATTTGTATTGACTGATCAAAGAAACAGACTGTAGGAGCTATCAGCAGAGCATTTTGGATTTCTCTATTTAACTGTCGAAGTGAAAGTTGCATTTGAAATGTTCTTTTTTTTTTACCCCCCAACCCAAAAATATATAGTCAAATAGAAAGGATTACAAACATTTGCAAATTTGGAATGTGGTTAAGCAGAGGAATATGTTCATTTTTTTCCTTTTAGGAAACCTTGATACATCTTGCCTTCTACACATATTATGCCCTTTTCAACAGCAAGAAAGCACAGCTGATCTCAAGCTAACTGGAATAACTTTGCTGTATTGCTGCTTGTTGCATGCACACAGGAATGAAAATTGAACTCCCTTTTCCCCTCCCCAGCGTCATCTGATATCTCCCGAGACCAACCAGCAACCTGCTTACTAATAACCTTGGATGGAAGGCTTTATAAAATGACATATATTTTTTTTCCCCTGTTTGCTAGTATTTTTTTCTCCCCGAATAAGTTTGGCATTGTTCTTAAAACAGTTGGCATCAATGTACAGGACACTGAGGCGAGGCACATGTTGCTTTACATTACAGAAGCAGGCTTGGAATAAATCTATTTTGCATCTTCTGTAGCCATGTATATATAACATTTAAGATGACAATAAAAATGACTTTCTTTATATAAAAAAAAGTATTAAAGGCCGAAAAGTGAGTAGAGTTTAACTAAATTGATTTTGAGCTGCATAAACAGCAACTGCACACATAATGCATGCAGTGAGCACTCCAATGCTACCCATGGAAAGTACTGATGAAGATATAGAAACCCAAGCAGATATGTGCCCTTTTTCCAGTGTGGGACCAGTATTGTGTGTTTTAATTAGAATGGATTAAATAAATTAAGGATCACATTGACACAGTATTACATGCACTTGTTTTTTCACTGTTGTATTTCTGATTAATTTTTTTTTACAGTCTCCGAACTCTCTCCTCATACTTGTATTGATTCATAAATATTGTGCTCACATAATGATGTAGGAAACTGTTTGGAAAATACAGGTGAAAGATAGTTAAAGGGCATTGAACTGTTGCATGGGATTCCTGAACCTAGACCCAGTGTTTTAGTTTGTTTATTTTGTTTTAGGCATATGTACCTTTCATTTTCTTATATTCACCTCTTTTTCTCTTTTGTCTTTTGTTCTTTTTTCTCCCATTTTTTTCTCTCACCTGTGTGTACCCGTCTACATCGTTTCAGGTATTTCTTTCCCCCTTCGGACCTTGCTCGGGCCGGATCAAGATGGTCCAGTTATGCCCAGCCTCTTCCTCTTCCTCCTCCTCCTCCTCCTCCTCCTCCTCCTCCTATGACAGAACAGTCTTGTGATGCTGATACAACCCACCTTCAGTATCGTAACCCTCACAGTCGCTACTCCTCCAGAACTCTTAATTCCTTGCCAGAGAATGAGGGGGTGCAATAAAAAAAAAGGCCTACTTTTGCAGAGCTGATAATTGTGTGTGTTTCTGCTAACTTGCTTTCACACTTCCTCACTTCTACTGTACAGAGAAAGTTTCTCAATTGATGGTTTATTGGATTCGTTCTGTCACTCGGATATGAATTGTGTAGATAATCTGATGTTGAAAAGTCTCCAAAATATTTAAAATTGGAAAGCTGCAAGTGACAACTGTATACGATGACAGCGAGTAGACCAAGTTAAACTGAGAGTTGTGGTGTGCCTTAGAAATGCCTACTGTTAATTGGTTTTTAATGGAGATTAATCTGTATCATAAGCGAATTTTGAAAGAAATACACATTTTTGAAATTATTTGACCATATCAATTTTTGTTAAATATAATTTCTTGTGTTATGGTTGAGAGAAAATTCTGTATGTCTTAAATATGTTGCCGACGTCAAATGGAGTGGTGCATGTAGTGCACCAGTTGGCAGGATGATCATGGAAGCTGTGCCGGTATTTGCCATTCCTGCGTTTGAGCTGAAGTACACCACCATCCAGCCAGCATTTTGCTAAATATTTATACAGGCAGTGGTATAGAATTACACTGAATAATGGATTAAGTATAAAATTAGTTACATGTTTTTGTTAAAACAATAAAGACATATGCAAACAACTGACTTGATGATAATTTGTATGTGCACACGTATTGGGGGGGGGGGGGGGGGGGGGAAATGTCAGTAATCAAGTCATTGAGTATTGATCCCTCATTCAATAGATTTTACTGAATATTTGTCTCTTCAGTAGCATAAATTTTTGAAAGTGATAAACATTCAGGAGATGAGATTTTGAGCTGACAAGCTGGTGGGTTACCAGTAAATTGAATCAATTAATTTGAACTACAAATTTAAATATACAGTACCTCCGTACAGACAGAGTAAAAAGTTAATTGAACTAAAAATTCATCTCGAGCAGTGGCGCAAAATGGGCAGTATCGGATTGGGCACCGTTCTACACAGTGCCTGATGTTCAGTTCCACTGACTGCCGAGCCAATACGACCCATCTTGCAGCACCGTCCCTGACAAGTTTCTCAGTTATTGTCTTTAACAAAAAGTGACACTCTTTGTTAAACTCCTGTAAAAATAGACTAAACACCTACAGCTATCAAAATACTACATACAAGAGCAGAATTGTAAGCCCATGTTTGGAGCTGAAAGTATAAAACATGGTCAAATACATTCTGTGTCACTAGATGTGGTGGACTTTAAATTGACATGGTCCAAACTAACTACAATAATCTATCACTCCAAATGATTAAATCTCTTAAGTGCATACAGCCACAGGTGACTTTTATTTCCCCTGCAGAAATCAATACTTCGTTCCTGTATCTGTATTTCCAAAAAGCCTTAATAAAGAGCAGCACAAAAGGTTGTTCAGTAAAGTCGAGTCGTTTGGGATTGGTATTCAGATTTTATGCTGATTGCAAATTGGTTATACTTGTGTAGGCAGAGAGTGACCATTAGAGGTAGCAGGCTTGGTGTGAGATTCTGTCTGAGATTTGTGTGAAGATAGTTATTCTATCTTTATCAATAATTTGGACAACGGCAGCAGTGGTATATTCCTTCAGTTGCCTGATGACAAAGATGTGGGTGGACTTCGGACAAGTAACAATGCAGCCTGAAACAAAAATAAAATGCTGGAAAAAGAGGGTGCCGATACTACAACACTGGAACCATTCGGGGGGGGGCATCGGAAATCATATGATTTCACATAGGGCCCCCAATTAAGAAGGAACAGAGCAAAGGTAGGTGGCGAAAGATCACATATTGCAAGAAAAGGAGTGACATGTGATCACGTTGATCACAGATGATGGTTAACTGACAAGTGATAAGAGCATAAGACAAAAGGTGACGTGATGAGAAAATAAAGACAAAAGCCTAGATTTTGCGTTGGTAATGATGGCAAAACTGTCAGCGTTCGCTGTCATTATCCCTATGAAACTGACCGTAACTTCAGGATTTAGCGCCTGCACAGCTAAATGCGGAAATCCTGAAGTTGCAGTCAGGTATTCACTGCTCCGCCACAGGGTGCGCTGTGGAACTCCCCAGAGCCAGCAATCGGTGAAATCACTTGAACTGACGAAAACATCCCTTTATCCGGTTCAATATAGCTATTAATATTAGCCTATAAAAAGATACGCCTTGTTGAAAGGTGTACTGTAATTATGTATTGACTGTAGAACTGTGGTTCTGGCCCTGAAAAAATAATTTTATATTTGTGGAATGTCAAATTTCTCCCATTATGATAAAAATATTTTTAAAATAAAGGTTTCTATGATATATTAGCTTCTACATTAACCCCATGTATATGTCTCGATCTTTATTTTGCTGTATGTAAAATGTTTAAAAAGTGAAAGTTAAAAAGTTGCTTTGTATTTCCTGGTTTGTTGTCTTTAATATGATTGGTTGCATAGACAGCTTGATATCACTGCTGCTGTGCGCTGACAATCCGCTTTTGACAGCACTACAATCAAATTAAGGTCGTGAAAGCTAAAGTTTTCGCCACAGAGATCGTGAGATCTTTGTGGGCAGCTTTCTTCGAGGTAAGCAGTGATTGCCATCACTTTGCCAATAACAAATTCCGGGCCATACAAGATCCAGAGAATGTGGGAATAATAGCTAAGCAGAGAGTGAAAGTTATTACAACATGTTCCATTTATATCGCATCTTTAATGTAGGCGTCCCAAGGCGATTCACAGGAGCGTTAGCAAACAAAATTTGACACCAAGCCGCACAAAGACATGAGGACAGGTGACCAGAATACATGGCAAATTGGATCATGCTCCAGTAGGCCGGTCTGGTGGAAGAACTGACCCCAGGAGCTCAGATCACCCTGCTGACACTGTATCAATGGGTAATCACCAACCCACTCACTCTTTTTATTCCTTCAGGGGATGTGGGCGTCGCTGGCAAAGCCAGCATTTATTACCAATTCCTAATTGCCCTTGAGAAGGTGGTGATGAGCCGCCTTCTTGAACCGCTCCAGTCCAAGTGGTGAAGGTACTCCCACAGTGCTGTTAGGGATGGAGTTCCACGATTTTGACCCAGCGACGATGAAGGAACGGCGATATATTTCGAAGTCAGGATGGTGTGTGACTTGGAGGGGAACTTGCAGGTGGTGGGGTTCCCATACCCCTGCTGCACTTGTCCTTCTAGGTGGCAGAGGTCGCAGGTTTGGGAGGTGCTGTCGAAGAAGACTTGGAGAATTGTTGTACCTTGTAGATGGTACACACTATAGCCATGGTGTACTGGTGGTAGAGGGAGTGAATGTTTAAGGTGGTTGGTGGGGTGCTAATCAAGCGGGCTGCTTTGTCCTGGATGGTGTCGAGCTACTTGAGTGTTGGAGCTGCACTCATCCAGGCAAGTGGAGAGTGTTCCATCACACACCTGACTTGTGCCTTGTAGATGGCGGAAAGGCTTTGGGGAGTCGGGAGGTGAGACACTCGCCGCAGAATACCCAGCCTCTGACCTGCTCTTGTCATCACAGTATTTATGTGGCTCGTCCTCCAAACTGCTGGTAGACTCATGCTACAATACTAGCATCTACAGCCAGAGAGAAAATGGGAGCTGTGGTCACAGTCTGAAGACTGCAAAGTGTGCCGAACAAGGTTCCTTCAGAATTTAGGATTAAAGTTTAGAGTTAGGTTTTAAATTTAGGGTTGGTATGAGGATGAAGGTTAGGATAAACATGGTGTTATGGTTAGGAATTTATAGTTGGGGATAGAGATTATGGTTAGAGGTTATTTAAAAAATAGACTTGCATTTATATAGCGTCTTTCATAATCACCAGGCATCCCAAAATGCTTTACAGCCAATAAGTACTTTTTAAAGTGTAGTCACTGTTGTAATGTAGAAAACGCAGAAGCCAATTTGTGCACAGCAAGCTCCCACAAACAGCAATGTGATAATGCCCAGATAATCTGTTTCGGTGATGTTGATTGGCTAACTAACAGAAAACAGAGAGTCGGGATAAATGGTTCATTCTCTGGTTGGCAATCAAGTGGGGTGCCGCAGGGATCAGTGCTGGGACCCCAACTATTTACAATCTATATTAACGACTTGGAAGAAGGGACTGAGTGTAACGTAGCCAAGTTTGCTGACGATACAAAGATGGGAGGAAAAGCAATGTGTGAGGAGGACACAAAAAATCTGCAAAAGAACATAGGCTAAGTGAGTGGGCAAAAATTTGGCAGATGGAGTATAATGTTGGAAAGTGTGAGGTCATGCACTTTGGCTGAAAAAAATCAAAAAGCAAGTTATTATTTTAATGGAGAAAGATTGCAAAGTGCTACAGTACAGCAAGACCTGGGGGTACTTGTGCATGAAACACAAAAGGATAGTATGCAGGCACAGCAAGTGATCAGGAAGGCCAATGGAATCTTGGCCTTTATTGCAAAAGAGATGGAGTATAAAAGCAGGGAAGTCTTGCTACAGCTATACAAGGTATTGGTGAGGCCACACCTGGAATACTGCGTGCAGTTTTGGTTTCCATATTTACGAAAGGATATACTTGCTTTGGAGGCAGTTCAGAGAAGGTTCACTAGGTTGATTCTGGAGATGAGGGGGTTGACTTATGGGGAAAGGTTGAGTAGGTTGCAAAGTGTAATTTGAGCCATTCTGACTGCTGACTCCAGACAGAAGAGATCTCCCCTACTCCGCCCAAGTTCCTGCCCCCCCTCCCCCCAGCTAAAGTTCCTGACCCCCTCCCCCCAGCCCAAGTTCGTGACCTTCCAGCCTAAGTATATGCCCACTCCCGGACAAAGTTCCTGACCCCCAGCCCAAGTTCCTCCCCAGGCCAAGTTCCTGCTGGCCCCCCAACCCCCAGCCCAAGTTCCTGCTGCCAAACCCCTCAGTCCAAGTTCCTGATCCCCCCAGCTCAAGTTCCTGACCATTCGTACCACTCCAGTCTCACTCACGCTCCACCCCCAGTCTCACTCACTACCCCCTCCAAGTCTCACTCACTCTAACCCCTCCCCCCGCCAGTCTCACTCCCCCACCGTTTCTCTCTCCCCTCTCCTCCAGTTTCTCTCCACCCCCAGTCTCTCTCTCTCTCCCTCCCGAGTCTCGCACTCTCTCCCTCCCCAGTCTCTCTCTCTCTCTCTCTCCCTCCCTCCCCAGTCTCTCTCTCTCCCCCACCCCCCCGTCTCTACCCCACCCCCCACCATCTCGACACCCCCCCAACCCGTCTCTACACCCCCACCCCATCCCCGTCTCTACCCCAACACCCCCTGACTCTACCCCCCCACCCCACCCCCCACCTCTACCCCAGCCCCCCATCTCTACCCTCACCCACTCACTCCCCACCTCTACCTCACCCCCATCCCCGTCTCTAACCCACCCCCGTCTCTAACCCATCCCCCACCCCCGTCTCTACCCCCCCACCCTCCGTCTCTACCCCCACCCCCCCGTCTCTAACCCCCCCTCGCTCCCACCCCCAGTTCCCCCTCTCTCCCTCCGCAATGCTCCCACCCCCAGTCCCCCCTCTCTCCCACCCCCAGTCCCCCCTCTCTCCCACCCCCAGTCCCCCTCTCTCCCTCCACCCCCCAGACCCCCCTCTCTCGCTCCCCTTCGCTCCCACCCCCAGTCTCCCCTCTCGCCCTCCCTCTCCCCCCCACCCCCAGTCCCCCCTCTCTCCCCCCCTCGCTCCCACCCCCAGTTCCCCTCTCTCCCTCCCCCTCGCTCCCACCCCCAGTCTCCCCTCTCGCCCTCCCTCTCCCCCCCACCCCCAGTCCCCCCTCTCTCCCCCCCTCGCTCCCACCCTCAGTCCCCCTCTCTCCCTCCCCCTCGCTCCCACCCCCAGTCCCCCTCTCTCCCTCCCCCTCGCTCCCACCCCCAGTCCCCCCTCTCTCCCTCCCCCTCGCTCCCACCCCAGTTCCCCCTCTCTCCCTCCGCAATGCTCCCACCCCCAGTCCCCCCCACTCCCACCCCCAGTCCCCCCTCTCTCCTTCCCCCTCGCTCCCAGTCCCCCTCTCTCCCTCTCTCCCTCCCCCCATTTCCAGTCCCCCCTCTCTCCCTCCCCCTCGCTCTCAGTCCCCCCTCTCTCCCTCCCCCTCGCTCCCAGTCCCCCCTCTCTCCCAGTCCCCGTCTCTTCCTCCCCCTCGCTCCCACCCCCAGTCACCCCCCTCTCCCTCCCCCTCGCTCTCACCCCCAGTCCCCCCTCTCTCTCACACCCCCAGTCCCCCCTCTCTGACCCCCAGTCCCCCCTCTCTC